>NC_143565.1:102022500-102676250 GCF_054136105.1 Typopeltis vanoorti | reverse complement strand
AAAGAAGTTATTATTCCTCTTTATAAGGCGTTGATACATCCACATCTGGATTACTGTATGCAAATCTGGTTGTTGCTTGGATTCCTTGAAGATGAGGAAGTGGTAGAAAAGATTCAGAGGCGAGTGACCAAGATAGTGAGTGGTGCACTCTCTATCAATCTACATTGACAGATTGAGAGTTTGTGGGTTATTGATAGGCGGAGAAGAGGGGATACGATAGAAACATTTACATTGCTAAAAGGTTTTTATTCACGGAAATATTTCAGTAGTGGGATAGTGGTGGAAAACAAGAGGTCATCTCTGGAAATTAAGTAAGATTGTGGTTGAATGAATGGACTGCGTTGCCTGACTCAGTTGTGAGTGCTTCGTCTGTCAGTTAGTTCAAGAAGAGGTATGATAGATATTGTGGGGATAGTTTGGGTTTTCCGCGATGCGTCCACTGACTCCATGGAGATGCCCGTATAATAATAATAATAATAATAAATACATCTGGTATAAATACACATTGCATACGAGTTAAAAATCTGGTTATTATCAATTAAACGACTTGTGTAGTCTAATGTCGGTGTGCAGCTCTAGTACATGAACGTGTCAGAATTATTCATTGTGTGTGTGTGTGGGGGGGGGGAAGCATGATTCAGCGCATATATAAATTGACTTACAGTAAGCGTATATGCTATCTGAATACAAAAATGGAGGTGAAGAAAATCAATCTGATATTATTTTGCCAGAAGTTGAAGAGCGTATTGTTAATATCGACTAAAGCCGGTGCAGTCACTAATTGCGGGGGGGGGGGGGGGTTTAGATCGCCGCTGACAGACAGGTTTCACGACTTATCAAGAATAATTGCTATTCACTTTCGCGATACCACTTTTTTAAATTGTGACATCATTCATTATCAAAGCAATTGAACCCGGAGCCTTATTTGGATTACGTACTTCAGATTATTCATTACCATTATAACATATATTTTGGGATCATTTTGCTTAATTTTACTGTTGAAATGACTCGATTTAAACCAAAATTTAATGACTCCACAAATTTCGGTCATGGCGATCCTAGACATCACATATAATTAAATTCCATCCATCGATGGATGGAATTTAATTATATGTGATGTCTAGGATCTTGGGAAGCCCTTTGGAAAAATTTAAATATTTCACGCCCCCCCCATCGAAAAAAAAATCGTAATATAGACATTATTATAATATTTATTGTATTTATATCCAAAACATACACAATGAATATTGCAAAAATCAAATGCAAAAATTACATTTTTAGCATCTTACATACACATTTGACATGGCACACTTCGTCTTAAAACATTTTAAAATTGTTTTCATTATTTCGCGGCCCCCAAGGAACCGCGGCGCACAGTTTGGGAAGCGCTGTTTTATATCATTTCCAGTAGTTTTTCTTATATTTGACACTATAAATAGTCCAATTTAAACCAAAGTCGGGATGGTAATTTTTCAATAAAGATCCCTCAAAAAAATTCAGTAAACTTTTTCGATATAAATGTTTTCTGTACTTTGCTTAAGTTTTCAAACATTAAATTATAATTTCGATATATAATTCTTGAAACGCTAAATGTCATTGACATAATATACACGTACACATACAAAAGCTTCGTTCAAAATATTCAAATATTGAAGGCGAATTTGCTTCATATTGTTTACTTCATACAGCCACCACCGAACTTAGTATACATTCACATAGTGTGAAGTATGTCAGTCAAACAGAAACTGTATCGCGACTTCTACACGATATATTATTTGTATAAAGTTGAATACTAACTTTCGCTGACGAATGATAAATTTGTCTGTCTTTTAAGCTGCACTACACCCAACTCAATGCGGTAGATACAAAAGCCGGACTTTTGTTTTTCCTTTCGAATTCCACACATACAACAAATTTGATTTCATTCGTTGGGCATATTGCTTCTGCCATCTTTCGTTTAATCTGTTTTGCTATTTCACGCTTCTACTGATGAATTCATGTTACGGACTGACCGCTAAGTCAATGGACAGGAAGTGTGACGAAATAGGAGAAATGTCGCAAAATTATTTCCGAGGTATAGATTGTTGATACTTCATTGTTTCAGAAGACGTTTTCTTCTGCAGTAGCGAGTATTTGTTACATAAAATCGATATATGCGAAGATCATCCTTCAAAACTTAAGATCAAGAGGGAAATTCATCTCCTTCCTTAGTTGCCACTATTCTTGTGGAAGTTTTGATTTTCAGCAAAGCAACATCTATCAGACGGGTCATAAATCAACCGAATTACTCAGTATCGAAGTAAGCAATTCGGTTGAGCCCGAAATGGGAGAGCTATGTTCAGAGACGGGACAAATTTGTGATTTGTAGAGTTATTTTTATCAGAGAAAAGGTGATGCTTTGAGAAAGAGGAAAATCTTAGTTCTTCGATGCTGAGGGGCAATATTTGTAACATTTATGCCTGGAGCACATGGCCCATACAAGGGTGGGGTTGACAGGACTCTACCCTGGGGGCCCGGAATTATCCGTCTTCTCGTATCGGCCAGTTAAGTGAGACTAACAAAAGACAAAAAGAAAATTTATAAAATATGAATGAATATGTGCCGAGAGGAACTACTAGCTTTTGCAATCGATTCCAACCCATTATCCATCTTTTCAGACTTATAGTTACTCTTCTGAACTTCCCATTCGAAAGGATTTACTTTAGTTTTCGGTTTTCGTTCGCCCATCTCGCTTTCTCCTTCAACACTGATCACAATTAAAGGCTTGGAAAAATATTTCAGACCTTATAAAGGTATGACAATGTTTTGGCACAAAATATTAGCAAATATTGATAATAAGAACATTATTATACAAAGTAAAGGAATATCTGTTGAGGTCGAGTCCGCACTTATAAGAGAATTAGTGCAAGAGATACAACACTTACGTGACTCGTGGGAAAGTTTTGTCCAAGAAGCAAAAGTAGTTGCCGAAGCAATCGGTGTGCAACCTCAATTTTGCGAAAATCGAGAAACTACTGTAGAACCTGAACAAGATTTCAAAATTTTCGTAATTTATCCAGTATTGGATTTCATCATGAATGATTTAAAAACAAGGTTTGAAGCAGCAAGTAATATATGTGAATTATTCTCACCTATTTTAACTTTCCACAACTTGGATGATGGTCAACTTATCACAAAAGCAGCAAAAGTTGTGAAAAAGATCTCAGAAGAGTTATTGAATAAAATTCTTCACCTTAAAAGTATTCATACGATAGTTTTTGGCACAGAAACAAGTCTGGTGAGACTTCTGAACGCAATTTATGACAAAAACCTGCAAGGTATAATTGCCAATATCTGCCTCGCCATTAAACTATTTTGCACAATACCGGTTACTGTTTCTTCAGCTGAGAGATCATTCAGCAGACTGGCCAATTCATTGAAAACATGGCAAAGAAGCATAAGTAGCCAAGAACGACTTAATCACCTAGCAATTTTGTGCATCGAAAATGATTTGGCTAAGCGAGTTGATTTTACTGACATTATTGATAGATTTGCGTACAAAAGCTAGAAAATATACTCTGAAGTAATTTTGAATATTATTATTAGTTTGTATTATGTAGATGTTGGTAGTTTTTTAAATAAATATTACTTTTGTGTTATCATTTAAACTAATTGATCCTAAACCATGGAGACTGTATAGCAATGCGTTGTCCTTAACCTGAGCGACAGGTAGGGGGCCCTACCTGTCGTTCAGGTTAAGGACAACGAAATTTGGATGTTAAAAGTAAGACAGGAAGTTTTTTTGCGAGAAATTAAGACAAGATTCAAATTTGCTAGCATTGAAAGTAACATCAGAATCCCGTTGAAGAATTGTGTTTAGAATCACAATTTTGGATTATAGAAGTTGATATTCTGGAAGTTTTATTTGTGTGCAGTGTTTCAAATGAGAAAGAAGAACCCAGCATACTGTTATCAAATCAAAACTGCAGATTGGATTTCCGGTCAACTGAAAAGATCGTGATATACAGAAAGAGAGTAAATAAATAAAAAGCCCCATAAAACTCTAGCATTAGTTGAAAAGTTTCATTTTAAACATTCATTCACTATCACACGTAATGTGTGCTCAAAGAGAAAATTGGCAATCCAGTTGCAGAAGTTACAAGCAAGTTTCCATCTCATAGGATGGATGCTTAATGTCTTGTCAAACGCCATCAAACTCTTTAGGAAGCACATAAGAGGGAGGCTGTTTCAAAGTTCCTTAGAAATATCAAAAGTGACAGATCCTGAAATTTTTTCCCCATATCATTTGTCCAAGGACATTAGCAAGAAGGTCTACTGATCGATAGTGGAGGAATCCTTCCTAATGCTCTTTTAGTATTTGAGAGGTTCCAAGTAGCGCAGTAGTTGACTGTTAATTGTTTTCTCCATTACTTCAGAAAGAATTGAAGTAAGAGAAATTGGACGCTAATTTGTTGATAGATCTTTGTCGCCCTTCTTAGTAATATATTGAATATGAACTAATTTGTAAGCTACATTATTAGATATTATTAGATTAGATAACTAATTGCAAGTTTCAAGATAAAATGGAAGATAATTAACTATTAGAGGCGATTAGAGTTGGAATTAGAGGCGACTCCTTTGCACAGGAGTCGCCTCTACAGCATAAACCAGAGAACTATCGGGGAAATATCATCAGGATCGGAAAACATTTTGGTTTGTCTCTTTTTGGCAAGATTCTTTTGATATCTTTCTGGCAAAAAATCAGAAGTGGCATTGAATGTTGAATATTTGGAATGGTAGGAGGATATTTACCAAGATTATCCAGAGCAAGAATTGGAGAGGTAAGAAGCTAAGATATTTTCGTGGATAACAATGCTGTAACCGTTATTTGTGTGAAGATAGGAAATTTTTGTAGATAAAAATGATGTAACCATTTGTATGCAAAAGAAATGAAAACATGATTGTACAAAAGTTATTTTCGAGAGTTTTGATAAGTGACTAAAAAGTATGATTGCTGTGGTCATGATTACAAATTTCCTGCTTCTGGCACTTCCCAAATTTGGATATGTTAATGATATGCCTCGCAGCTACAGTGGAGTTGTATTATATGCGAGTTTGAATTATGTGACTTTGAAATAGTGCGCCATAAAAAATATTTAAAAAAATATTAGTTTCACTTATGCGCAAAACCTTGAAATAATGCGAATCCCAAAAATGTTTGAAGAAAAACAAAAGAAAAAAGAATCACTTCAAAACTGGCTGGCTGAGTGTTTACGCTCTTACCAGATGGCGTGGTCACGTAATTGAACAGCTTGTGTTTCTGCACTGTTGTTTACGTGCATCGCAAATTCTGCGAGTGATTTTGCTGACTATCGTGAGGAATTATTTTAACATTCATTGTTATTATCTTGTTGCGTAGACTTCTGTGGGGATAGGACATTTTTAGAACTGCTGTATTTCTTCCTGAAAACCACAAACAAAGATGTCAAATCATTCTCAGTTTTTCGAATTAAATTTGAATTCAAATCCCAAAAACTGAGAACTAAGTAAAAACTGAATTTTTACTTACGAAAGCGAATAAATTTGAAAAACAATTCTTGTTGTTATAATTTAAAACCTTCGTTTTTATATCCAGTAAAGTTCGTTACGTGGTGGTGATGTAGTAATGAAAAAAAGTTGCCGAAAATCTGTAACTTTGAAACAGAAGTCGGATGTAATAAAATTATAAGGCCAAACAAACTTCACACTATGTTGTGTTGTTAATGTGAAATATTAGAGATGATATGGAGAATAATAACAAACAGCATCAAAGCAGATAAACCTTTAAGTTCGCAGAAATCGTCGTACCGGACATCGATAATGAAAAAAGAAAAAAAAAATGCTGCCGACTTGATGTGTCACTAAGCGATGCTGTCGTCTTTGCTAAGGCAGAAACATTTTTGATTATTTGAAAGAATTATAAGATAATATAATAAAATTATTGTTTTAAAGCAAAAATACTTTACAATGTTTGTAAATTTATGCTCTCAGAGAAATCATTCTCCCTAACTTTACATTTATTCCTGTGAGAAAACTAGTTCTGAGTTATGTCTTCACGAACGCATGCATTCCTTGCATAAAATGCGACTGCACTGTATTCCGAGTCTAATTAAACAGAATGTTAGAAATTTCAATGAAAGTCAATAGCGATACTTGATTCGTCTCTTGAACAGCCTTGGAATATTTCCTGCTGCTCCATTAACTACTCTAAGGCTGTTTCAGTCATGGGTTCTGTGCAAATATTTGGATCAAATAGTGAAATTAATAATCCCAACTAAGGATATTAGGAAACTGAGAAAAAACGTCACGAGATCGGTTTCAAACTAAATGCATTCTGGATGACTTCTAAGAATATCTCCTCATGTTCCTATTCTTTATTTCTGAAGATGAGTTAGTCGTTCTTATCCGGAGATTATCCCGCAAAAAAATATACAAACTAGCATGAAGAACACATATACGCACAATTATGAAGCCCTGGGTGTTTTTTCCTGTACTACTGATGCCAGAACGTCTCTATTTGTTGATCACATCGCCAACTGTTGATTTTGGATGCTCCAGTTGAGCGGCAATGGTACGTATGGACATGCCACCGATGTGACTGCCCACGATGACCCCTCTCTCGAAGTCACTGAGTCACGTTGTGTTGCCAATACCACCTGTATTCAACTGCTACGATGGAATACTGCTTCCTATTATCTGTATACCAGTTTTTGTTATTAACAAACCTGGAATGTTCCGTAACTTCAAATAACAGGGGTGTCCGGACAATTATTGGTAGATATTGTATATATTCAGGCTATTTCTGAGAGAAACAGTTGAATATGATCTAATTTTCAAGTTATTGGATAAATATTTGAAGGGGAGATCATAAAAGACGACATGATACAGGAGTCAACTCAGAAGCAGAAACTTCACAACTTGCTGAAGCAACTAACATTATGAAGCCCATGCCATCAAAACCAGGAATTCTTTGTATCCAGATTGTACATTATTCTTCAGATCTTTCTGACTAAAAATCACAAAAGGCATTGAATGTTGCGAGTTTGAATGGTAGCGGTACCATTACTGAGATCATCAATACAAGAATTGGAAAAAAAGTAAGCCAGGATAATTGGGTAACGAGATATTAATGGTCAATGCTTTAATGAAGGACAGGAAAACAATGAATGCCATTTGGAGGATCCAAGCTTCCTACGGTTTAGTCCTTTCAAAATCAGTTTTGGTTGTGTTGAATGAAGGCTTAGACTACAGGAGAATGATTATTTCTATACCTGTAAAAATTGTGAATAATAATATTCGTATGGGGTTTCCCCGTCTCTTTGGGGGCTAACTTGAGTCCTCCTATGAAAGATTAAGTGTGTGAAAGATTAAGTGTGTGTATATATATGTATGTGTATTATATATTTATTTATGACTGTAAATCCGTGTGTGTGTGTTTACGAGTCTGGTTTGCAAGTTCTGAGGGACGAAATCCTCTACAGAGGTAGAAACGAAAGTCTAGTCCAAAGAGACCAGATAAAGGTTCCTCACGTCATAGACGGGAATCGAATCCAGGTCTTTCCGACCAGAGAGCTTCGTCTATACTGACTGAGCTACGGAAGCTCTGTAAGAATTGTCAGTGAACAAATACGAATTCTTCAGCATCTCCACCTCTTGGTTCAATACAAGTTGAAAAGAAAGTTACTCCAAGAAATATAATTTCTCTATTAGGATAGATGGACTGGAGAAAATTAGCATTTAAAAATGGAAAATCCCAAAGTTCAATTCATTAACTGTTGGTGGATTAGGAAAACGAACAAACAAACGAATTTGACGGAATGAGGCAATGATTTTTAGCCGAAGATCAAAAAGATAAACTTATAAGTTAAACATGCGATTGTCACAGCGTCAGCAATTGGAAGGAACATTTGCACAAATGTCACTCCTGAGATTTAAAAAATAAGAGTATAATTACAAAGAAGTTGAAACTTGAGTTTCTGTTATGAAAATTGTGGTTTGTAATATTATAGCGGGAAATGTGCATCATTGAGGTTGGAATTAAGACTACGCCTATTTGTGAAGTGGATCGTAAGTTTTTGAAACAATTGCCATTTTTCACGTGCAGGGTTTCTTCTTTGAAATTTTATGGCGATTGTTTTACGTGGGTGGTCTGAAAAGTTCTCGGCCTCGACCATAAATGGCAGCACTACTGGCAAGATTTTTTTTCTTCTAAGTTGATATATCTGTCCTAAGCACCCATGTGAAATTTCAAGTCATTCTATCAAGTATTTAAATTTTTTTTTTATATACAGCTGTCGGAAGCCAAAGTGTTGTCTATATCCCTTGAAATGGATAAAATTGAGTATCGTCCGATTATAAAATAAAATTCTTTGTAAAAGAAGATTTAACGCCAAAAGAAATTCATTCGAAGTTATGGGCACTCTTCTCCTTCGTTTTCGACAATTAAGAAATGGGCTGCCGAGTTTAAACGTGGCTGTGCCAGCCTTGAAGATGATCCACGTGAAGAACGTCCAAAAAAGTGTAACAACACTAGAAATCATTGATCAAGTGCACGATATGGTATTGGATGACCGGCGAGTCAAAGTGCGTGAAATTGCTGAGACTATAGGCATTTCAAAAGAACGTATAGCATACATTTTGCATGAAGAATTGCAAATGCAAAAGCTTTGAGCAAGACGGGTGCCGCAGCAAATCAAAAACGCACACTCGCATGAAAATCTCTGAACATTGCTTGGAGCGTTTTAACAAGAACGAAACTGATTTTGTGTGTCGATTTATTACTATGGATGAGACTTGGATCCTGAAACAACTGAGGTTTGAGGCTAGTGTCATATGTCTGTTAATTGCGTGTTCTTCTGGTGGATTGTCTGTTTCTCCAGATGAATCACTTGGCTCCTCTGCAATCCTTCTCGTGAGGGAATTAAATTTGGCAATAAGCAGCTATCTTGCTTTCACTTTGCTATTAATTTTCGACTGTTAAAATATTAAGTGAGCTGATTATTAAATAGATAAAAATAAACATCAGTATTTGATAATTATTCAAATTACCGTGAAATATTTTTTCAGTAGTTCTTATGGCGCGTTTCACGGACAAAGTTATTTTAGCTTTCGCCACAATCCTTTTGCATAATAGATGGCGTAAGCGGATGACGAGAATGACAGCGCAGTCGTCGCAATACCTCTGCTCATCTGGTGTTGTTAGTCAAGGTAACTTTTCTTGCAGCATAGTGATGACACCTTTCGTATAAACATAACTGCCGTATTAATTATTCAAGAGTAGGCGACAGATGTGATTCACGTGCACAAAAATAATTAATGTTTATGCACACTTGCTGTCATACATTCATGTAGGAGTGCCTCAGGAGAATCTTACAAATTTCAAGGGCTAATTCCTTGAATTGATTTATGCTTGTTTTAGGACTGATATGTATGTAGCTAGTTATTTTAAAAGAAAAATAACTAATGACAAACTGGAGAGACGCGATTATTTCACGATTTAGATGTTACAAATTGAAGAGTTGGCTGACTGTACATTTATAGTGCTTTTGTTGTTTGAGGTCTAGATCTTGAAGCTTATAAAATTCTTACCATATTCCGTTATGTATTATCGGGTTGGCGGTTTTAACTGTAATTTTGCTAGAAAGATGCAACCGTTTACAGCGGCAAGGAGGAACAAACTGATATTCATTTAATTTACGATTTTTGCAAGGTCACCGTGAGATCTGTACATTATTTTGAGCTCAGCTCACAATAATATGCTTCGAGCAATACAATGCGTTTTCTGGAACAAGTTCAATGAATATCTGCATCGCTTGACTTCCTTTTTAAATTAAACCTTTAACTTGGCATTATTATTATTCTTACAGTTTGATGTATTATTACGTTCGTCTTCTACCAAGAGACCAAGTCCATCAAGGGTAGATATAGCATTAGCTGTCACTTATTAAAAAAAAAAAAAAACACACCGTATCCATGTGTTTGAGGGAAAAATCGGAACATCCCACAGAAAACTAATCCCAAATATCAACAGTTGTGCAATATACTAGCGAACACCACTGTGGTAACATCTGAAACATCTAATGATTATCCTAAATTCTCATCCTCGAATCGAGGATGCTTGCACTTCCTTGCATTACGTTTCATCCTTTTATTTTTATTTATTGACATATACAACAACAACAAAAAAGCAATATTAATATCAACTGTGTTAATTACATTCCACCATGTCTTATCAAATAATATTTACTTAAACTACAAGTAACTGTCATTCTAATAATAATAATAACAAACAATACTATCCATAACGTCTTACTAATTAGTTACTAATTAACTGCCACCGTTCAAGAAAACAAGCCATATATAATTACTATCGACAAATCAGCTATTCAGCATCACAGTATAGGAGAAACCTATACTGTAATGATCCTCTTTAGTCCCAGTGCAATTAAACAGTAACCACGAATGCATGAACATTAGTTAAATATCCAAAAGTAAATGAATATTAGAGTTGAAGCTACTTGCAGTTTAAAAAATCTTCCTACATCGAATATGGATACAATCGTTAAGAATGAACTTGCATTTAAAGAACATTTTACATTATCTGAATAATCGAAATCCGATATTATGAATGTTTTAAATTATTATTTTATTATTTTCTTATTTTCTTAATTTATTTATCCCATTTACTATAAAAACGTTTTATTATATATAAAAGTTATATAAAATTTCCCTCCTGTTTTAGCACTTAACATGATATTGTTTACTTCCGACTTAGGGACCGTCGTTGTCCGGAACTCAAACCATCCATAAGTCAGTGGAGGGGGGGGCGCTGCTTGTATTTTTATTTATTTATTTTTGTATTATTATTTTGTTTTTAGCTAGTTCTCACTTCAGTTCTCATATCGATCCCTGTTTTCGTGACAGTTCGTTAATTCGTTTTGGGATTAACTGTTTATTCGATTATTTGTAGTTTTGATGAATTGTGATTTTTCGATGACTTGCCTTTTCGATAAATTGTTTTCGGTGAATTACCGATCGACGAACTGCTTTTTCGAGGAATTGCCTTTTTCAGTTAGCTGTTTTCCATTATTTGTTTATTCAGTAAATTGTCCTTCGATGAATTGTTTTCGCTGAATTTTCGAGGAAACTTTAGAAAGACTTTTCTACTGCAAGTGAGTTAGCTCATACATAATAGCTGGGATTTTCATCCCGCGCGATACGAGAATTCTTGGTTTTCGAACCTCACTGAGATTTAGCCAACAATTGTTTCAAATGTTCTTATATATAATTGATTTATTTAATGTTTTTATATGTTTTTTAACTGAAAAAATCTTCTCAATGCGATGTTATAGTGTATTATAAAATTGAATGAATGAATTTCAGAATGTTTTAAATCGTGTGTGTGTGTGTGTATTATAGTTACGACTCTGCATGATCTTCTGCGGGAAGTTAAATGTTTGAAAGAAATACTTTTACTCTTCACGAAAGGTATTAGTTATTTTACTCGTAATGTGAATCCTACCTACTAAATATTTGTATAGCTTTAGTGCATTTAGTATTGTAGGTGGCTACGGTTAGATAATGAATGGTAATAAACATCACTGCCCATTGTGAATTTGAACCCACAGCTTATTGGTTAAAGAGTAGAAGTGCTATCCACTTGGCTAACCAGACCGAATTTTTAATTAAGATAGTAGTTCAGAAAAAATATGTTTTAGGTATCTGATCCTCTTAAGGCTAAAGCAATAATTCTTCTGGGAAGATAAAATAAAACACTTAACAGGCATATCTTTTCCTCCTCATAAAATACCCCCCCCCCCCCAATTTGGCAATTTTCTGGTATTGTCTACATAATTAAGTTGTTCATTTTATTAATAGAATTAAAATTTAGTTTTGCTTATACGTAGCTCTGCGAAGATACTTTGTTACGTATTCTGTCGTAAATTTCTTTTACCACCTTAACAAACTGTCTGCTCCCCCCCCCCTTTCACCCTGTTCCTTCCCGCTGTTGACCGTGATGTAGTGGCCATCATCCATGAATCTTTTTTGCGGCAATTTGGTTACCGTTTAATTAATATAGCTTCATTGTTTGACAGTTAACAAATAGTCTTATACGACATGTACTCAATTTTGTCAAAATGATGTTCATCAAGACCAGCAGATGGAGGAATATTAACTTGGAAAAAAAATCAGTGATATTAATTATGTTTTAAAATAGACAAGAAAAGCGAGCTTATTATTGTAAGATCACATTTATTCATAAAATTCTTTCTTGCAATGCACTGCATTGATTAAGCAACCAAAAAAAAAAAAAAAGAAAGAAAAGAATACCATTGATTACTTTTTCGAGGCACAGTTGTGTTTAGGCCACCAGACATACGGCATAGTGAAAATTTTTACCGCTATGAAGTGATTAACATAGATTAAAGTTAATTGGCATTGCAAAACGGCCGGAGAAGTCTCATTGACGTAGAGCAATGAGACTTCCCATATCAACTAATAAAACGTTGTAAAAAAAAAAAAAACCTGCGCGTATGTTCTTAATAACAGGAAAGTGACTATCGATGAAGTGAAAAACCATCTGCGGATTGGTCATGGTTCTGCTTATGACGTCATCGAGAATCCATCCCGCTAAGTTTTGCGGGATGGATTCTCAAACAACTCATGGGCGAACATAGGCAAAACCTTTTGGATCTTGACTTTGGAACTGATATTGTGAGAAAGGAGACGGCTTCCTGGCATTGTTTCTAATGCTGAAACGCAGACTCACTGCTACTAGCCGGAGAAGAAACTACGAAGTTTGGAATGGAAACACAATATCTCGTGTCAATGAAAAGTTTAAATCACAGCATTTAGCAGGTACAGTAACATTATAATTCTGAGATTCGTAATCATCTTTCCGTGAATATTATCAGCAAAGGATACGACGATAACTCGGGCATAATAGAGTAAAGCCGAGAGTGCGTTGCCTACCATAATCCGTACGAATACTGAGTAAACACTCCAAATGTTGCGGTTTCATGTCTAGAAATGTTCTTCGTCTTTGACTAATTTCAATAAATCAATTGCGACTACTTTTACTTATTCTCGTATTTTGGAATCCTCAATGGACTCTGATCGTCAAAGGATTTTCACTGACCACATGTGGTTTTCTGTTATCACAGTGCAGTAATCAGTATATGAAGTAGGGTAATTATTTTAGTTTTAATGTTTGCGAATTTTTATTTTGATATGACGTTTAAATTTGATAGGAGAGCGATAAAAATATTTAGAATTGCAATCAGGATTATATATTAATAATCGAGGTAAAAAAAAAAAAAAGTCATTAGAACCTGAAACATGGAAAGTCAGGTGGATGATATTTAACCTGACATGTTAAAATTTGCCAACATTGAATTTGAGAATTATAGAGGAATCTCCTTCACGTGTTCCAGAAAAGTTGTGCGCAAACATATTTGAGAAAAAACTAAGAAAACTAATGAAGCTTGATTTTGCCAAATAGAGGTTACCAAGAACAGATTTTTACCTTGTGACAAATAGTCGATAAATCATGAAGATAAAAATCTATTTATAACTTGCTTATCTTGAAATTGCATACGTGATTAAGTGCTAATTGAAAAACTGTTCAAAACACTAAATATATATCTGTAAATGGAAAATTGTACAGAATAAAACATAGTATCAGCAGTTAGAATTAAAGGAAATAGTGTGATATTAAATTGAGTGTTACTCCGCTGTTATTTATAATTTGTATGGAACCATATCATTAAGGAAAGTGGCATTAAAACGTGATATTCTAAACAAGATAACTTTATTTCTTTTCGTATCTTGTTTCATGCGGTGGTGGCAGCAGGATTTTTTCATCTCACAAAACAGGCAAACTGGCCAGAAGAATACACAATTAAACATGTTGGCATTATATAATAGCTTTAGCTGTTAAATAAACCTGCTTTTTTTTTTTTTTTTTTTTTAAGAAATCTTTTCGCCAAATTAAATAAGTGCTCTGAAAATTTCGTATGAATATCGTCAAACAAAAACTATTAAAATAGACAGGAAAATAATGAAAACAAAACAAAAAACATCAACACCATTCTCAATCGCGAACCATGAGAACATTTTAACTATTTAGTAAAACTTTTTGTGAAATTGCAGATAAAATACGAAGATAGTAAGTAAATCAAGATGATATGTTAGTAAACCAAGATGAATAAATTTATAGGGGGTGACAAAATAGAAATTGGCTAAAAAAAGACCGAGCTTAGCAGATACGGTTGTGTTTATGCCAAATTTAAACCCTGTTGGGAAAAATTGAAGAGTTAGAGATGGTAGAGCCATGTTAAAAATGCAAGTATCAGAAAAGAATAATTTTACCTAGTTAATATTCCGAAATCATTATGCAGAACTAATCTAAGATGATCACTTAACCAGAATTGGCAGATGAGTGATTAGCAGAAACAAGTATTTGATACAGAAATGACAAACAGATGGGTTCGATGAAGTCGGGAGTGATTTAGAAGTTCGAAATGTAAAGGATGTTCAGATCAAGAATTCTGATGAAGGATAAAAAGTTATTGAACGAAACTATCATGAAATATTAATTTTGTTAGAGACTGACGTAATATCCGATTAATTCTAAGAGGGATTACACCAGAAAATGATGATGACAGTGAATTTAAGAGGTATAGTTTCATGGTTGAAACGAACTAGTGGACACGCCTTTCTTCGCATTAGATTCATAGCCTACACATTCAATGAAATGTAGGCTTTCAACCTGAGTAGTTCTCTACTTCATAAAAAAATAATAAAATAATAATAATAAATGCTATCAAGTTCAAACTCGGCTTTGCATTTTTTTGGGCAGGGGGGGGGGAGAGGATATTGCATAAAAGATGTCATTTTTCATTAATTACTTTTAATTAATGAAAATATTTTGAATATTTCGAATATTAAGAAATGCAAAATATGTGGTATAGATGATTGTTATTAAAAAAAAATGAATAATTCTAGTTGGAAACAAACTACAAATTTTATTCAACTGATATACATATATGAATATATTGTAATCATATTTTGTGTATGAAGTACTGGGAGACTATAATGCTTCCGTTTTTATGGTCTTTTTTAAGACCAGCAATCGGCTTTCTCTCGTAAGCGTGTTAGTATTATTCTACTGGGGACCTTGGGTTTATCAAAAACACGCGAAGCAGCCATGCGAGTTCCGGATTAGCGTCATGATGACATAAATGTCGTCCTGGCAACCTTATCTTTTATGCGTGGTATTATAGCTTATGTATGTCCGCTTGTTTCTTGACCTAGTGTTCAGATTTAGAATGTTTATATTAAATACCCTTGCATGAAGTACCTCGTTTGAGTGACTCGCATGTAATAAAACTGCGCCTTAAAGTGATGTTGACGTCACCCACTATAAAAGATATACAGTAATGAAACATTTTGCAAATATAGGTCAATTCCGCCATCTACCATATGCATTTGTAACTAATTTTGTTGTGATTGTGTGTCTTGTTTTTACTTTTCCCTGTGTGTGTGTGTGTGTGTGTGTGTGTGTGTGTGTGTGTGTGTGTGTTATATCCATCAGTACATATATCATTGTTACAAAGCTTTCTCCCTTGCTGAGTCTCAATTTTATGCAGACATATTTATTTATTTTTTTGAAATGCATTTTCTTTCTTTTCCCTTTTTATCCCGTATGTAATTTTTTCATGTGTGTGTGTGAATAAAATCGTATTTTTCAATAATTTTACATTTTTTCTAAGCGTCGTTTAAATAGTGCATTTAAGCATTTCTTTCTTTTTCTCTTTTTTTTTGAACTATATTTGAGTTTTGTTGCTTATTGATATAGTTTTCTTAGTTAATTTATAATTATGAGTTTTAATACAGATACTTTTTAGGAATTCCACAAAGTGGACAAAAATATTTGGTTTGTGTCCTTTTTCTCTATATCGTAAAAACATGCTATCCAAATAACGCCACTAACCATTTTGTAAATACGAACAGCGATGTCGAGAACCATCAACTGAAGCGAAGCATGAGAGTTAAATTCTAGTAAGAACACAATACTTCATATGAAGGAGATCCAGTGCTTACAGTAGTATAAAGATATACATTCTAAATATAATAAAATAAATAGAGTTTACTTCTTTTTCAGTTTTGGATATCAGCCGAATCATTCTCGGTTGTTATCCAAAACTATCTCTCTCAGATAAATGGTGACTATTTGTTAACCCATATCCATACTTTTATGGAATTAATTCCCATAGAACTTTCTTTGTATTTCTATATGAATGTAACAGTAAGACCTTGCCATTTGCGAGTCGTAGTGCAGTAAGCAGTGACGACGCCTTGGGGTTGTGAAAATATCTGGATTCCATTCATTTCTTAGAAGGAAAGAGAAGCATTTATAAGGATTCTCATCCCCCTCCCTCCCGTAAAGAGAAAAACAGTTGGAATTTTGAGTTCTTTATCCCAACATAACATACCACAGACACGCAACTTATAGAATTGTCTTATTCTATTTGTTCTATAGAACGACACGGACATGATCTCTGCGTTTATGAAAGAACTTGCGTTGTTCGTCATGACGAGAGGAATTGTTATGCGGCCTTTTTTTCAGATGAAGATGAGTTAGCCGACCTCATGTGGATAACAAGGTTTTTCTCACGGAAACCAAGTTTTCAACCCGGCAAATGAGCAAGAAACCGCCTGCAATTCATATACAAAGTATTATGTAGTGGATACTTTAGGGTGGCCTCCCATGATGAGCCCATGGAGGTGACAGTGTAATAATATTACCGTGGTAGTATTATACAATCTTAACATTTGTTTCCTTACTTCGAGCAGTTCTTTATGTACACTCATGCTAAATCATTTCTTAGTATCACCTTTCAGATCGTTCATCCCTTCTAATACAATCGCCTCTTCCGCATTTTCACATCCTCAGTTATATCCTGAATCTTTGTGCCTAACTTGATTATCAGTAATTTTTCATTTGTCTACGAAATCTAACTCATCTTCACCTGAAAAAAATACCATATAACGATTCCTCTCTTCATGACAAACAACGCAGGTTATTTAACAAACGAAGAGATCATGTCCGTGTCATTCTATAGAACAAATACAATATATTGAATAGAATCCGTGTTGTTCTTCCAACTACGAGGGATGGGGGAACTGAAAAGTTCTGATAAACACCTAAAACTAGAATGATATTGTAGCAACTGATATAACCAAATCAAATAATTTGTTCTTTTTCTTTTAGGATATATAAGAAGACATGACTGAAGTTTTGAAGAAATTCGAAAACATCGGTGCGGGCCATCAAGTTTTTCGTGCTACAAGAAAAGTCCGCAAAACTTTCACATTCCCCTAAAGTCTCACACAAAGTTTGTGAGAGACTTTAGGGGACTGTGCCCCAGCATATCCAACATGGATGACCAAGTTTAAAACTAGGTTTCCTGAGACAACAATGCCCCCAGGTCAGGAAGCCTTTCCACAGCCATCACACCTGAAAACATCGATGCAGTACGTGCTGATCCTTGATGCCATCTAAAAACATTGGAAGGACTCTGGGGATATCCAGGGAACGAGTTGGGGTCATTATCCACCAACATCTAGACATGCAGAAGCTCTCAGCGCAGTAGGTCCTCTAATATTTAAATGCCGACCAAAACAGAGAACGTGCTGTCATCTCAAGGATTTGGAGTCATTTTGAGAAATCAGGTGCAATATTTTTGGCTCGTATTGCGACTGTTGGTGAAACATTGCTTCATTAATATGACCTAGAGACCAAACAACAGTAAATGAAGTAGAGACACAAAGATTCTCTACTGCTAAAAGAAGTTCCGAACCCAAAGGTCAGCATGGAAGGGTCATGCCATTGTCTTTTGGGATATGCATAGTATAATCCTTACTGACTACTTCGAAAAAGGTGAAACTATTACAGTAGCTGTTTATTCAATAGCTCTGAAGGAAAATGCCACAGGAAACTGAGCAGAGGCGTATTGCTTTTGCAGGACAACGCACCTGCTCACACTGCTCATGAAACCCAACAGATAACACACAACTTGGGCTTTCAATGTCTACCTCACCCACCCTATTCGCCAGATCTGGCCCCATCTGACTATTTCCTATTCCCAGATTTAAAGAAACACTTGAAAGGAACAAAATTTACCACAGATGATGAAGTCATATCTGAAGCTGAGGACTGGTTTGTGCAACAGGGGAAAAACTTTTTTTTCTCAGAGGATTGCATATAAAGCAACAGTGTTGTAACAAGTGCGTGATACTTCCTAAGGAATATGTAGAATAATACGTAAGTTGTATGGTCTTACCTCAATTCCTTCATGGTGAGTATCACAACTTTTCTGCACACCTTCGCAAGCTAATGTCCATAAATTACGTGTCTGTAGCATGTTTAAATTTGGCATTTATTATTGTTTTGCATAGTTTATCGTAATGGAATAATTGCATTCGCTTCAAAATAAAAGGGAAAAAAGCTTTCATTGGACGAGACATTTCAGAACGACTACAGCCATATTGTTGCCGTACCTTGTGCTTGCCAAACGCAGCAAAAATACTGAATGATCCCATTGCATATAGTGACTTTATGCAGTCACTTATTTTTCTATTCCGGATCTGAAGTGTATATATTTTTGTTGTTAAAAATAGAATTGCTCTCCTTTCTGAAAATTTGGATTTTACGTTTAAAAATCCGATTTATACGAAAAAAAATTTTAAGTATTACTTCATATTTTTGACCTATATTAATGATATCTTAATTATTGATTAGTTAATAATATTCACTAAATAATAAAAAGGAAATAATATGATTTTATTTATCTACTTTAATTTGTAAATACGTAACTGACAACACTTGCAAGTTGCGTTCCTTGTTATTGTGTGTCTGTTTATTATTATGATTTCGCACCACCTGCTAGAGTCAAAACCTCATCTAGTATTTTTTTTTTTTTTAGTAATTTTGGTGTAACGAAAATACCAAAATGAAAATGAAAGTTCCTTGAAAAACACACGTTTCATTTTGTCAATAATAATCATCATTTGGAGTGCAGTATTTTTGTAACATTTCTGCTTTCATCAGCAGGAGGAAGTTGCAGTCAAAAACTTTTTTTTTTTAAAGGAGGAGATAAAACTGAAAAAAGGCTGTTTGCAACTGAATTGTGTTATGACTCGTCTCCTCCATAAAGATCACTATAGTGCATTTCCATACAGTAATTTCTTACTTTGTTACTATTTTTTTTTAAATTCATTATATATTGTAGCTGTAATGAAATTTTTATTCCAACACTTTTTAGTCCATGCTTGCTTTACAAGCCGGCCTAGTTGGCCGAGTGGTTTGCTTATCGTTTTCCAACCGACAGGCTGTCGGTTTGAATTCCACCGCGGGCATGAATGTTTGTAGATGAAGTTCATCATCCTTATTGAAAGCCTGATGTGATTAAGAAAAGAAAAAATCATCCATGTCCAGTCTCTAGAGCAGGATTTCTGAATTATCTAATCATCCACGAAAGGCTATTAGTCTATAGTGCATGGATTTACATTAAAAAAAAAAAAAAAAAAAAAAGCCTCCAAACCTGAACATCACTTGAGGGTATATATCAGAAAATTGTCGGGGATGACGATGTAGTCTCAAAACTACAAAAAAGCAAAATCTTAACAGCAGCGCGTAAATGTCGCGGCAACCGTCAGTTACGGACTGCTTATGGTGGTAAGGTTTATACAAAAATCAACTTTTGAAAAAAAACGGTTTTCAAATTCCAGTATTTCCAAAAAACTGGGTAAAACCTGTTTTCGAATTTTTACAAGAAATGTATAATTAAAACAGCGAAAAATATTTATACTTTTTAAAATTTTTTCGGTTTATTTAATATTTATGGAACTAAAAAAAATAACAAAATAAAATATACTCCATTCAAAACCAAATCCGTACAAAATATAAATTTTTATTTCATTTAGTATTTTTCTTCAGGAAATATGATTTCAAAAAACATAAAATGTTCACTGAACGATTACTTAATCTTGTTCTTATTCTAGATACAAAATTGCCTGAAATAGAAAATACTCTCTCACGCCACTGAACTTGGTTTTGTCATTTTCAGGGCATCAAATAATAAATCTAAATTCTTTGTTTTCTCAAATACTGAAAATTCGGCCTTCAGTGTCTTCGGATTTGATATTATTTCTTCAGGTCCTCAAGAAACCTATGAATTGATTTTTCCATGGCTTCTTTTAGAGCATTGCCCTGATTAATAGTTTCTCCGTCTCCGATATATTCATCATCGGAATCTGTTTCCATACAAGAATTTGGATATATTCTAGACCACGGATTCTCAACCTGTGGTACGTGAGCCACTGCCTTACTGGTACATTTAATATCTTGAATTAAATATAGTGGTACGCCACTGGAAAAGGTCGAGAACCCCTGTTCTAGACAATATTTTTCCAGATAACTTTAATAATCTCGAGTTTTAAAGCTAATGGAAATACACTAGATTTATTTGTTGAAATGTTTTGTGGATTTTGCAAATATAGCAAAAGGGTTACCAATCCAACTTGTCTTCTTTCTTGAATTCGTACTTCTAAAGCATTTAATGATTCGGAACTAATTTCAGTCTTTAGTTCATTTAACAGAAATTCAAATATGCCTTCACTTGTTAATAAATTGTCATCTCGCCGTCCTAGGGCCTCAGCTGCTAGACGTACTGGTCCCAACACTTTAAGAAGCTCCATGAGTTTAGGATATTGAGCTTCATTCCACATATGAGAAGCACGAATATCATTCAAAGCTAAAACAACACATTCTTTTAATGTTATAAATCTTTCAATCATGACCTAAACTATTCCATCTCGTTTGGCAGTCAAGAATCAGACTTAATTCCTTTCCTTTTTCTTGTTTTACATAAGTTATACAGGAGATTTTCTAAAAAAATTGCAAATTTTTCTAATTTGGGAAATTGACTGTTTGTAATTGTCAGACAACATAGGGAATCCACAGTCGTTATCTAGATCAAGAGAATTTAAACAATCCTCGCCATAGTCATCTTCCGATTCCTCACTTGTAACACCTACATCGGTTCCAGCTATTTCTTTATTTTTATATAACACATCAATAACTGCTAAGTATATGGCGTGTGAATAGCATAGTTGATTAATTATAGGTGATAATTGGGCAAATGTTTTCATAACAGCGGCACCATCATTTGCCGCTACAACTATCTAATTTTAAATTAGCGGAGTTAATTTTAGATGTAAGAGCATATCGAGGCTTTGAATTAAACTCTGATCATTATATGGTATCAGCAAATATTCGTTTTAAACCAAAGTGGCTAAAAACACATAGAATTGAAAATTCTTACCAGCCAAGCTACAAAATTTCTTCATTACAGGATCCTCAAGTTAGACTACAATATCAAAAATGCACAAACTTAAAAACAGAAACCACACATGAATCAAGTGACATAGAAGATGAATGGGAAAATTTGAAACAAATTCTCACAAAAGCAGCAACAGAAACCTTAGGAATAAAGCACAAATGGATTAGAAAAAGAGGACTACGAGACCGGAACAAAGAAATAGAAAATATAATAAAAACCAAAAAGGACAGTTACCAGAAATGACTAAATTCCAAAACAATAGAAGCAGAAATAGAGTATAAAAGAAATAGTGCAATTGCAAAACGAGAAGTAAGGAAAAAACATAGAGAAAGATGGAACAATTTCGTAACAGAACTAGAAAAGGATTTATTTAAGCCACAACCCAAAACCTATAAAGTAATAAAATACATGAATAAAGAAATAAAAGAAAATATAAAAATACAAACAGTAGATTTAGAAAAATGGGTGCCCTATTTCCAAAATCTCTGGACAGATGAGAACAATGAATTAAAATTTTATAAGACAAAGAATGACCTAATAGAAAATATCACAATGTTAGAACTGAAAAATATAATAAAGAAGATGAAAAATAGGAAAACGCCAGGAGAAGACAATATAAATATAGAACTATACAAAAATGCAGGTGAAAAATTTAATGAAAGACTTTTGAAATTTTTTAATATGGTTTGGATGTCCGGAAAAACCCCTAACTCTTGGAAAAAAGCACTGGTCATCCCAATCTATAAAAAAGGAAATAAAGACAATTGCAATAATTATAGGGGAATTAGCCTGCTGAATACAGGATATAAAATATATGCAGGAATATTAAAAGAGAAACTAAGCAGCATTGTAGAAAACAAATTACTAGAGGAACAAAATGGCTTCCGAAAAGGCCGATACATAGATCCAATTTTTACTTTAAAATTATTAATACAAAAGAGAAGAGAATTTCAAAAAGAAACACATGTGGCGTTTATTGATTATGAAAAAGCGTTTGACAAAATTAGTAGACAAAAATTGTTTAAAATATTAACCAATTTAAACATACCAAACCAACTTTTACAATCTATTCAAGAAATATATACAGGAAATAAAATAGCAGTTAAATTAGAACACTCCTCAGAATGGAAAGATATATCAAGAGGAGTACGACAAGGATGTACCATCTCACCTCTGCTTTGTTAGAAACAGCATAACCCATTTGGTATACAAATGACCCCGCAAATGAAGATAGATACACTACTATTTGCAGATGATCAAATAGTATTAGCTACATCAGAAGATGACTTACAAAGATCATTAAATGATATCTCAAAGCAATATAATATGACAATATCCAAAGAAAAAACAAAAATAATGGCATTCAAAGGAGAAAACCCAATAAGAAGTAAAATAGTGATAGATAATAAAATACCAGAACAAGTAAATACTTTCAGATACTTGGGATGTGATCTATCATACGAAGAAGAAAAAGACATAGACACTAAAATATCGAACTTTGTCAAAGTAAATGGCATAATAAATAATATATTTAAGCCATCCCTGGTACAAAAACACACTAGAATCAGACTATATAATGTCTTGTCAAAACCAACTCTACTATACGGAAGCGAAACATGGACCATGAAAAGGAAAGATGAAAAACGAATTCAAACAGCAGAAATGAAGTTCCTCAGAAAAACAGCTGGATATACCAAGTGGGACCACAAAACAAATGAAGAAATCTTACAATCCCTAAAAATAAAACCAATTAATTACTACATAAGACAGTATAAACAAAAATGGCTAGAACATTTAAATCGAATGGACAACAGCAGACTACCAAAAATATTATACAGATACAAAATAAGTGGAAAAAGAAGAATCGGAAGACCAAGAAAGAGATGGCATGAGACCGGAACAGGCCACATGGCCTATATTCCATGTTAAGAAGAAGAAGAAGACTATGTCGGTTGCTAGATCCAAGTTAGAAATTTGTAACCTCTCAGAAACTAATTCTAATGTTTTCTTAGCATCGCAGGAACTAGCAATTGGAACTAAGCCCAAATTAAAATCTCCCGCAAAATAATGTACGTTGATATTCATATATCTGCGATTTCTTTTGCTAGTCCACTCATCTAAAGTTATAGAAAAATTTTTCCCGTTCTTAATACAATCAAATTCATTTATAGTTTCACGTGTGACATTGTCATAAAACGTATGAATGAGATCCATTACTCGAGAGTTGTTTCGAGAGCGATTTCAAGTCAAAATGTGAAAGTTTTTAATTAAATAATTGATTAATTTTTACATTTTAATTCTAGTATCTAAAACCGGATTTCGAATTTTACAAATTTATCCAAAAAAAAAACCGGTCTTTAAAAACCGACAAACCCTAGTTAGTAGGATTTCCTTGGAGCTTACATCGAACCCTCTATACTTCTGTCCATTAGTAGAGTTTGAATCATAGTAGTCACCCTACTTTGGAGAGAACAATAATGAAAATTACGAAACAGCTACGTTTATTATTATAATTTGCAATAGAGTCCTATAAGATTAAGAGAATAAATGTGTAGCGTATGGACCTACACAGTGTTACTTCAATAATTTAACTAATTCATTCACAGATTTATAACTTACTTTATTTTAATTGGTATATCCCACTGCGGGAATCAAAGAAATTGGACAATTGATCCCCCAAGTTTGTAAAATAAATAAAAATAACTCATTCCAAGTAATCACAGGTTAATTTAGCGCGCGCGCACACATTTCAGGGGATAAAAAACTTATGACTAAATGCATTCTGTTTGTATTCATCATTTTCCCATAAAAATTAATGATAAAGATTTAAATATTTTAAGTTGCTGTGTTTCTCATCTGAAAACGTCTATTAAAAAAAAAAGCTTCGATTATGTGATATAACAGATTGTCCCTTTGTGACATGATTGTTACTTTCGACTATATGACATAACTCCTGTCTTCCTTTCGGATTGTCTCATTTACTCAACCTTTCCTTCCTCTAAGAATATTCTCCCTGTTGTATTAGTATAATGGTGGTACCATACGATAATTGTAATAAGCTTAGCAAAAAGGCTTCTCCAAAGGTCAACGTAGTTTTACTAATTATTTAGGTATCAGTAATACATATTTTACATTAAAGTAGTCTTAGAGAACTATTTTAATACTAAATTGCCGTTTTAAAAAAATCTTTCCCCTTTGCTGTTGTGAATACGTAGTACGGAATGATTGAAGTTTATCTGATAGACCATCTCTTGACGTTAGACTATTACGTTTTCATATTACGTTTATGATATATGAAGTCAGGAAGGAAGCAGAGCTTATCTTGGTACCTCAGCAGTAGCAGTAAAGGAAGTGGCTGGATATGGGGACTACTGTTGACCTATGACCTCTCATATAATCAGCTATGGTGAAATTTAACCTTAATAGCAAAATTTACCGTTCTAACATCTTTTACATATACTTTATTTTGAAACAGTCGTGTGACATGCAGAAATTTACATTAGTCGTATTTAGCAACGTAGTAATTTACATTAATCGTATTTAGCAACGTAGTAATTTACATTAATCGTATTTAGCAACGTAGTAATTTACATTAGTCCATCACATATAGTGTCGTAACAAATTTGTATCGGTTTTTCATTTTTATTATAGTTCTTTCGATGATGGATGATTTATATCCTTAGTCTCGCTCATCGTACTATGCTGTAGGTTTCTAACCTTTCGCCAATAAAATTATCATAACCATCTTTCGATGATTTAAAAGGGGCCCAAATCTCCGGATGGCTTTTCCGTGAGATTACTTGTTATAAAGGGGAGACGCAGTCTCGACAATCGAAAAATATTGTTAACTGTACCTTTTTTGCATGAAATAATCCAAAGATAACTTTACTAGGATTAATATACTATTATATTATGTGAACAGTATTTACAATAAGTCGTTGCACGAAGTTATTCTGCATCATAATCGTGTACATGTATAAAAATTGTCATCTAAATATGCCTTGCTATGGCAATGATCTAGTAACTTTTTATTCGGTGGCGTAATTACCACATCGTGAAACTCTGCAATTTTGGATTAGGTCTTGGAAGCTTGCAGTGAATACACCACACGATTTACGATATTACTAAATAAATGATTGCTTAGTGTGAAATGCATTTACTTTATTTCTTTCCTCTGACGAAATGTATTCTTAATCATTTGTCATATTCAGTTGGTCTATCCTTTTTTTTTTTATGGGGGAGGGGCAGTTTCAAATTCTATTGGAGTAGGCGCACAACTGATCAGCACGAAACCTCAAACAACACTTTTTTTTTGTATTAAAAAAAAACAGGAGGTAAATGTTCATTGTTTTATTATACTGTTGTTATGAAGTATATATACAAGAAAATGTAAACAAACGACGCAGCATGATCTCCAGAAACACCCTTCTTAATGTTCATTGGCTACGAAATTTACTTCTGTTAGAAAAAATCTCGGTTCGAATCTATTGTGTGCAATCCATTGTAAGCAACAAACCTTTTATAAAGTCTTTCAAGGTAAAAGTAAGTTCGTTCATACATAGATAAATGGTATAAATGGTATTTTCCTCGTACAAAATAGTCAAAACCGGCTGAAGAAATACACGCAGTTATATTGTGCTAATCTTATCCTCTTCCGTAATCTAACTGTAGCTGCCTCCGAATCTCAACTGCTTAGATGTCACAACGTGCATTCTGTTTTTAATAATACAGTGAGATTGATTAATGACTCCTGTTTGAACTGATTCATTTTCTACTCCTTTCCCTCTTCGATAAAATATTGCCAGGTTCATCGAAACTGGTATATGAATTCCTCCTTTTTCCTAAAATCTGTTTTAAAGGATTTTATTATTTGATAAAATCGTCTTCCTTGCAATCCAGTTTTCGAGCTCACCAATATTAGCTGCTCATTCTCCTTATTCATCTCTGCCTTCTCCGTTTTATTAAATAAGCTTTCTTCGTCTGTGTTCCTTGTAACGTGTAGTTGAAGCAAGTGCTGGGTGGAAAGCACTTGCTTCAACAAATACATAAATAAGTGGAAAGACCTGAGTTCGAATCTAGAACGCGAGGAACCTTTATAATGACATTTCATCTGAAAATTCCATATGAGGATAGTAGAATTTTTTTTTTTTTTTTTCATCTCACGAAAGACAAGCTAATTGGAGAACACACGCAGTTTTGGCAGCAATTTCGACCAGATATTACTGACGAATCTTGAAATAGTCTTGAAATAGTTTCTTCAATTACTTCTAAAAGTCTCAACTTCTCCGAATCTTCTGTGTAAATCAATGCCCTCATAGACATATATACAAAATGGTGCATATGCGCAATTAATCAGTTACTCCTTAAAGGTAACGATAGGGGGAATAAGATGGGAAACACCGAAAGAGCAAATACAAAGACGCCCAGCTTTTCGGAGGATGAAAAGGCTATGGATGTGATATGTTTGTCTGGAAAGGCTAGAGGTGAAAGTTGGTCCAAGAAGGGAAATCTTACCTGGAGATTCGAGTATTCTCAAAGGTAAGAAGCAGTGAAGTGAGAACATCTTACAAGAAATAAGATGCAGTGTTTTGGTAGCATTAAAGTTCACCACGTTGCCCTCTCCCCACTGGAGAACATAAAGAAGATTAATTTTTAAGATGCGAGTTATGGAAGACTGTGAATCATTTTGGTATCGTTTAAGATCGCGTCCGTGATGGATCATATATAAGGGAGCGCTACTGCCGCTGTATATTCATGTTTTTTTCTCTATATATGTTTGTCTAAGGAGTTCTTTTAGGATTTGTCTGCTAGTTTATTATTAGTTATTTATTTGGGAAGGGTACGACAGGCCTGTGAATTCTTGTTTTGTTTTCTCCTTACTGCTGGAAATGTTATATTTCTCATAGTGTTTTTATAATACCAGTTGTTTTGTGATGGGTGGTAGCGGGACGCTGCACGGAGGAGAAGTATTTTTTAAGATAACAACAGCACCTATCCCTGTGGTTCCCAGTATATGATTATTAATTACTATTGAGTTTATTAATAATTCAGTTATTACTGAAGAATTCACTTATGCTGCGAAGAGTTTATATTATACTGGCTTCATAAATTAAGGAAAAAAAGAAAAATCGTGATAACTCGGAAGGGGGAAGAATCAGGAAAAACAAACATAAGGAGGTCGAGTACATTATATAAAAAGTGGCTCAGATTCTCGTATACAAATGATGGCGCTCTCAGCAGTATATGCAAATGACCACGGCATTTCCAAAACGCCCGCTTAAAAGCGGGTATTTAGGAGTGGTTTTCCATTTCTTGTCTAGAGTGAGAACAAGACATTCCGTAATAACAGAATTCTTGGATTTGGCTACAAAACATCAGATGATTTTTGTATCAGACGATTAATGACAGAACACTCATAATTAGCGATAGTTTATTCGCCTCGTGACCTTAGCTACTTCAGTGTAATTCACGAGTATTTACATAACTTGAACATGACTTTGTTAGCAGATTTGTTTTTATTGTTTCGTAATGTTATTATTATTTTTTTTTTTTCGGGCTACTCCAGGGAGTCCTTAGACTCATCGAGGGAGGCCCTAAACATCATGTCCACACAACTATACGACATTCTCACAGTATCTATCATACCTTGCCTTGAACTCGCTCACTGTCATAGCACCCACAACAGACTCTGGCAGCTTATTCCACTCATTTACCACTCTAAAAGTAAAGAACCCAGCTCTAACACCACTGCTAACCACACTCTTGCCCAGCTTCCATAGGTGTCCCCTAGTTCTCCCACCACCAGTCCTGATCTCAAAAATATCCTCTGAATTAATCTTATAGAATCCTTTTAGCAATTTGAATGTCTCAATCATATCTCCCCTTTTCCGCCTATCAACCAGTTTCTGCAACCCACAAATCTTCAACCTGTTCTCATATGGTTCATTCTATAGACCTGCTATCATCTTAGTCACTCGCCTCTGGATTCTCTCCACCTCCTCCCCATCGAGAAGGAACCGAGGTGACCAAATCTGGGCACAGTAGTCAAGATGAGGTCTTATCAAGGCTCGGTACAGAGGTACAATAACTTGCTTGTCTCTGCTCGTCAAGGTATTTTTCAACAACCAAGTGAGTTGATGAGCTGATTTAGCTACTTTCGCAATGTGCCCCCTAAACTTCATCTCCCTATCCACCAACACTCCCAAGTCCCTGGCCTCACAACCTCATGGAGTACAGTTCCACCCATGTGGTATACTGCTGCTAATCTTTTCACCCCAAAATGCATAACCTTACATTTTGTCACATTAAATTGACATCCATTCTCCTTAGCCCAGAACTCCAATCTATCTAAGTCATCCTGCAAGACGTTGACATCTGCATTCACTATCGCCCTCCTCAACTTTGCATCATCAGCGAACAAATGAACTGTTCCACTTAGATCCTTCCCTATATCTTTAATGAACAGATTAAACAGCAGTGGTCCAAGAACAGAACCCTGCGGCACCCCACTAGTCACAGGCCGTCTTTTGGACTCCACTCCTGAATAAACCACTCTTTGATATCTCTCCATCAACCACCCACCTATCCATCTCACCAACCCTATATCCATTCCCATATGTTGTAGTTTACGGATTAGAATTCCATGTGGTATCCTGTCAAACGCCTTTGCCAGGTCCAGCAGTATCACTGTAAACCCATTTCCCTTATCCAGTTCAGCCGTCACCTTGTTATAAAACTTGAGCAAGTTACTCAGGCATGATCTACCCTTTACAAAGCCATGCTGTCTCCTGTACAGTATCTCATTTTCATCAATCCATTCCTGTATTTTTCTCTTGACTACATATCAGGAGTTGTTGTCAAGACCTTGACAACAACTCCTGATATGCTGATCGGTCGGTAATTTGCAACCATAGTCTTGGATCCTCCTTTATGCAGTGAAACTATTTTCCCCTCTTTCCACGCCTTCGGGACTAAACCAGACCCGAGACTCAGATTAAACAACATGGTCAAGGGCACTGATAATTCCTTAGCCGCTTCACGCAAGACCCGTGCTGGTATACCATCCAATTCCACAGATGTATTCACATTAAGATTCTGTAATAGACTATTCACTTCCACTTCATCCATCACAATTCCTGTATAAACTAATGGCTCCTTCATTTTTTCAATGTCACCACCTTGATGATATACTTTTGCAAAGTGCGCGCTCAGTAACTCCACTATATCGACTGGTTCAGTGACCTCCTTACCATCGTCATTCCTTAAAATCATTTTGCCATGTACAGTTTTTTTCTTGCTTGCAGCATATTGAAAGAACTGTTTGGGATTCTCTTTTGCTTGCATAGCTAGTTTCATTTCATAATCGGCTTTTGCTGTTTTTACCACACTCGTTACCCTTCTGGCCTGCACTTTATACCGTTCGTGTGCCTGCAAGTCACCCCTTTCTTTAAATTCCCTCCACAGTTGTTTCTTTTTTTGCAGCTCAAGCTTAATGGTGTTATTCATCCATTTAACCCCTACTTGTTTTACTATTCGGACCCTAGGTATACAATCAGCCATAACCTCCTGTAAATGCTCCTTGACCACTTCCCATGCTCTATCGACATCCAGCCCTTGCAGTTGTACGTGCCATGGCACTGATCCAAGCAATCTCCTAAGCTTGTCATACTTGCCAGCACGGTAATTCCACATATACCCTGTCTTAATCAAAAATTCCACACCTTTAGCCACCTCCCAGGTCAAGACCTTATGATCACTCTCACCAATAGGTGGCAACATGGTCATATTACGGATTAGAATTCCATGTGGTATCCTGTCAAACGCCTTTGCCAGGTCCAGCAGTATCACTGTAAACCCATTTTCATTACAGTCAAATTGTGAGATGCTATTACCAGGTCAAGCACTCTCACACCCCTAGTATTTTCAATTACATGCTGTCTCAGATAGTTATCCCTTAATAATTGAATAAAATCCATTTCTTTCCTCACATGTGTCCTCTCCTCCTTCCAATCAATGTTACCATAGTTAAAATCCCCCATAATAATTACCCTCCTTCCACTCATTTCATCAATTTGTTTATGCATACTATCTCCACCATCTATTCCATCACCTGGTCTATAGCAGCACCCAACTGTATATTTTATTCTGCCAGTCTCAATCTCACACCAAATATTCTCAAATGAGCTCCTTTCACTATCCTGCAATACAACTTTAATTCTCCTTGGCTGCAGTTCATCAGCTATCATCAATAACCCCTCCCCCCATTTTATTCTCTCTGTCCCTCCTAAACACACTATAACCTACACATTCTATCCCACTAACTATATCATCTTTCGTCAGCCATGTTTCACTAATGCCAATACCCTGTGGCCAGGAAGAGCCAATCAAGGCCAAAAATTCTTCCTTCTTGTTCCTAATACTCCTGGCATTAGTATACATGAAATGCAGTGATCCCTTTGTCCCACCCCTATCTTGATGCGTTATTCTAAATGTCCCATTCCCATTTTTTGTCCTTAGTGCTGGCTCGGGTACATTATATACATTTTTACACTCAACTGTCTCACTGATGTCTGCATATCCACTCCCCCCCCCCCCCTCCTTGGTAGTTCTAGTTTCCCTGGTTCTGCACATCCATTTTTACTTCATTCAGCAACACTTTTTCCAGTCTTCGCACACCAAGTCCATTCAAATGCAGGCCATCCATCTTGTATAAGTCCTTTCGCCCATCAAACTCATTCCACACGTCCACGAATTCAATTCGGCTGAGACTAATCTACGAATTCATTTAACCTAAAGAATCACATTGTCTGGTTAACGATAATCACGGTCAACCATTTTACACTCATTTCAAGCTACGGTATGCTCCCCCACACACACACTTTATACCTCTCCTCTATCAAAGTATGTTGCTGTTATTAGTCAACGTTTGTCTTTGTTCTAAAATTTCCACTGTTCTTCGTTAAGCTGCGTCAACATAATACTCTATTGAGCTGCGTCACATTTACGTCACTAGCATCCTCTGCACATAGCAAAAATAATCACGTATAGATATCTACATGCACTCGGGTTCACCAAAATGAAAGCTTTCACAGTTGTAGTATACGATCTTATTTATAGCACTCCAATGGGTTTGTGTTCGTTCTTCGGTAGATCGTATTTCATATCAGCTCACTGACTTTATATTTCGAGAGATTATGTTCTTATGAGAGGAAAAGAACGGGAAGGGGAAATTGTTTACTATATTCAAACTGATAGTTACCTTCTGGTCTGTGTCAAGGAGCAGATTGGTAATTTTATTAAATACGGTTTTCTGCTTTCTTTCATCATTCCTTCTATTTGGTTTGCATTTTTTAAACTCGGTATATTTTGTTTGTCCCCCCCCCACAAAGATTCTTTTCTGTTCAATGTTTATAATACAATTAATGGGGATTCCTCTTCATTGTACAATGCAGATTGTTAGTAATAAAGTGTTTCCTATAAAGAGAGATTATTTCGGATATTTCATCTTTAAGTTTTTAATAAAGCAGTGACACGAAAGCTAATCTGAAGGAAACAAAATTTATCCCCTCATATGCTTATTGCAAAGCTTGTGCCCCCTCCCCGTTTTTTTTTCTTTTTTTTTTTTTTAAATCGTCTATCGGAGAATAATACTTTTCATACGTAAAGCTGAAAATTATAACTCCATTTACAATTACGGTTTCAGAAAGATCCATCTGGCGGCACTTATTCTAGCCACTTCCTTTAGTTCTATCCATTGACGTAGCTCTTACTCTCCCTGTTGCGTTGGACCCAATGCAGTTGTGCCGGCTTTTGACTGCGAAGACCAGCGGGTAAAGCTTTTACGGATGTGTGTTACATAACTAAACTAGTGAATAATGAAACAGGTAGTTTTTATCTCTGACATGTCGCTTAAAAGAAGATAAATGATTTGCGTATATAGCAACCGTTTGTTATGATTGATATTTATAATGTAGTATCCAAAATAGTATGCGTTTTCAAGCGGATGGATGGCTAATAACTTGGTGTGCCGTAATTTTCAAAATGTTTCGAAAACCTGAAGAGGATTCTGTTACTGTCATATCTGGAAACTGTGTTCAGCGTATTCGTGAATATGTAATTTTGAAGTTCTGATGACGTCTGCAGTGAATTATTTGTGTACGCACTGTTTACATGTGAATGTCTGCCTTTTGGTGATCTGTTGTCATAGGTGATGAATTGCTTGTGTATCATGTTAAGAAATTGGTACTTTTTAATGTGTCTCAAGAGGAATGTCATCAAACGAATGGTGCTTTTGTGAGAGAGCTCAGAAAATTTATTATTCTGGACTTACCTGTGTGTACTGTTCCAAAGCTGATACAGGATAGAATTTGTTTTTCATTTTGTAACATAATGTAGAAAACTGACTTTTTTTTTTTCTATATGTATCATGTTCTATGGGAACTTAAAATTTCCAAATTTATTGATTGAACGGTCCATTTTTAAGTCGTTATCTGCGAATTTTAATCGAAGTGTGATTATTTTCTTTTAAAAGGAATCATGTAAAACTATATTATTTGCTGTTATGTCATTGCTTACGACTTCTGAGGATACACGGGACAATTCCCTGATTTCATCTGACATAACAGAGTCTTGTAACAAGGCCTTTTCCACTCTTGCTTTGGAACAAGTTACACAACTCTCAGAAATATGCAGCTGCGATGATTGTTTATTGGGCATTACCGATGTCTTGAGTGAAGTCACAGTACAAAATTCTCGAGAGCAGATCTCAAGAAAGGTGAGTACTATCCCGGTGAATATTTCTATCTCACATGCACAGTGAAAATGTTAATTTTACTCTGCGTCATGACTACCATATCGCAAAACTCGCAGTTCGTGATGGGAGAAGCTAAAATGGCCATTACTCTTCTGATTTGCTACATTAACAACAAAAAACAAGCGAGGCCTAACTCCTCAAGCTACGCTGCACCCACTACAAACATAATGAATAAGATATTTGAGCATCGAACAGTCTTATAACCTCTCTGGAGGATTGAAACTTCAGGAAGTTGCATATTTTTCCATCATGGAAAATCTGACTCTAGTTAAGAATATATCCTTTATATAAACGAGATTTAGTTAAAACACTGATTAGGTTGAGAACTCGCGTTCAGTCATTCGTGTTTTACACTTAGTGCATTTTAACCTTTCCGTTTTGCATTCCATCTCCATAGGTGTACCCAGTCTTAGTGTACTAAACATGAAGAAATAAACCTAAGAAGATAGTTTTATATAGGCTTAATTTTGTGCAGAGTGTAATTTCTGATGTCCCATCTTTTTTAAGTATGCCTACAACGTACAAGGCTCTGAAAAAACATTACTTTAACTCACTATTGCACACGAAATATTATTATGGGATAATAATGGAGGATAGGTGATGGACTCGAAAGCACCCTTGGAAGTTGAGAATGAATGCTGTCAAGAAGGGAATGAAGACTAGATTTTTCTCTCATAGAGCGGTGCGTGATTGGAATGGATTGCCATTGGATGGTGTGAATGAATTCCAGAACAGGTATGACAGCTGGTGCGAATAGTATGACCTCCCTCAATGAGTCCCGGATTCCCTGGAGGTCTCTCTTTTAATAATAATACTAATTATAATTATTTGAAAACGATTCGGTTAATTCGAAAATGAAACACCTGTTTATTGGTGTTTTCGGTCCAGATCATTTCGCTCAAGACCTGGAGAAAGGAAAAACAAACGTTCGTTCCTGGATATATTGATAACCAAATATACAACCGTGCAGATAAAAATATGCGATTTCACGTACGTGATTAATTATTTTAATTTCAGGACTTTTAATCACCCGATATATACAAATATATATATTTTTTAATAATCAGATGATTTCTGCTGTACCGTTAATCGTTCAAGTACTTCTGATTGCGAAGTATTAAGTTATTTAACTTCAGAAATATTTTTAGCTCAGGAAGACTTTTCTTTTGAAGATTTCTTTATAAATTTAAAACAAAATTGATTGCGAGATTTTTTTTTTTTAAAGATTAAGCTACAGAAGATTTATTTGTGTGAAACTGAATTTCGATATATGCAATAGTGAGTAGCTAAGAAGTTTGCTGCTTTCAGCTCAAGAAGCCTATGGTATGTATTGGATTTCGTCGGTTGTAATTGCAGCTAAAACTCACACCATGTTTGTTAATTACCTGGGGTTTCATTTGGTCAGTTTGCCTCTGGGGCGAAAAAAATCAGTGTTTCCGGGAAGAAGTACCCTACCCGTGAGATCAGCACAGTTACCCTCACATGTAAAGATTATGCCTTCGCGCTCTAGATGTGATTGAGCTTTCTGCAAAACAGATGTCGCATCGTACTTGCGACTGCGCTTATGGTGTGTGGTTGTGCAATAATAATAAAATAATGGAAAAACTTGATTGCCCAACGGGATTCGTGCATTGCTTTCCATATAATATTTGCTTGAATTTCACTGACCACATTGTCGTTTTGGATTATTTGAATCCTAGGTGCTTAAAAACTGTATCGCTAAGAGTCAACGAGTACCGACTGTAACCGATATCTCGTGTCCTACGTATATAGCAAACTTTTTTTATTTTATTTATTTTTTGCTATAATAGAGGCATACCACAGGCTTCTTGTAACGAAAAGTAGGCAACTTCCCAATCCACCGACTACTACTATATATCGAAAATTTCTTCTCATCAAAATAAAGTGATCTTTTGGTTGCTTAGCTTGCTAAAAAAATTCGAATCCCAACGTGACTTCTAAACGATTTACTTCTAAATGAACAACTGATATCTTGTTCAGTTTTCTCTGCAGAATTTTCTTGAAGTAGAAGTCCAGTAGTGCAATTGCAATCTTCTCTCTCCTTTCACAAGAAGTTTTCAGTGGGGGGTTATACATGAACTTTTGTTATAGGTTTCATGTGGGTCAGTTTGCATACTTTCATTGGACTGAATAACTGCCGCATAGCAGAGTTTCACAGTACATTGATAACTAGCATTGTAGAAGCCTTGTTTACTTTACTTTGAGATAGACACAAAATATTTGTTAATTAATATTATTATTACGTGACACCTCCAGGGAGTCCAAAGACTCATCGAGGGAAGGCACCTACTCTACAGCTCTCTGTCTCCACCACTCAGTTCAACAACTACACCAACACTAGTATTTTCACAGACGATCACAAACATCCGTGTTTGGATTTGAACCCACAGCCTTTTGGCTGGAGATTGGATATGCTAACCACCCAGCCAACATTGTCAATGTATTTTTTTTTGGAAGGTTAATTTATGATCAATAGTACTGCTGTTCGGGATTCTGTCAGTATTTTGAAGTCGATGACATAAATGTTGCTTCTTTGGAGCCAATGATGATGGTTTAAAACTCCAAAGTGACCTTTTTGTGGTACCAAAAGCTGTATAGTGTTCTGTCACAGTTTTAAAATTAATGTGGGGCAGTAGTTGATATTCATTTAACTTGGAAATCTAGTAGTATCTTGCGGCAGTAGGTTTCTTTGAAATCGTTAGTGTATGATTAAGAGTATATTGCTGTTGAGGATTCTGTTTGTATTCTGAAATTGAATATCGTTTCAGCATTACTTCCTTACAGTCACAGATGATCAGAAGTTCAAAGTTACTAAGTGGTCTTCTGTGATAACAAAAGTTACAGCATTAAAAATGTGTATGTGTGTACTTTTATATATATTGTATAAAATCCTTCATCATTTCAAATTAATCCTGGGCAGTTGGTGATATAATAATTTAACTTTGAAGTATATGGTAGCTTATAGCTTATCATCAAGATTAATAAATCCCAAAACCACTGTGACAACCAGAATTAAAATTCTCAAGCATCTCTAGGTTATGCAGTTTTTTGGCAATTTAAGCATGATCTCCTGATGCTTTCTTAAAATAATCTGAATTCAGTTCAATTCAGTGTTAGTAAATGTAATGTCATGCACTTTGGTGTAATGAGATCCAATTTTGACATGATACTTCATGGAAGACAGTTGCATAAATTGGAGAATATGTATTTTAAATACATTATAAGCTATTAGTATGGATAACAGGGTGACTGACTGATAGATATCAAAAGTGGTATGGGGAGGGATGTGAGTTTGCAAAATTTAAGGTGACCAGTGGGATGTACCCCAGGGATCAATCCTTGCTCCATTGTTATTCAGTCTTTACATATTGATATTGAAAAAGATTTGCCAGATGACATACAGTTGTTTGGTGATAATACAAAAATAGGCAGAGTAACCAGGAATGCAGCTGATATACTACACTTGCAAAGTGATCTGAATAGGAATTGTGGGCATGTGGAAATGGCTATTAGTTCAATGTTAGTAAATGTAAAGTTATGTACTTTGATGTAATGAAATATCCAATGTTATTATTTTGCTGTGATTATGCTGAAAGATACTGAGCAGGGTAGGAGTTTTCCCTAGATATGGAGTTATAGTTCAAGAGTCATATAACAAAGATTACAAATAATACTCAGAGGATATGATTGAGACTTACAAACTTCTGAAAAGATCATACAGGATATCAGTAGATGGATTATTTTGTTTTATGGAAGGTGGGAAGAGGACAAGAGGGGGGGGCATTCATGGAAGTTGAGAATGAATGTTGAAGAAGTGGGTGAGAGGTTGGAATGGACTGCCTTTGGAGGTTGTGTGAATGAATTCAAGAAATGGTATGACAACTGGTGTGGGTGATATTTGGTATCCCTCGACAAATCCCTGATTCTCCAGATCTCTCTTAATAATAATAAAATAATTTGAACATCATTTGAAAACAAACAGAATGATTTACATTCTAAAAATCAAAATGTTTCCCAGAAGAGTGAGAAAATTCTTTTAATAATGTGTGCATGGTGGGGGGGGGGGAGCTGATATCCTGGAAAAATCAAAAATTTTATGGCTTGCTTGAATTTAAAATATTGCATTTTTAGATTCATTTTTCACACAAACAAAGCTTTTTCTGATTCTTACAATCAGTGACTTCTGTGGGCTAGAAGCTGAAATCATGCATACAGGTAGTTTTTGGAGGTTTGTCCAGTGGGAAAAATTTTTTGAATTACACTGGATGGTTGAATCACCATTCTGGGTTCTCCCCACATACATTACTTTATGGTGGTACAAGTCGAATTTGGCTATACTCTTTGTAGAAGAGTATAGCATCTTTGTTTAGTCGAATTTGGCTATACTCTTGCATTAAGAGTATAGCCAAAACTCTTAATGCAAGCATCATTTTTAGCACAGATTAAAACAATTATTTTATCGCTAGTTATGGAAAAAATATTTATGCACTTGTTGTCACCATGGTTCGCAGTCAAAGACCAACCATAGTGGTGGGATTCATAGTTCTGTAAATAAATTACATAAGGATGTAGCAATATTCCATCACCCTGCTTACTAAGTAAGGTACTTACTGTACTGGAAGTAACTAAATTTATTATTGTACTTACTGTACAGTAATGACAAACAATTTTGTCTTTTCTGAAAAGGCATCAGAAGTAAAAAAAAAAATCACTGACAATGAGAGATGTTTAGAAGGTGGAAGATGAAAATTGGGATTATTTTCCTGATATCTAAAATCTACCAAGGGCGTAGAAACTAGTAGAATGTTTTATTTTTCAGAAACATGAATTATAATATAATTTTATAAGTTTTTTTTATATATATTTTTATGAAAATGACATGAGTTCTGTTATCTTTTATATTCTGGATGAATATCATCAACTTATTTGTAACTAAGATGCAAATCTTCAAAAATGTTTATCATTGAGCCATAGTTGTCTTTTGATGCTCCTGTTGACAAGTTATGTTTAAATATGTCATATTATATCCTGTGTCATAAGTAAGGTGGAGTGATTGGGAAAATTTCCCCAGGCATAGGTCGACATGGGGACAACTCAAAGAGGTGGTTCAACCTTCCAATGTGATTAAAAAAATTTTGGATTTTCAAATACATTTATGAACAGTTTTATACAAAAAAATACAGTCATGGATAAAATCATAAGTATGTGTTAATATGTGTTATTTTATATAGTAATGTTTATTATAGTATTATTTTTGAAGAAAAACAGTTTCTAAATAAAAAAATCAAAAACTAAGATGGATTCTTCATTTAGGTACAGACAAAAGTCAGGTATAAATATACCTATTTACAGCACTGATTATATCAAATGCAAAACATGACTAATGCCCAGTTCTTTGACTACAATAATTGCTCTTCAAAGATCATCTGCCCTGACTTTTGTTGCTATTTTTTAATCTTTTCTTCATAATAAATGTAATGATTCATTCCCATATCGAATCAGAAGTTACTTATTACTTTATCTTGCTTTCTAAATTGTTTGACAGAAAATTTTACTAAATCTTTAGGAATATATTTTCCATATGTCAGTGAAATAAATAAATAAAAGAAAATTTTGAACTCTGCTTTATTTTCACACTCCACTTCTCAGCATGATATCCCACTCACTTGGATAATTTTTTTTTTTGTATTGTGTAACAAATTTTCCGAGTATTATAGTAAGACTTTAGTTTTTTTTAGGACTTTTCTAATTTCTGCTTTGATCTGTTTGTTATTTTCAAAATGGATATCCTTAGATGTCTTCAATTTAGGAAATAATCATAATTCCCATGGTGTTAAGTCTAGGCTGTAGAGAGGATATTCTACAACTTCACATCTGATCTTTTTGATTGTTCAAGTGAATAAATTCATGCATTGCAAATAAAATGGCTGTTCCAAGATGCAAACACAATTAATTTGTTGTTCCACCTCCTCAAGGTTTTCCCATATTTATGAATCTATTGCTGTTTGTTTAACCAATAAATTACACTTTTGCTGCTCTTTAAGGATATATATATATATATACACACACTGAATACCAAACTGTAATGACACACACAAATGTTTAGACACATATTAATTACACCTGTAATGAGTAGGATAAAATGGCGCATCCCATTGAAAAGAAAAATTTATACTAAAGAATCAGTTGAAGAATTCTCAGATGTGAACTGTAAACTCAAATATATAAATATTATTGGAAGGAAAAAATAGAGCATCTGGTGGGAAACCAACCCCATAGTTAGATTACACTCGATGTTGGGGAAAAAAAAGTAAGCAGGTGCACTGTACATGTGCTTACTTTGACTAATCACTAAATTAATAATTTAGAGAATTACAGCCAAATTCTGAGAATTTTGCTGTAATGAATATGACCACGTTGCCACCAATTGGTGAGAGTGATCATAGGGTCTTGATCTGGGAGGTGGCTAAATGTGTGGAATTTTCAATTAAGACAGGGTACATGTGGAATTACCGGGCTGGTAGATTGCTTGGTTCAGTGCCATGGCATGTAAAACTGCAAGGGCTGGATGTTGATAGTGCATGGGAGGTGGTTAAGGAGTGTTTGCAGGAGGCAATGGCTGACTGTATACCTAGAGTCCGAATAGTAAATCAAGTAGGGGTTAAATGGATGAATAATACCATTAAGCTTGAGCTGCAAAAAAAAGAAACAACTGTGGAGGGAATTTAAGGAGAAAGGTGACCTGCAGGCACATGAACGGTATAAAGCACAAGCCAGAAGGGCAACGAGTGTGGTAAGAAAGTGGATTATGAAAGAAAATTAGCCATGCAGGCTAAAGAGAATCCCAAACAGTTTTTTCGATATGTTGCAAGTAAAAGAAAAAATGTATATGGCAGAATGATTTTAAAGAATGCCGATGGTAAGGAGGTAACCGAATCAGTTGATATAGTGGAATTACTGAGTGAGCACTTTGCAAGAGTATATCATCCAGGTGGTGATATTGCAGTGAATGAAGTGGAGATGAATAGTCTATTAAAAAACCTCAATGTGAATACATCTGTGGGATTGGATGGTATACCAACTTGTGTTGTATGCGAAGCGGCTAAAGAATTGTCGTTGCCCTTGACCATTTTGTTTAATTTGAGTCTCGAGTCTGGGTTAGTTCCGATGGGGTGGAAAGATGGAAAAATAGTTCCACTGCATAAAAGAGGTTCCAAGACAGTTGTTGTAAATTACTGACGATCAGCATATCACGAGTCATTGTCAAGGTCTTGGAGAAAGTAGTCAAGCGGAAAATACAGGAATGAATAGATGAAAATGGGATACTGTATGGGGGACAGCTTGGTTTTGTGAAGGGTAGATCATGCCTCAGTAACTTGCTCATGTTTAATAACACAGTGACGGCCGAACTGGATAAGGGTAATGGGTTTACAGTGATTCTGCTGGACCTTGCTAAGGCCTTTGACAGGATACCACACGGAATTCTAATCAGTAAACTGCAGCATGTGGGGATGGATATAAAGTTGGTGAGATGGAGAGGAGGGTGGTTGATGGAGAGATATCAGAGAGTGGTTTATTCAGGAGTAGAGTTCGAAAGATGGCCTGTGACTAGTGGTGCCGCAGGGTTCTATTCTTGAACCACTACGGTTTAATTTGTTCATTAGCAATATAGGAAAGGATCTGAGAGGAGCTGTTCATTTGTTTGCTTATGATGCAAACAAATGAACAAATGTTTGCTTATGATGCATATTTGCTTATGATGTTGGGTAGAGCAATAGTGAATGCACAAGATGTCAAAATTTTGCAGGATGATTTGGATAGTTTGGAGGACTGGGCTAAAGTGAATGGATGTCAATTTAATGTGGCAAAATGCAAGGTTATTTTGGGTGAAAAGATTAGCAGCAGTATACCACATTGGTGGAACTGCACTCCAGTAGATTGATGAGGCCAGGGATTTGGGAGTGTTGGTGGATAGGGAGTTGAAGTTTATGGGACACATTGCAAAAGTGGCTAAATCAGCTCATCAAATCACTTGGTTGCTGAAAAATACTTTGACGAGCAGAGACAAACAGGTTATTGTTTCTCTGTATCGAGCCTTGATAAGACCCCATCTAGACTATTGTGCCCAGATTTGGGTACCATGGTTTCTTCTTGATGGAGAGGAGGTGGAGAGGATCCAGAGACAAGTGACCAAGATGATAGCAGGTCTATGGAATGAATCTTATGAGAACAGGTTGAAGATTTGTAGGTCGCAGAAATTGGTTGATAGGCAGAAGAGGGGTGATATGATTGAGATATTCAAAATACTGAAGGGTTTCTATAAGATTAATTCAGAAGATATTTTTGAGAACAGGACTGGTGGTGGGAGGACTAAAGGCCATCCATGGAAACTGGGCAACACTGTGGTTAGCAAGGGTGTTAGAGCTAGGTTTTTTACTTGGAGAGTGGTGAATGAATGGAATAAGCTGCCAGAGTCTGTTGTGGGTGCCATGACTGTCAATGAGTTCAAGGCAAAGTATGATAGATACTGTGTGAATGTTGAATAGTTGTTCTTGACATGATGTTAGGGCCTCCCTCGATGAGTCTAAGGACTCCTTGGAGTTGCCCGTAATAATAATAAGCATAACACAGGATTCACTTCTCCATGTGTGTGTATACTCGCATTCAGTTTATTCCTTAAACGGAGTGAGGAAATCATGTCACTTTCAATGCCACCAAAATGCAGTCTTGCCTTTTTTCTTGCAAAAGGGATCTCAGCTCAGTTATCCTTACTCTAAATAACACAAATCACCAGAGGACAAGATCTCTTTTTTCTCTCTGCTTGGACTAACATTTACCTCCAGTCTTTCCTGGCATAAAAGCATTTCATCATTAGCTTCCTGCTTAAGATACTATTTTTCATCCATCCAGCTACTTATCTTATACAAATCCCAAATCCACCTACCGAATACTGCTCACGTGTGTTTGGGATAGAGCTCCTAAAGCTTCCCTAAAAATTCTTGATCCTGTTCAGAGGAGAGATATTCTGTCATAGTTGATTCCTTCCTTACAGACTTACTTAATCTGTCTTACAGACAAATTGTTTCAATACTGTGTCTGTTTTGCAAGTACTTCCATAAAAACACCAAATTACATGATAACCAGTAATTAACTTTAATGAAATGAAAGTACAGATATTTCATACTGAAAATAACAGCACATCACATAAAAATAAGCAAATCAGAGAAACAGGAATACAAGGCATACAACAATCGGTGGTTTACCAATTAAAAACTGTTGCAGTGTGCTAGAAATTAATATTATTAAAAATGTTTTTAACAGTTACATAAAATGAGAATCTCCCAAACTTTGGAGAGAGAGAGAGAGAGAGAGACACAGTTGTTCCAATTCAGATTTTGCCGATGAAATAGGGCTTCACAACTTTCTTTGAAAAGGTGTTCATATTTAAAACTGCATCTATGGAGAAAACGAGCTTTATCCCACCAGATACTGTATTTATACTATGTTGTGCCAGACGAGACTTTTGAGGTTTCATGTATTCAATATAATATTAATGCTCATTAATTCTTTTTTTCCTGCAGAACGACCTGTCTTCCCAAAATATGTCACGTTGCATTCACAAAACTTGCTCTAGAAACCACGCATGATACTTTCAAATCCACTTCATGCCTCCATTATAGGATAGCATAACATAATTAGCATAATTTCACTCAATATCAGCAGATGACATAAGTTACTCCTCACTGCAGTGATCTACTATACACATCCTTGCCATGTAATCCTATTGTGGGCTTTTCTTTAGACTTCAACTCCTCTCTTAAGACCTTACACTCCTTACATCAAATCTTCCACGGGTTGATCAGTTTTCCCAGGAATGCTGCCCTTTATTACTATTTTTGAGAAGTTACCCCCCCTTTTTTCTGTGTGTTCCAAGTATTTTAGCTTTCTTCTTTCAGTGTTTCAAAGTTATGTTGATCCTTTCTAGAACCTGTCCATTTGTCTTCATTTCAGTGTATGAGATCCTCAACAGTCTCCTGTAACACCATCTCAGGACCTGCTATCCTTTTCCTGTTACACTTTTTTTGGTTTCATGCTTTAGATCCATAAGTAGCTACCAGGGAAAAAAAAAAACGGCTTCCCACAGATTGCTCAACTTTTTTCTGTGGTGATGGATCTGTATTTCCAGACTTTAAATAAATCTCTTACCTCCTAGTCATTCATAAAACTCTTCTGATGTCTTCTGAACAGCAATTCTTCACATTACTAATAATGCAAGGATACTCAGATTTGCTGGCCACCCTATTTAATTTTCATTAAAGCATGCTGTTTCACATGAACTTCTCTATCTATAGTCCTTTCAAAAACCATGATCTTCGTCTTACTAGGGTTGCGGTTCAGTTTTCTGCTCTCATTAATCTTAACTTTGTCAAGGATTCTTTCTAACATTCCATCTCATTAGAGAGGAGTACTGTATCATCAGAGTATTTCAGATTGTTGACCCATTTGCTATCTATCCTTATTCCTGTCTTCAGCTCATCCAATGTAACATATATGTTCTCAGCAATAGCTACTGAAAAGGTGAGTAGTGTGCAAAGCACATTATCAAAGAAAATCCTTGCCTAACTCTTTGCCCACTAAAGCCCATCAGTTAGTTCAATACCTGTTTATTATTATTGTAAGACCTCATGGAGTCACAAATTCATCTAGAAGGTTCCTTTGTCTCACACACATCTCATCATATCCTAATTCCTTGAACACAAATTCTGTGCAGCACCACACTCTCAGGCATTGCATTCCCATCATTCACAACTCTCCATGCAAAAAAACCTGCTTCACACTCCCTTGCTCACACCCTCCTTATACAGTTTCCAGGGATGACAGCTTGTTCTCCCCAAATCTCCTGCCATTTTCTGAAAAATCTCTTCAACATTAATTCTATAATAATCCCTTACCAACTTGTATGTCTCCATCATATCATCCCCTTCTTCCTATTCACTAGACTCTGCAATTTGCATTGTCTCAGCCTTTCTTCATATTCAACATTCCAGAGATCAGAAACTATTTTGGTTAATTTAGCCGGCCTGGATGGCCGAGTGGTTAGTGTATCTGCTCTCCAGCCAAAAGGCTGTGGGTTCAAATCCCACCATGGGCATGGACGTTTGTGATTGTCTGTGGAAATACTAGTGGTGGTGGACAGTAGTTGTGGTTAGAATGAGCTGTAGAGTAGTGTCCTCCCTCGATGAGTCCTTGGACTCCCTGGAGGTGTCATATAATAATAATTTTTGGGTGAATGAACTCAATAATTACAACTATTTCATTTCCCTTGTTTTTGATAATACTGTTAGCATTTATATTCAAACAAAAGTTTATTTCATGGATCTATAACAAGTTTCACTGCTACCACTTATTAGATGTGACTTCTCCATACTTTCTTCAAGCCATTTCTTTTTCTCCTTGCTCATCCTAGAACTGTCTTCAAGTCCAACTGCTTAACTACATCCCAGGTCATCCTCTTCCCTTTTTCTCTACACACGCACGCACGCACGCGCGCGCGCGCACACACACACACACACCGCCTGCCTCTTGGAGCATCAACCTTTTTCACACTGTGGTCCCCTGTCCACCCTGAGTCTTCCAGTTTCCCTGGAAGACTCAGGGTGAACAGGTTTCTTGCACACTTGTTCTCTCATTCCCTACACTCATGCTACCCACTTTTTCATAAGTACCACTTCAATCTCTCCTTCCTTACTTTCCCACTCTTTTGCATCACTTCTTACTTGCTCAGATTCATTCTCTGCATGCATTACTCTCCCTTCAGCAGCAGTCTCTCCAAATGACTTGCACCAAAACCATTCTAATATTAATATTATTAAAGTCCATCACTCTTATACAGATCAATTCTTCCTTCAAAACTAATTTCACACATTAACTAACTGAACTCCTTTCTCTTTACACATTTCTTCTAACATATCATTTATAATTCTTGTTGTCTGTCTCGTCTCCTCACTGTCATACCTTGGCAACACATTGACTACCTTTCCTATCACACAATTATCTTTTATCCTTCTCAAACAACCTACTGATATCCAATCTTGCATTCTTCTTGTTTCCAGTCAAGTCATTTGTTCCTACTAGCACTACCAACTCCTTTGCTTGCTTATGCCTCATATCCATTGTCTCAATTACTCTATTTATTTTACCTTCTGAAAAACAAACTTTGTGCATCTTCTCATTTACCACACCTCCAATAATCGAATTGTCATACAATGCCATTCACAAATCTTTTGTTACCTTTTTCGTAACTGACATCATTTGTTTTCATCTTCTTCTTCACTTTTCCATACATATCTTCAATTATCTTCATTTCACTCGGCATCTGCCTTCAACTCAGCTTTCATATCTTGTGTCTTTATTTTTTTTGCTATCATTCACTCTCGCGATTTTATCTCTAGTCACACAGACTTGTTTGCCATTAACTCCACTCTCTGCCATACCATTAATTTCACTATTTTTCAATGTCATTATCACCCCGCTTTATCGTCAAAATTTTTTTCCCACACTATCGCTTCCACACACTTCTGAACATTTACACAATCTTCAACTTCCATGTTCCCTACTCATGTTTAAACTCACATTTAAGCAAGCCTCATGGTCCATCAGAATAGTGCATTTCCGACATACCCATTCTTTTTCATTTATTCAGCCTCTCTACATAAATATCTGTGACATCTTCCCATGTACACATGCATGGCACTGTACCATTTTTTAGAAATCCATGCCATTTACTTTATCTTCCATGCCGATCTGCACAATGATTTGCCTTTCACTGCCATGTTGTATCAGTGTGCTAACAAAAACAATGAATTTATGATAGTATCACCTAAAAAATTTATCTAAACACTGTGTTCCATTCTCAAATATCTCAGAGTAATACTTAATCTACAATTTAGACAATATCTGCACACATATAAAATTTACTTATTTGCTGCAGCCCACATGACAACCAATGTTTAACTCACACCACCTAGCACCCATTTTCTATTGTCGTTTCTCTTTTTTACTGTGGTATCTTTCTCACTGTACAGCAACCTGATGTGTTAAGGAAACCTATAACTTTTACAATTTTGCATTATTGAACACAGTCAAAACTTTTGAGTAGTCTGTAAAGCACATGATTTGATCTCTGCATGTGTGCATTTACCTTTCCTGAAACCTGCCTACCTGTTTCTTAAGCATCTTAGCCTTGACTTTGGCCTCAGTTCTATTTAGAATGATCTTTAATAGTGTTTCCTGGTTGGCCAAGTGGGTGAAGTACCTGCTATTCACCAACAGGTTGCACGTTCATCCTGCTGCAGATATGGATGTTTGTGATTGTCTTTAGTAGGAGATGAATGTCATCACCCAGTATGCAACCACTGCTGTGATTATTGGAGGCCTGAGGTGGGCTTGAAAAAAGTTCCATGTCTGGTCTCTAGAACATGGTTTCCAGAATATAAAAAATCATCATCGTCATGCGTATCAAGGATTTAGGCCTAGCATGGCCTGTTCCAGCCTTAGAAGTCATCGTTGAATTATTTAAGAGGATGTCCTGGTTTTCTTTTTCCTAATGGCTTGTACTTTGATTATAAAAAGTAAATTTAAAAAATACGAAAAAACAAGTAAATTAAAAAAAAAAAAATTATGACATCCACAGTGCTCAAGTACTATGGATTTACAACATTTTGCGGTGGGAGATATATTAAAAAAATATAATCTTGCTTGCAATAATAATAATTTTATAATTGTTGCAGTCCTTATATATATATATATATATATATATATATTTTTTTTTTTTTTTTTTTTTTTTGTGCAGCAGGATTAGTATAGACATCTTACATGCTTCTGTTTCCCATATCCTAATAATCAATTTATGAAATACTCTTAACTACTCCATTCACTGTCTTTAATTAGCTTTACATGGATTCCATCTGCACCTATGAACCTTATTGTTGTTGTTAAGCTCCTTAACTGCTCTTTCATCTTCATTCCTATGTCAAGGTGTTCCAACCCAAGATTCTCCTAGAGAGTTTCCGTTTCTGTTCCTAATTTTCCTCTCTCTCTCTCTCTCTCACACACACACACACACACACACAACAAACACACTCTGTACAGTTCTCCATAGTGTTCTTTCCATCTTTTCAGTAAGCAGGGCGGCAGCCATCTTATGATGAGCTCTCCACTTTTTGATCAACTCTGACTTTAAATTTTCATATCTCATTCTCTGCATTTCATTTGCTGTCTGTATTTTTCTCTTAACTAAAAAAAAACCCTGAGATCTTTTTGACCTTTCTCAAAATTTAGACATCCTGTGCACTCCAGCTGTGCTAATGACAACATCGTTCTCATTTGTCACTTTAAGATGCTTTTTCCAAACTGGCTCAATATCTTCACATCCAGTTGATTATTATTACTATTATTAAGTGACATCTCCAGGGAGTCCAAAGACTCATCGATTGTGGGCACTACTCTACAACTCTGATTCCACCAAATATACCAACAGCATCTACCACCCACCACCACTAGTATTTTCACAGACATAAACATCCATCCCACGATGGGATTCGAACCAGCAGCCTTTTGTCTGGAGAGCAGATACACTAACCACTCAGCTAACCAGGCTGGCAATTGATTAATGATTGAAAAATGATTATGCTTGAAGCGATGTCAAAGCATTTACTAAAAGCAATGATCTCACAAAAATAAATACATGCAAGAATTCCTGAACAACATTGTACCAACTCAGTCTTGTCATTTGCACTGTAAGTTTATATAGACATTTCTTTTCTTTTCTTTTTTTTTTTCTATTCTACTGCATTTCATGCTTTCTGATATGAGGTGGGTGTCTCATGTGTCATTTGCAATATCAGTCACCATTTCAGATAGATGTGGATGCACATGACAAAAAGCATTTTCTCTCTGTGTGTGTGTGTGTGTTGAAACTTGTAACTTTTATTTTTGTGATTATTTGTTAGATCATGTCCAGAAGCAAATGTCAGTCTTCTAGTGACATCCTGATGAAATTTCTAAATAAGGAAAGACCATCTTGTAATTCTGGGAACAGTGTATTTTCTATTTTGATTTAAATACTCTATCTACTATTTCTTACTCCTCTACAACTGGAAAGCAGCCCATATACAATGCATCTCAAAAAATTTACACTGGTTTCAAGTTGGCTGAGTAATGTATAGCACCCCCCCTCCCCATCCACTCTAGCTGAATTTGTGGTAGATGCCCAGTGACTACCATGCTGCTTGTTCAAAGTCTGAAGTATTTTGTGAAGTAGTATATTTGTTCACTGTGTGTGAACAAATTATGATGATGAATTTGATGAATCAATGAGTAGATGAATTTTTTTTATTTGACTTCTTTACCACTACCAAGATACATCATTACTCTGTTTTGATCACCCCTTTCTTCATAACATATCAGTGATCTTATCTTATCTCTTATCTGTTTCCATCCATTCCACTTTAGTTACCAGCTCATCACGTGACAGTCTATCAAAGGACTGAAAAACCCAAGTTTACCACTGTATATAGAATATGATCCAGAATTGGCTTGACAACAATGGTATTATCTTTGATGGACAGCATGGATTTGCTAAAGGGAGGTCATGTTTTAGTAATCTACTTACTTATTACAATAAGGTAACTGCTTCCATGAACAGAGGAGAAGGATACACAGTAATATACTTAGATTTCACAATGGCTTTTGGTAGATTACCACATGATAAGTTGATAGTCAAACTGGAGTGGATGGGGTTGGATATTAGATTGGTGCATTGGATTGGAGACTGGCTATCTAATAGGTATCAACAAGCTGTGTATGGGGGAGTGATATCCAGGAAAAGGAAAGTTACTAGTGGTGTGCCTCAGGGGTCTGTTTTAGGGCCATTGCTGTTTAACTTGTATATTAATGATATTGGTGAAGATTTGGATGGAGATATTCAGTTGTTTGCAGATGATGCAGTTGGGACAAACTATGAAGAGTAGAGAAGATGTTGTGGCCTTACAAGAAGACTTGAATAAATTGAGTGAATGGGCACAGGAATGGGGATGTGAGTTCAATGTTGCAAAATGTAAGGTTTTAAAATTTGAGAAAGAAAGATGGCATGTAGAATTTATGCTTGATGGGGATATATTGTCAGAGTCGGAAGAAATAAGAGATATTGGGGTGATAGTGGATAAGGATCTGAAATTTAGAGGACACATTGACAAAATTGTGAGGACAACACAAAGACTTCTGGGAATGATGCAAAGGACACTGACTTGTAGAAATAGGGAGATTCTTGTTCCAATTGTATAAGGCTTTGATTAGGACACACATGGAGTACTGTGCACAGATTTGGTCACCTGGTTTTCAAAAGGACAAAGAGATATTGAAAGGATCCAGAGGTGACTGACTAAGATAGTTTCTGACCTCTGGAATGTCGAATATGAGGAAAGGTTGAGAAGATGTAATTTACAGAGTCTAGTGGATAGGAGGAAGAGGGGAGATATAATAGAGACCTACAAGTTAGTAAAGGGTTGCTATAGGATCAATGTTGGAGAGGTTCTACAGAAAACATTGGGAGATCTGGGGAGAACCAGAGGTCATCCCTGGAAGCTGTATAAGGAGGGTGTGAGCAGGGGAATGAGAAGCAGGTTTTTTGCTTATAGAGTTGTGAATGATTGGAATGCCTTGCCTGAGAGTGTGGTGTCTGCAGAGAATTTGAGTGTGTTTAAGCCGCAGTATGTTGAGCTGTGTATATGATAAAAGGACCTCTTAGTTGAGTCTTTGACTCCATTGGGCCTTGAGTAATAATAATAATAATTGATGCCAAGATTCCCAGAAAAAGATCCATAGGAAGACCATATTCTAGGTGGATTGATGCAGTTAGAAGATTGAAATACAGATTCTGGTAGTAGTATTATCAGTTCTAACAAATGACAAACTAATCTGAAGGAAAATTATCGATAAGAAGTTAGTAATTATGTAAGCTTAATCACAAAACCTCACAGATATGTGGAAAGGGCTTCTGCAACCCCGCCACTCTTTTTTTTTCTTGCAGTGACTTCATTCCAAAATGCTATTAATAATAATAATATTATTATTATTCAAGCCTCCATAGAGTCAAAAGACTCATCGCAAGAGGTCCTTCCTAGGAAACACAAAGTCTATCATACCACTCCTTAAACTCATTGACCGTTTCCACTCTCACCACTCAATCAGGCAATGCATTTCATGGTTCAACCACCCTCCATGCAAAGAAAAAACCACTCCTCACCCTCTTGCTCACAGCTTCCTTTTATAACTTCCAAGGATGGCCCCTTTCATCACTCCTTCCTGCTGTTCAACCAAGCGAAAGAACTCTCAACAGTTTAAAAGTCTCAATCATATCACCTCTCCTTCTATCTACCAAACTCTGCAGTCCACATTCCCTCAGCTGGTCCTCATAACTAACATTGTACAGTCCTGAAACCATCTTTGTCATCTGCCTTTATACCCTTTCCACAGTTAATTTATCTGCTTGAAATCCTGGGGACCAAATCCGAGAACAATTGTCTAAGTGTGGTCTGATCAGGATCTTATATAACGGAATGATAACTCTTTTATCTCTGCAGGTCAGCGTCCTTCTCATTATTGCAGCAATCCTCTTTGTTACCTTCACCACCTTTGCAATATGTTCCCTGAATTTCAGGTTTCTGTCAATCATTAACCCCAGATCTCTCGTCTCCCCTACTTCTTCCAGTATAGCTTCTCCAATAGGATATGCAGAATCCCATTGATGTGTCCCAAACCTCAAGACCTTACATTTTGCTGCATTAAACCGACACCCCCATTCATTTACCCATCTGTCTAGCTTATTCAAATCCTCTTGCAGGGATACCACATCTGCACTATTACTAATAACCCTTCCCAGCTTCACATCATCCACAAACAACCGAATATCCCGCTGCAATCCACTGACAATGTCATTGATATAAAGGTTAAACAATATAGGTCCCAGTACTGAGCCTTGTGGGACCCAACTTATAACCTTCTGCCTCCTTGAAACTGCCCCCACCATACGCAACTCTCTGATACCTATCGGACAGCCAATTCTGAATCCAGTTGACCAACCTGACATCCAAACCCATGTGCTGCAACTTAAATATCAGCTTATCATGTGGCACTCTGTCAAATGCCTTTGCTAAATCCAAGAAAATGGCAGTATATGCCTTTCCCTCATCTACTGCTCTTGTAACTTTATTATAAAAGGCTAGCATATTACTAAAACGAGCACCTCTTACCAAATCCATGTTGACTCTCACAGATAACATTACCCTCATCTGCCCAATGCTGTATGCAGTCTCTCACTAATTTCTCCAAGATCTTAACAACTACTGATGACGTCTATAATTAGACACTTTTAGTTATAGGTAAGATAGTGCCCTTATGAAATGGCACTATCTTACCTTCCTTCCATTCCCTGGAAGGAAGGTAAGATAGTGCCTTTCCCGTAGCCAGACTTTCATTGAAAATCCAGGTCAAAGGAGCTGTCAGTTCTTTAGTTATTTTAGCACATTCTCTCAAAACTCGTGGTGAAATACCATCCAGTCCCACAGCTTTACTGATATCCAGAGTACTCACTATTTGGAACACACTCTCCTCCTGCACTTCTAAAAACCTCAAGCCTGACCTGTCCCTCTAGTATTAAAATTTACTCCTCCAGGATTAAATACTGCAATCAAATGTTCATTGAACAATTCCATTATGTCCTCTGCATCAGTTACTCTATTCCCATTTTTATCCCACAATGTCATTCTTCCCCAATCATTTCTCCTCCTACTGGCCACATAGCTAAAAAAATTCCTTAGGATTTTCTTTGGATCTTAGTGCCAATCTCTTCTCATATTCCAGTTTTGCCTTCCTTACCATACTAGTCACTCTCCTGGCCTTTGTCTTATATTCTTCATGCATCTGCTCTTCACCTGTCTCATTATATCTCTTCCATAGCCTCTTTTTCACATGCAGTTCCTGTTTATTATTTGTCATCCACTTTACACCAAATTGTGTCCTCTTCTTCACTTGTGGAGTACAGCTTACTATTGTTGCTAACAATTATTCCTCCCTCCATGAAACTTCCCCAAGTTTATGTCTAAGACTATTATAATTTCTCCAACTGGTGGGAAAGATGTCATCTCAGTTATTATCAGCTCTTCTGATGCTATGACCAAATCCAAAACTCTTGGACCTCTTGTTCCCTCTATTACATGTTGCCTAAGACATTTGTCCCTTAAGAATTCTAGAAATTCCATTCCCTTATTGCTACATGCATCTTCCTCTCCCCAATTTATACTGCTGTAGTTAAAATCTCCCATAACAATCATTCTTCTTGCATTTGCCAAGCTCAACTGTCTAAACATCTCCTGATCCCCACCCTCTGTGCTCCTTGGTTTGTAGCAATACCCCACTACATATCCTGTCTTGCCCACCTCTACCTCACACCATATGCTTTCAGAATCATTAGTATCACTACCCTCCAAAGCTTCTACTCTTAGAGGACATAAGTCGTCACTTATCATAAGCAGTACTCCACCACTGCGCTTTCCCTTCCTATCCTGCCGAAAAATGCTGTACCATGCTACTTCTATTTCTGTTATTATATCTTCTTCTGTCAACCATGTCTCAGTGATCCCAATAATCTTTCACCAGGCTGATGCTATCAGCACCACCAATTCCGGATACTCCTGGCATTAGTATAAAGCATAAAAATGCCACTGTTTCTATACCTACCATTATCCCCTCTAGACTTTACTGGGTTCAGCGTTACCCGATGTCGCCCCTTTCTCACAAGTACCCATTCCCACAAGAGGCCACCCTGCTTCCATCCACCCTGGCCATTCTAGTTTCCCTGCCTCTGACTCGTTCAGACGTACTGACTCGTTCAGAACAGCAATCTCTCCAGATGCCTATGTCTTTCCTCATTCAAATGCAAGCGGTCTCTCGCATACAATTCCTTTCTGTCCTCAAACACCCTCCAGGCATCCCACATATTCCAATCCTTTCTTCTGACACATTCTAGCTATTATGTTATTCAATATTACTGTTCTTCTGCTCAGCTCGTTACTATCATACCTAGGCAACACGCACACTATCTTTCCTCTCTGCATCTTGTTTTGTACTAACTCAAGCAAGAATCTCATATCTGTCACTGCCCAATTTACATTACCTCTCAAGTCATATGTTCCTACCATCACAATCATCTCATCCACCCTTTCACCCCTCTTAATTGCCATAGCCACACTTTCTATCGTTCCTCCAGGCAAACACTCCTCACGCATCCTATCTTGCACCCCACAGATTGAGTCCCCATACATTACACCTCTTACCATCCCGTTCCTCGATTGCTCACATGCATTCCTCACTCTCTCACATTCTTCTCATTCCCTCTCTCTCCTACTGTTTCCATTCTCTCCTCTTCTATCATTCCTATAACTCTCTCTCATTCCCTCTCTTCCACTGTTCCTATTATCTCTTCTTCTTCTATCATTCCCATATGGTTGTGTCTTATAATGGCTCTCCAACAATGGAAGACAAGCATTGCTGATACGTTACTTGTCCTGAAGCAGCCTGCGGTACAGACTAGTAAGAACCAAAATAAGACTAAGACTACGAAACTTTCCAAGTCAGGCACATCCCACTAGACTGAATATCAGAGTAATCCCTAATGGATTCACAGAAGAAACATCAACTCAGTTGGATGATCTTTTGGGTTAGAAATAAAACAACTGGTTTCATTTTATCAAAGCATTTCAGGAGAACTCACCTGAAATGCTTTGATAAGCCAAGAAGTATCTCGATCCAATTAAAAGAACAAGTCCAATGGATATCAGATTCAACATAGGATGTAATTGAAAGAAGGAGGTTGGAGAAACAAAGAGACACAGGGACTGAAGAATATAAGAGATTACTTGGAGAAGTCAGGAGAGCCTGATGGCTCTCCTGACTAATAAATGTGAAGAGATAGAGTTCAAGATGAGGAGGCACAATTATAAAAAGATGTTTCGTTTAGTTTGTCACCTAAAGCACAAGTTTAAGCCCAAATTGAATGTCATCAAAGACAAGAATGGGGAAAGGCAGTACTAACAGAACTGGAAATCAAAAATAGATGGAAAGAATACTGTGAGGAATTGGCAGAGAGGAGAGGATAAGGAAAATTTTGAGGAGTCATCTCACCAGAAAAATTTAGATTTGAAACCTCCTCCACTTATGCATGCAGTTGAAAGAGCAGTTAAACAGCTTAAGAACAATGAGGCCTGAGGTGCAGATGGAATTCCAGCAGAATTGATTAAGACCACAGGGGATGAAGAGAGAGGAGTGTTTCATAGATTGATTACAAGGATATGAGAGAAAGGATCATGGTCTAGAGACTAGAAGAAATCAGTTTTCATACCTACATAAGAAGGGAGATATGAAGGATTGTAAGAACTATGTAACTATTAGTTTAATCTCTCATGTAAGCAAGATTTTATTAAAGATCATTCTAAATAGGATTGAGACCAAAGTTGAGGCAAAGATGCCTGAAAAACAAGCAGGTTTTAGGAAAGGTAAGGGTATCAGAGATCAGTGGCGCACTCAGGATTTAATCTTGGAGGGAGGCCCGAGCGCTCAGGATTTAACCTTTGGGGGGCGGGGCCGAGTTGAGTAGACGTTTTGCGAATACACACTACACATCGCATACGACCTATAACTGAGCATCTGCAGTGATCGCTAATTCATAAGTAGCACACAACATAAATAAAAAAAAATGAATTTTAATTAGGAAAAGATTTTTGGAAATTTTTCTAGTGTTTTTTCCTTTTCTTTGGGGCCTGCCCGGGCCTCTTGGCCCCCCCCCTCTGGGCACGCCACTGCCAGAGATCATATCCTTTGTCTTAGATAGATCATAGAAAAGTATAAAAAATTAAAATCCCTATTGTAATGTGTTTCATAGACTACTCTAAAGCTTTTGATTGTTCAGCATGTGAAACTGTGGAAAGTAATGAAAATAATGGATTTTCCACAACACACTATCAGGTTGATAGCTAACTTGTACAGTGAGCAAGAAGCCATAGGAAGAATAAGTATCGAATTAACTGAATGGCTTCAAGATGGAATGGGAGTTAGGCAAGGATGCCTACTTTCTGCTCGCCTGTTTGGTATGTTTGCTGAGGACATTGGTGTGAAGCGCTGGATGAGCTTAACACAGAAATTAGAATAGGTGGCAGATTGATCAGTAATTTGAGGTATGCTTAATGATACAGTGTTCCTTTGTAATGACAAGGGACTAGGACAAATACTTGACAAAGTTAATGAGATCAGTAAGAACAGAGGATTTAACTCAGTTCTAGCAAGTTAAAGATTAGTGCTCTCAAAGGAAATACAGACAAGGAAGCTCCTGAGAAACAAGTGTACCTTAATGGAGAAAAAATTGAGAAAGTCAGCAGTTTCGAGTACCTGGGATCTATTATTAATATGAAGAATTGCTGTTCAGAAGAACATTAGGAATAGCTAAAACAACAGTCAGAGACTTATCTGAAAGGATGGATCTATCCCCACAAGAACCAAGTTGAGGATTTTGGATGCAGCTGTTTTTCCAATAGCGACTTATAGATGTGAGACTTGGAACCTAAAGAAGTCTGATAGAAAAAGGATAGCTGCTTTTGAGATGTGGTGTTACCGAGGTTGTTGAGGATATCAACTGAAAGGTGAACAAATGGATGGGTGCTAGAAAGGATCAGTAGAACTTTAAGACTCCTTAAGGATATTGCAGATGAAAGTTGAAATACTTTGGACACATTGAAAGCATGGAAGGAGAACTTCTCAAAACAGCAATAGGAGGTAAAGTTCCTGATAAAAAGAGGAAGGGGTAGACTGGTGAAATGGATGGATTGATGGATGGTGTGACTGATCTTCAGAGAGCTGAAGCCTCCATAAAAGCATACAGCAGGACCACCTGGCAAGGACTGGTGTGACACACACCAAGCATCTGAGTGACCATATGGCATCCGATGATGCTGCATAGATGGATAATCACATTCCTGTTATAACAGGTCAGGAGGAATTTAATGATGATGAATTAAAATGTATTGGGTCTGAAATGTGTATTTCTTGTTCATTTCATTTCATTTCAAATGTTGCAAGCATTATTGAAAGACAAACTGAAACTATAATAAATTACAGTAGTACATTATTAATTTCATATTAATACATTATATAAAAATATTTTATGAAATATGAATTACAAAAATATACACCCAAGCATTATTTTAAAAAATATAATTGATAATGGGTTGTTGCATTTTTCTAAGAAATAAAAAAAAAAATGCACTCTGAAATGTTTCACTTTCATAATAGTAGTAATGAACACCATTAAGACATAAAAGCAAGTATATTAATCTGCATTCAAAAGAATAATATCATCACCCAGTTAAAATCACTGACCTGTTCATTGGAGATATCAAATGAATTGTAAAAAGCTCCATTTTTGATCCTGAAATGCTTTCAGAAAGTAAGTGAAATTTCATTGATCAGCATCAAACCATTTTTTTGCTCTTATTGACTTTCAAATTTCTGGATTATTTAACCTTTATCCTATCCATACTAATATATCATTAGTTTTCTGCATTTTGTGGGTTTAATTTAGAGACACACTCACAAAAAAAATAAAAATAAAAAATAAACCTCAGAAGTGCATAAATATGGACTTTGGAGAGGGAGAGAGAATTTTTATTTTTTTATTTTTTAATTTGTTTCTTGATGTTTGCATCAAGGTTACGGAATTACACATAATTCTGTAACTAACCCTGATCATAGTATCTGATTGATAATAAATGTTTTAATGTGTGCTGTTCTTATTATTAAGCATTAGGAAATATAACTAGCATATGAGCATCAATATTTTTCATATGGTCTGTTGTTTTGTTTTCATTTCTGGAAATTTTTTTGCCCGTTTCACTTAAGCTCTTTAGTTGTACTTCATCTTTTAGGAAAAAGTGAAGCTGGGGAGGAGGGGGGGGTCAGAAGCTGTATCATTAGCTGTTGTAGTGTGTTTTTCTCTTTTCTATTTAATATTCCAATTATAAAGTCACATGCCAGGCCTGCATGAATTGACCTCTGCAGCAGCCAGATGCAATTTTAATTAGTAAATTGTTTGTGCAAGTTATCATTATCTTTTAAAGCAACATATGCTGTGTGGACTGGAGTTACTATCTTAAAATTTAATTGGCATCCCTTTTTTGAAGTGACTTTTCTTCATTTAATTTATATATCTCCTCCTTGTTTTATTAGTTATTACTGTTTATGTTTATTCAAATTTCTGGCTTCAATTTTTACTCATTTACTAAAGCTATTTTCCTAGATTTATGTGGCATTTCAGTGCTCTTGAGGGTATATTGAAAGATATTCATGATATACATTATCTCAAGATCATCATGAATTGCAAATACATCATACCAAGGTCATGAACTACACCTTACACTATGCTATTTGTAATAGGATAGATTCACTTCACAGAATCTTTGTTTTATCATTCAAAAAGAACCTGAATAATAATAAAAAAAAAATCATTGTTATCACACTACATGGGATCCTAAGAATTTTTCCTTACTTCTTTAAAAACATCATAGAGGGACAGAAATACTAAACTAACTATATTTTATGTAAATTAAATAAGTATCTCTATTTAACAAACAAGTGAAAGGCATCAACAGATTTGTATTGTTTAAATAAAGATTTTGCTAATGTTTCATTTTTAACAAGATTGAACCTTTGAGTTATCCTGCTATTGTGTCATATTATGAATACATTAATCCTTCCTTTTTTTTTTAATCTGATTCCCACCTATATAAAGTCGCAAGCATATGCTGTGTGTTTTCGTGTTGTGTGTTATTGCAAGTTTTATATTGTATTCCTGAAGATGTCTTTGTGACAGAGGTGAAATAATGGAATGATTAAACCTGTAATTATTTCTGTCCTGTATTTATTATTATTACGTGACACTCCAAGGAGTCCAAAGACTCATTGAGTGAGGGAGGGCATCTACTATACAGCTCTCTGTCTCCACCACGTATTCCACCAACTACAGCAAACTGCAACTACCATCATCATCATCTATACCAATGCCATCTACTGCCCCACCACTAGTATTTTTGTCTTAAAATTGTGTGCTTTCTCAAGGCCAGTTTGTTTGTATACAGGATGAAAAACCCGAGTTTCCAGGAGAAAAAACCTGGAAACTCAGGTTTCCAGGTTAAGCCTTTTCCAATCGAAGGGCACAACATACCATCATTCTTCCAATTGTGCTATGGAGATGATTATTCCATTAAATTTCATTATGAGCATAAACCAGTACTTAGTCTAAATAATTTTTGTAAACATATAATATCTTGATATTATTAAATTTATTAAATTATTGAATTTATTTCTTTTTTTTATTTTTATTTCTTTTTTTATTTTTTACATAATCCTGAAATCCTGCTCTAGAGATTAAACATGGAGTTTTTTTTTTTAAGTCATCTAATAAGTTGGGTGGTGGCCATCCTATACCAGGCAATGAAATTCATCTCTTACCTACAAATAATTACAAACATCCATGCCCATGGCAGGAGTCGAACCTGCAACCTGTTAGTTGAATCTATTAATATTTTATATTAATATATGACAAATTAATGAATGTGCTAGATAAGAGGGATTCATATACACAGTTATTCTTGGTCATTGCAAAAAAAAAAAAAAAGCATTTGATAGATTGCTGCATGACAGGTTAATTGGTGTAGATGTAGTGGGAGATGGAGAATAGATAACAGATTGTTGAGATGGATAGGAAATTGCCTCTGAACAATAACAGTATGTTGTTGTGTGTGTGTGTACTTACACATACAAGCACCTCCATAATGCAATTGGAAGAACGATGGAACATTTGCACTGTGATTGGAAAAAAGACCTAAGTTGAATTCTTGTCACGATGAGAGGAATCTTTATATGGACCCCATGAGTTCTGAAGATGAAGCACTATCGAAATGGCTCATACCCTGTTACTCCCAACCCTGATCTCAAAAAATAGTTCCTAATTTCAGATCCTTCTATCACCCCCCCCCCAAATGCTCTCTACCACCCTAATATTATTATACGTATAAAAAACCCTTTGTTTTTTCAAATAATTCCCCCCACATTACCCCACTTTCTCCCCCTCATTTAACAGCTTAACAGCAGATGAATGCATATTGCCAGGATAAGGAGACATCCAACAACCTCCAAAAAAGGTATGTCCGAAATTTCCTCTTATATTATTCTTCATATATTAGTTTTATAACACATCAGTAATACCCTGAGTAAAAACCCAAATTTTCCCAGAAATAATACTTTTTTATATGGACTTTTGCAGCTGAAGATGAGTTAACCAATGTCATATAGAAGTACCAGGGTTTTTTCTTCCCAGAAACTCAGATTTTTATACTCAGGCAAATCAGCCAGAGAACACACAATTTATGGACCAAAAATATTAGTGGACACCAAATGGTGTTTTGCATAGGAGGAGAATTAAGTGTATAGACAGTGAGTTGTGTGAAGTAGTGCTCTCTCTCACAGTGAGTCTCACAGACAGAGCCAGCTCTCTCTGTGTGTGAGAGATGGCCAGCTCTCTCTCACAGAGGTGTCATATAATACTATATATATATAGTATTATTATTATTATCTTCTTTTAATGAAATGTTAATTCAACTCACAAAAGGATGTAAACCTATAGTACTTCTTTAGACTACTTCAGACCTATAATAAGTAGGATGGAGACAAAAATTGTCCACCTCAAGACTTACAAAAATCCATGCCACAGTGGAATTCAAACCCATAGCCTGCTGGTTGGACTGCAGATATGCTATACACTTAGCCACCCAGACAATAGAGTTAATATGGGGTAAGAGAAAGGTAATTATTGATATGTTGCAAGATTGTGTTCTTGGGAACCTACTGTTTAACTTATTTGTTAATAATATTTTATGGAGACTGATACTAGATATACAGTTGTTTGCTGATAATGCAAAGTTAGGGAGAGTTCTAAGAAGTAATGCTAATGCAGAGTTTGGTGGATAGAAGAAGGAGAGGTGATATGATTGAGACTTTTAAACTGTTGAGAGGTGGTTACAGGGTTGACACTGGGGGAGTTCTTTCGCTTGGTTGAACAATGGGAAGGAGTGATGACAAGAGGCCATCCCTGGAAGTTACAAAAGGAAACTGTGAGCAAGAGGGTGAGGAGTGGTTTCTTTGCATGGAGGGTGGTTGAACCGTGGAATGCATTGCCTGATGGAGTGGTGAGAGCGAGAACGGTCAATGAGTTTAAGGAGTGGTATGATAGACTTTGTGTTTCTTAGGAAGGACCTCCCATGATGAGTCTTTTGACTCCATGGAGGCCTGAATAATAATAATAATAATAATAATAATAATAATAATGTCAACTCCTTTTGGGAAGATTTAAAATATATTTCACATGGATGAATGAGTGGGGTTGAAGTTTTAATGTTAATAAGTGGAGGTATTAGCACTTTGGAATTCAAGTATTGGATTCTGCACTGCATTAGTAGAACTGTGTTGGGGTGGCTGAGATTAGGGATTTGAGATAAATGGTCACCAGAGAAGCCTGAAGTTCAGTGGGCACATTGCATGGGTGACAGTGACTATTCTGTACATTTCTGCTGCCATAATCAGTACATTGACAAGTAGAGATAAAGAGATGGTTGTGCTGTTGTATGAAACATTAATTACCCCATCCTCACCTGGCCTGCTGGGTGCTGCAGATTTTGTCTTGAAGTTTTCATTGCTATGTGAAAATTCTGGCAAGGTTCCTGAGACAAGTGATTAAGGTAATACCAGGATCCTGTCATGTTTGTTAGTGGAAGTGGTTGAGGAAATGTAAATTGCAAAGCTTAGTGGATGGGAAGAAAAAAAGAGGTAATACAATAGAAATGTTTAAGTTTGAGAGGGGATTTTACCAAATAATACAGAAGGAGCACAGAGGCTGGGGAGAGGAAACAAGTGAATATCTGAAAATCACATAAAGTTAATGAGTGGGGAGTAGATTTTTTTATCTTGAGAGTGGTGGGTGAGTGAAATGCATTGCAGGCATGTGTTGTCATTGCTGGAAGCATGAGTTAAGGTTCAGTATGATTGATCCACTTGCTCACTGAGTGAGACCTCCCATGAGAGTCTGACTGTGGAAATTTGTTATAATAATGTTCTAATTATCAGATCTCATAGGTCTTTTATGTAACATTCTCCTTATTTGAAGGTACTGTATCTGTTGTTGTTTACAATAAATCTAACTAAAGATCACTATCTGAGACCTGTGTGAATATTGTTTCTTAATTTCAGAACAGTGTAACCAAACCAGAGCATTGACATTATTCCTTTTTATTGTTTGATTTCAGATTATTATTTAATATTAAGTTTTTTTTTTTAAATGTCTAGAGTAGAGATATGCTGAATATTTGATTTTGCTTCAGTGTTCAGCTTATTTGGTGTATTTTTCAAATATTTGGCTTTGTCCAAATCAGTAGAAAGATTCAGTATTTGGAAGCAGAAAAATTGCTGTTACATGTCATAACAAATTCAACCAATCAGGAAAAGATGTTGGAAGTTTTTCCCCACTTGGTTAGATTATAATAAATTTAGTTTAATTCTTTATGTAAGCAAACAAAGTTTGTGCCTGAAGTATCTTCAGGACTGAGGCAACTTGTGGTTAAGGTGGATCAAACTCTCATCACTACTTGTCTTAGTATTTCCCATAATGTAAAGCCCAAGTGACTGGGTAGTGGCAGAGTCTGGGCCCTTTCCTTAATGCATAGCATTATACATGTCCGCAAGGAGATGTGTTCAGATACTAAGACAAGTAGTGATGAGAGTTTGGTCCACCTTTACTACGAGTTGCCTCAGTCCTGAAGATACTTCAGGCACAAACTTTGTTTGCTTACACTTGGATAAAGGATTAAACTAAATTTATTATATTACAATCAGGAAAAGCTGTCCCTGATTTTGTGTGACTGCATGGTTTGTTATTTGCAATAGGTACTTTCTTTGGTGTTTTTATTTGAGTCTGTATTATGCAGTCTCAAAAGTTGTTTGTTATGAAGTATTAAAATTTGTCTTAAAATATTAGTACAGTTTGGGCATGAATAATAAAAAAAGCATTATTTTCCTGACCTCCATGGAGTCATGAGACTCATTGCAGGAGGTGAACACAAAGTCTATCATTCCACTTAAACTCATCCATGGTCTGCACATTTGCCACCCTCTCAGGCAATGCATTCCATGCTCCTACCATTCCCCATGCAAAAAAAAAAAGAAATTACTTCTTATCCTTTTACTCACCTCTCTAAGGTTATTTCATCCCCTTCAAATCCTAGTGACCAGATCAAGCACAGAAATTCAGATGTGGTTTGATCAAAGATTTGTACAATGGGACCACCTCACTTTTATCTCTTGTGGTCAATGTAATTCCATCTGCAGATCCCAAATTTTAAAGCCTTGCATTTAGTTGCATAGAACTCCACTTGTAACCTTCCTATTCCATAATGCTGCTCTCCCAATCACCAATCTAATCCATTAACCTGATCTCGAAACCCGTATGTTGCAATTTATAAATCAATTGGTCATGTGGTATATTTTCAGATGCCTTTGACAACTGTAATTTTTTTTTTTACTTGATAAAATAAGATTACTAGATTTGGTAAATTACTAAAACAACATTTGGAAGTTTCACAATGTATATGCAGATTCAAAATTTGCAAAATGTAAAATAAAAACAAAATGTCTGGGTAATACAGAAAAAAAATAAAGTACATATCTGTGATTAATCATATAAAAACACAAGCATAGCAATGAATTTGTAAAAGAAAACAATGCAATCCTCAAGAATTGTATTTCATTTTTTCTTTGGCTAGGAAATAAGGATGGATGTTTACTATCTCCTGTTTATATATATTTTAAGAGTGCTGAATCTAAGCCTTGATTAAATGCAATTTTTTCCCTGATTTTTATGCTGTATTATTTTTTAAATAAATGTTCCCTATAAAATGGAGATTATGAATCCATCTATATTTTATAGCCAAATGTAAAAAGAAACATAAAAGTTTGGAAAATTTACCAGACAGCTTATGAGAACATAATCTTCAGAATCGGAGTTGCCGTGGTTGCCCTATTTAAATGACATGAGTTCTATGCCCATATATTCATTTTTTATTAGTGCATTGTTTAGGTTTCACTTGTCTGACAGCTGTTGGTTTTCATCATCTCATGATGAAATTGCCATAATGGTAATAGACTTCAAATTGCCAAAGTTCTAAAATACCTTTCTATAAGTTATCTCCCAGATCACTCTAACCTCAGTGAGTGACCTGAAGGATCATTTTAATTAACTCATGATCACTCAAAGATACTTAGCAATGGTTCTACTCAGCGAGAGGCAAATTGCTGAAGTTCGAAAACAGAGCTACAAGTGGAAGACAAAAGCCCTCATTCAGTAGTACTGGATACCCATGTTAGAAGGTTAAATTGATCATAAATGAACTCTCATAGGTGCACAATAAGATATTAAAGTATAGCACTGAGATATTTACATTTTTTATAATAAATCAAAATAGAGGATACAATGAATCCATCTATATCTTATAGGCAGAACCGGTGCTAGGATCTTTGTCACCCACATGCAATTTCTATCTAAGCGCCCCTGTAACGATCCAGGCATGTGTGGTTCTTTTACAATAATAAAAATTTAAATTATTTGAAATTTCTTAAATAAATTTTGACAGAACAGCCACACGTTGGTTCGCTAAATGTAACGAACCAGGGGTGTTGACTAGGCAAGATAATCATTAACAACCCAAATATTTAAAAAATTCTCAAAAGTTAAAGCAAATTTTGATAAAGCCACTTCACTTTAATCATTGCATATAATGATACAGGGATTATAGCCTTCTCACCGACCCAAATCACTAACAAAATTAAAATGAATTTTAATTAAAGTTAAAATTTATTTGAACTAAAGTTTAAAAAATTCTTGCATTTTACAAGTTACTAAATTCTTAGTAACTCGTAAAAAATTTTTAATAATTTTTATAAGTGGAACTATCTTTTAGGAAAATAAAAGAAACTCAAGATAGATGAGAAAATAAGAAAAGAATTCAGAAATAATTAGAACATTTAATATAAGTATTCAAAAAATAACATCTTTACAGAAAATAAATTAAATTACATAAATATACTTGAAATTTTTTTAATTAAAATTTTAGGGTTTTTGATTTCATATTCACAAAATTAGAAATAATGGTCTTAACATCTAATTTCGCACATATGGCATTTTCAATAGTTATTAATGCCAAACTATCAAGCCTTTTTTGTGACATACGTGTTCTTAAGTAGGTTTTAATCAATTTCAACTTTGTTATGTCTTGACTTCGTCCCTTTTATTTATATTCATATTCTGCAGTTTCTGTTATCTATTACTTTAAGACATCAGCTATTCTGTTACCAACAAATTTATATTTGTTTAAAACAACTGCGCCAGCCAGCAACTGAATTCTGATACGCAATTAAACAACTCAAAATATTAAAGGGATTGCGTGATTTGCAGGCGTAGTCCCCCCCCCCCTTTTTTATGGCAATGGATTCCCCTTTTACTTATGCAGGTCCGAAAGTTTAATAAGTGGTAATTAAAATCTCAGAAAACGACAGACTCATGAACCTTGGGTTAAAGAAATACATTTATTTTAAACACTTATATATATACACTTTGAATAGTAATTTCAATACTAAAGAGTCTGAACTCCCCCACCCCCTTTATGTTAAGATATCCAAAATATCTACTCCTAAATTTATTCTAACAGTCCCACACTTTCTTTTGTGTTCAGACTCGGTTAATTCACACAGAGTTACTCAGTTCCCACATATAAAAACAATACATACACATGGTTATATACAATCCTTGTGTAGAGCATATCAGATGTATTCTGTCTTGCATTTTTAACATGGGATAATATTGTTATTTATGTTCAGGCCTTATCCTCCCCTCAACTTAGTTAACATTCAAGCTAATATCTAACATAATATCATAAATGGTTCTTCCAAAATAAACAGTTTGAAGGTTTGGTTCCCTTCTCAGCATAAGCTTAGAGTGGCACTAGCTTATTAGACATAGACAGATTAGTCCAAACACAGTCCTTTAGGCATTATATGAAAGTTAATTGTGTGGAGCTCCTTAATTCTCTGGTTACTATTCAAAATGAGTATGAAAACTCGTACATTACCATTCTTGTCTTTTCGCGGAGTTGCTGAGACTTCCTTGATTACACTTCCGTGTTTTCTCACCACGTATTCTCATGGCATCTGTGACTTACTTCTATTTTCTTCGAAATGTTCACCTTTCACTGACTACAACTACACGTTGGCATAACTAACCAACGGCTCTTTACTGGAATTCTGACCTCATTCCTTCAGTGCATGTACTCGCCACGGCACGTACAGCAACTGGGAGATTGTTGCTGGGTACCGGCGGTGAGCTTCCACAGCTATCCATTTTTAAATTTTTATCGAGTTCCTTCCATTTTAAGAAATTTTTCATGTGAGTTAAACTAGTCTCATGTCTATGAAAAGTTGTACTTACATTTCTCCAATCGTTATAACCTTCTACAAGACTACTTGATTCAGTGGGTGCGAAAAGTTTGCAACAAAAGCAAAAAACAGAATTTAAAATTTCGGAATAAATGAGCCATGTTCTTCGCCCATTTCAATTAAAACAACTCATAATTTTTCATCAGTATTTCCCCATTCATCTGGTTCTTCTAAATTTACAGAGACTAACAATGTATTAGTTTCGTGGTCAACTACAACTAAATCTTCTCCTGACTGTTTTTCACTTAAATCATGTGTCTTGTTATCTTGTTCAATAATTGCAATAGTACTTTCATGCAAACTGGATGATGTGCACGGTTCTTCAACTCTGATTTCTGATGTATCGAGTTGGTTACAATCTGCATCAAAATATTTTAATATTTTAACAAATTTATTAAGAGCCCCAGTTTGTTTCTTAATATCTGCTTCTTTCGTAGCATGACACTTACGATTTTGTGCACCGGATAACTTTTTTTTTAAATTTTATTATTATTATTATTATTATTATTATTATTATTATATCAAGATCTGTATGATCAATTAGAAACAAAGGAAGGACAGAGAAAAATTTACCAACTAGCGAAATGTAGAAATAAAGCAGCTAAGGACATCTTACATGTGAGGCAGATCAAAGATGCTGAAGGAAGAGTATTATGGAGGGATGTGGACATAAGAAACAGATGGAAAATATACTTTGAGGGAATTTTGAATGAGGAAAATGCAAGGACTCACAGAGGAGATGGGCAGCCTTCTGAAGGGATGGTGCAGAACATCAGTAGAATGGAAGTGACGGAGGCCATGAAGAGGATGAGGAATGGAAAAGCGGTGGGCCCCGACAGAATTCCAGTGGAGGCATGGAAGGTACTGGGGGAAGAGGGAATTGACCTGTTGTGGGACCTGTTCATGAAAGTTTGCCAACAGGAAAATATACCCAAGGAATGGAGGGAGAGTACTCTTGTTCCCATCTACAAGGGTAAAGGGGATGCACAAGACTGTAAAAATTACAGAGGAATAAAGTTGATGTCCCACACAATGCAGATCCTAGAAAGGGTTCTTGATGGTAGATTGAGGGAGGAGGTGGAGATTGCAAAGGAACAATTTGGCTTCATGCCTGGTAGATCAACAACAGATGCTATCTTTGGGTTACGACAGATGATGGAAAAATATCGAGAGAAACAAAGGGAGCTACATCTGGTATTTATTGATCTGGAGAAAGCATACGATAGAGTGCCAAGGCAAGAAGTCTGGAGGTGTCTGAGGGAGAAGAAGGTGCCGGAGAAATATGTCAGGTTGGTGCGGGAAATGTACAGAAATGTGAAGACAAGTGTTCGGACCTGTTTGGGACAGACAGAAAGTTTTCAAGTAACAGTTGGCTTGCATCAAGGGTCAGCATTAAGTCCATTTCTGTTTAATATTGTGATGGAGGTGGTAACAGAGGAGGTGAGAGAAGATGCACCTTGGACAATGTTGTATGCAGATGACATCTTGCTGTGTGTAGATTCAAGAGAAGAAGCGGAAACTAAACTGGAAAGATGGAGAAAAGTACTGGAAGAGAGAGGTATGAGTATATGTGTTGTGCAGTGGGCAGTGGCCAGGAGACAGATCTGGAGCTGGAAGGAAATGTCATCAGGAAGGTGAGAGATTTTAGATACTTAGGTTCAACAGTGGAAGAAGATGGAGGAGCTGAGAAGGAAGTGGGATGCAGGATACAAGCGGGTTGGAGGAACTGGAGGGAGATGGCTGGAGTGTTATGCGATAAGAGGGTGCCGATCAATCTGAAAGGCAAAATTTATAGGACAGTAGTGAGGCCAGCTATGACATATGCTATAGAAACTGTGGCCCTGAGGAAAAATAACATCAGCAGGATGGAAGTAGCAGAGATGAGAATGCTTAGGTGGATGTGCGGTGTGACCAGATAGGATCATCTGAGAAATGACTATGCAGGGGAACAGTGAAAGTTACGAACTTAGGAGCGAAAATACAGGAGGCAAGGTTGAGATGGTTTGGTCATGTGATGAGGAGGGAGGACGAATATGTGGGAAGAAGGGTCGTGCAGATGCATGTGCAAGGAAGGCGGAAGCGTGGGCGGCCAAAGAAGAGATGGAGGGAGCTGGTAGAAGAGGACTTGAAGATGAAGAACTTGGATGTGGTGACAGCCCAAGACAGGAAGGTGTGGAGGAGACTCATAACAAACAGTGACCCCACTTAAGTGGGAGAAGCTGTAGAAGAAGAAGAAGATTATTATTATTTGACACCTCCAGGGAATCGGATTCATCGAGGGAGGGCACCTACTCTACAACTCTGTCTCCACCACTCAATCCACCAACCACAACAAACTTCCACCACAATAATGCCATCTACCGCTCACCACCACTAATAGTATTTTCACAGACAATCACAAACAACCATTCCCATGGCAGGATTCAAACTTTTGGCCGGAGAGCAGATACACTAACCACTCGGCCAACGAGGCCAGCAGCCTGGTTCGCCGAGTGGTTAGCATAGGATTCCATTTTTGATTCCATTCTATTTTATACCTGCAAGAAATTATTACACGACACAGAAACGAAATAATAGGCCGCACTGCGCTACTGTCAGTAGCCTACTGAGATGAGTACCATATGACTGGTTAACTAGCAACAAATGTTTTGTATGAAAATTCATTTCTGCGTATAAAAACCATTCACCGTTTCACTTTAGATAGACACTGCAGTGGACACAACATTCTGCAGGCAAGCATTTAGCCTGCTCTCACTGCAAAATTGTAGACGACCGGCCGATCAAAGAGGCGACAATATACAATTTTTTTAAATTTTTATTCGGTGCATCTGGCCTTATTTATTCTAATATTGATCATTCTAAGAATTTTTTGTTTTTATGATAAAAATGAATTTATGAACCGTGCCCCGGCATCCCCTTTGTAGTGGCACCTGCTTCCGCCGGCCCTGCTTATAGGTAAATTTAGAGAGTCTTTCTACATCTCTAGGTTTTGAAAATTCACTAGAAAGCTAATGAGAAGATTGTGTTCTTATAAACTGTCTTGTAAATTTTCAAACATTTAAGTTTCTTTCTGCTTTTGGCTATAAAATATGGATGGATGCATAATATTCTTCATTACAGTATCTTACACATGCCAAATTGAAGCTTCTCGGCTCTATACTTTAATATTTAACAGTTATTGTACATTTTGGAAAATTATGGAGACAACTACTGTGTTTGAGTAAAACTTTAGTTTAATATAAACCAAAATGTTGGTTTATATTAAACTAAAGTTTTACTCAAACACGGTAGTTGTCTCCATAATTTTCCAAAATGTATTCGGATCACCATATAAGCCTAAAAGAAATGACAATTATTGTGTTTAGCAAAAAAAAAAAAAATTTTTTTTCTCTTGTTATCAAAGAAGAGCCAAAAAGTCTTCATTTTGGCAATGTAAAATAAACAGAAATAGAAATATTAAAGATCCAAGATCCATGCTTATTTCATAGCCAAATATATTATTATTTATTATAATAATAATAATTATTATTATTATAGGCTACTCCAAGGAGTCCTTAGACTCATCGAGGGAGGCCCTAAACATCATGTCAAGAACTATTCAACATTTGCGCAGTATATATCATACTTTGCTTTGAACTCATTCACAGTCATTGCACCCACAGCAGACTCTGGCAACCTATTTCACTAATTCACTACTCTCCAGGCACAAAACCTAGTTCTAATACCCTTGCTAACTACACTCTTACTCAGTTTCCATGGATGGCCCCTAGTTCTCCCACCACCAGACCTGTTCTGAAAAATTTCCTCTGAATTAATCTTGTAGAATCCCCTCAATAATTTGTATGTCTCAATCATATCACCCCTTTTCTGCCTATCAACCAGTTTCTGTAACCCACAAATCTTCGATCTGTTCTCGTAAGGTTCATTCCATAGACCTGCTACTCTTGTTCACTCATCTCTGGATCCTCTCCACTTCCTCCTCATTGCCAAGAAACCCTGGTGCCCAGATCTGCATGCATTAGTCAAGATGGGGGGGGGGTCTTATCAAGATTCAATAAAGAGAAACAATAAACTGCTTGCTGCTCATCAAAGTATTCTTCAGTAACCAAGTAATGTGATGAGCTGCTTTAGCCACTTTTGCGATGTGTCCCCTAAACTTTAACTCCCTGTCCAACACTCCCACGTCTCTGGCTTTGTCAATTTCCTGGAGTACAGTTCCACCAATGTGGTATACAGCTGGTAATCTTTTCACCCCAAGATGCATAACCTTACCCTTTGCCACATCAAACTGATATCCATTCTCCTTTGCCCAGTCTGCCAATCTATTCATCCTGCAAAATTTTGACATAATTCTGTAAACTATTGCTCTACCCAGCTTTGCATCATCAGCAAATAACTGAACAGTTCCTCTCAGATTCTTTTCTGTATCGTTAATGTGCAAATTAAACAGTAGTGGTCCAAGAGCAGAACCATGCTGCACACCCTAGTCACAGGCCTTCTTTTGGATTCCACTCCTGAATAAACTACTCTACAATATCTCTTCATCAACCACTCTCTCCTATCCACCTCATCAACCCTATATCCATCCCCCATGTGCTGCCATTTACTGATTAGAATTCCGTGTGGTATCCTGTCAAAGACTTTTGCAAACTCCAAGTTTCTATATATATCTACTCTATACTATGAAATGATAAGCTGAAATTGGCAACGGATGTGACATCAGCTTGAAGCGGATGTAGGCTGTAACGTTTTTATGTAACATTTTTGTGTAACGTTTTTGTCAAGTTATTTGAAACATTTTGTCGAGTCTTCAAAATTCGAGTCATCGGAATTCAAGGAGAACCGGCCTACCAGTCCGGAACAAGGGGTTTGGGCACTGTAGGTGTCAGGGGGCGGAGCCCCCTATATATATATATATATAGAGAGAGAGAGAGAGAGAGAGAGAGATACTTTAGAAAGCCTTTGAATAAAGACCAGAGAGTGTATGAAAATGCAATCCTCAACATTGGAGTTGTCTTAGCTTGCACTACTTAAGAAACTTTCCAAGTTTCTGTCTATGAAGCAGGCTTTGAAGACTAGAGAGCTCACGAGAATACAATCATCAGCATTGGAGTTGTCTTATGACAAGGTGCCAAGAGAGAAGCTATTCAATACACTACAGTTATATGGTGTCAATGGGGCATTATATCAAGCAATACTTAGTCTTTATTTGAGTTGTAAGTCAGCAGTTAGAATTGAAGGAAGTACAGGAAGATGATTTAATGTTTAATCTGGTGTGAGACAAGGATGTACATTATCCCCTCTGTCATTCATTATCTATATGGATCACATTATGAAGGAAAGTGGTATTAAACATGATATCATTTAATGTCAGCTCTTTGCTTTATGCGGATGATGTTATACTTCTAAATAAATCCGCTACAAGTCTGCAAGATTCTCTGACTAAATTGAATAGCTGTTGTAATAGATATGGTATGAAGGTCAGCAATAAAAAGACAAAGACAATGAAAATAGGCAGAATCATTGAAAATGTCAACTGTGTTGTGAATGGAGAACCTATGGAACAAGTAAAACATTTCAGCTACTTAGGCACGATTTTTAGTGAAGATGGCAAATTAAATATAGAAATAGACAACAGAATCAGCAAAGCTGGTATGGTGGGAAGTCAATTGAATAAATTCATATGGAATAAGAGAGAAATTAGTCGGAACACTAAATTAGCTGTATACAAGACAGTGTTCAAACCAGTTTTAACTTATGGTTCTGAGAGCTGGGTCAGAAGTAAAACACTTGACCAAAGACTAGAGACCGCAGATATGAGAGTCCTGAGAAAGATTAGAGGCGTGAACAGATGTCATCAATGGCAATATCATATTAAAAATGAGGATATTAGGCAAGAACTTGACATTGTCAGCATCCAGGAATGCATTACCAGAGCTAATTTCAGATGGTATGGTCACTTAAATGGAATGGGAGAGGAAAGATTAGCAAAACAAGTGTTCTCTGCCAGGTTGGCAGGAAAACGATCCAGAGGAAGACCAAGATATAGGTGGATTGATACGGTACAAAGTGCCTTAGATGATAGAAATATAAGATCTGATAATGTTGGAGTCTTGACAAGTAACAGACTGATTTGGAGGAAAATTGTAGATAGGAAGTTAGTAATGATGTAATTTTTTCGTGTAGTACTATCATATCCTGTACATCCCTTGAGGGTACATGGCAGGAATTTGATGATGATGATGATTTTACAATGCTGAAATGAAGATTTTGGATAATTCTTGGATAATTAATCTTATGCACTGGCTGATATTTTGAAGTTTCTGCATGATCCCTTATATTGAACCCAGTCACCTTAATCAAAAGCACCAACAATATACAGACCCCTAGACTGGCTCATGTCTTTTAAGTAGTGCAAGCTAATGAAACTCTGATGGTGAGGATTGTATTCCCATTGGTCAATTTTTGGAACTTTCAGAGTTTCAAAACTTTTTTGAAGTTTTCAAAGTTTTGTGTGTCATCATACTGAGCTATGAAATAAGGATTATTCTTTTCATTTTTACATTTTTCTTTGATTTAAATGGTTAGGTGAAGTATTATTACTTATATTTGTAATCTTTCTTCATTTTGCAATTTGGCTATGGCATGACTGAAGCATACGGAATTAGATTTTAGCACTCTAAATTAAATTTTATAAACAAATGTTTGGAACAAAAAAATATACACTTATTAAAATTTTTTATCAAGTTTTTAATGAGTGTTTTTTTTTCCTAAAAACCATTTGTTTATCAAATTTAATTCAGTATATTTTGGCTGAATATTTGGTGCTTCAGCCAAATTTCAAACCAAATTTTTTGGATTTTGCAAAGGCATTTCATAGATTACCATATGGCAGATTAGTGTATAAGCTGCAGAAGATGGGATTAGATAGCAGATTGGTTAGATGGATGGAAGATTATCTTTCTGAAAGATATCAATAAATTGTATATGATGGAGCACTGTCTCAGAAAAAGAAGGTGACCAGTGGTATGCCTCAGGATTATGTTCTTGGTTTCCTACTTTTTAACTTATCTGTTAATGATATTTATGTGGATTGACTGGAGATCTTCAAATATTTTTTGATGATGATGCAAAGTTAAGTATAATTATCAATAGTGCTGATGTTAATTATCTACAGGAAGATTTGAATAGACTTTTAGCTTGAACAAATGAGTGGGAGTTGAAGTTTTAATATTAATAAATGCATGGTGTTACATTTTAGGATATGGAGATATAAGGCTATGTATTGTATTGGTGGAACTGTACTTCAGTAAGTAGACGAGATTTGGGATCTTGGGTTGATGGTAGACAGTGGACTGAAGTTCCAGGGGCACATTGCAAGTGTTGCAAAGACTGCATATTGTATTGCATCATCATCAAATTCCTGATATGTAACCTCAGGAGGGGTACAGGATAATTATGATAGTACTACATGAAAAATTTACACCATTACTAACCTCTGATCAACAATTTTCCTCCAAATTAATCTGTTATTTGTCAATATTCCAATATTATCGGATCTTATATTTCTGTCTTTTAAGGTGCTTTTTACTCTATCAATCCATCTACATCCTGGTCTTCCTCTGGGTCTTTTTCCTCAATCTGGCAAAGAACACTTGTTTTGCTAATGACTTGTTAAACTGAATGGGAGAGGAAAGATTAGTAAATTAGCAAAATATTGTAATGCTGTTATGATTAAAAAAGTACATTGACATACAGGGATAAGGAGATGGTAGTGCCTCTATATAAGGCATTGTCAGACCACGTATGGACTATTGTACTCGGATTTGTTTACCTAGTTTTCATTCCGATGTGGAAACACTAGAGAGGGTCCAAAGACGAATGACCAAAGTGATATCAAGATTCTGGAGTGTTAGTTATGAAGAGCATTTGAGGAAAGTGGATTACAGAAGTTGGTGGATAGGAGGAAAAGAAGAGATATGATAGAGACACCTTCAAGTTCCTTAAGGCATTCTGTCAGATTAATATGGAAGGAATTATAAAAATGAGTGGATGTTAAGACGAGAAGAACGAGAGGCTATCCCTAGAAGTATAAAGATGTGGTGAAGAAGGATGTGAGGAGTAGATTTTTTTATGTGGAGAGTTGTTAATGAGTGGAATGTGTTGCTGGAGTGCATTGTGAGCAGGTGGCGTAAATAACTTTCAAGCTCATTATGATAAACATGTTGGGGTGAGTTGGCCTCCCACCATGAGTCTGTTGACTTCATCGAGGTTAACAAAAAAAAAATAATAATAAAATATTCAGTATTTGCTGCTTCGACCAAATTGTGGTCATATGCCTAGTCTAGAGTTATGATTTGCTTTCTGTAATTAAATTTTTTTGTATGAATCAATAAAATACAAGTGACACTCCTGAGAGGGCATGAAAATTAACTAAAAGTGAAGTAACTTCATTGTTCTCTATTTTCCAGTCCCAGTGTACTTTTCACCTTTATACAGATTCTTTTATTCCATTCCAAAAAAAATTTAAACAAGATTACAATATTTCAAATATTGTAAGCTTGTTTGTTTTATTTTATTTTTTTTTTTTTACTAGCATGCTAAACAGTCAGGTGAAGGTGAAAAGAACAAACTGATTGGGAATATAGAGATAAAGAAAAGGTCAGTGAAAAATAACTTCACTTTCTATGTGCATTTTCACATAACATAACCAAATTAGAAATTACATCTTAACACAATTCATCAAACTTAAACTCAGGTTTCATAATTAATATATATTTGTTTACCATTACTGTTAGAACATTAGCTGCCAGGTATGTTTACTACTAGCTACATGAGACATTTGAAAGAGCTCAGATAAGTTGTTTTAATGCTAAAAGTTGACCCATACAAAAATCTCATTGATGTTGAATGATCAAATGTAATTTTTTTTATTTTAATATCGGTCCCTCCTACAAAAGGTTAGATGTGGTCAAAGTTAAGGTAGTCTACACTGCAAGATAGTTAATAATTCAGGAGTAACATTATATGGGGATTCCATGATAGTGAATGAGAGGATACATGGTTAGTTTTGAAGTGGAAGAATGAGCATGGTGATGAGGAATAAACAAGCAGAAAAGTTGGTGGTTGTGTGAATGTATGGACAGAAGGAGAATTTGAGGATGAATATCAAAAGATTATTGAGGACAGTAAAAGATAACGGTATGGCAAGAAAGATGGTTACTGTGCTGCACAGTAACCATCTGCACTTAACCATGGGATGGAAAATAAATGAAATCTATCTTTCCATAAGAGAGATTAGTTGTATAAAGATAAATGAAAGATTAAGTATGGAGAAATATGAAATGATAAGACAGGTCAGACTAAAATTATAATGATGCTGAATGAGTAGGAACAGAAAAGCATCATGAGATCAGTGAAAGGATGAGAGTGAGAGAGCTGCTATGCAAAACAGGTTGCAGAGATATTTTTAAGCCTAAGTGCTTGGGGAGGGGAAATTACTAGGTCTGTGGAAAATTGAATAGGCTGCAATAAAGATATAGTGAAGAATCAGAACTCACAGGTGGTTAGATTTGTTATGAGATCCAAAAATTAGTTACTATGCTTACAGTTGTTAGGAGCATAAGAAATTAGCAGGAAGAATTTGTTGCACTGCTTGAGCTGATTTGTCAGATAATTGCCAGCCTGGTTGGCCGAGTCGTCAGTGTGTCCGCTTTCCAGCCAAAAGGCTGCAGATTCGAATCCTACCGTGGGTATGGATGTTTGTAATTGTCTGTGAAAATACTAGTGGTGATGACAGATAGTAGATGGCATTGGTGTAGTTGTAAGTTGGTGGATTGAGTGGTGGAGACAGAGAGCTGTAGAGTAGATACCCTCCCTCGATGAGTCTTTAGACTCTCTGGAGATGTCACGTAATCTTCTTCTTCTTCTTTCACTACGTGTTGTTCCCACTTAATATGCAGGGTCTGCGTGTTACTTAGATGCGATTTCTTGTTAGTACTACTCCCAACCGACCTGTCGCCTGGTCTGCCGCTGGAGGGGGGATATATTTTTGACTGTAGAGGCGTATGTTCATGGGGCCGATTTGCCTGCTTGCGGGATGAAAAACGCCAGATAAACTGGCAGAAAAAACCCTACTGCCCGTGCCCAAGACTGGCTAACTTGGCTATGACTGAGGAAGATCCTCAAATTCCTCACATCTACAACAGGAATCGAACCTGGGACATTCCTTCCCCATGTATATGGTTGCGAAGCGCAAAGCCACTAGGCTAACCGCACGGCAGAGGTGTCATGTAATAATAATAATAATTGTTGATGTGAGTGAAACATGATTGGATGATGATGATCTGATGGGAATTGAGATGAAAGGTTATGTTCTGTTTTCTATAATAGGAATTATTGCCACTCAAGACATGTAGGAAGGGGAGTAGTAAATGTAATGGGTGTTTTGATGCAATATGGTGTGAAGTGGAGATAGAGAGAGAAAATGTAATTTTGTGTGAGTTGTTATAGCCATGGAAATCTGAGAATGATAACAAAGAAATTTTTATGCAAACTAGTTTAATGTAAGTAGAGTGGGATCATTATCTTCTTCAACCTATCCATCCCTCAGGATAAGTAGTGTCCCCTGATTAAGGGTTACATTGAATTAATGCAGCCAGCATGTCACTCCTCCTCTGCTACATCCGAAGGGCAAGTATTTTTGGCTGTAGATCTGTGTGTGCATTCACTTAGTCTTTTTGCATGTTCCGAGGGATAAAAAACCCGAATTTCTGGGAGCAAACACCCTCTACCTACATATGACAGCTAACTCACCATTTGATTGAAAAGACCTGATAAAGATTCCTCACATCATAGACAGGATTCAAATCTGGGTCTTTCTAACTAAAGGGCTTGTGTATACCAACTGAGCTATGGAGGCTTTGGTTATCATTACAGGTGATTTTAATTATGGAAATATAGATCGGAATGAAGCGGTAGCATCTAGGGATAAGGATAATGAATTTTGAGTTTCTGAGGGACAGTTACCTTAGAAAATCTGGAACTGAGCACATATGAGAATTGTGTCTTGGATTTAATAATGATGTGATGCGACATGTTGCGATGACAGGAAGCGAGAAGTTGGAAATATACTTTCAGAATAATGGGAATTCTGTAGTCTTGAAAATTCAAGCTATTAGCTACTACAAGATTCCATGTATCTGCACTCGATTCGGAATATATATATATATATATATATATATATATATGATGGTGATTCTCACAACTCTCTGAATTTCTGTTAACACGTTCGCTGCCAACTACGAGTATACTCGTAGTTCGTATATGAGCTTCACAAGCCAACTACGAGTATACTCGTATGTCGATTTACCGACCTCCTATGCCAAACACGAGTTATCCCTTAGTATAATTATTTTAATTTGGACCCTTGGATTCTGAATAAAGCGGAGAGCACGTCTGGGGGCTTGATAGATGGGAAATAATTTCAACTAAAATATAGTATATTATATATGTGCCTCAGAAGCCAACTACGAATATACTTGTATGTAGATTATCAACCTCCTATGCCAAGCGCGAGTTAATCCGTAGTATAACACATAATTTGTAAATCAATTTATAATTAATAAAATCAATAAAAATAAAAACCAATCAATAAAATAAAAAAGCATTCAGTAAAATAAAAAAACAATTTATTCAAATTAAGAATAGTACATTTTAAAACAATTTTCCACACACAATGGTGGTTTTTCCTGGCAAACAGGACAATAATGTGTTTCGCGTCAACGTTTGTATCGTGTATACAGACATGGCATGGCTTTGTCGGGTGATTCTTTTTTTCTGTTGGTGGTAAAATTTCCAAATAATGAAAATCCCGATTCCTCCTGATATTCTCTGATGCTGTAAGCTCATCTATTCCAACAAAAATTGAAATAAATTGATCTCTAAATTTTAATGCACTCATTGCATTTCCAGTAATCATGTTATAAAATTTATGTGCATTTTGAATGTATATCTCAAAGATGCGTATTGCCAATTTCTTTGGTCATCTAATTGTCTTTCGTAAGGTGGAATAGTATGAAAGCATTTGATCAGAAAGATCGGTGCTTGACATACCCAAATTATAATCTCTAATGATGTTTGGTTTTAATTGAAATTTACCATTCCGATTTTGCACTTCAACCATTTCAAATTTGTGCATATTTGAAATGGAAAGAACTTCCTTCTTATCCTTCCATTTGCTGACTACAACAGGACCTCTTCTTTGCCAGACAAATTCCCCTTTCTTTAGTTTCTTCTGAATAACATCTGGTGGATTGTTTTTCCTATTATTTCTCAGCGTTCCACACACGTACATTTTTCTGTCGGTAAGCGATTCTGTCAGAGCTACAGAATTATAAAAATTGTCCATATGCAATGCATAACCCCTATCTAAATATTCTTCCATCAAGTGGAATACAACATCATATGCGTGACCCATTTTCGCTAAAAAGGATTCAGATTTTCCCGTATAAATTTTTATTTTTATCACTAATCCATTCAATTCGCACAGTTCATAGAATTTCACACCATATTTATGTTTTTTTTTTTTTTTATCTATTGCCAAAACGCCAGTCTACTGTGCCACAATACCATTGACTCATCAATACATAAGTTTCTGTCTGGTGTGTAGCTATTTCGCATTACACTATTAAAATGATCTAGGACTGGTCTGAATTTGTGCAATTTATCATTAGCTGCTTGAGAATTATCTGCGAAATGCAAATGACGCAATAAAATTTGAAATCGATTTTGGCTCATTTTAGAGCGCCAAAATGGCAAATTGTAAAATTGATTTATACTCCAATAATGCTCAATAGATAGTAAATTACAAGGACCCATATGAAGTAAAAGTCCAAGAAATAATTTCATTTCAGGTATGTCTGTTGCTTTCCAGTTTGAAATTCTTCGACTTTTTTTGATCTGCGTTCTGCTTTGCTCAATATTTTGTAAAGCATATAAATTGGTTTGTTCTACTAAAATTGTGAGAAAATCTTCAGAAAAGAAAAGTTCAACTAACCTTTTGATACTGAAATTTCCAGTGTCAGTTTTAAAACCTGCAGTTTCAACAAAGTTAAATTGTGGGGGCTCTTGTTCTGAATTTTCCCAATAAGTAGATGTTGATATATTTGGCTGGATGCTAACTTCATCTTCAAAAGTTTCTTCATCATCTGAGTCACTGCTAGAGTCGTCTGTAGGATCATCTTCGGAATCGGAACCAAATATTTCATGAAATTCATCATCGCTCATATTAGCATAAGCTTCTACTTCTATATCAGTAAGTTTTCTTTTACTAGCCATGGCGAAATTGAAGGTTCTTAGAGACTAGAAACTAAAACTAAACTAGATGCAATAGATACCGTCATCAGCACATGTAATATATAGGTGGAAGTGATACGAGATTACTCGTAGTTGGTGTATGAAACAAAATTTTGTCTGATAAGCCGGCTACGAGATTACTCGTAGTGACTTTGAAGACGCGAAAGCACTTGGCGTGCGGGAACAAACTATGCCTGAATAGCGTATCAGCGAACGTGTTAATAATGTCATAATTGAGCCTCCATAGATTAGTCAGTATAGACAAAGCCCTTTGATTGGAGAGACCTAGGTTCGATTCCCATCAGTGATGTGAGAAACCTTTATCTCTTTCAACTAAAGGTGAGTTAACCGGTCTCATACAGAGGTGGAGGGTTTTTCATTCCGCAAAACAGGCAAACTGGTCCCATGAACACACACAGCTACAGTCATGAAATATACTACAGCAAGGAAGGCAACGGGAAACCACCTTGCTCATAATCAATTCCCTAGTGTGGTAGCATATAGCCACCCTCACCAGCCATATGGCTGGGGGAATAGGATAGAATAGAATGTCATAATAAAAGAAATCTGGAACTTCCTGTAATGAAACAGTGAATGAATATTAATTCATGAATCTGACTTAATAGTAAATGAAGTTAAATTCTGTATATAAATTCTACTACCTTTTATTAAATTCTTTAAATTTGTATTCACTCTTAGTAAGCATATTTTTCATAACCATTTTGTGAATTTCTTTAGCCATCAGCATGGAGGAAAGTGCGCAATATTCTTCATTGGTCACCTTTTGTTCAGACTTATAGAAAACATAAATATCCTTGGGTTCAGCTGGCTGGTCATCAAGGTAAGCTGTTTCCTCTTTATTATTCTATCTCTGTCATTCTACCCCAATAGATCACAAAACATTATGGAGCGTTCATTCTAATTATTACTCTGTGCTGTGCCTTAAGTTCATTTGACTCAGTTTTCCTCTCTAAGTTTATCTTTTTTTCCTAGCTTACCACGCCTTTACTCAATTTTCCTTTTTTCTCCTTCCTTCTTTTTCCTCCTTCTGCTATATGGAGTATTTTATCTGTATCCATCTAATTAGTTCCTCTCACAATGCAACCAAAATTTTGTTATGCAATCCTAATACAGGGTGTCCCAAAATTCACGCAAGAAGTAATTTTGATAGAAAACACAGGTTTTTAATTAAAAATTGTAATTTCTTAATGATTCATAAAGTATACAGTATAGAGTTATGCATGGAATAGCCTATCGGGTAAATGGCCTCCACGGCTTTGCTGGCACATACACACTCTTTTGTTGAAATTTTCCATGACCGTTTTGCATAAATGTGGCTGAATTTTGTTGATACAGTGCTCCATTTCCTCCTTCAAGGTGTGGGTAGTCGTGGGCTTGTTGGCATAAACCTTAGACTTCAAAGAACCCCAAAGAAAAAAGTCCAACGGCATTAAGTCACATGATCTGGGCAGCCAATTCTGATCACCAAAACGGGAAATTACACGACCAGGAAATGACTCATGCAGTAATTGAATTGTTTCTCGGGCTGTATGACATGTGGCACCATCTTGTTGAAACCACATGTCGTCCACATCCATATCTTGCAATTTAGGCACAAAAAACTGGATTATCATGTCACGATAGCGAGCACCATTAACTGTTATTGCCTTACCAGCCGCATTTTCGAAGAAGAATGGACCGATGATGCCTCCAGCCCAAAATCCGCACCAAACAGTGACACGTTGGGGATGCATTTGTTTCTCAACAATCACTCGGTTTTCCGAACCCCAAATGTGACAATTTTGTCGATTAATGAAGCCATCAAGATGAAAATGAGCCTCATCGCTGAAAATGATTTTGTTCAAAAAATAAGCATCCATTTGTTGTTGCTCCATAATCCATTCAACGAACTCTCTTCGCTGTGTGTGGTCAGTAGGCTTCAGTTCTTGAGTCAATTGAACTTTGTAAGCATCAAGATGCAAATCTTTCGTGAGAATACACTGTAGAGAGCTTCTCGAAATGCCCAATTCAAGACCACGGTGCTGAATTGATGTTCCTGGACTCTCAGCAACACTCTCACGAACTGCTTCGATGTTTTCTGTTGAACGACTTGTTAAAGGATGGCCAGAGTGTATAAGATCACTAATTGATCCAGTTTCCTTGAATTTTTTAATTAATCTTTTCACAGTTGATGAAGTTAAATCACTATTCCGACCATATTTTGTACGAAAATTGTGAACTGTAGCTGCCAAACCTTCAGTATTTTTAAAATATTGCTCAACAATGAAAATGCGTTGTTCTTTCGTGTAGCACTCCATTTTTAATAACCCTGAACTGTCAGCTGTCACACTGTGTTTTTTTTCTCGTTGGCAACATTTTACCACACAAATGGCACTGAATTTAAATCTTGCGTGAGTTTTGGGACACCCTGTATATTACATTGAAATTTCTGCATGCTACCATTAAACATAGCACTGCCTATGAATTTTGATGCATCATTTCACAAAAATATAAAAGACATTCTTTTATTTGTGTGTGATATTTATGACTTATATTATTATAAAATTTCTTAAAGTATCATACTTTTAAACTACAAGAGAGAAAAGTAATTCGAAAAACACTGCAGTTTTATTGTGTAAATGGGAGATTATATGAGCCTATATATAGCTAGAAATGATGTATTGGAAGATGGTTTGATATAGAAGCACATATAAGGCAGGAATGATACTTTTATAATGAAGAATTAGCCCTGTAGTGCCTGTTTCATACTCTCTAATTAATGAAATAAAAAATATATACTCGGCCATTCATATTATCTTTTTTATTATAACTGGCTGCAACTGTATCAAGGGTTTACACAATGATAATGAAATTGCCTAGCATACCACAAAAAAAAAAAGTGTGTGTGTGAGAGAGAGAGTTTTCGCAGTTGAGAACTAACAACGAATTGTAGAAAGACCACAACAAAAATTAAAACTTCAATATTTAGCAAATCCTGTAGATATATCCAGCAGTATATATATTTGTAACCAAATAAGGAGACAGATATCTGTCGCAAAATATGCCTTTCTTCTTAATAAAACTGAAATAAATTAATGAAAAGCTGGTTATGGACATCTCATTATATTGTGTTCAGCAACATCTAGTAGTGTAGACTGTGTAATCTAATTTAAATAGATAAAAATCCATGTTAATTGGACACCTGAAGTGGCATCATATTAAAATGTATCAAGTCTTCAGAACTGGAATAGGTTTATAGTCTTTTGTGGGTGGGATCATTATTATCATCGTTAGATTCCTGATATGTATATTGTTAAATTTATGAGTGCATATCTGAAATAAAATAACTTTATATAAATATGATATAGGTTAATATGATACTAGTACATGATTAAGTTGACATTTTCTAACTTGCTATTAACAATTTTCCTCTAGATTAATGTGTTGTGGTCAACAATATCAGCAGATCTTGTATTTTGGTCTTTACTTACCATCTAGGTATAGAACACCTGTTTTGCTAAGTTTGCTCAGACAATCTGTTAAGTGACCATATCACATGAGCACATTAGCTGTGCTCAGTGGTGAACTATAAGGGGCTCGCACGAGCCCTTTGTTAAATTTTTCTCAATTTGCGAACTCCTTATTCTTGTTTACTTTTTTATTTTTTCAAAAAAAAATTTTTTTTTGAAACGTATTAAGCGACAAACTCATATGGTAACCTAACAAAAATTAGTCTATTCAGCAGTGTATAGATTATTTGGCATTTTTGTTTCAACTCCTCTATAACGAATGCACCCAAGTTTGAAAATAAAATAAGCCCATGTGCTATCTTTATCCTTCTGGTAGCCAATCAAATGTTTTATAAAAGATTATAAAAGATTTCATTCTTATTATATTTTGATAGTTAAAAAATGTTTTTCTTATGCAAAATAAATTAACATAGTTGATTGTGTGCAAATATTTCATGTTTAGATCTTGAAATATTTGTTTCAAGAGGTTGATTGTCTTCTCATATTTTTTGATTGGAATTTGTACACAAGCTGTATTAATAAAATTTTGGTGTGAAATACAGCTTTTTTTTTTTTTGTGTGTGTGTGTGTGTGTGTGTGTTTGGCGATGCGAGCCCTTTGTTAAAATTTCCATAGTGTTGTGTCCCTATTTACGATTATTAAATTTTCCTTTTCTCCTTTCAAGTGAATCTCTATATTTTCTTTAATCAAAACTTGACTATGCACGAGATATTACAAAATTCAAATATTTAAGCTTTTTCTCCCCTTAGTGTCCCTAATATTTATATTATACTGCGCCTTTCAGGACATTTAGTTTAAGATATATTATTCGAAAACAAGGAGCAAAATACAAAAACATGTCTGAGCGTGAAACTATTAAGCAGTCATGACCCTCTATCTCATTACTTAACACATTAATTTCCCGCGTTATTAGGTTCGTATGATTTTCAAGTGGTGCATTAGGCAGCAATTTCAGACAACCGTGTTATTAATGAACAAAAGTTTATTTAAAATCTTAAACATGGTACAATTTAATACTAAGAATTAAAATTACAAAATTTTAATTTTGTAATTTTAATTCTTAAAAAATTACAATTTTTTAAATTATAAAATGAAAAAGGTGAAATATCTTCTCTGGCTAAACTGCATTACTTTTACTTGAACCAGTTCAAATCCTCTTGTAACAACAACATGTCAGAACTTCCTGACATTGCTCTTCCTAATTTAGCATCAGCAAACAACTGAATATCTCCTTTCACACTGTGCCTATATCACTGATATAGTTCAACAGTTTCTGGCTCCTATCAGTCAACTATCCCTATAGCCAGGCTACCAGTTGACTATCCATCCCCATCCTGCTCAATTTCAGCAGTAGTTATCCTATTATAAAATGTAATCGAGTTATTAAAGCATGACCTCCCTTTAACAAACCCATGCTGCTCTCTTGAAAGATTTCCATTCTCATTAGTTCAGATTTGTATTCTGTCTGTAACCAGCATCTATAACACCTTCATCACCACTATACCGTAGTTCCCCCCCCCCCTTATCCACAGGTTCACTATCCATGGTTTCACTTATCTGTGGTCAGTCCCAGTCCAAAAACGTTAAATGAAGAATTCCAGAAATAAGCAATTTATAATTACATCAGCAAAGTGGATATTAGATCCAACATTATTTCAAAGCCGAGTATTTGTAGAAACTATGAAACTTTTGTTGACCTGAGAGCTTATGAGACTTTTGTCAACTTAAACAAAAGGTCAACTTTTGTTGACCGTTTGTTTAAGTTGATGAAACTTTTGTTTTGTTTAAGTTGACCTGAGAGCTTAAGAGAATACAATCCTTGGCATTCCCGAGTTACCTTAACTACTTAAGTCAGTTAGTGCAATCTAAGGCAACTTCAGGGATGCCAAGGATTGTATTCTCGTAAGCTCTCAGGTCAACTTGTGAAACTTTCATAGTTCCTACAAACATTCGGCTTTGAAATAATGCTGGATCTAATATCTACTTTGCCGATGTGATTTTACATTGCTGAAATGAAGCTGTATGGCTCTTTCTTTTAGTAATAGACAATTCATAAGAGGGCATAACAAAAGTCTCATTTACAATGTAGTTCTCGGTTATCAGATCTACTATTGCAGTGCTTGTGTTCAAGTAATCCTTATTTTACTTAATAATGGCCCCAAAGTGCAAGAGTAGTGGCAGTTCAGAATATGGCAGTTCGGACTTGCCAAAGAGAAGCCGTAAAGTGCTTCCTTTTAAGGTGAAAAAGGTGAAATATCATAAATAAACAAATAATTAAAAAAAAAATGTATGCTGAGGTTGCTAAGATTCCGTTCACATTCAGATAATAATAAATTTAGTTTAATCCTTTATCCAGGTGTAAGCAAACAAAGTTTGCGCCTGAAGTATCTTCAGAACTGAGGCAACTCGTGGTAAAGGTGGACCAAGCTCTCCTCACTACTTGTCTTAGTATCTCCCATAATGCAAAGCACATCTCCTTGCAGACATGTATAATGCTATGCATTAAGGGAAGGGCCACTATCCAGACCAGTTTCGACCTTTATTGAGGTCTCGTCAGTGGGAGCCAGACCCAGAGATGGTGATACTAAGGTGGAAGTGATGGAGAAGTCATATTTACCTATACGAGTTGCCAAAAGGTGTCTCATCTTATTATTAAATTACTCTGGATTTAGAGAAATCAAGTACAGGAAAAAAACTTCCAACACGTTCAGATAACTTTTATTACAGTATGTTGTTATAATTGTTCTATTTTATTATTAGTTATTGTTGTTAATCTCTTATTGTGCCTAATTTATAAATTAAATTTTATCATAGGTATGTATAGGAAAAAAAATGGTGTATATATATATATATATATATATATATATATATAGGGTTCGGTACTATCCATGGTTTCAGATATCTGCAGGGTGTCTTAGAACATATCCCCCCCCCATGTGGATAAAGGGGGCTACTGTACTTGATATATACACTGTCCTATAGTTTTATACTATTGACTTGGATTTTCCCTTATGCAGTGGCACTGTTTTTCCCTTGTTCCACTCTTCTGGGATTATTCCGATTGTCAGACTTCTGTTGAACAACCAAATCAAGGGCACTGTTAGTTCTGCATATTCCTGTAGTAGTATAGGTGGTGATATCTCATCCAGTCCCTCGGCCTTATTAACTTCAAGGTTACTTACTATTCTGAACACTTCTCATCAATGAATTATCAGTCTTCTGTCCTCCTTCCTATTTAATTTCTCTTTCTTACTATACTCATCACCTTCCTAGGCTGCATCTTATACTCCTCATGCTGCTGAGGAATACTCTGTTCTTTATATTTCTTCTGTAATGTCCCCTTTCTTAGAGCCTGGATAATTTAATGGTTCATCCATTTTACTACTACTTTATTAATCCTCTGAACCTTAGGGAATACAATCAGACATTGCCATAAGTAATTAATTCCAGATTGAGTCTCAGGCATTGCTGATTTCTCTCCCATTCAACTGATTAAGCTACTTCACATTACCAATCTGTTTCCTTAATTTATCATAGTTCCTTGCTCTGTAATTCCACATATCACTCTTTTTCTCTGAAGCTTGTACCTGCCTACCACTTCCCCACGTGAAAACCACTCTTTCCAATTGGTGACATCCTCTATCATCATTGTATGAGACGATATTATTAAGTCTAACACTTGAGTTCCACATATTGCTTCAGTGACATGATGCATGAAGTTGTCCTTAAATGACCCAAGGAACTTGATCTCCTTACCTGCATATACTATTTCCTGCTTCTAGTCAATGCTGCCATAGTTAGCTGCAATTATTATTTCTGAATCATTCCACTAAATATCTAAAATTTCTGCTTACCTCAACCTCACAGCAAATGGCCTCAAAGCTATATCATTATTACTTTCTTCAGGTTCCACATTGAGAGGACACAAATCTTCTGAAATCATCAGTAATACCCACCTCCTCTTATCTTTTCAAAAAATGCTATTAACCATCACATTTTATTCCCATGAGTATGTCATTCTCTGTTACCCATGCCTCACTAATGCAATGATTTATGGACTGACTAACTGTATCAAGGCCACAAACTTTTCACCCTTATTCTTGCATGTATAAGCACAGTAGCTTTCATCTGGTTCTCTTTGCTTCCTACAATTCCTTACACCATTCAAGCCTTTTAATTTTGTTGTTCCCATTGAGGCCATCCCTGTATTCCTATCTTGTCTTCCTTTGTCCATTATCTCACACCCATTCTGGTATTTTATACTCGCAGTCCAGCTGTTTAGTTTTTGCTTCCCTGACTGGTTATGCAGTCTTCTCCTCTCATCAACAATCTACCCAGCTTCACACTACCACTCACATGCAGAGCATCTGCAGCAAACATCTTTTTCTCCTACCTTCAAATTTATCACATACATCCACATACACAAGTCCTCTCTTCGTGCACAGTCTAGCACAGTCAATCCTGCCATTCGTGATCACTGTTCTTCTCCTCAGCGCTCTTCTACATAACTATCTCTAGCAACATTGTAAAACGTTTTTTTCAGTTGATTATAAATTAAATTAAAGATGCCAAGAAATTATATTCTTGTTTAATCCTTTATCCAAGTGTAAGCAGGCAGTATGCAAGTGAAGTGAAGTGAATCTTCATGACTAGATTACTTGTACGTAGAAGCTAGTGACTTCACATTAATCGCCTTAGTATTCTATAATGCAAAGTACACATCCTTTCAGACATGTACAATGCTATGCATTTTGGGAAGGACCATTACCTAGATCGGTTTTGACCTTTATTGAGGTCTTATCAGTGTGCACCAGATCCAATCTAATCCATATACAAGTAGTGAAAAGTTGTAACACATTATTATTAAAATAAATCTTGCTGATGAGACCTCATTAAAGATTGAAATTAAACTGGTCTGGGTAAATGGCCTTTCCCAGAATACATAGCATTATACATGTCTGAAAGGATGTGTGTGCTTTGCATTATGGGATACTTAGGTAATTTGCTTTCCTGACTGATATCACTAGCCTGTATATACAAGTAGCCTAGCTGGAAAGATCCTTTGCATGCAATCCCCAAGTGTAAGCAAAGAATTTTTGCTTATACTTGGATAAAAGAATGTTGATAGAGACTTGAGGAAGTTGTTGTGGCAGATAAAGGATAATAATGTTGTTGGAAAAGTTGCTAGCATGTTACCCTGATGTGACAATAGTGAATTGAGAAGGAGAGCAGAGATCAGCCATCTTTCGATAATGAATAGCAAAATAGCTAAGTTGTGTGAAGCAAAAGGGATTCAGTTTGTGAATCTGAGGAGTGATTTGATTTTTGTTATGGTGCAAAGACATCAAAGGTCATACTGAACCAGGACAGGTTACAGCAGTACATATGGTAAATGGTTAGTAGGACAATCACAGACATCCATGCCCTTGTCAGGATTTGAACCTGTAGCCTATTGGCTGGAGAGCAGATATGCTAACCACTCAGCCAGTATGTGGAATGAAATTGAAGGAACGTTGGAATGGATGGCATTTGAACGAGTTTGGTGTTGAGCATTTAGAAAGGCTGTTAAGGCACAGAATCAATGTAGCTATGATCTAAGGGTACTGGGGAAGTAGGATAGCACAGCTAAACAGGCTATACTACAAGGTGGATACAAGGTTGAAGATGTGGTTGTAGCAGCACAAAGTGATGGAATGCATAAAGGTGAGGATGAGACAGGTAGAAATAGAAATCAGAGTTAGGATCAGAGAAACAGGAGTGGTCAGACCAAAGAGAGAGAGATGTGGCATGGCAGCTAGAATAGAGAATGTTGGTGCTGGTAGAATGGCTTCAAAGACACAGGGATTGTTATGTTTGTATACAAATGTAAGGAGTATTTGAAATAAGAGAGCTAAGTTTGTTATTGATTGAGTCACTATGCCCAAAAATAATTGGTATCAGTGAAACTTCGTTGTCTGAGGAGGATGTGATATCAGGAATAGAAATGGAAGGATATATAATTTTATGGAAGGATATATAATTTTATGGAAGGATAGTGATGTGAAAAGAGGAGGGAGGGAGGGATTGCAGAGGAATTGTGTCCACTAGGTGTGGAAGATGATAGTGCACACATAGATTTTGAACCTGTATGGTGTGAAAGAGCCTTTGTAGCTCAGTCAGTATAGACGAAGCCCTTTGGTCAGAAAGATCTGGGTTCGATTCCCATCAGTGACGTGAGGAACTTTTATCTGGTCTCTTTCAACTAAAGGTGAGTTAGTCGGTCTCATATGGAGGTAGGGGGTGGTTTTTTCACCCAGAAACTCAGGTTTTTCGTTCTCCAGAACAGGCAAACCGGCCCCATAAACACATGTTTCTACAGAGGACACTTCCAAGAATAAGGAGTAACCAACCTATTCCGTAGGATTTTAGTTTTGAATACCTACACGGTAAAATGTGTAGGTCTACGCGTAAACGTAAATTAGGATGGTGTGAAGTTGAAATTAACAGGCTAGTACATCTGATAGGGATGCTGTTATTATAGGCCAAGGAATGTAGAGAATACTGATTGTGAAATGTTTATGCAAATTGGTTGGGCATGTAAAAAGAAGGTGATCCTGTGGGAGACGTTAATTACAGGAATATATATATAATGGAAGGAGGATATAGTGTATGGTAACAAGAAGAGCATATTTTTTGAATTTCTGAGGGATAAATATCTTAAGCAGTATATGATTGAAGTAACTAGAGGCTTTAGTGTTTTGGATTTGATGATAACTTCACAAGATGTAGTTGTTAATAAGGTATTGACACTACTGTCAGTTTGATGAGAGGTGATTGTGAGGTACTTATTTGGAAAGTGGTGGAATGGCGAAAAATGGAAATATGTGAAATAAATTATGATATTTATCCCTCATATTCAACAAACTGCTAAAAATGGATACATGTGGAAGTATAAGGTAGGTGATTATGGGAATCTGTGTAGTCAAGTAGTATTGATACATTGGGTAGATGAGCTGTGCAGAAAAGATGTTGACCATATATGGAAATTCATAAGGCAGTATCTGACACGAGCAGTGTATAACCGCATATCAAGTGAGTAAATAGAGTAGGAGTGAAATGGATGAACATTGAAATCAAGCAAGCCGTTGAAAAGGAAAATGCAGTTGAAAAGCAAGCCGTTAAAAAGGAAAATGGACAAGGTACAAGATAGTTTGTGGCAATTGAATCCATGAAGAGTATAAGCAAGCTAAGAAGGTAATAAGATGGTAAAAAAAGAAAAGTTGCAGTATAAGAAGAAATTGACTGGTCAGACCAAGGTTAATTCCAGGGAATTCTTCCTCTGTATGACAAGCAAGAAGCAGAATAATTATGCCACATTGACACTGGTGGATAGGCATGGCAGTAGAGTGAAAAGGATATAGTGGAATTATTGAATGAGCATATACACTACTGTCTGTCGTGCATTATTAAGGAATGTACTCAACAGTCAGCTATGCCCTTGACCTGGTTATTTAACGAAATTCTTTCTGTGGGTAAGGTTCCTAAAAGAGGAAAGAAGGCAAAATAGTACCACTCCACAAGCATGACTTTAGGACAGTAGTTTCCAATTTATAGATCAGTCTGTGTAACTGCGAGGTCTGATTGAGGTATATTTTTTACCTCAATCAGACCTTGGACATTATTTATGAACATGAACAACAGAACTTGGCATCATCCAGCATTGTTTAAACTCAGCACGGCTTTGAATCTGAATTCTGATTTATAATTTTATGAATAGTCAGACGGCTACAACTATATATGTATAGTATGAACTAATACTAATATTTCTCTTTTCTTTCTGTTTTTAAACTTTAAGTTACCTTTTATCCCTGAAGATGTAAGTCAAACGACTTACAAAACTTGTCGGGTCTTTTATTAATTCATTGTGTTTTATATAGCTTATTAAAAAAATGTGGTCCAATTACTGGAATATGCCAAAATCATTCAATTTTATTTTGAAAATCAGCAAGGAACTCATAAGACACATTTTCGATAAGTGAATAAATTCACAAAGATCTGCAATTAATTAATTGACCATCATGTTCTCCAGATCTGATGGCTACGGTAACTTCTTGCTGTGGAGTTACCTGAAGGAAATGGCATATGTAAACAAGCTCCAATCTAACAGGCCGAAGGAGAACCTTCATGAAGAAATTAGGGCACTGCAGCGAGAACCATTAACAGCTTTCATAGAATATGCCATAGAAAGGGCCTGTCTTTGTGAAGCCAAAAATGGAAGGCATTTACATGATGTGGTTTTTCATAATTAATAAAAAAACTCCTAAAAAAATAAATAAAAATAAAATTTTATTGCATTATAAGAAAAAAAATAATAAAAATAATTAATAAATAAAAAAGTTATTAAATCTTTAAGTCCCTTTGTGACTTATGGGCCACCCTTCACAAGTAGCTTAGTCATGAATATACTTCACATACAAACTTTGTTTTTGTTTGCTTACACTTGGATAAAGGATTAAACAAGAATATAATTTCTTGGCATCTTTAAATTAATCTCTAGCAACATTCACAAATCTTGTGCTATCTCATTAACACTTCCTTGTAAATCATTTTTTACAACCAGCACAGATGACTCCTCTGCATTTCCTATCCTCTCCACAGCCTCAGTCATTCTTAGTATCATCTCTCCTCTCTGACAAACATTTGACATCTGCTCCATTTTCACATCTTTCATCTTGGAATTCTCATACAGCACTGCTTTCCACCATTCCGCTGCAATCATTTGACTCGTCTGCCATGTGCACCTTCTTTCTTGCATTTTTGACTACCATTCTCCTCTCTAAATATCCTGTCTCACTCTGCACACTTCTGAATTCATTCCTTAACTTACTTATGTTCACATTGAGCAATATATTGAGAAGTTAGAATTGATGGTGTACAGAAAGATGGTTTGATGTTAAATGAGGTGAGACAAGAGTGCACATTGTCTCCACTGTGTTTCATTATCTATAGGGATCACATTATGAAGAAAAGTGGTATTAAACATGTCAAATTTGGAGATGTTAATTTCAGTTCTTTTCTTCATGCAGGTGGTGTTGTACTACTAAATAAAGAAATTGTCAAAAAACTTAAACCCATACACGTTAAAGCACCCAGAATATATGGTGCTCCAAAAATACACAAACAAGGTACACCTTTACGTCCTATTGTAGATAGTATAAACAGTCCTACATATAAACTAGCCAAACATTTAGCAAAATTACTAACCGCTCACACAAACAATTCTCCCTCTTTTGTTAAAAATTCTACCCACCTAAAAAGTATTTTAGAAAACCACACCTTAAATAGTTCAGACCTAATGGTGAGTTTGGATATCACCTCATTATTCACTAATGTACTGATTGAAACACTTAACTTACTAAATTCACAATTTCCCCCAGATATATCCCAGCTATTTAAATTCACAGTACAGGCAGGTTATTTTACATGGAAAGGGAAAATATACAAACAGTTAGATGGGACAGCTATGGGTTCACCTCTTTCTCCCCACTTAGCCAACTTCTACATAGAACATCTGGAAAAATTAGCTATCAACACAGCCACTCTCAAACCTAGCCTCTGGCTATGCTATGTTGACGATGTGTTTGCCATTTGGCCACATGGCCCAGACACGTTGAATACATTTTTAGTGCACCTAAATAGCCAGCATCCTAAAATCCACTTTACAATGGAACTAGAAGCCAATGACTGCCTGCCTTTCTTGGACACACTGATCACACGTCTTCCAGAAGGTACCTTATCATTTTCTGTTTACAGAAAACCCACACATACAGGGAGATACTTACACAAACAATCGCACCATCACCCTTCTCAACAATATGGTATCTTAAAAACACTAACCCATAGAGCTAGAGCAATCTGTTCCAATGACAGTGCTCTCACTGCTGAACTTTCTCACTTACGTCAAACCTTCTTAAACAATGGTTATAATCCCCGTAAAATAGATAACATACTAAATGCTACCCATAAATCCCCTCTATCTACCACAGAAGACTACAACAAAACAATCACCATCCCATACATTAAAGGCACATCTGAAAAGATATCTAGGGTGCTTAACAAACACCAATTACACACAGTATTTAAACCTTATAAAAAATTAGCAACTCTCATCCGTTCACCCAAGGACAAATGCACTCCTTTATCACATCCTGGTGTCTATGAAGTGCCCTGTTCTTGCCATCAAGCCTACTATGGACAGACAGGAAGAAATGTGGACATCCGCCTCAGTGAACACAAAAAATATATCCAACACTTTCGCTATGGTAAGTCAGGTCTGGCAGACCATGCTCTGGATACCCCTGCACACAGGATCAATTGGAAAGAAACAAAAGTAATGCACAGAAGCTTCTACAAGTCAGAGAGGTTGTTCCTGGAATCAACAGAAGCCTTGAAGCATACCCCAAACCTCAACAAGTATGGCTGTATAAATCTACCAAAGATTTGGGAGACAGTCATCCTAAGACCAAATTAATATTTGGTCTTAGGATGACTGTCTTTAGGACTTTAGTCTTGTGTTGCACGCTGCAATCACTTATACTGTCCCCACTGTTACACCGGATTGTGGTTCTTACCTTTGTAACAAACTTTGTATTGTGTGCTCTGAAGATGCTGGATATAAGACCAGCGAAATATTAGCTTTTAAGTTAATAAATAGTTATTTGCTTAACCATCTGTGTTCTTTTATACCGTGAAACCTATCATAACATAAATAAATCCAGTACAGGCCAGTAGGATTCAGTAACCTTTTTTTTTTTATGTGGGTGCCACCCATGAAAGATTATTACTAAACCTATAGTACATTTGTACTGTGAGTGGGCAAGGATTTTTTTTTTTTTTCATTTTTGTCAATTTTTATATATATTTTTGGTATTTTTTTATTTTATATTTACACGATCTGGAAATCCTGCTCTGGAGACCAAACGTGGAACTTTTTCAAACAATAAATTACACGATAACCATAGAAATTAACTTTAATGACATGAAATACAGATATTTCATACTGAAAATAACAGCACTTCATCAATGCGTGGAAACAAGCAAATCAAAGAAACGAGAATACAAGGTACATACTGCAGTCAGCGTAGAAAGTATTTTATCTTGGGTATAATAAATGTTAAAGATACCAAACTATTTTAAACCTGGTTTTACTCCATTTCCCAAGTAAGCAAACAGACAAATAAGTCAAGTATACTTGACTTATTTGTCTGTTTGCTTACTTGGGAAATGGAGTAAAACCAGGTTTAAAATAGCTTGGTATCTTTAACTGCAGTCAGTGGTTTACCAATTAAAAACTGTTGCCGCATGCTAGAAATTAATATTAATAAACAATATTATTAAAAACTATTTTTGATGGTTATATAAAATAAGAATCTCCCAAACTTTTGGGAGAGAGAGAGAGAGAATCATTCCGATTCAGATTGGGCTGATGTAAAAGGGCTCACAACTTTCTTTGAAAAGGCATTCATATTTAAACCTGCTTCTATGAATAAGATGAGCTTCATCCTACTGTATACTGTGTTTAGTGTCAATACTATGTTGTGCCAGACAAGACTTTTGAGGATATTAACCTAGTTTGCCTGGTTAGAGGGATGAAAAACCCAAGTTTCTTGGAGAAAAAAACCTTAATCTTCTCTTGAAAACACTTGATAAAGGTTCCCCATATCACAGACAGAATATAAACCCAGGTCTTTTCAACCAAAGTGCTCTTCTAAACCAACTAAGCTGTGGATGCTCTGAGTTGTTGCAATGATACAAAAAACTGAACACGGGTCTCCAAGGTTTGATTCTTTTTTTCAAGTCCCCTATATACTCTTGTATACATACAGTGTGAAGATATCACTATTAACAGTAAGCAGTAATTAACAGTAATCTTATAATCAGTAAGAATTTTATTTCTTGTGTCTTTTCTTCATGTGAATTGATGCACATCTTTATGTTGAGCTTGGCATCATGACTGTTTCATGTCTGAACAGAAATCAAGCAGGTGCATACCATTATTTATTAGCTTAGTTATTTTCTTTAAATTTTTGCCAGACATTTCTAAATATCTAGTATATATTTCCTACTCTGCTGTTTAGATTTCCAAGAAGGTAAAAAAAAAAAAAAACTACGTAGGTTTATCTCTAAACTATTTTTTTTCTTTATCTCAGCTGTTGTCTCAAATCCAAAAAATTCTTCAATTTCTTCTTTAGTAGAACCTTATGTTGGATTATATGCCAAATAAGTCGCATTGTGTAATTTCCCATTTTGAAATTTATCCATATCACTCTACTTGAAATTGCTCTGCCATTCAAGAATTTTATCTTCATGTTTAGTGCTGAATGCTATAACTATTCCTTCTCTTCTTTTCACTGAATCACTATTGCCTGAATATACCTTATAGGTAGTATAGTACTTTTTTTAATGATGACTTCATGCATGTTGTAGATCACAAGACCTACAACACAGCAGTGTCATGTATGGAGAAGTGATTAAGGAGAAAGAAGTAATCTGTTAATATTTTTCTTAAAAAGTTGGGAATTATACACATTGGAAAAAACCTATAGGGATATTATTCCAAAGTACAGAAGTGAATGGAATTTGTGAAGATAATGAGAAGTTCATTCAGTATGTTTGGACTTGGACATTGTATGGATGTTGATGTCCATGAAGGTATGTATGGTGATCTGTTTAATAGATGACCCTCCCCTCCTCTCACAGTCGCTTTCCCTATCAGTGCTCTCTTTCTGCAGTATGTCTTTTTATAACAGCATTTTCTCAGAATCATTGCAGGGAGTTTTCATCATTAAAAAGAACCATCATATTTGGAAGTTTAACATCTTACTACATGATTTGATTTTTATCTTTTAGGTGGTAAATGAATTTCATTATCTGGTGTGAGATCATTATTTAGAGGACTGAAGAGGCTTGCAAAAGTTATAATTTTTGTTCTTTTGGGTTTTGGATTATCTAACTCTTAGTCTGCAAACAGTGTATATATATATATTACATTGTATATATATTACAAATATGTAATATATATACAATATTTTGTAGGTGGGATTCACAAAAGATTTTCTTCCTGGTTTTATTCGTGATACTAAGAAAACCATTGTTAACATTGCAGGCTGTTCATTTTGTTAAATGACAAGACACTTTCATTAGAACTGGAACTGAATGTATAGTAGCCTAAAACAGAAGATTACACTGTAGTAAACTTAGCCTTTTATTATGGAATCATTTTACATACCACTACATCTTTGAGACTTTACACAATGTCTCTTAATAAAATTTGAAATGAGAAATAATGAGAAAGATTTATTTTCATTTTGTTAGATCCTCTAGGCTGTGTGATCTAATGCTGACTTATTCAAGTGATTTATTGTATATATTTAGAATACTGTCCTTAACATAGTTAATTTGCCATTTAAAATAAATTAACTATAGTTCATGTATAGATCTAAAGTGTAATTTGTATCTCAGTGTTATATTATTTTTCCATAAACCAGAAATTTTAAAGTTTTAAAATAATTATTTTTGAATTATTTTATTTTAAAATTGAATGGAATATTTTTAGGAAATTTTAAATCTGGTACTCATGGCACAATTTTGAAGAAATCTTGTGGAACAGAGGCATATTGTCTTCAGAAATTAATGAAAGATTCTATGAAACCATTTGTTCCTGAATACAAAAGAATTATAGAAATGCCAAATGGTCAGAGTATCCTTTTTTACAAACTTATGTGATGATTCTAGGTTGAATAGAATTCATGTTTCCATTCATATATGCTATATGCAAATTCTGATGTTTTCTGTGTGAAAAACACTACATTCCAAGCAGAAACCTTCTACTCACATTCATTACTAACTACAGTCTTCCACAACTTTCACGTGTGACTCCTTAGTGTACCACGGTCTCCCATGAGTTTCTCTGTGCAACATAGCAATTCCCCCCCCCCCCCCCTTCGATCAGTGGTGCTTTCAAATGCACATAGCAGAATACTTGGATTTTCTGCCTGTCTATACAGATGGTACAAAATCAGTTCTTCCTTAGTGGAAGTCTGTTGTTACTGTTTTCTCAGACAGCAATGATATCTAATTATTTTGATTAAGTCTGTGCAGCTGGCCTAGTGGCTGTGACCTTCACAACCATATGCCTGGTGAAGGAGTGTCCTAGGTTCAATTCCCATCGGTGACGTGAGGAGCTGAAGGATCTTCCTCAACCATAGCCAAGTTAGCCAAGGGTGTGGACAGTAGGGTTTTTTCCCCCAGTTTATCCTGGCATTTTTCATCTCGCAAAGCAGGCAAACCGGTCTTGAGAATTCAACACTACAGACATAGGATATACCGGGGCATAGGGCTGACCACCTTATCCTGTGAACAGTTTGTGGTCCAATTATTAAAAAACCCTCGACACTGCAAGGTAAAAGAGGGAAGATGAGAGATGAAACTTTGATTAAACTTGACATTAATAATGCTGCATAACTTGATATATCACTATGTATTTTGAAGAAATGTGCCAGGGAGTTGACATCTACGTTGACATATTTGTTTAATATAAGTCTTACATTGAATCAAGTTCCAAAGGAATGGAAGATGGCAAGATTGTACGGAAGGTGACAGAATTCAATAATCAAATTACAGGCCAATCTGTGTGTTGGGTGCTGTGGTTAAAGTGTTGGACAGCTTGTGAGAATTCAGATAAATGGCAGTCATGTTTTAGTAATCTACTTACTTATTACAATAAGGTAACAGCTGCATTGGATGAGGGGAGATGGATACACAGTGATCTACTTAGATTTTGCAAAGGCTTTTGATAGATTACCACATGATACGTTGATAGTCAAACTAGAGCAAATAGAGTTGGATATTAGACTAGCACATTTGATCAGAGATTTGCTTTCTGATAGGTATCAGCAGGGCCATTGCTGTTTAAACTGTATGTTAATGATATTGGGAAGGATTTGAATGGAGATATTCAGTTATTTGCAGATGATGCAAAGTTAGGAAGTGCTATGAGGAGTAGAGCAGATGGTGTTGGCCTTACAAGAAGACTTGAATAGACTGAGTGAATGTGTATGGTAGTGGGGATGTGAGTTCAGTGTTGCAAAATGTAAGCTTTTAAAATTTTAAAAACAAAGTTGGAATGTAGAATTTACTCTTAGTGGGGATATATATCATCAAAGGTAGAAGAAATTAGAGATCTTGAGGTGATAGTGGACAGGGATATAAAATTTATAGGTACACATTGCTAAAATTGTGAGGACAACACAATGAATTCTGGCAATGATGCAGAAGACACTGACTTATAAAAGTAAGGAGATTCTGATTTCATTGTATAAGGCTTTGATTAAATTATATATACTGTGCACAAATTTGGTTACTGGTTTTCAAAAGGATGAAGAGATTGGAATTGGCCCAGAGGTCTAGTGCAGCATTTCCCAAACTGTTGGCCCGCAGCCCCCTTGGGGGCCATAACTTTTGTTGAGGGGGCCATGAAATAATGAAAACAAATTTAAAATCTTTTAAGACTAAGTAGATTTTTTTTTAATCTTAAAAGAAACGTATTTTTATTATTTATTATTTCTTTTTTGTTCTTATATTTTAATGAAAAAATCACACATTGGTATTGGTTCACAAATTTTGCTTTTTGCGTATTTCGGCACTTAATGAATATTAGTAAATTTATGCTTATTCATATAAGTTTCATTTCAAAGGTATTGATAAGAAGCACAAAAAAGATTACAAACGCATAATCTTGAATATAAATTGTATTGAATATAAATACAATAAATATTATAATAATATATGTCTGTAATTATGATTTTTTTTTCAAAGGGGCTGTGAAATGTTTTACTTTTTCCAAAGGGGGGGGGCCTTGGCATCCATAAGTTTGGTAAGTACTGGTCTAGTGGATAGGAGTAACAGGAATGATATGATAGAGGCATACAAGTTGGTAAGGGATTGTTATAGGATTAACATTTGCAAAGTTTTTCATAAAATGAGGGGAGAACAAAGGTCATCCCTGGAAGTTGTATAAGGAGGCTGTGAACAAGCGAGTGAGAAGGAGGTTTTTTGCATGGAGAGTTGTGAATGATTGGACTGCATTGCCTGAGAGTGTGTTGTCTGCAAAGAATTTGAATGAATTTAAGGCATGGCATGATGAGCTATGTGTATGACAAAGGGACCTTCTGCAGTGGGTATTTGACACCATGGGGGGCCTTGGGATAATAATAATAAACTTGCAATTATACTGACTAATAAAAAAAGAGCAGCTTCATGAACAAAATTTCATATGTAGTGTATTGTTCAAATACAAACTTATTTATTAATTACTGACCATTTACGAAAAACAAACTACATTAGAGCCTACCAGTTTCGCCAGCAAACTGTCTGGCTTTTTCAAGGCGTTTACAGAGACATAAAAACTAGTAAATGCAAATTGAAAGGAACATAAAAAACGCTGTAAACTAACTAGTAGCTAAGGTTACACGTTCGCATGACAGAGAGAACTTACTATTCTTATTCATTATCATGCATGCGTGTTTGTTGTAAACGTGTAATGTGATTACTGGCTAGATGTAGTTCAGATTGATTTAGAGAGAGGATCAGGTTTTTCCACGAACTGTTTAGGATTGCACCCTGATTTCTGTTGACGTTTCCACCGGTTATTAACACCATTGTGGCTTCCTTGAATAAACGATGTCTGTAGTCATCATCCAGATATGGCATGAAGCTGTTTTGCCACTCTATCGTGTGGTTAGATGTACAGAAACGATGCGCTAAGCTGGAAGAGATACTTCTGTTGTGGTTTACATCACCAACATGTTCTTTTTGTCTGATTTCTAAACTCCGTGAAGTTTGTCCGATGTAGGCAAGACCACAGGAGCAAGGAATGTAATATACTTCTGGATATTTTAGAAAGGCACCTTATCTTTTGGGGATCCTAAAACTTGTCTGATGTTGGTGGTTTGTTTGAAGACCACTCTGATGTTGTAGGCTGTTAGTATTCTGGCTATTTGATAAGAAATTGACTTGTCTAAAGTTTGAGGATATCCATTTTGTGATAATGTGTTGGCTATTAGTGAGAGTTCAGTCTGTGTATCCTCCTCTTCTGATATAAACTTTCTGGCCCTATATTTCAACATGTGGATAATGCTCAGTTTGTGTGTCTTGTGATGGTTTGAAGTATAATGAAGATATCTTCCAGTATCTGTGGGCTTTCTGTAAATAGATAATTTGACACTATTTGATTGTTTCTTTATCAAGATGTCTAAAAAATGCAGTTGGTTGTTGTTTTCCACTTCCAGAGTGAATTTTATCTTGTTATGTATTGAGTTGATTTTATTCACAAACGATTTTAGGTTTTCTAAGCTGTCTTGCCATATAATGAAGATATCGTCAACATATCTCCACCATGTAGATATGTTGACGATATCTTCAATCTTCTTCAAGGTTAACAACACCATATACCAACAATTAGAAGGCCTAGCAATGGGAAGTCTACTATCACCATCTTGTGCAGACCTTTTCATGGAAAAACTTGAAAAAGAAATTCTCTCCATAATCTCCCCTAGACCATCTACATGGTGGAGATATGTTGATGATATCTTCATTATATGGCAAGACAAACCTAAAATCATTTGTGGATAAAATCAACTCAATACATAACAAGATAAAATTCACTCTGGAAGTGGAAAACAACAACCAACTGCATTTTTTAGACATCTTGATAAAGAAACAGTCAAATAGTGTCAAATTGTCTATTTACAGAAAGCCCACAGATACTGGAAGATATCTTCATTATACTTCAAACCATCACAAGACACACAAACTGAGCATTATCCACATGTTGAAATATAGGGCCAGAAAGTTTATATCAGAAGAGGAGGATACACAGACTGAACTCTCGCTAATAGCCAACACATTATCACAAAATGGATATCCTCAAAACATCATCAAAAATATCTATACAGTGACAACCCCAGACAAGAAGAATCATGCTCCCAGCACATTTCTACTGTAGTGATCCCTTTCATCAAGTCAATTTCTTATCAAATAGCCAGAATACTAAGAGCCTACAACATCAGAGTGGTCTTCAACCAACCACCAACATCAGACAAGTTTTAGGATCCCCAAAAGATAAGGTGCCTTTCTACAAATATCCACGAGTATATTACATTCCTTGCTCCTGTGGTTTTGCCTACATCGGACAAACTTCACGGAGTTTAGAAATCAGACAAAAAGAACATGTTGGTGATGTAAACCACAACAGAAGTATCTCTTCTGGCTTAGCGCATCATTTCTGTACATCTAACCATACGACAGAGTGGCAAAACAGCTTCATGCCATATCTGGATGATGACTACAGACATCGTTTATTCAAGGAAGCCACAATGGTGTTAATAACCGGTGGAAACGTCAACAGAAATCAGGGTGCAATCCTAAACAGTTCGTGGAAAAACCTGATCCTCTCTCTAAATCAATCTGAACTACATCTAGCCAGTAATCACATTACACGTTTACAACAAACACGCATGCATGATAATGAATAAGAATAGTAAGTTCTCTCTGTCATGCGAACGTGTAACCTTAGCTACTAGTTAGTTTACAACGTTTTTTATGTTCCTTTCAATTTGCATTTACTAGTTTTTATGTCTCCGTAAACGCCTTGAAAAAGCCAGACAGTTTGTTGGCGAAACTGGTAGGCTCTAATGTAGTTTGTTTTTCATAAATGGTCAGTAATTAATAAATAAGTTTGTATTTGAATTATATAAATGACCAAATATGTTTAGTTTAAAGTAGTGTATTGTTTTAATAAACTAATTTAGTTGAACAGACTATAAAAGTATAAGAGGAAAGAAAAAGCCTACTTGCATGCTGAACTGTAGACATTATATTTAGTTTTATTAATTTTAAACAGAGGAAATCAGTTCCATTGTGATCAGTCACTTGTTTAAAAAGAAGTATTTATTCACTATAGATACAACAAAGTCTCAGTTTTTTTTTCTGATTTATGCTTTCTTTTATTATTTATCTTAATGATTTCTTAAACAAGATTCAGAATTTCTAGAAATGGAAGATCTTTTAGCTGATTTCATAATGCCATCTGTTATGGATGTGAAGATGGGAGTAAGGACATACTTAGAAGAGGAGCTAGCAAAAGCTCGAGAAAAACCAAAGCTAAGGAATGTAAGTAATTTTGTGATTATTTTTTCAATATTTTTTTTTCTTTTATCATCATCATCAAATTCACAGGATATTATGATTGTACTACATGAAAAGTCTATATTTTCTTAACTTTCTGTTGTTCGTATTAGTTGGTTATCTCTTAGGATTAGAATATTTTCAGATCATATAATTCAGCTCTAAAGCATCTCTGTTTATCAGTTCACCTAGACTGAGTCATCCTCTGGGTCTTTTTTTCTGTCTCATTGTCCAATTCCCCATTTCGATGTTTTTCCACATCACTCTGCTTGATATTGCTTACCTTTTAAGATTATTTTCCTCATGTTTAGTGTTGAATGCAATACCAAAGCGCTACTTATCGGAGATTGGAATGCAAAAGTGGGAGAGACTGAGGAATAACAGTCGTTTTGGTTTAGGTATTCGTAACACTGCAGGGAAGTTCTAGTTGAGTTTTGTGCAGAGAATTCTTTGTTTGTTGCTAACACCGGCTTTAAACAGCATAAAAGAAGATTGTACACATGGATATCACCTGATGGACAATACAGAAATCAAATTGATTGTATACTTGGACAAAGAAGATGGAGAAGTGCAATTCAGTCTGTCAAGATTTTTCCATGTGCAGACTGTGGAACAGACCATAAGTTATTAGTGGCTACGATACATGTGAAATTACTGAAAACAAACTAACATTGATCAGATATGATCTTGGAAATATACCAGCTGAATACAATATTAGTATACAGAACAGATTCAACACACTCAATTTGTGCAAAAGAGAACCAGATGAACTATGGGAAGAGATTAAAGATATAATTAAAACAGAAGCAAAGAAGAATATTCCAACAGTTTGTAAGAAGAAGTTTAAATGGCTGTCAGAAGATGCCATCAAAACTGCTCAGGAAAGGAGGAAAATGAAGGCCACAGGAAGTACGGCATTTGAATGCAGAGTTTCAATGACAAGCCCACAGAGACAAGGAAAAGTATTTTAACCAGGAATGCCAACAAATAGAAGACCAAAACAAGAAAGGAAAAACAAGAGATCTTTTCAAAAAGATCAGAGAACTAACAGGGAAGTTTAGTGCCAAGGTGACAATATTGAAAAGTAAACACAAAGGATATCTTACAGAAGCTGCAGACATCAAAAAAAGAGTATATAGAAGCTCTTTACAGAAAGGACTCCAAAATTACTGAAAATTTGAAGAGCAGGAGCCAGTACCACTGGAGAGTGAAGTGAGGTGGGCACTGCAACAGTTATCCAGTAAGACGGCACCAGGAGGAGATGGAATACCTATTGAGCTGCTCAAAGCTCGGGGAGAAGAGGCAGTTAAAATTTTAACAGCTCTATGTCAGCGAATTTGGATCACAACTAAATGGCCTAGGGAATGGAAAAAATCAGTTTATATACCTTATTGAAGAAAGGCGATGCAAGAGAGTGCGAAAATTACAGAACTATAGCACTGATTTCTCATGCAAGTAAAGTCTTACTTAGGATCATTCAGAAAAGACTGGAACCATTCATGAAGAGAGAAATGCCAGATGAACAGGCAGGATTTAGAAAAGGCAGAGGAACAAGAGATCAAATCACCAATGTGAGATGCATAATAGAAAGAGCACAGGAATCAAAAGAATGTCTACCTTTGTTTCCTTGATATAGCAAGGCTTTTGACTCTGTAGATCATGTGAAACTGTGGAATGTGTTAAGAACAATGAGAGTACCAGATCATTTCATTATCCTTCTGAGGAATCTTTATTATGAACAAGAAGCTACTGTCTGAACAGATCTTGGAGAAACTGAGTATTTCACAATAGGTAAAGGGGTGCGACAAGGATGTATTTTATCTCCGTGCCTGTTCCTGTTTAACTTGTACAGCGAATACATTTTAAGAATGGCAGGGCTGGAGGAGTCTTCAGTTGGAATTAAAATTGGTGGAAGAAATATTAATAATTTGAGGTATTCAGATGATACCACCTTGCTAGCAGAATGCAAATAAGATTTGGAGGAACTTATTATGAAAGTTAAGAAGAAAGTGCCAAACATGGTCTTAAACTTAACCTCAAAGAGACAAAAGTTATGGCAACATGTGAACGTAATGATTTTGAAGTAGATGGGGAGAAAATCGAAGCAGTTAACAATTTTGTGCTCCTAGGATCCCGAATTGATCAAGATAGTTATTGTACTGAAGAAGTTAGAAGAAGATTATTACTTGGAAAGAAAGCAATGACAAATTTAAGCAAGATCTTTAAAGATATTAGCCTCATAACAAAAATCAGAATCGTGAAAGCAATGGTATTCCCTGTGGTACTGTATGGATGTGAAAGTTGGACCCTGAGAAAGAGTGAAAGAAGGAAGATAGATGCATTTAAATTCTGGGTTTGGAGATGCTTACTAAGAATATTGAGTGTCCTTGGTGAATGTGGCAGTCGTGTTTAGTTAGGCTAGAAAACGTGTTTTAAATTTAAATATAGTGCGGCTTTTTGTCTCAAATTGTGCTGCAGTTGTGCATCGGTTAGATACAAGTGTCCTTCAGTGGTGTTATTGTTTGGAACTGTGTTGTATATATTGTGTTTTCGCTGCTATTTGTTTCACTACTTCAACATGTAAAGATGGTGTCCAACAAGAAACGTATGTCAGCGATGCGCAGGACTTCTACACGAAAGGCTGGCTCAGCGATAGATTTTTCGCAATGGATGTGCTGCGGAAACTGCTACATGTATGCGCCGAAGAATGTGAAGGATCTGTGGTTGGTCTGGCTAAATGAGAAGAACGAAAATGTCGATGTATGTGAGAAGTGTCGGGATAGGCTGGAGCGTTTAGGAATGGAAGCCGACATCGGGACCGTAGCGGAAGAACTTCGGCGGGAGTTCATGAAAAATGAAAAATGACCTTCATCTTCTGCATGAGGAATTGGAAGTGCTCAGTAATGAGATACTGGAAGTTAAAACTGAGTTTAATGTGTTAAATAGAGAAATTAGGACTATAGAGATTACTTTAGCTGAAGTAACTAGAACAGGATTACGTATGGGTGAGTTTTTGATGAATGATGCAGTAATAAATAGTATGGGAGTGATTGGGAGTCAACAAAATAAAACCACAAGAGGTCTAGAAGAAACGAGATGTTGTGAGAGTGGGGGGGGTAAGTAAAAGAGCGTTGAGTAATGAAACTGGGAGAGTCATGCTGAATGGTGTAGAAAATGAGTCCATGAGTGATGCTTGTGTGGACTTGAATAAGAGTGGTAAGATATATGGTGATTCTATGATTAAGGGTATGGAGAGTGGTATGCCTGAGGAATGCTTGGTTGGTGGGACAATAGAAAGAGTGGCTTTAGCAATAAAGAGAGGGCATGATGTAGACAAGATGATAGTTATGGTGGGTACAAATAACCTGAGTGATGGTATAAGTCGGGTAGCAAAAGATTTAAGAACATTGTTAGATATTGTGAAGAAGAAAAGTGTCAATGGGAGGATAGTGTGTGTGTGCTGCCTTGTTTTGACAATTACGAGTTAAGTAGACGAGCGATGATAATGAATGATATGATTGCAAGAATGTGCAAAAAAAAAGAGGTCTGGAATTTGTTGATGTCTGGAGTGTGTTTGAAGGAAAAAGACAGTTGTATGCTAGAGATGGGCTGCATCTGAACATGGAAGGACACAAGCGATTGAAGAACGTACTGTCTTCTGAACAAGTTGAAGTAATTGGGCAAGGAAACTAATATTGAAAAGGTTGAGTGTAAGAGAGAGAAACTTTAGCAGTGATTGTATATTTATTGATCCTTATTCGCAGAATAAATTGCAGAAAAGAGGGGATAAAAATCGGCATGGGACTACTGAAATTAGTGACTTGTATATCAGTTCTAAAGCCGGTACAAGAACTAGAGGAAATCTGCAATTTTTGTATACCAATGCAAGAAGCATTCGAAATAAGAGAGAATAATTTTTGGCATTAGTCAGTGCAATCTCACCAAAAGTTGTAGGCATTAGTGAAACTTAGCTGTCAGCAGAAGATGTGGTCACTAGAATTGAATGTGATGGGTACAGTAATTTCAGGGAGGATAGAGAAGATAAAACGGGGGAGGAGTACTGTTGATGATAGCTGATGTGTTGCAGCCAAAGAAAGTAGTATATCAAGATGATAGAGCTACAGAGCATGCGAATGAGAGTTCATTTGAGGCGGTCTGGTGTGAAATAGTGACCAACGCAACCAAATATACAGTTGGATGCTGCTATAGGCCAGGGGGTACAGGGGGAGATATTGAATTCATGCATCAGCAAATTAGTGCAATGAGTGCAGGTTTAGTGATTATTATGGGAGATTTTAATTATGTGATATCAGTTGGAAGGAGGAAATATCACGTAGCAAAAAGAAAATGGAGTTCATGCATCTTCTACGAGATAATTACTTGAAACAGCACATAACTGATGGGACGTGGTGTGAGAGTGTTGGATCTGGTTATTGGTTCAGAGGCTTATGCATAAGTAAGGTGTCCTCGTTACCTCCAATTGGCGAAAGCGATCATGTGGTATTGACTTGGGAGGTTGCAAAATCTGTGGATTTTTCTTAAGAAAGGGTATATACGGAACTACAGGTTAGACAATTATAACAAGCTTCAGAGGGAGCTTGCAGCATGGCAGAACATATTGCTGAGGAAAGATGTTAGCAGTGCATGGGATAAAATCAGTGGGTATCTGAGGAAAGCGATATCAGATTGTGTCCCCATGGTCAGGAAGGCAAACAAGGCAGGCGTTAGATGGATGAGCAGTAGTATCAAGCTTGATCTGCAAAAAAAGAAAATGTTATGGAGAATGGACAAGGAGAAATGCGATCAGTACACCCATGAGCAGTACAAGGCTCAAGCTAGGAAAGTTACCAGCATAGTAAGAAAAGCTAAATCAGATTATGAGAAGACCTTAGCCAATGAGATCAAGGGTAATCCCAAAGAGTTCTTCCGCTATGTGGCAAGTAAAAGGAAGAATAACTTCGGAAGGATAACTTTAGTGGGTGCTGATGGTATTGAGGTGACAAAATCAGATGTAATAGTCGAGTTACTGAGTGATCACTTTTCAAAAGTCTATCACCCAAGTGAGGATATCTCTGTACCTGTAGTAATAACTAATGTGAGAAATGAAGCTAAGAAATCAGAGGTATTTAATATATTGCAAAATTTAAATGCAAACACTGCTGTAGGTTTAGATGGACTATCAGCTCAGGTGTTGTGTGAATGTGCAAAGGAATTGTCAACCCCTCTTACTTGGATATTTAACTTAAGTTTGAACTCTGGTATGGTCCCTAGGGAGTGGAAGTTAGGCAAAGTGGTTCCTTTGCATAAGGGTGGCTCTAAAACTGTGGTAGTTAATTACAGACCAATCACCATCTCAGGAGTAGTGGTAAAAATATTGGAAAAGTTGGTTAAAGACAAAATTCAAGAATGGGTGGATCAGGATATGATACTCTATAGAGGCCAACATGGTTATGTTAAAGGTAGATCCTGCCTTAGCAATCTATTAACTTTTCATAATAGAATGACATCTGAGTTGGACAAAGGAATTGGCTATACAGTGGTACATCTGGATTTTGCTAAGGCTTTTGACAGGATACCCCATGGAACACGGTTACACAAATTGGAGCAGATGGGAATGGATACTAAATTGGTGATATGGATAGGAGAATGGCTCAGAGAGAGATACCAGAAGGTGGTGTATGGAGGAGCTGAGTCTAGGATGAGGCAGGTGATCAGTGGTGTGCCTCAGGGCTCTGTGCTTGGGCCATTGTTGTTTATTTTGTATATAAATGATATAGGAAATGGCTTAAAGGGAGATATAAGTTATTTTTTCTGATGATGCAAAGTTGGGCAATAAAAAATCAAGCTCATGTTGAAAGTTTGCAGGATGATTTAAACAAGCTGGTAGAATGGGCAAAAGGTAATGGATGTCAGTTCAATGTGGAAAGTGGAAAGTCATGCATTTTGGCATTAAAAGATTACCAGCTGTGTACTACATTGATAGAACAGTACTCCAAGAGATTGATGAGGCTAGGGACTTAGGGGTATTGGTAGATAGGGAGATGAAGTTCAGTGGACACATTGCTGAGGTGTTCAAGATTGCACATAGGATTACTTGGTTGTTGAGGAACACACTGACATCCAGAGATAAAGAGGTTATTATTCCCCTTTATAAAGCGTGGATACTTTCACATTTGGATTACTGTGCTCAGCTCTGGTCACCTGGATTCCTTGGAGATGAGGGGGCTGTGGAGAGGGTTCAGAGCAGAGTGAATCATATCCCCTCTTCTCTGCCTATCAACCATCCTCTGCAATCCACAAGCTCTCAATCTATCAATGTAGGGTGAGAGCTTGTGGATTGCAGAGGTTGGTTGATAGGTGGAGAAGAGGGGATATGATAGAAACATTTAAATTACTGAAAGGTTTCTATAGGATTGATGCAGGGGAAATGTTTCAGCTGTGTGATAGTGATGGAAGAACAAGAGGTCATCCCTGGAAATTAAAGAAGAGTGTGGTTAACAAGTGGGTGAGAACAAGGTTTTTTGCCTGGAGGGTGGAATGAGTGGAATTCATTGCCTGACTTAGTTGTGAGCTCTTCGTCTGTAAATGAATTCAAGAAGAGACATGACAGATATTGTTTTGCTAGTTTGGATCTCCCGCGATGAGTCTACTGACTCCATGGAGATACCCATAATAATAATAAGAAGAATACCATGGACTGCATAGCAAAACAATAAATCAGTGATAGACAGAATAAAGCCAGATTGCTCCCTCGAAGCTATGATCATCAAGCAAAAATTGTCATACTTCGGACATATTATGCGAGCAAATGACAGTCTGGAGAAGATGATGATGCTTGCTAAAGTTGATGGAAGCAGGAGTAGAGGAAGACCAGGAATTAGATTGGTGGATGGAATTAAAGAAGCAACTGCAATGTGCTTGGAAATTCTGAAAGATATGGCCAGGGACAGATCTGAATGGAGAATGTATGTTCATAGAAACCAGGAGTTGAAAACGATTCGATGGAACATAAACAACAACAATTTCTTATTTAGGAGAATCACACATTTTTATCTGTTTTGTTTTAGTAGTGTCTAATTAGGTGTTACTGAAAAATTTTCTAATTCTTTTGTCGGCTCTACTTGTTCATATATATGGACAAGTGAAACTGACTTCAAATTTTGATATATATATATATATGTATATATTAGTTTCCTATTCATCTCAGTTCCTTTGACTTTAAAGCTTGAACCATGGTTACAATATGTTTAGAAAATTGTTAGAACTAATTTGTGTGGTGTATACAACTAATGACAAGCACTAACAGTTGTGTGTATTAATATTAACAGTTTTGAGGAAGTGTTTTTGCACTCCACAACCAGGAATAGAATGAATTTTCTGTTGTGTGTATTACAAGAATTTGAAAAAAAAAAGGGCTTATTCATTATGTTCCCTCTTATAAGGCTTTGATATGACTGCATCTAGAATACCATGAAGATATTTGGATTTCTTGGGTGTAAGGAAGTGTTGAAGAGGAACCAGAGACGAGCAGCCAGAATGGTATGCTCCTTGTGAAGATAATTTGAAGATTTTTTGTAGATTACAAAAATTGTTCCATAGGCAAAAAAAAGTGTTTATGATATAAATTTATAAGTTTCTGAAGAGATAGTTTCCTAAAAAAAAAATCCTAAAAAAATTTTAGTACATGACAAGAATGAAGAACAACAGTTATTCCTGTAAATTGTGTAAGAGTGTGGTTAGCAATTACATGAGGGGGTAAATTTTTTTGCTTGAAGAGTAGTGGAATAATGGAATGAGGGAAATGGGTTGCCTGAGGCGGTTGTGTTTTGTCAGTGAATGGGATAGTAGGTGTGGAAATGATGATTAGTGGAGTTTGAAAACTTATTACAAGGAGGCCTTGGACTCACATGGATGTGCTTATATAATAATAATAATAATGCTTTGTTTCTTAATTAAAGCATGAGTGGGTATCTCAGACAAAAATGAAATTGAATTATTTAATTTCTTAAATAAAGAGCCAATAGGCTTCATTTCGGCAATGTAACATTATTTAAATTAAGGGGATATTAAATCCTACATTGTTTCAAAACAGAATAAAAAACTCAGAGATCGGAATCAAAGAGTTTCATGCCGAATATAGTAAACTATAAAAGTATCAGCGGATACTAGCATAAGCCAAAGCATGTAGTACAAACTAGGGCAACTCGTAGCAAATGTGAGTAAAGCTCTGATCACTATTCTTAGTATTTCCCATAATGTAAAAACACATCTCCTAGGAGATGTATGATGTTATACATTATAGTGGAAGGTTTTCACTACCCAGACCGGTTTTCTTGTATAGCAGAGTATATAAGTTCTTTTCGCTATACCCTCAGTATTAATTCTACCTACTCACTGATGAGACCTCAATAAAGGTTGAAACTGGTCTGGGTAGTGACCTTCCACCATAATGTAAATAATTCCCCCTTAATTTAAATAATTGGATTATTTAATGTCACTTTTATACTTACATACATGCATACATACATACAAAATTTATACATAGAATTTTACCTTCTTCTTCGTCTTCTTATTATTATATGATCCAAAGACTCATCAAGGGAGGGAACCTACTCCACAACTTCTTGTTTCCACCAACTACAGCAAACTGCAACTACCATCGCCATCTCCTGCCCACCACCACCACTAATATCGTTTGTCTGTAAATTGCATGTGTTCTCAAGGCTGGTTTGCCTCTAATGCAGGATGAAAATCCCGAGTTTCTGGGAGAAAAAAACCCTTCTGCCTCTCTATGAGATCTGCTAACTCACCTTAAATGGAAAAAAAAATCCATATTAAGATTCCTCTTGTCATGACAAGAATCAGACTTTTACCAATTGTAGGGTGCAATGTACTGTTGTTCTTCCGATTGCACTACAGAGGTAAAGATGTTTGATATCAACTTATATCAAACATCTTCAGTTTGAAAAAATGGGAGTAAAATAGAAGTATATATAATCGTAGGATCAACAAAATGCATAATCAACCTGTGTTTGGAAGCTGCACAGTCAACATATTGCAAAGATATTTTGACTTCAAGTGGCATTTCACCCTATCTGAGAGAGTTATTCATTTTTATATAAATTAAGTGGATATTAAATCCAACATTATTTCAAAGCCGAAATCAGAAACTATAAACGTTTCGTGCAAAAATTGACCAGAGAGCTTGCAGAAAACTTTTATAGTTTCTGTATTCGGCTTTGAAATAATGCTGGATTAATATCTACTTAATTTATATAACTTTGCATCACTGAAATGAAGCCTTTTGGCTCTTTATTTTAGTAAATACTTTACGCACTGACCGAGAGTTCACTTACGGAAAATACACTTCTCCGATGTTTCAAGTTCCTTAGTACTGAAAGTTTTTGCTTGCTTAGATTTCTACGTAGTCTCTGACGAAAACCAATGAGTTTGAAACAGCTGTCAGACTAGTGAAACCTTATAAAATGAACCAGTAAGAGGCAAATATACGGGCGCTTTGAGCATTGATCACTTCCTCTAAGGTTCGGCTAGGGCAATTCGTAGTATGGCGGCGGTGTATTCCCGAAAACTCTCTGGTCAATTTTCGCATGAAACTTTTACAGTTTCTATATTCGGCTTTGAAATAATGTTGGATTTAATATCCACTTAATTTATATAATTTTGCATTGCCAAAATGAATCCTTTTGGCTCTTTATTTTAGTAAATATTAATTTTTAATTTCTGAAGGGTAAGCTATTACCAGTATCATGCGCTATAACATTCTGGACTTTCAGAACATGCTGTTGCCTCGAAGCATTCTAGATTTCTATGAAAGAAAACTGAAGTTCTTCATTAGTGTAGACTCCTTATGAAAAGAATATATAGAGAAGCTGTGAAACATTGTCACATGATCCTGATCTACATAGGTCTGATGGATTGTATTCATCACTCCTAGAAGTAACGCTGCTTAGAACTGCTTGTCTGAGTGTTATATACTGTATGTTGTTAAAGATAACAGTTTTAATTACTCATGATTTTGAAAGTTTATTTTTCACTTGGTTAGACTATAATAAATTTAGTTTAATCCTTTATCCAAGTGTGAGCAAACAAAGTAACACCTGAAAGTATCTTCAGGACTTTGGTGGTACAACACCTATTTTGGCAACTCCTATAGGTAGAGATGACCTTGCTAATGCTTCTGCCTGGTATCTTCACTTGGGCCTGGCTCCCACTGAAGAGATCTCAATAAAGGTCGAAACAAGTCTTGGTAGTGTCCCTTCCCTTAATGCATAACATTATACATATCTGCAAGGAGATGTGTTTTGCATTATGGGAGATACTGAGATAGGAGTGATGTATACTTGCTCCACCTTTGCAACGAGTTGCCTGGTGTTGTACCACCTTACCCTAGTCCTGAAGATACTTTCAGGCGCAAACTTTGTTTGCTCACACTTGGATAAAGGATTAAACTAAATTTATTATAATTACTCATGAATAAGAGAAACAACAGTTATAATTAGGCCATGCAGCGCTATTAAAACTCAGGGCTTAAATATCTGTTTTGTTAATCTTTCTGTAATATATTCTTACACTTTTGCTCCAGTTTTTCATAATGATGATCCAACAATACAATAGGCAAAATTCTATGAATCAAACTTATTTTTTTATCGCATAACTAATCTGATTTTATTTTATAAGTTACGTTATTGCTGATAATGATGTTTCTAGATTGGTCCAAAATACTAAAGTATACAGAGATTTAAAATAGAAGATGATACCACCTGGTGTTGAGAAAGATAAAATGGCATATCCTATTGAAAGTAAAATGTGTGCTAAAGTTTTCAAGGAATCAGTCTAACAACTCTCCAATGTGAACTATACATTCAAATATGCAAACACATTATTAAGGATAAAGTGAATATTTTCACTTTATCTGCCACTAATATTTACTAGTAGAAGTAAATATCAGTGGCAGACATAGAAAACAGCATAGTGAGTTAGTCAGCTAAGCATGTAGTGAAATCTACAAAAATAGAAATTGACACTCCATAGTAGATACAGGAAGCTATAGAAGCAGTTCACAAAAAAGAAGTCATGAAAAGTTCCTGGTTAGTAAGTTAGCATGTGTTCTTAGGGACTATAGAGAAAAATGTAGGAAAGCTAAGTTATGTTACATAGCTAAAGAAAAATCAGGGGAAGAATTTGCAAAGAATATAAAAAATAAAAAAAATTAGCTAACGCCTTTTTATTCCTGTATATAGGGAGTAGGCGAGGCCGGTTTTAGCACTATCTAACTTTTGGAGACTGAGTGGACAGTTCAATCTCCACTGGTACCCAATCAGAGATAGCTGGCCCAAGGCTATCACTAATTAAGTGGCACGCAGTGAAAAGAGACGGCTCAACAAGTGCTGCCATCTTGTGGTCCCTAACCCTAACACTCGTATTTAATGCCTGAAATAATGTTGGTTCTACGGTTGATTTTCTTGAGTTTACGGGACGAAGAACTCGAGTTTCCGGGAGAAAAACCCACTTGCTCGTGCCAGAGATCGACTAACTCAGGAACCGGTCGAAAAAAGGCTTAGAAAAATTTTCCTCTAGTCGCCGACTAGATTCGAAACCAAGAAGTCTTCCTTCATGCAGTTAAGTGCCGTGGTGTGCAAACACCACATCCACTGAGCTATACAGGCTCTGCAAAGAATATAAAAGACAAATATTGTGATAATTCAGAAAGTCTTGGAAACAAACTAATGAGAAACCGTAGAAATGGAAGAAAGATTATCGCAAATGGAGTCAAAGATTACAAAGGTGATATAAAAACAGAAGGTTAGGATATTCTGGATGTCAGAAGTAATTATTTTGAAAAACTTTTAAAAAGTGATACAGTCATAAAAGTATCTGGGAGGAATACAGTCAAAAGTACATATCAGTATGGTAGAAAAAAACCATCAGAAACTTGAAATATTGAAAGGCATCTTGAATAGATGATATTCAACATGAAATGCTTAAATATTTTTGAATAAACTGAAGCAAATGGGATTAGATAACAGACTAATAAATTGAATGGACTGGCTATCTCAAAAATGGAAATTCACTAGTGGTGCACCACAGGATGGTCTGTTTTAGCACCATTGTTATTTAATTTGTATATCAATGATATTGGGATAAGCTTAACTGGTGATATGCAGATGATGCAAAACTGGGGAGAGTGATGAGGAATCAAGCAGAGTGACTTGAATAGATTGTATGAGTGGGCAACAGTATGGAACCATCAATTCAATGTTGCAAAGTGTAAGGTTCTGAAATTTAGTAGGCAACAATAGGATGTGCAGTATACACTTGGTGGGGAAATTTTGCAGGAAGTTGAGGAGATAAGAAATTTTGGAGTGGTGGTGGTGAGCAAGGACCTGGTTAGTCACGCAGTTTTCATGGTGATGAGGATATATTAAAAATGGTCCCGAGAAAACTAAGGTCATAACTGGTTTTTGGAATGTAGGCATTTGGAATCCAGAACAGATTGAGGGCATGCAGTTTGCAAAATCTTGTAAATAGGAGGAAGAGAGGGAGTGTGATTGAGGCATTAAAGTTGGTAAAGGTTGTTACCAAGTTGATGTGGAAGAAATTTTTCACAGAATGGGAGAAGGGAGGAGCAGAACAAGGAGAAAACATCCCTGGAAGCTGTATAAGAATGATGTAAACAGGGTAAGGAGCAGGTTCTTTGCATGGAGAGTGGTTGGTGAGTGGAATGCAATGCCTGACATTGTGGTGAATGCAGATACATTGAATTAGTTTAGGGCAGTTTGATGAGCTTTGTGTGTAACAGTGTTTGCCTTCTGCAATGAGTCTTTTAACTCCATGTAGGTCTGGTGTTAATAATAATATGGAGTTATAAGTTTTACCTTCAACAGTATGCTATGGCTACATTGTTGGAGGTAAAACTTTTATAACTCCATATTATTATTAACACCAGACCTCCATAGAGTTAAGACTCATTGCAGAAGGCAAACACTGTTACACACAAAGCTCATCAAACTGCCTTAAATTAATTCAGAAGGTTCAATCCCAGATAATTGTAATATAGTGCTTTCATTGTGCTAATTTAAAAAAAGTGGGGAGGATAGGTAATAAAGAAAGAAATGCTGTGTACTGTTGGCCTCCCACAATAAGTCCTGAGAAAAGGCTAAGAAAAATTATTGAAGAGAAATTAATAATAAATCAGGCAGCTGCGTGTACAATAACTATGGGATACGGTAGTTATCTTATGATAACCTGCGTACGATAACTATCTCTCACACACACACTCAGTCACTTTTAAGCATCTGTTGCATGTGGTGTATTAATTAAAATTCTACCGAAATACTACCCATAAAATGTCTAGTAAAAGGAAAATGCCTTCATCTATAGATACGCCAGCTAAGAAGTCAAGGAAAACTATTGATTTAGAGTGTAAAATGAAAGTTATCCAGAAGTATGAAGGTAGAAAGAAAGTGAATACAATTGCACGTGACTTGAAGTTATCACATTCCACGGTATTGGCGATACTTAAGGACAAAGAAAGAATTTGGCAAGCTGTGAAAGGTTCTGCACCTATGAAGTCTACAGTTTTAACCAGACAATGACAGGGACCCATCCATGAAATGGAGAAATTGTTTATGTGGATGGAAGATTTAATGCAGAAAAATTCACCCATGAGCCTTTGCACAGTGCAAGCGAAGGCTAGAAGTATGTTTCAGAGTTTAAAATCACGCGCCGAAGATGATTACGCAGAAAATTTTCAGGCTAGTACTGGATGGTTTAAGCGTTTTAAAAAAAGATTTGCTTTGCATAATGTATGTGTCACAGGAGAAGCAGGAAGTGCAGATGAAGATGAATGCCAAAAATTCGTTGATAGTTTTGACTCTTTAATCAAAGAAGACAGTTATCTACCGGAACAAATATTTAACGTAGATGAAACTGGCGTGCAATGGAAACGCATGCCTAATCGTACGTACATACACCAAGAAGCAAAAAAGATGCTAGGATTCAAAGCTTTTAAGGATTGGTTGACTTTATTGCTTGGTGGGAATGCCACGGGTTTTAAGCTGAAACCTTTTCTCATTTATCATGCAGAAAACCCTCATGCATTTAAGCACATCAACAAGCACACACTGCCCGTTTACTATCGTTCAAACCCTAAAGCTTGGATGACTCAAGCACTGTTCAAAGACTGGTTCATGAACTGCTTTATTCCCCAGGCTCGTGAATATTGTGCAGAGAGAGGTATCCCTTTCAAGATTTTATTGATTATGGACAAGGCAACCTTCAACATGATGTTAGAGTGGTTTTTATGCCACCTAACACAACCGCTCTCATTCAACCCATGGATCAGGATTTCAGCATTCAAGGCTCACTACCTCAGAATGACATTCGCACAAGCCACCGAAGCCATAGATTCTGATGCTGATATATCTTTGCGAGATTTTTGGAAGCAGTACAACATTGTTCAGTGTATCAAGAATATTTTGACCGCATGGGAATGTGTAACAAAGAATTGTATGTCGGGAATTTGGAAAAAATGTCTAAAATGTTATGCGAATACATTTGGAGGATTTGAAAAAGGAGAGGAACTGGAAGTGATTACAGTAAAAATAGTTAAACTTGCAAAAAATCTTAAATTAGAATGTGAAATAGAAGATGTAGAGGAGTTGCTAGATTGTGAAATAAAAGAAATTTCGGATGAAGAGTTGATTGAATTGGAAGCACAGAGAGTGTCAGAAGAAAAAGTGAGAGAGGAAGAAGAGAAAGAAGAAGAGGAGCCAGAAAAGAAATTCACTGCAAAGAGTTTATCAGATTCTTTTTCGCAACTGAATAAAGCTCTCACCAGTTTCGAAGCATTGGACCCTAATGTCGAACGATTCACAAAGGTTGAACGTATCATTCAAGATGCTGTGCATTGTTATCGTGAGATATATGAAGAAAAAAAGAAACAAACTGTTCAAACAAAGCTCAGCATGTTCCTCATCAAGAGAACATCTCCTACCTCAACCCAAGAACATGACCCTGATGATCCACAACCCAGCACAAGCAAAGATTAAAAATTGATTTTGTAAATTTCATTTGTATTAATTTTTACATTAATTTTAGATTGTGTTTTTGTGTTTACAGTACAGTATGTACAGTATTATTTTTCACATTATGTACAATATACATAATTATAAATTTAAAAGATTATAAAAATAAATTATAAAGATGATAAAAAAATTAGAAAGGTTAAAGAATACTGTTAATAAATATATGGCCGACTTACGACCGATCGACTTACGACCTGTCAGCCAGAACGGAAATTGGTCGTAAGTCGACGACCAAGTGTATCAGATAATAATAATTTGTATTCAAACTTTATCTTGAAAAAAGTACTTCATAAAGTGCCAAGGAGAAAATTTTCAAAATACTAAATCTTTATGGTGTAAATTGGAATCTTCAGAGTGATGCATCTTATGCATAATGTGCAAATCTGCTATTAGGACTAAAGAATACACTTGCAGAAAATTTGATATTAAAATTAGGTCTATTCCATCTGTTAATTTTCATCTTCACAAACCACATTATTAAGAAAAATTATATTAAACTTGATATTCAAATTGTTGCCCTTATGCTTGGTTTGTTAATTCTCTACAGGTGATCCTTTTACCTGAATCCACTACAAGTGTCAAGAGTCTTTAGCCAGATTAAATAATTGTTGTAACAAATTTCATATGAAAATCAGCAACAAAAAAGACTAAAATGAAAATAGGTAGCAAAACAGAAAACACGAAATGTATTCTCAGAACCTATAGAGCAGGTTTTAGCTATTTAGGCAAAGTATTTAGTAAAAAATGTTAGAAAATTACATAAGAGAAGAGATCATAGAATAAGTGAGAATGTAACAAGGGAATTTTTTAGGAGCTTTTCAATTAAAGGTTAGTTAGCATGTCTCATATGGAGGTAGTATGGTGTTTCTTCATATAGAAACATAAGCAAACGATCTGAAGAACACACACATGTACGTGCAATTAACAGACAGAAATACTGTATAATGTTGGCCTCCCGTAATAAGTCCTGAGTCTCTATGGAGGTGTCATATAATCATAATAAATGAGAAAAACATCAGTCATAAAAATCATGCTATACAGATAGTTGTCAAGCTATTATAACATGTGGATTTGAGCTTTGGATTTGAAGACTACAGATATGAAAGTTCTGGTGAAAATTAACAACTTGCATCAATAACAGAACTACATAAAAAATGAAGATATCAGAATCAAAATATGATATTATTGATATTCAAGAACATGTAAGTGGAGCTAATCTTAAGTAGTACTGCTTCTTAAATAAATAGAATGAAAGATTAGAGTTTTAAGCAAAAATTATAGGACTGAAGTTCCAGATAAAGACAAGAATATAGGTAGGTTGATGTAGTTGGGAGTTCTTTAGAAGCTAAAAAGATAAGAGTTGATCATATTGGAGGCTTGACAAATAATTAATTTGAAAGAAAACATATTGATAAGAAACTAGCCATGAAATATAAATTGCACTGCACTCTCATGATATCTGGTACACTCCTTGAAGATGTACAAGATACTAGAAAACTGATGTTCAACAAGTTTGAAACCTCTTTGAATGAATAACACATGTAGATTATTATTATTGGGGTGCTTAAGGGTCAAAGCTGTATAACTGAGAGGAGACCTCCACATAGCCTTTAAAGGAATGCGGAGAACCGACCAGGGCTTCTGACCTAATGTCCAATCCTCACCTTCTCGTGGTGCACCCTGTTGGGTATCTACTTGGATACTGAACGAACGAGGATGGGCTGGCAATTTGGGATTTAGCCGACCAAATTGTATTCTTATTGGTTAAACCAAAATAAAAAATGATGGTACAACATGACAAAATTTCATGCCGGCTGGGGCGTCGCCCGGTTAAACAAGGCCCCCGTTGTTTTCGCCAGGGAACCAGGGCGAACAGCGAAAAGTCAGCTACTGGAACAAATCTGAAAGCAAACCCCAACTCAACATCACCAGAGTTAAAGATCGGTACTATCAATGCAAGAAGCCTGAATGGCAAAGAAATGGAGCTAGCTGAGGAATTAGATAAGTACCAGATTGACATAATAGGGGTGACTGAAACAAAAAAGACCAAAACTGGTGAGATCTTTTTGAGCAATAAATACAAAATGTTATATTCAGGCAATGACAATCAAGGAAAAGAAGGAGTAGCCATAGTATTCAACACAAAATACGAGGCTAATCTTCTTGAATAGCAGTCAGTCTCAAGTAGAGTAATGTGGGCAAATATGAGAATGGGGAACTGGACAATGAGACTTATTTGTGCCTATGGTCCCACAGAAGGTTCTACTAAGGTAGAAGAGGAGGAATTTTTTGAGGTTTAGAAAAAGCAACTGACACAATGAAAAAGGAAAAGTTGGTCCTTGTTGGGGATCTAAATAGCAGAGTAGGAAATGATTGTGAGACATACAAAAATATTTTGGGAAAATTTGGAGAAAAGAGCAAAGCTAATAATAATGGCAAATATCTGTTGGATTTCTGCTCAGGACATGGACATGGTTATTACTAACACCATGTTCCAACATAAAAATGTGCACAAATTCACATGGAGAGAAGAGGCTAGGAATAAGAAAAGTCTCATTGACTATGTTATTGTTGATAGTGATGTTTTTCCCCTGGTGCAGGATACCAGAGTGTACAGAGGATTTGAAATTGCAAGTGATCACTATTTAGTCTTGAGCAGGGTAAAATTGAATTTCATATTGAAAAGAATAACATGTAAGAAAGTTTTAAAGCGAATAAAAGTTGAGCAGCTCTCAGATGTGAACTGTAGACTAAAATACACAAAGATTATTGAAGAAAAAATGAAAGAGTTTGAGAACAGGAATCAAACCTTGGAGATTCAGTGGCAAACTCTGAAGAAAACATTGATTGATTCTGCCAGAGAGGCATGTGGTGAGGTTGTCTGCAAGGATAAAAAAATCAGAACTCCCTGGTGGACACAGGAAGTTAAAGAGGCACACAAGAAGTTAAAGAGGCAGTGAAGGAAAAGAAGAAAGCATATCAAAAGTTCCTGGCAAATAAGTCAGCTTGTGCTCTTAGAGAATATAGAGACAAATGCAAGAATGCTAAACACTGTGTAAAACTAGCTAAACAAAAGTCATGGGAGGACTTTGGCAAGAATATAGAAAATAAATACCAAGAAGGTGGCAAAATATTCTGGAGGTTGTTGAAGAAGCTTAGGAATGGAGGAAAGAGTACTGTAAAAGGAGTTAGAGATGATAAAGGTGACATGAAAACGGGAGAAAAAGATATCCTTGAAGTATGGAGTAATTACTTTGAAAAACTGGTAAATGAAACAAGCAGTGATGACAGCACAGTTTCAAAAAACACTGACCAGGCATGCAGTCAGGAATACATATCCATACTGGAAGTAGAAAAAGCCATCAAAGGCTTGAAATGTGAAAAGACATCAGGAATAGATGATATTCAACCAGAAATGCTGAAGTATGGTGGTATAAGAGTCTTACAGTAGCTGCACTGCATAGTTCAGAAAGCCTGGACAGAGGGACGAATTCCCGATGATTGGAGTAGAGCTCTCATAGTACCCATATATAAAAAGGGAAATAAAACTGAATGTGAGAATTACAGAGGTATTTCCCTACTGAGTGTTCCTGGCAAGATCTATGCAAGTATACTTGAGAAACGGTTGAGAAGAATTGTGGAAGAAAAGCTTGGTGAAGAACAAGCTGGATTCAGGCCAAATAGAGGCTGTCAGGATCAGATCTTCATTTTACGACAAATAGTCGAGAAAGCATGGGAATATAACAAAGATCTGTATTTAAGTTTTGTCGATTTGGAAAAGGCATATGACAAGGTGCCAAGAGAGAAGCTATTCAATACGCTGCAGTTATATGGTGTCAATGGGGCATTGTATCAAGCAATACTTAGTCTTTATTTCAGTTGTAAATCAGCAGTTAGAATTGAAGGAAGTACAGGAAGATGGTTTAATGTTAAATCTGGTGTGAGACAAGGATGTACATTATCCCCTCTGTTATTCATTTTCTATATGGATCACGTTATGAAGGAAAGTGGTATTAAACATGATATCAAAATTGGAGATGTTAATGTCAGCTCTTTGCTTTATGCGGATGATGTTATACTTCTAAATAAATCCGCTACAAGTCTGCAAGATTTTCTCTGACTAAATTGAATAGTTGTTGTAATAGATATGGTATGAAGGTCAGCAATAAAAAGACAAAGACAATGAAAATAGGCAGAATCATTGAAAATGTCAACTGTGTTGTGAATGGAGAACCTGTGGAACAAGTAAAACATTTCAGCTACTTAGGCACAATTTTTACTGAAGATGGTAAATTAAATATAGAAATAGACAACAGAATCAGCAAAGCTGTATGGTGGGAAGTCAATTGAATAAATTCATATGGAATAAGAGAGAAATTAGTCGGAACACTAAATTAGCTGTATACAAGACAGTGTTCAAACCAGTTTTAACTTATGGTTCTGAGAGCTGGGTCAGAAGTAAAACACTTGACCAAAGACTAGAGACCGCAGATATGAGAGTCCTGAGAAAGATTAGGGGTGTAAACAAATGGCATCAATGGCAATATCATATTAAAAACGAGGATATTAGGAAAGAACTTGACATTGTCAGCATCCAGGAATGTGTTAGCAGAGCTAATCTCAGGTGGTATGGTCACTTAAACAGAATGGGCAAGGAAAGATTAGCAAAGCAAGTGTTCTCTGCCAGGTTGGCAGCAAAACGACCCAGAGGAAGACCGAGATATAGGTGGATTGTAACGGTACAAAGTGCCTTAGACGATAGAAATATAAGATCTGATAATGTTGGAGTCTTGACAAGTAACAGACTGATTTGGAGGAAAATTGTAGATAGGAAGGTAATGATGTAATTTTTTTCATGTAGTACTATTATATCCTGTACACCTCTTGTGGGTACATGGTAGGAATTTGATGATGATGATGATTATTATTATTAATCATTCAACATAATTCATACTATGCTTTCGGTACTATTAAGCCGACATGATTAGAGCAACACATTATAAAAAACACAACAAAATGGGAGTCCATTAGGAATGTTTGTTATTATCATTATTATACAGCTATCTCCATGGGATAAGATGACTCATCACAGGAGATCCCATGCTAACCATTATTCACAATATCTATTCTCCTTCTCCTTAAACTCGTTCAGCATTGGGCACTCACAACTACTCTGGCAATTTCTTCCACTCATACACCACTCTCCAAGCTAAAAATCTAGTCTGTATAACCTTACTAACACCCTCTTACATGCCTTCCAGGTGTGACTTCTAGTTCTTGCCCTACTCATATAATGTATTGAAAAATTTCTTTTGTGTCAATCTTATAGAATCTCTTTACATGCCTTCCAGGTGTGACTTCTTCTCTTTTCTACCTTTAAGTTAAACTCTGTAGCCCACATACTTTCAGTCTCTCCTCATAGAGATCATTCCACAGACCCATAACCAGCTTGGTCATTCATCTCTGAATCCACTCCACCACTTCCTGATTCCAAGAAACCCAGGTCACCAAATCTGTGCACAGTAATCAAGATGCAACTGAATCATAGCCATATTAAAGAGGGATAATAACCTCTCTATCTTTGCTGTCATGTCTCTTCTTTTATACTTCTAAGCTAAACTCTGCAACCCACATACTCTCAATTTATCCTCATAAAGAGCATCCACAGTCCTGTAACTAGCTTGGTCATTCATCTCTGAATCCACTCCACCACCTGATCCCAAGAAACCCAGACGACCAAATCTGTGCACGGTAGTCAAGATGCAGCTGAATCATAGCTGCCATACAAAGAGGGATAACAACCTCCTATCTTTACTTCTCAGTGTGTTCAACATCTAAATAATCCTTTGAGCTATTTTGCCAACTTTTCAATATGCCCTCTGAACATCAACTTCATCTATTATCAACCCCAAATCTCTACTGCAATTCTCACATAAGTCTCTGTTGTGCTCTGTTTATACTGAACTAGTATAAATTATTATTAAGAGAGACCTACAGGGAGTCAGGAGGGAGGCCATATATTACCCACACCAGCTGTCATACCTGTTCTTGAACTCATTCACACTTCTTGCACTTGAATGGACTGCCACTGGATGTAGTATCCAGTGGCAGTCCATTCCAATCACACACCACTCTATGAGAGAAAAATCGAGTTCTTACCCCTTCTTGACAACATTCATTCTCAACTTCCAAGGATGCCCTCTTGTCCTTTCCCCATCCTCCATAAAACAAAAAATTCTACTGATATCATGTATGATCCTTTCAGAAGTTTGTAGGTCTCAATCATATCATTCCTCTTATTCTCAGTCTTTCATAACCTGTATTCCACAAACCCAATATGGTTTTGACACTCTCCTTTGTACTCTCTTCACTCTATCAGAATCACCATGGAAACCAGGAGACTAGATTCTTACACAATAGTCCAAGTGAAGTCTTATCAAGCCCTTATAAAGAGGCAAAATACTTCCTTATCTTTAAATGCCAAGATTAGTTTCAGCATTTCAATTAACCTCTCAGTTGTATTTGCAATCTTTGCTATATGGCCCTTGAACTTCAACTTCTTATCTACAAAAACTCCAAGATCCCTAGCCGGATCAGTTTCTTCTAGCATAATTTCACCAATATAATATGACCTTGGAAATTGTCATCTAATTTATTATCACTGCTGTTCTCTTCCACTCTGCATTATCATACCAAGCAACACATGGCTATTTACATATATAGACTTAATAGAATTAGTTGCTTCAGCTATGATTTCAACCAGTCCCAATTGTAGATTCTTACTTTAAACAAGAATTGAAAATCATATAATGATTTTCAATTCTTGTTTAATTGGTATCAAAGGTATCATTATATGATTGAAAATCATATAATGATACCTTTGTTTTTAATGGATAGAACTGATAGGTCTGCTTGGCTAAGTGAATAGTATCTCCATTCTCTAACTATTAGATCATGGCTTTGAATCTCCTACGGGCATGATTATTGTCAATGCCTTAAGATGGGAGAAGAATCTCATCACCCAGTGTGGGACTATCACCTTGCTTATCGGAGGCCTAAAGTTTCCTGGAAAAAGTTCTATGTTTGGTCTCTAGAGGGGTGGGTCACAGCTTATATATTATTATTATTATTATTATTATTATTACGGGTATCTCCATGGAGTCAGTAGACTCATCGCGGGAGACCCAAACTAGCAAAACAATATCTGTCATATCTCTTCTTGAATTCATTTACAGATGAAGAGCTCACAACAAAGTCAGGCAATGAATTCCACTCATTCACCACCCTCCAGGCAAAAAACCTTGTTCTGACACCTTTGTTAACCACACTCTTCTTTAATTTCCAGAGATGACCTCTTGTTCTTCCATCACTATCACACAGCTGAAACATTTCCCCTGCATCAATCCTATAAAAACCTTTTAGTAATTTGAATGTTTCTATCATATCCCCTCTTCTTCGCCTATCAGCCAATCTCTGCAATCCACAAGCTCTCAATCTATCAATGTAGGGAGCATTTTTTATATCACTCACCAACTTGGTCACTCTTCTCTGAACCCTCTCCACAGCCTCCTCATCTCCAAGGAATCCAGGTGACCAGACCTGAGCACAGTAATCCAAATGTGGAAGTATCAATGCTTTATAAAGGGGAATAATAACCTCTTTATCTCTGGATGTCAGTGTGTTCCTCAACAACCAAGTAATCCTATGTGCAATCTTGGACACCTTAGCAATGTGTCCTCTGAACTTCATCTCCTTATCTACCAATACCCCTAAGTCCCTAGCCTCATCAATCTCTTGGAGTACCTTTCCATCGATGTAGTACACAGCTGGTAATCTTTTAATCCCAAAATGCAAGACTTTACACTTTTCCACATTGAACTGACATCCATTTTCTTTTGCCCATTTTACCAGCTTATTTAAATCCTCCTGCAAACTTTCAACATCAGCTTGATTTTTTATTACACTACACAACTTTGCATCATCAGCAAACAACTGAATATCTCCCTTTAAGCCGTTTCCTATATCATTTATATACAAATTAAACAACATTGGCCCAAGCACAGAGCCCTGAGGCACACCACTGGTCACCTGCCTCATTCTGGACTCGGCTCCTCCATACACCACCTTATGGTATCTCTCCCTGAGCCATTCTCCTATCCATATCACCAATTTAATATCCATTCCCATCTGCTCCAATTTGCGTAACAGTGTTCTATGGGGTATCCTGTCAAAAGCCTTAGCAAAATCCAGAAGTACCACTGTGTAGCCAGTTCCTTTGTCCAACTCTGATGTTATTCTATTATGGATAGTTAATAGATTGCTAAGGCAGGATCTTCCTTTAACAAAACCATGTTGGCCTCTATAGAGTATCATATCCTGATCCACCCATTCTTGAATTTTGTCTTTAACCAACTTTTCCAATACTTTTACCACTACTCCTGAGATGGTGATTGGTCTGTAATTCAATACTGCAGTTTTAGAGCCACCCTTATGCAAAGGAACCACTTTGCCTAACTTCCACTCCCTAGGGACCATACCAGAGTTCAAACTTAAATTAAATATCCAGGTAAGAGGGGTTGACAATTCATTTGCACATTCACGCAACACCCGAGCTGATATTCCATCTAAGCCTACCGCAGTGTTTGCATTTAAGTTTCGCAATATATTTAATACCTCTGATTCTTTAGCTTCAATTCTCACATTAGGTATTGCTATAGGTATAGAGATATCCTCACTTGGGTGATAGACTTTTGAGAAGTGATCACTCAGTAACTCGACTATTACATCTGATTTTGTCACCTCAATACCATCAGCACCCACTAAGGTTATCCTTCCGAAGTCATTCTTCCTCTTACTTGCCACATAGCGGAAGAACTCTTTGGGATTACCCTTGATCTCTTTGGCTAAGGTCTTCTCATAATCTGATTTAGCTTTTCTTACTATGCTGGTAACCTTCCTAGCTTGAGCCTTGTATTGCTCATGGGTGTCCTGATCGCCCTTCTCCTTGTAAATTCTCCATAACATTTTCTTTTTTTGTAGTTCAAGCTTGATACTACTGCTCATCCATCTAATGCCTGCCTTGTTTGACCTCCTGACCATGGGGACACAATCTGATATTGCTTTCCTCAGATACCCACTGATTTTATCCCAAGCACTGCTAACATCTTTCCCTTGCAATATGTTCTGCCATGGGATGGCTGCAAGCTCACTCCGAAGCTTGTTATAATTGCCTAACCTGTAGTTTCGTACATACCCCTTCTTAATAGAAAAATCCACAGATTTTGCAACCTCCCAAGTCAATACCACATGATCGCTTTCACCAACTGGAGGTAATGAGGTCACCTTACTTATGCATATAACCTCTGAACCAATAACCAGGTCCAACACTCTCACACCACGTGTCCTTCAGTTACGTGCTGTTTCAAGTAATTATCTCGTAGCAGATGTATGAACTCCATTTCCTTTTTGCTACGTGATATTTCCTCCTTCCAATTGATATCACCATAATTAAAATCCCCCATAATAATCACTAAGCCTTCACTCATTGCACTAAGTTGCTGATGCATGAATTCAATATCTCCCCCTGTACTCCCTGGCCTATAGCAGCATCCAACTGTATATTTGGTTGCGTTGGTCACTATTTCGCACCAGACTGCCTCAAATGAACTCTCATTCACATGTCTATCATCATGATATACTACTTTCTTTGGCTGCAACACATCAGCTATCATCAACAGTACTCCTCCTCCTGTTCTATCTTCTCTATCCTCCCTGAAAATACTGTACCCATCACATTCAATTCCAGTGACCACATCTTCTGCTGACAGCCAAGTTTCACTAATGCCTATAACTTTTGGTGAGATTTCACTGACTAATGCCAAAAATTCTTCTCTCTTATTTCTAATGCTTCTAGCATTGGTATACAAAAATTGCAGATTCCCTCTAGATCTTGTACCGGCTTTAGAACTGATATATAAGTCACTAACTACCGTAGTCCTATGCCGATTTTTTTCCCCTCTCTTCTGCAATTTATTCTGCCTATAAGGATCAATAAATACACAATCAGTGCTAAAGTTTCTCTCTCTTACACTCAACCTTTTCAATATTAGTTTCCCTGCCCAATAACTTCAACCTGTTCAGAAAACAATAACTTCTTCAATCTCTTATGTCCTTCCATGTTAAGATGCAGTCCATCTCTAGCATACAACTGCCTTTTTCCTTCAAACACACTCCAAACATCAACAAACTCCAGACCTCTTTTTCTGCACATTCTTGCAATCATATCATTCATTATCATTGCTCGTCTACTTAACTCGTAATTGTCAAAACGAGGCAGCACACACACTATTCTCCCATTGACACTTTTCCTCTTCACAATATCTAATAATGTTCTTAAATCTTTTCCTACCCGATTTATACTACTTCTCAGGTCATTCGTACCCACCATAACTATCATCTTGTCTGTTTCATGCCCTCTCTTTATTGCTAAAGCCACTCTTTCTATTGTACCATCAGCCAAGCACTCCTCATGCATACCACTCTCCATACCCTTAATCATAGAATCACCATATATTTTACCACTATTAACTTCATTCAAGTTCACACTCATGGACTCATTCTCTACACTATTCAGCATGACTCTCCCAGCTTCATTACTCAACTCTCTATTACTTACCCCCCCCCACTCTCACTACATCTCATTTCTTCTTCGCCACTTGTGGTTTTATTATGTTGACTCCCAATCACTCCCATACTATTTATTACTGAATCATTCACCAAAGACTCACCCATATGTAATCCTGTTCTAGTTACTTCAGCTAAAGTAATCTCTATAGTCCTAATTTCTCTGTTTAACACATTAAACTCAGCTTTAACTTCCAGTATCTCCTTACCGATCACTTCCACTTCCTCATGAAGAAGATGAAGGTCATTTTTCATTTTCATAAACTCCCGCCGAAGTTCTTCCGCTACGGTCCCGATGTCAGCTTCCATTCCTAAACGCTCCAGCCTATCCCGACACTTCTCACATACGTCGACATTTTCTTTCTTTTCATTTTGCCAGACCGACCACAGATCCTTCACATTTTTCGGTGCATACATGTAGCAGTTTCCGGAACGCATCCATTGTGAAAAATCTAACGCTGAGCCAGCCTTTCGTGTAATAGTAGAAGTCCTGCGCGCCGCTGACGTACGTTTCTTGTTGGACGCCATCTTTACACGTTGATATAGTGAAACAAACGGCAGTGAAAACACAATATATACAACACAGTTCTAAACAATAATACCACTGAAGGACACTTGTTTCTAACCGATGCACAATTTTAGCACAATTTGTGACAAAAAGCCACACTATATTTAACTTTAAAAACACGTTTTCTAGACTAGCTTAACTCGACCGCCACATTTACCCATATATAAAATAAATAAAAAAATATTTAAAAAAAAACGATAGTAACCCCTTCCCTCCCTTAACCTATCAACCTAATGTATTATAGACTTAACCTTTTGTGGATAAGAGTTCGACATTTATTTATTATCTTAATGAACACTTGTGCATTCTTGTAAAAGAAAATCTTCAATAAAATGGATGTGTATATGTTATGCTTCATGAGATTTTTAGAATACATTTTTCTGTATGCTATGCTGATTTAAGTTACTTTTCCATTATATAGGAAGCCTAATTTATTGATTCCATTCTCATGAGGATTTTTTTTTTTCTATATAGAAAATACTGCAGGTTCAAGAATTGCTGCCAAATGAAAGTGATGTCATTAACATTTGGGACTGTGCTTTGACTTAATTGATTTTATTTATTTTAGTTTTAAAATATTATTATTATTAGTAGTAGTACAATTATTATTTTGGTAACCTTCATGAAGTCACTAGACTCATCATGGAAGGCACACTCAACCAGCAACTTGTTTATCATAATGAAGTTGGAAGTTATTTGCACTCCCTGCATTCACAATGCATTCTACTCAGCATCTACTCCTCAGACCCCTTCCTCACCATATCTTTATACAACTTGCAGGGATGACCTCTCGTTCTTCCCATCTTAACATCCACTTCTTTAATAATTCCTTCTGCATTAATTTGATAGAATCCCTTAACTAACTTGAAGGATTCTATCATATTTCCTCTTTTGCTTCTATCCACCAAGCTCTGTAAATCCACTTTCCTCAAACACTCTTCATAACCAACACTCCAGAATCCTGATATCACTTTGAACTCTATCAAGTGTTTCCACATCACAACGAAAACTGAGTGACCAAATTTGAGCACAATAGTCCATATATGGTCTGACCAATGCCTTATATAGAGACACTGCCGCCACTCCTTATCCCTACATGTCAATGTGCTTTTTATTATACCACAATACAATGTTCATTCTTTGCAACACTTGTGATGTGCCATTGGAACTTTAGTTCTCTGTCTTTATCATCACTCTAAGATCCTGAATCTCATCCACTTCCTGAAGTACAACTCCACTAATACAGTATGTGGCCTTATTTCTCTGTATCCCAAAGTTTAATGCCTTGCATTTATTAATATTAAAACTGCAACCCCACTCATTTTTTCAAGCTAAAAGTCTATTCGAATCTTCCTGTAGAGAATTAACATCAGCACTACTCCTGATAATTCTACCTAACTTTGCATCATCATCAAACATTTGAAGATCCCCAGCAGTTAATCCACATGAACTATCGTTAACAAATAAGTTAAACAGTAGGGACCCAAGAACAGAATCCTGAGGCACACCACTGTTATCTTCCTTTTCTGAGACATTGCTCCATCATACACAACTCGCTGGTATCTTTCAGAAAACCAAACTTCAACTCATCTAACCAATCTATTATCTGGTAATCTATCAAATGCCTTTGCAAAGTCCAAGAAATGATATGAATTTCCCTTATCTAACACATTTGTCACCTTATAAAATGTAAGCAGATTGGTTAAACAAGCGCTGCCCTTCAAACCCATACTGACCATTATAGAGAATCTTATGTCCATCAACACAATCCTGTATTCTATTTCTAACCAATTTTTCCAAAAACTTTGATCACAACTGCAGATATACAGATCGGTCTATAATTGGAAACTTCTGTTCTTGAACCATGCTTGCAGAGAGATATTATTTTGCCTTCTTTCCACTCATTAGGAACCCTCCCCAACTGCAAGACTTTTGTTAAATAATCAGGTCATGGTAACTCTTTTGCATATTCTTTAAAAATACATGGTGATATATCATCCATTCCCATGGCCTTATTAACATCTAACCCAAGCAACACTTCATACACCTGTGATTCTTTCACTTTTAATTCTCCTAATCCTTGCCTACCTTCCACATGTTGCACAGCATCATTCACACCATTTTGATATACACTGATGAAATGGTGTATAAATAGGTGCAGAAAGTTTTTTTAATTGGTTAGAAAGTAAATTATACTTGTAGTGATGCCAAGAAGTTATATTCTTGTTTAATCCTTTTTCTCTCTAAGTATGAACAAACAAATTTACATGTGAAGTACCTCCACAAGTTGGCTACTTGTATGTAGAGGTTGATGACTTCAACACATTTGCTTTAGTGTCCCATAATGAATACTTTGCATGCTTACACCTCAATTAATGATTAAACAAGAATATAATCTCTCAGCAAGTGTATCTGCAAGTTGCCATAGAAAGAAGTGAGCAATATTTTGGCAGTAATTTGGTATATGTAATGACAGATAGCATAATACTTCATAACCAGAAAACATCTAACTGGACTTTGAAAACTATTAAGCATGTAACAAAAAAATTTTATATTGACTTATAATAATATACACAGCAAATATAATGCTAAAACTAATTGAATTTTTTTGTTTATTGCAGGACATGTATGAAAAAATGATTAAAGTTGACTCTTCTGAACCAACGACAGAAGAACATCAGTTACAGGCAGTTACTAAGCCAAGATATATGTTATGGAGAGAAACAATAAGTTCTACATCCACTCTAGGATTCAGAATCGAAGGAATTAAGGTTTTTTTTTTTTAAAGAAATGAATATTTATAGATTTACTGCCAAACATTTCTTGTCCTCCAAAAACAACCAATTGTATAAACTCATGTTAGTTGTAATATCGACTGTTAATGGCACAATGAACATCGCTGTTGTATTTTGTTTGGTGGTGTATTTGTGGCTATTGAAAACATTGACAACTATATCTATTCACTTTTTTTTAAAATATGGTTGTTTTAAATTTCTTTCTAGAAAAATCATCCTTGTATCAAAATACAAAATAATTATAACTGTAACATGTTAATGTCATACTAACACTTCACGGTATTGACAACACCAACCAAAGAAAAATTAAATTAATTTATTCAAACTTACTAATATTTTCACTGGATTTCTACAGCTTCTTCAGAGCACAAATTATAACTGTGACAAGCACAAGGCACTTAACTAAAATCATTGGAGATGTTTGAACTCGTTAAGCTACATTTGTCCTCTAGCATAATTGAATTATTCAAATTCACCATTTATTCTAGTTATTTCATATGGAAAGGAAAAATATACAAACAGCAGGATGGGACTGCTATGGGTTCCTCCTCTTTCAACCTTCACTAGTTCACTTTTACATAGAACATTTTGAAAATCAAGCACTAAACAGCGTTTAATCACGTTAAAATGTGTTTAAATTTGGCCTCATAGTCCAGATATGGATAAATTTCTAGTGCATTTTAATGTTAAGCCAACATCCTAAAATAAATTTCACAATACAAAAAGAAAAATAACTGTCTTCTCTTTCTAGATGCACTACTGATGACTTCTAAATGGCTCATTATCCTTTTTCACTTACAGAAAACCTCTACATACAGGAAGGTACCTACATAAATAATCCCCATCTCAACAGTATGGCATTTTCAAAACACTTATTCATTGATCCAGGACTATATGTTTCAATGGCACAGCTCTTGAAACTGAGCTCAGGGACCTTCATAACACCTTTTTAGCCAATGACTGTAATCCATACACAATAGATAAAATACTACATGCATCTCCATCCCATACAGTACATCAGAAAAGATTGAGTTCTCTGATCTCTAATGGTCTGATCTCAGCTTGCTGCCTTCATCTGTTCTCCTGAAAATCAACTTAATTCTCTTGCACATCCTTGAGTGCATAAAGTTCCTTGTGTCTGTAGTTAGCCTATTTTGGACACACCAATAGACTCACCTTAAACAACACAAAAATTATTTGTGGTTATCCTTGATCATCTGTATGGAAAATTGGGACTGGCAGACCATGCTCTGGATACCCCTTCACATAAAAATGGAAGAAGACGTTGTTATTACATGGAAGTTGCTATAGTTCTGAGAGAGAATTTTTGGAATCAGCATCAGCTATGAAGTCCTCCCTCAACAAGTATGTTTGCATTAATTTGCCAAGGATCTAGGAGACAATCATCATGAGAATAGTTAGTTGGTCTCATGGGCCAGATAACTATAAATTAACTATAGTTATCTGACCCACAGTGATCTAGTTGGGTGTCTTATGCTTGTCATCATTATAATTTGTGCTCTGAAGATGCTGAGTATAAAACCAATGAAATATTAGCAACTTTCAATACATTAGTTTATTTTTTTTCTGTTGACTTTATTAATATCTTGAAGTGCTAGTATGAATAATTAATAGCACCTAAGCCTTTCAGTACAAATGCAATATTTAGACAAACATGGAAAAATTTGTTAAACAATGTAAATAATGTTTTTGTGTACTTCTGGTATTTTTTTGACTGTCTTTGATGTAAAATAGTTCAGTTAATCTTGTTTAACATTTCATAATAATTTCATAATATTCAATCGTTTGCAGTTGAATAATATGTAAGACTTAGTGTTGGGTATCATTAAAAAAAAAAAAAAAAAAAAAAAAAAAAAAAACACAGATGCTCACATTAAAAATGAAATAACTTCTTTCTGTTTATTGTTCTGTTTTTCTAAAGCAAATACTGAAGTGGACACAAATGATTTATCAAGTAGTCGTCGTCATATGTTGTTTAAGTTACTTTCTTTTTCTCTCTTCTTTTTTTATAAATCCTTTCTAGACTTATTCTTTCACAAAGTACAGTATTGCTAAATTTGTTCAGTTGGAATCTTTTATTCTAATTTTCCACATAATGGTCTTTTTTTTTCTATTCACTGTAAAAGAACTTTGAATCCATGAATATTGGATGATTACTAAAAATATGCTCAGCCAAATTAAGAATATGTATATTAAAATTTACTAATTATGGTATTTCTAATATGCATATATATATATATATATACACACACACACACACACACACACACCCAAGGAACTGTTTCAGTCTTTATCTATCGCATACGTCGGTGTATAAGACGACTCTCAAATACTATAGAAAACTCCTTGAAATCATGGGTTGTCTTATACGCTGAGTATAAAAAGGGAAGCTTAATTTCTTGGGTGAACATTTAGGTAGTTACATCATTATATAAGAAAATAGGCAGTGTTTATAAACAAATCAGATTAATTTTTTGTTACATAAATTTATTTAAAATATTACAATAGATGTAAGTCTTAAAAAACAAATAATAATTATTAACCTCAATTTTGATGTTAATTTTCTTCATCATCTGTTGAAAATAGTTCTTCAAATTCATTGTTTAAATGATCGGTATATGGATCCCGGTTCGAATCCGGTGAATTGATTTCGTTTTCATCGTCATCAGTGTCCCACAACAGATCGTCTTCTGTACCATCCATAAGATTAGAGATACCACACTTTTTAAATGATTTTATTACAGTCTCTACTTTTACTTTATTCCATGCTTTGATCACAAAATTGCACAACATATCAAATGATGCAGAGCACATAGATCCACCATTTGTAAATGATTTTTCACCAGTCCGCATCCAGTTATTCCCCTCTTCTCGCATGTGATCTTTAAATGGTTTGTTCAAGCAGACATTCTCAGTTAAATGACTACGAAACATATCCCATACTAATAAACTGCGTTTCTTCATTATACCGCCTGGTCGCATGTTTCACACATTATTTATCCATAATTTCACACCATTTTCGTCCATCCATCCTTTTTCGTGAAAATGTACAAAAACACCTAAAGGAAATTTGAACTTAGGTTTAGTTTTATGTTTGAAGATGATCATTGGTTTTAACTTGGTTCCATCAGTTAAACATGACCACACAACCATAAATCTTGTTTTTTCATGACCTGTACTTTGAACTAGCACACTCTTACTACCTTTAGACTACACTGTTTTATTGCTTATCATATCAAAGCTCATAGGAGTTTCATCCATAATTCCAATATTTGACAATAGAAATTTATGTTCTTGTCTCAACTGAATAATAAATTTATGGAAACTTATTTTGGAAACTGGTAAGGTCAAGATCTGCTGGTAGTTTTTGAGCAATTTTCGTTTTTTGTCGTATTACCAGATTTTGTCTGTTCATAAAACGATTACACCATCTTGAAGTAGCTTGAAATTCTATACTTTCATCTGGATTCAATCTTGACCATTTTAGTGCATATGCTCTAATCATATTTCTTGTAACAAAATAACCATTCTGCCTTTGTTCGAATACCCATTCTGCAATGTGATTTTCCAGTTGCGGCCATTGGATGATCCCTGTTCTCATCGCACATTTTTTCTTTGGCAATTTTTTTAAAATATCTTCTTTCTTTCTCCATTTTCTTACCATCTTCTCAGTTATGTCAAACTTTCTTGCAGCAGCACAGTTATTGGTTTGCTTCGCCATTTCAATTACCCTTACACCTTATTTTAAATCGGATTTCATACTTTCTTCATTTTGTTGCTGGTTCCATGATTTTAAATGATAACAATTTTAATAATCCTAAAATTTAAAAAAAAATTCAAAATTAATAATTAATTAAAATTGGGGCTAATGACTTTTAATTAGGATAATTTGCATATATGATATGCAAAAAAATAACGGATATGCATAGATATAAAAATAACGGATATAATAACAATACCTAACGTTGCATTAATACAAGAAAGAAGAAATTGGGGGGGGGGGGTGTCTTATACAACCGACATAAACTTAAAACCTAAACCTAAAAATAGCCTAAAATTTAGGCCTCGTCTTATACGGCAGTCATCCTATACACCAACATATACAGTAATTTTATATACCAAAATATATAAACATTCCTCCAACATAGTATGTTATTTGCCAGGATTCCATCAGATCTTGTATTTCTCTTCTAAGGCTTGTAATTGTATCAGTTAATCTAAATTTTGGTCTTCCTCTGGAATGTTTTGCCTAGCATCAAACACCTGTTTTGCTAACCTTCCTCTTTCATTCTGTTTATTATCATAGTCTGATCAAAAGATTCCTGATTGCAAACATTGTGAAGCATCTAATGTCCTCATTTATAATATGCTTCTGTCATCAATACCATCTATTTACCACTTCCCTAATTTTTCTCAGATCTCGCATCTGTGGTCCCATCTCTGATCAACTGTTTTACTTCTAACTCAACTGTGAGAGTTCCTTAAAAACATTTGATAGTTTGAATACTAAGTTAGTTCAGCATTTTAGCTAATTTCTCTCTTATTATTATTATTACCCAATGGAGACCCCATGGAGTCAAAGACTCATCTATGAGGTCCTTTTATTATACACACAGCTCATCATACCTTGCTTTAAACGCACTCAAATTCTCTGCAGACACCACACTCTCAGGCAAGGCATTCCAATCATTCACAACTCTGCATGAAAAAAACCTGCTTCTCACTCCCCTCCTCACACCCTCTTTATACAGTGTCCAGGGATGGCCTCTGGATCTCCCACTATTTTCTGTAGAACCTCTCCATCACTGATCCTATAACAACCCCTTACTAACTTGTAGGTCTCTATCATATCTTCCTCCTGTCCACCAGACTGCAAGTTGCATCTTCCAGAGGTTAGAAACTACCTTAGTCAGTTCGCCTCTGGACCCTTTCCAACATCTCTTCATCCTTTTGAAAACCAGGTGACCAAATCTGTGCACAATAGTCCATGTGTGGCCTAATCAAAGCCTTATACAATGGAACAAGAATCTCAATACTTTTACAAGTCATCATTCCCAGAAGCCTTTGTGTTGTCTTCACAATTTTGGCTATGTGTCCCCTAAATTTCAGATCCTTATCTACTATCACCCCCAGATCTCCTATTTCCTCCACCTCCGACAATATATCCTCACCAAGCATAAATTCTGCATCCCATTTTTGTTTTCCAAATTTTAAAACCTGACATTTTGCAACATTAAACTCCCATTCCCATGCCCAATCACTCAATTTATTCAAGTCTTCTTGTAAGGCCACAACATCTTCTCTACTCTTCATGGTTTGTTCCAACTTTGCTTCATCTGCAAACAACTGAATATCTCCAATATCATTAATATTTAACAAGTTAAACAGGAATAGCCCTAAAACAGACTCCTGAGGCACACAACTAGTAACTTTCCTTTTCCTGGATATCGCTCCTCCATACACAACTTGTTGATACCTGTCAGATAGCCAGTCCAATCCAATTCACCAATCTAATATCCAACCCCATCTGCTCTAATTTGACTATCAACTTATCATGCAGTAATCTATCAAAAGCCTTTGCAAAATCTAAGTATTACTGTGTATCCTTCTCCTCTATCCATGGAAGCAGTCACCTTATTGTAATAAGTAAGTAGATTAAAACATGACTTCCCTTTAGCAAATCCATGCTGTCCATCAAAGATAATACCATTGTTGTCAACCCAATTATGGATCCTAGTTCTCACAAGCTTCTCCAACAACTTAACTACACTATCTGTGTGTCAGGTGTTGTAGTTAAGTTATTGGAGAAGCTTGTGAGAACTAGGATCCAGAATTGACAACCATGGTATTATCTTTGATGGACAGCATGGATTTGCTAAAGGGAAGTCATGTTTTAGTAATCTACTTACTTATTACAATAAGTAAGTAGATGCTTGAGTTCTATCACCTCCTTTATAAAGTGGCACAATCTTGCCCTCCTTCATCATATAAATTTATTCTTATATTATTATTCCTCTTATTCCTCATAAATTTATTCACTTGTGACTCCCTATGATACTAACTTTGCATATTCTGTTGTCTTCTTTTCCGCATTTAATTTGCCTGTAAATTATGCATGTGAATATTTTATAGGTATATTTCAGAAAATGCATCGGCACCTATTACAGTTGGCTCTTATTATAGTAAGCAACTTGGTGATAGCAATGGTGATAAACCATTGCTATCACCAACTTGCTCACTATAACAGAAAAGTTCAAAAGTTCAGAAGAGACCATTGAAAAGTTCCAACCAAAGAACTACAGATTTATTGCTAGTAGAAATTCACTAAAGCAAACTGTTCCTATGATTGCTATGTGCTTACTATATTATTATTATACAAGTATCTCCATGCAGTCAGAAGAAGATGCATGCTATCATTTACCCAATACCTGTCATACCTCTCCTTAAATTCATTCGCCATTGGGACACTCATAACTACCTCAGGCAGTCAATTCCATTCATTTTATTACTCTCTCCAAGCAAAATATCTAGTCTGCACGCCCACACAAAACTTCCGGGGGTGACGTGTTCCCCCACGTGCTTTTTCTACTTGTCACGTATTGAAAAAAAAATTTTTTTTCCAATACATGAAAAAAAAATGTCAGTCTTATAGAATCCATCTAATAATGTACAAGTTTCTATCACGTCCCCTGTTTTCTGCCCATCAAGTAAATTTTGTAAACCCATACATCTTCAATTTATCCTGTTTATCCTCATAGGGAGCATTTAGAAACCTGTCACCAGCTTGATCACTCATCTCTGAATCCTTTTCATCACCACCTGATTCCCAAGAAATTCATTCAAAAAGGGGGTGACCAAATCTGTACACAGTGGTCAAAATGTGGCTGAATCATAGCCTTATAAAAAGGGATAATAACCTTCCTCTTTACTTATGTTCAGCTCAGTATTCAACATCCAAGTAAGCCTTTGAGCTATTTTGCCAACTTTTGCATTATGCCCTCTGAACATCAACTCTATCTACCATCACCCCCAAATTCTTAGCCTCATCAATTCCTACGATCTAGTGCCATCATTATTAAGGCTCCACAATTACTATGTCTGTACTCATTGTGCTTATCTGCCGATGCATAGTATTCACATCCCCTTTTGGACTCTTACCATTTCATTGCCTTAATGTGACTCTCTTACTTTTTTGGAGAACTTTCATATCATTTACCTTTGGTCTTTGTTCAGTTGCTTTTTTTAAATTACCTTATTTCTGACTTACTGCTCAAGATTCATATGGTAAAATGGTTGGTCATGGCAAATTGAAATTTTCAGTTAAATACCAAATTACCAGCTTATCATATCTTCATTATTTTGTGTACTGCATATGAATGGGATGTACCACATAAAGATGAGGATTGGATATTGGATCAGAAATCCTAGTCAATTTGCTAACCTATGTTCTTTCCAGAATATGTGGAAATCTCTTTCTGGTTAACTCACTTTAGTCCCTTTCAGCAAGAGTATATAGTTCATTTTAGATTTAATAATGCCAGTACATGTGTAATATATAGTAATAGAGGAAGCACTAGTGTTAGATATCTAACTTTAAGATATTTATGCATGAACTGTTTATTTAGAACTGTTTATTTTGACTTGCAGCAAGCTGATGGAGTCTCAAGTAAAGATTTCAAAACTACGAAAACAAAGGACCAAGTTTTGGCTGCTGTGAAAAAATTTACAGATGGTTATCTCCATGCACCTGTAAGTTGGTAGTTTCATTCAGATAATTAATATCCAAAGAATAACCTGAATTCTCATTCTAAAGCTTTCTAGAAATTAATTGCCAATAATTTTTAAGTTTCTTTGGTGTCATAGCATTATTTCAAATATTGAGAAAATGTAAAATCAAAAAAAGAAAATTAAAAAAAAAAGAAACTTTAATTACTTGAACTTAATATAATTTTTTTTTCTAAAATTTAAACACAGTAGCCATCTGTCTGTTACACTTTTCCAATGGGACCTACCCAAGTTTTAAGGGGAAAGTAGAGTCATTCCTTTAAAGATTATGTGGAGATCTCCTCTCAGTTATACAGCTTTGACCCTTAAGCACCCCACCCTTGAATGGGTTAGTTTGTCAAATGATTTCTGTTATAGCACTATGTTATTGCACTTTCAGTCATCCAAACCTTCAATTATCTGATCAGTAAGTTGCTCTCCCTAGATATAAAATAAGCTATGTAATTTAGCCAAAAGAAGAAGTGAATATCTAGTTTCTTCTTAAGATGACAACAACAACATATTCTGTAAAGAATGTAGTAACTGACTTCGACCCTCTGACCCAAGTTCATTCTACATCTTCCAGTGGTGTGCTATTTAAATATACAATAATATATGAAATGAATAAAGAAATAGAGATGGGTTAGTACATTAATTACACTGACTGTTAAATCTGGTAGGCAGAGCAACATGTCCACATCTATTGCATTTGGAGAATTACCTTCCAGAGGTAACAGTCAGTGTTACCTCTGGAAGGTAATTCTCCTAAGGAAGCTACTAACCCATCTCTATTTCTTTATTCATTTCATATATTGTATATTTAAATAGCACACCACTGGAAGATGTAGAATGAACTTGGGTCAGAGGGTCGAAGTCAGTTACTACATTCTTTACAGAATATGTTGTTGTCATCTTAGGAAGAAACTAGATATTCACTTCTTCTTTTGGCTAAATTACATAGCTTATTTTATATCTAGGGAGAGCAACTTACTGATCAGATAATTGAAGGTTTGGATGACTGAAAGTGCAATAACATAGTGCTATAACAGAAATCATTTGACAAACTAACCCATTCAAGGGTGGGGTGCTTAAGGGTCAAAGCTGTATAACTGAGAGGAGACCTCCACATAACCTCTAAAGAAATGTGGAAAACCGACCAGGCTTCTGACCTAATGTCCAATCCTCACCTTCTCGTGGTACAACCTGTTAGGTATCTACCTGGATTCTGAACGAACAAGGATGGGCTGGCAATTTGGGATTTAGCCGACCAAATTGTATTCTTGTTGGCTTAAACCACAATATTAAATGATGGTACAACATGATAGAATTTCATGCCGGCTGTGGCGTCGCTGGATTAAACAAGGTCCCCATTGTTTTCGCCAGGGAACCAGGGTGAACAGCGAAAAGTCGGCTACTAGAACAAATCCTAAAACACACCCCAACTGAATATTACCAGAATTGAAGATCGGTACTATCAATATAAAAAGCCTGAATGGCAAAGAAATGGAGCTAGCTGAGGAATTAGATAAGTACCAGATCGACATAATAGGGGTGACTGAAACAAAAAAAGACAAAAACTGGTGATATCTTTCTGAGCAATAAATACAAAATGTTATATTCAGGCAACGACAATCTTGGAAAAGGAGTATTCATAGTATTCAAAACTAAATACAAGGCTGGACAATGAGACTTATTTGTGTCTCTGGTCCCACAGAAGGTTCTCCTATGGTAGAAGTGGAGGAATTTTTTGAGGTTTTAGAAAAAGCAACTGACACAATGAAAAATGAAAAGTTGGTCCTTGTTGGGGATCTAAATAGCAGAGTAGGAAATGATTGGCAGACATACAAAAATATTTTGGGATAATTTGGAGAAAAGAGCAAAGCAAATAATAATGACAAATACTTGTTGGATTTCTGCTCAGGACATGGACTGGTTATTACTAACACCATGTTCCAACATAAAAATGTGCACAAATTCACATGGAGAGAAGAGGCAAGGAATAAGAAAAGTCTCATTGACTATATTATTGTTGATAGTGATGTTTTCTCTCTGGTGCAGGACACTAGAGTGTACAGAGGATTTGAAATTGGAAGTGATTACCATTTAGTCTTGAGCAGGATAAAATTGAATTTCATATTGAAAAGAAGAACATGTAAGAAAGTTTTAAAACAAATAAAAGTTGAGCAGCTCTCAGATGTGAACTGTAGACTAAAATGTACAAACATTATTCAAGAAAAAATGAAAGAGTTTGAGAACAGTAATCAAACCTTGGAAATTCAGTGGCAAGCTCTGAAGGAAACCCCGATTGATTCAGCCAGAGAGGCATGTGGTGAAGTTGTCTGCAAGCATAGAAAAATTAGAACTCCATGGTGGACACAGGAAGTTAAAGAGTCAGTGAAGGAAAAGAAGAAAGCATATCCAAAGTTCCTGGCAAATAAGTCGGCTTGTGCTCTTAGAGAATACAAAGACAAATGTAAGAAAGCTAAATGCTGTATAAAACTAGCTAAACAAAAGTCATGGGAAGACTTTGGTAAGAACATAGAAAATAAATATCAAAAAGGTGGCAAGATATTCTGGAGGTTGTTGAAGAAGCTCAGAAATGGAGGAAGGAATGCTGTAAAAGGAATTAGAGATGAAAAAGGTTATATGAAAACTGGAGAAAAATATATCCTTGAAGTATGGAGTAATTACTTCGAAAAATTGCTAAATGAAACTAGCAGTGATGACAGCACAGTGATAAAAAAATACTGACCAGGCATGCAATCAGGAATACATATCCATGCTTGAAGTAGAAAAAGCCATCAAAAGTCTGAAATGTGGAAAGGCAGCTGGAATAGATGATATCAGACCAGAAATGCTCAAGTATGGAGGTATAAAAGTTTTACAGTGGCTACACTGCATAGTTCAGAGGGTCTGGACAGAAGGACGACTCCAGGTGATTGGAGTAGAGCTCTCATAGTACCCATATATAAAAAGGGAAATAAAACTGAATGTGAGAATTACAGAGGTATTTCCCTACTGAGTGTTCCTGGCATGATCTATGCAAGTATACTTGAGAAAAGGTTGAGAAGAATTGTGGAAGAAAAGCTTGGTGAAGAACAAGCTGGATTCAGGCCAAATAGAGGCTTTCAGGATCAGATCTTCACTTTACGACAAATAGTCGAGAAAGCATGGGAATATAACAAAGATCTGTATTTAAGTTTTGTCGATTTGGAAAAGGCATATGACAAGGTGCCAAGAGAGAAGCTATTCAATACGCTGCAGTTATATGGTGTCAATGGGGCATTATATCAAGCAGTACTTAGTCTTTATTTGAGTTGTAAGTCAGCAGTTAGAATTGAAGGAAGTACAGGAAGATGGTTTAATGTTAAATCTGGTGTCAGACAAGAATGTACATTATCACCTCTGTTATTCATTATCTATATGGATTACATTATGAAGGAAAGTGGTATTAAACCTGATATCAAAATTGGAGATGTTAATGTCAGCTCCTTGCTTAATGCGGATGATGTTATACTTCTAAATAAATCTGCTACTAGTCTGCAATATTCCCTCACTAAATTGAATAACTGTTGTGATAGATATGGTATGGTCAGCAATAACAAGATGAAGATAATGAAAATAGGCAGAAGCATTGAAAATATCAGCTGCATTGTGAATGGAGAACCTATAGAATAAGTAAAACATTTCAGCTACCGAGGCATGATTTTTAGTGAAGATGGTAAATTAAATATGGAAATCGACAACAAAATCAACAAAGCTGGTATGGTAGTCAACTGAATAAATGTATATGGAATAAGAGAGAAATTAGCCAAAACACTAAATTAGCTGGGTATAAGACGGTGTTCAAATCAATTTTAACTTATGGATCTGAAAGCTGGGTCAGAAGTAAAACACTTGACCAAAGACTAGAGACCGCAGATATGAGAGTCCTGAGAAAGATTAGGGGCGGCGTGAACAGATGGCATCAATGACAATATCATATTAAAACCTAGGATATTAGGAAAGAACTTGACATTGTGAACATTCAGGAATGCGTTAGTAGAGCTAATCTCAGGTGGTATGGTCACTTAAACAGAATGGGCGAGGAAAGATTAGCAAAACAAGTGTTCTCTGCCAGTTTGGCAGGAAAAAGACCCCATATGGAGACCAAGATATAGGTGGATTGATACTGTAAAAAGTGCCTTAGAAGATAGATATATAAATATAAGATCTGGCAATGTTGTAGCTTTGATAGGTAACAGATTGATTTGGCAGAAAATTGTAGGTAGGAAGTTAGTAATGATGTAAATTTTTCATGTAGTACTATCATATCCTGATAGTACTACACACCCCTTGAGTGAGGGTAAATGTCAGGAATTTGATGATGCTGACCCATTCCAGGGGTCATATACATGAAGGTTTAGTCATTTGAAGGTCAGATAATTGAGAAATCACAGTATATATGAGTGATAGTCAGTAACTGAGTTATAAATAAAAGCAGATGAAATGAATTGGAAGTTAAATAGTTTTCAGTATGCATCACTAGGTAGCAGCACAGTCTAGGATGATATAATACATGTAGGAGACATGCTTGCACACATTTTGTAGCTGTTTTCAGCAGTCTAAAATGGCAACTGCGTTCAAGGTGTATATAGCTGTTCCATTGAACAGTGTACTGCTGTGTGTTTCTTTATTGTGAGTAAAGACTTCTTGCAAAGGACATTAAAGAGATGTATTCTGTTTATGTAATGAAAACATCTCACTTCATCAGCAAGCAAGCAAGTTCAAGGTTATGCCATCAGCTGAAAAGCTTATGGTGTTTTGGAATTCTCAAGAAAGTACTGCTGGCCCATTTTCAGAAGTGTGGGGAAAATGTGAATGCCACATTGTACTGTGAAACTTCATTGAGGCTTTGGGATGCAATTTACTAAAAAAACATCTAGGCTTACTGACAAGGGGAGTATTGCTCCTGCATTACAATGTAAAGACCTCATACAGCTAGAGGAATCCTGAAGAGAATGCAAGAGCATCGTGGGAGCTCCTTCAATCCACCTTACAGCCCTAACCATGCTCTAAGTGATTTTCACGTTTGAAACATGTGAAAGTCACTTGGAGCAAAAAAAAAAAAAAAAAAGCGTTTTGCCAGTGGCAGCAAACGTTTTGCTGATGATCAGGAGGTTGAAAATGAGGTAGAGAGTTGGTTCAGAGAACAAAAGAATTGTATGCTGCTGGTTTTGAAGGACTGATAAAGTGAAGGGATAAGTGAATAAATATTAAAAGGAATTATGTAGAGAAATAAATGTTTTTCAGTGTTTGTATTTCACTTGTTTTATTTTTTATAACAATTTTTAACTAACTGACTTCTTTTATGTATACACATGTGCGCACACACATGGCAGTAATGAATGAAACTGATATTTTATTTTTAAGCTATTTATACATGAACTGTTTTAATTTTGGTTAGTAATTATTATTTTTGACTTAATAAACAAGGCTGATGGAATCTCAAAACTACATAAGCAAAGAACCAAATTTTGGCCACTGAAAAAATTAAATGGTGTTTATTTCCTTAGCTCTATAAGCTTATAGTTGAATTCAGATCAAGAATCATTCCAGAGATTTTCAAGCCCAAGCATTGAGAGAGTGAGTCCCTGATTATTATAGGAATCATTCACTCAACTGATTTTGATAAAATTTGGAAAATAGCTTAAGTTGGATTTTATTGGGTTTCCAAACAGTTGTTTTATCAATCCCACTCATGAAAGATTGTAAACCATTAGTATGGTGGATAGGCTAAGGGTTAAATTATCCAGAACCGAACCCCTACCCTCCTTACTCTGGAGGGTTTTCATCACTTGTGAAGAAATAAACTATACAAACAGAATGATGGAACAATGCATTCTCCAGTCTTATTTACTTTTGCCAACAAGCTTTTAAAGAGCATATCAGTTGCTATTCTAGCTACTAAGCAGAGAAGAAGAAAGAATCATGGTAGTGCTTTGAACTTGTGTGACTCTCTTTCTCACTTTCATTTTATCATTTTTAAAAATACTTCCATCAGACTTCCACACTAAATGATATTACAGCAATGGCCAAAGAATTTCTGATAAATCTGTAAGGCTTTGAGTGTCTTTCCAAATTTTTCACAGTTTTAATATTGCTGTGAGTTTTGTAAGATCACAGCAGTACTCACATGTAACATATTGTGTGTGTTACAAATGTTGGTTACAACAAAGCACAATGACAACAGGTCATTGGGCTTTGTTGGTCCCAGTAGGCAAACCAAATGAAGCTATGAAATGCCACAGCTATAGACTGGATATCACTGAACATAGCATTTTATGTGTGTTTCTATTGCCAATAAACACATACCTTGCTCTGAAACGATTGGCAGATCTGTGTATAACTTCTCACTGACCTTAATCAGTCTTTCTTCTGCTCTCTCTGTTTCTTTCAGTCTTGAACACTACCTAATCATCACTGACAACATTTTATCACAGAATTAGTCACTTGACAAGCTTGAAGTGATGCATGAATATCATCCTGTTGATAATATGTCAACCACTGAATTACCAGCAGGCTACACAACTTCATTGTATCAATAGCTCAAGGTTCATATAAATTCAGAAGCATTTGATCAGGTTTGGCACAGAGGCCTACTTAGCAAACTGCCATCCTATGGTGTGCCTTCCACACTCAGCAACTGGATCGCCAACTTTCTCATTGGTCACTCACTACTTGTCATGGTAGAGGATTTCTCTCCTCAGATTTCCCCACCAATACAGGAGTACCCCAGGGTTTCATTCTTCACCCACTCTCTTCCTCTTGTATACAAATGACCTGCTCTCACAGACTTCCACTACCATCCATAGCTTTGCCAATGACAGTACACTCCATTCTTCCTTTTCATTTGACAAACCTTCTAGTGCTCAAGCATTAAGATCCTCAAGATCTACCATGACCAATATCCTGAACTTGGATCTTCTAGCTATATCTCAATGGGGCAAGGATAGCCTTGTAGATTTCAATGCCACCAAAACTCAATCCTGTCTGATCTCTCCCAACAAAAGCTTGCATCCCTCTCCCTTACTTTCAGTAATACCCAGATATCAAAACACAATTAGATGTCCCTTCTTGGATTGACCTATACCTCCAACCTTTCATGGCACAAACACATTTCAACCATAGCTTCTGCAGCTGCCAAAATCTTGGAGCACTTTTTCATATGAGACACCACTTCACAGCTGCTAACTCTATACATATCCACCCTATTGAGTTATCATTACTTATTATTACATTATCATTTGCATATCATTAGATTACATCACATCTCATTCATTTAAATTTTCTTTCAAAATGATAAAATTGTAAAACAGTGACATCCTATGTATAACCCAAGAGCATGAGCTCATCTGTGTTACAAGAAGTGTAACAATTGCACAGCATAAATAGTACACAAAATATTGACAATATATTTAGAGAATAATATGTATGTATTATTACATGCAGAATAAGAAGAGTGCAGTTCAGTAATTCAAAAAATGATAATAGTACACAAAGATATTGACAATATATACAGAGAACAGTATATATATTTATATTACACATATGTATACATGGATCATTATGATACACGTATGTATATACATGTGGATAGTGCTCCCAAATATGGGAGCAATATTACACATATTGCGTCCATATTTGGGGAGTTGGGGGGGTGCTCCAAAATTCTCTCTGTGATTGCTCGATTCTAGCCAGAAGAGGACAGTTCAATTAATTAATGACCCTCCCCCTTCTCTTTCACTCACACAACCATTTCAATTCCTCTCTCACAAGCATTCAGTTTCTTCCTTGTGTCTGTTCTACAGACACTTTCATGGAAAATGCTGTACTGAATTGGCTACTATTATCCCTCCACTTTCCTTCAAATCATCAGAACAAGCACTACTGCTGACCAACATCAGAGAAACATTCTTTCATATGTGAAAGACTATGAAAGAATGTTTCTCTGATTTGTCTTAAATAGAATATAGCTTTCATGTAGTTAATTTATTTTATTTCATTTATTTATGTAATTTTATTGTATTTTCACTGGAGGCCAGGCCAATAGAATAACCGTTGATCAAATCAGTGTTTCTTCATACTGTGTGAAATGTAATTTAGCTTGTCTCTGTATATATGTGTATACTCCAGATCAGGGATCGGCAACCTTTTCAGACTCACGGGCCACATTCAACTTATATTTTTGATAATCGGGCCACAAGCGTAGCATGAACAATGGATTCATTATCAATACCTTGCATCTTAAATATGTTTTGCTGAGCAGTCAAAGAAGCTTGTAATTTATTAATTTGATTTTTTCAAAGTTCACAGTTCAAATCCTTGTATTGGCTTTCATGTTGATTCTCGTAATGAAGTCTGATATTATATTCTTTCATAACATCAACACTTATGATTTCATAACAGCATCATTAAACCTTCCTTCATCTGCAATTTTACATTTTCTTGAACACGTTTTTGAAATTATTTTTAACTATATATGTGAAAATAATAGTTAATGTTATTGAATTATATTAAAAGACGGACCAGGGAACGTGACTGCAATAGTGTGACAAAATCTTGGTTGTCATCAGACAAACTCGCATTTGTTATCCCACTCATGATGACTCACATGGTTGACTCGCGCCAAGTTGCACGATGATATCACGAAGTATAGGTTTAAAATTATTTTTCATTTATTATTCATATCATAAAATGTATTATTTAAATAATTCAACATACAGGCCACATGTCATGTAAGTATGGTCAACCTTTTATGGGCCACCAAAAATGTTTGGGCTGCATGCAGCCCAAACATATAGGATAAATCTAGATGATGATCATTTAGATGTGGGTAAATGCCACGAATGTTGGTGAGCAGATGTGGAAATAATTTTTTGTAGGATTTTGTGTTTTTTATATTTTTTGGTAAGATTTTTTGTGTTTATAATTTTTTGCATTTTTTAAAATTAGTAGGCATATTTTATATCCTTACTAATTTTACCTTACTTTAAAGAAACAACAAAGTTGGAAGATTCAGTCAAAGATAATTTGTGACCATGCCCAGTGACATTTGTATTGTTGTCACGTTTGCATACCATAGCTGAACTTACATACACACTCTCACCATTCCTCACATAATCATCTAGTTTTCCTGACTCTCTGCAGTAGGTCTCAACCCAATTAATAATTTCTCCAGGCATCTGATGCCAATTCCATTCAAGTGCAAGCTGTATGTCCATCTTATACAAATCTGTTTTACCATCACACTTATTCTACATGTCTAAAAAAAACTTGCATCTGTTTTTCCTACACAGCCTGCACATTGAATAATTTGCTGTCATAGTCCTACTTAACTCAGTTCTGTTATATTTCAGTAATAAGCTAACAATTTTAGCTCTCTCACTGCTTCCAACAATCTTTTCACATTCTCTTCAATACTATATTTATCACTACTTAAATCATTAGTTCCAACAAGCACTACCATCTCTTTTTCTTTTATGCTTCTCTGTTGCATTCATCACATTCTTTATTTTAGCTCCTTGGAAATTCGATGTAGGGACTCCATCATCAAGCATAAATTTCATTATTGAATCATTGTAGCATATTATTATTTTCTAATAACCTGACTGGCTTACCTTATTGTTTTCACAATCGTTCATGGTTACTTTACTTGCTAATGTTTTGTTGCTACTTCTTGTTCTGCTCATTTTTCTTGCCCTGTTCTTTAATTGTTTCTCGAGTTTTTATAATTCTCTCAGTAAGTTTGAGTGGCTAATAATTTGATTTAATTAGCTCCTTACTTATATCTTCAAGAAATGTTGCAATTACCTTCTGATCAGCTGGACAAAGATTTCCATCTCTGGAATTTCATTAACTTGTGCTTTGTTCTTGGCACCATTTTTAAAACAATATAAATTTAACAAGATATCTACAATTATATTACTAAATGTAATAAATCCACTAAAGAGTACAATAAAAATACCTCAATTAATCTATGAAAATTCAATAAATCGCAAAAAAATGCCATTCTTACAGGAGCTTTGTAAAAACATGATTGGTAAAACGTTATCAGACAGTCGTCGATTGTCTGTCACTGTGATTTAATTGCAATATTTCAAATGTCAGGTTATTCTCATGTATATCTTCAACAAGTGCTGTACACATTTCTACTCTGGTAGACAAAAGGTTTCCATCTCCAGCAGCTTTGTTTTTACTAGTTTTTGACATAATTTTTAAAATAATCCAAATTTAACAATACATCTACAATTTTATTACTAAATACAATAAATCCATTAAAAACTATAATAATATATTAAAAATACACCAATTAATATATAAAACTCAATAAAGCAGGAAAAAAATACCAGTTATCTTACAGGAGCTTTGTAGAAACATGACTGCACACAAAACACCCTCGTTCATCTTATGAATGAGAAAACATCAACTACATGTTGAATTGAAAACCTGTAGAACAAGTAAAATATTTCAGCTATTTAGGTACAATTTTTAGTGAACATGTAAAATTAAATATGGAAATAGAAAACAGAATTTTCAGAGTTGGTATGGTAGGAATTTAATTTTTCTTAACTGAATAAACTGAAATGAGATAAGAGAGAAATTAGTCAAAACACTAAAGTAGCTGTATACAAGGCAGTGTTCAACTTTTAACATATGGATCTTAGAGCTGGGTTAGAAATAAAACACTTGGACAAAGACTGGAGACCGCAGATAACAGAATTCTGAGAAAAATTAGGGGAGTGAATAAATGCCATCAGTGGCAGTATCATATTAAAAATGAGGAATGCAGATATTAGAAAAGAACTTGACATACACGTGGTGTAATGTGAAGTGGAATCAAGGCAAATGAGTGTGACTAGTGGAGTTTCCCAGGGCTCTGTTCTAGGCCCACTACTCTTTAATTTGTACATTAATGATAGAATAGAAGATTTTAGGGGGGGGGGGTATATTCAGTTGTTTGCCAATGATGCGAAACTAGGGAGGGCAACAGTTGATAAAGGTGTTGTAGATATCTTACAGTTTAAATAAATTGGCAGTGCAGGCAAAGGACAATGTTGTAAAATGTAAGGTAATGCACTGTAGGATGAAAATATTACTACACACTTTATATCATATTGATGGTACTAATTTACAGAAAATTGACTAAAACTAATACTTGGGGATCGGGAGGTGGTGGAGGAGAGGATTCAGAGACTAGTGACCAAGCTGTTGACAGATCTGTGGAATGTTTCCTATGAGGATAGATTAAGGGTGTGTGTGTTTATGGGGTGCAGAGTTTATCTGACATGCAGAGGAAATGGGATATGATAAAATGGATTGCCAGAGGTGGTTGTGAGTGCTACAACAGTGAATAGGCTTAAGGCGATGTATGATAGGTATTGTGTTAATGGATAGAGTGGGTCTCCCATGATGCATCCTTTGACTCCATGGAGTACCCATATAAATAATGATAATAGTAATTGTTAGCATTCAGAAATGTGTTAGCAGAACTTATCTCAGGTGGTGTGATCACTTAAACAAAATGAGAGAAAGATTAGCAGAACAAGTGATTTTTTTTTTTTTTCCTCTGCACAATTGCAGAAAAACAACCCAGAAGAATAGTAATATTTAATTTCAGTTTTGTCTTCATTTGCTTTTGACAATGATTTTGATTACTGGTCCATTTCTCAATTCTGATGATTTCTCTATGAAATAGTTTAATTACATAAAGGGAGCTTTCAAGATATATTACTTAAGGAAGTTAAAACTTTCTTAAGTAATATCATTAAGGATTGTATACTCTGAGTATCCCTGATGTTTTAAGCATGTGTGCTTAATGGGTAATCCAGCCCCACATACCACATAGAAATCTTTTATTTAAATATGAGCAAATGGAAATAGATATGAAACTGGTGACATGAATAAGTAGATTGTTAATAAATGGACCAGACAACAGTATAATGTATTAGAATGTAGGAAAAGATGTGATCGGTGGTGTGTGTTGCTCAGGGTTTTGTACTGGGCTACTGCACTACTGTTGAGAAAAATCTAATGATGCTAAATTGGGGAGAGAAAATGTCAGTAATGGTAGATATCTGCAGGAAAAATTAAATAGACTGTCAGTGCTATATAAAGGTTTTTGGTAAAAGAATACAAGATGTGCATTATGCTTATGGGACTGCATTGAAAAAATTTAATGGTGTTACAAATTTTGGGGTGTGATGGACAGGGAGTTGAAGTTTAGAGTATATATTGCAGATATGCCCTCTGAATTTATAGCTGAAAGGATCATTTGGATGTGGAAGAACACAGAGAAATAAAGAAGAATGTTGTTATTCTCTTTAATAAAGCTTTGATATGGCCATACATATTAAACTCAGGTGACCACACTGTGTATGGCCATTAGTCCATACACAGATATGATTATGAGTTGCCTGAGGGTGGGAAAGTGGAGGGGATTGGATCTGGAGGCAAGTGACTAAGATTTTGGTCTGTGGAATGGTGTGGTGAAGACATGCTGGCTACAAAAATGAATTGATATATAGAAAAAGCCTTTTTCAGGGCTAATGCTAAATTTTTTTTTCAATAAATTTTTCATGATTGATTTCAATAGTTTTATGTATGAGATACATCAGTGCAACTAACAAGGCTACTTTGGTTTTAAAAATGAGTGGAAGCTGTTTGCTTCCAAGGGAATGTCATCATCTGACTTTGGTTTTTCCATCTTATCAACAGTAGATATTATGCACTGAGTATTCTCTTAATGTATGCACTTCACTTGATAGCCTGTGATTGATTTCATTCTATACCACTATTTGATTTTCACTAGTTCATTTAAAACATACTTGTGAATAGTGTAAGTGTATTAACATTTATTTTAAATTTGCAGATTCTTTATTTGGAGAGGCTGAAAGCAATTGAGTCAACTTTAAAAATATCAGAGTTTTTTGCCAGCCATGAGGTATGTAAATTTTTAGCAATTAGATGTATTTTTTATTTTCTGTAATGAACTTATTAGCTTTTTGGTTAAATATGATAAATACATGCACTATATAAAAAGATCATGAATTATTAAGATTGAATACTTTTTAATTTTCCAAATTTGTAACAAGTGATTTGACAGAAAAGGGATAATGTTAATCAAGAGGAAGAGTTATTCAAGTGCAGTTTAGTAAAATTGAACCTAGTATTGCCAGTTTGAATGTTTTTTTTTTTTTTTTGTTTGTTTTTAGTTTATTGAATTTTTAATCTTGTTTGGATCATTTGCATTCATGGAGACGATTCCACTTAATAAGTTAATCAACTTATTTTCATAGCCATAGAATACTAAAGTTTTATGTGCCATAAACCGGTTTCCTGTATATAATACAGACAGTGATTAGTCATGGAGTGAGCTTTTCAAAGTAAAATATGTGATTATATGCATTTATCAGGAGAGAATTATAGGCAGAGTTACATTGCCACCAAAGATGCATGTGTTTACAGTATGAATATCTTACATGTGCATGTACATAATGATTTGTTTATGTAATGATATGTTAATACATTTATAGCATAAATAAAGAAACTTTTCATATTTTTTCATTTCTTGAAATAAACACAAAAGTAAGTGCTTTATAATAAGTAGTAAGCAAACTCACTCATGAGACTTGTGATTGTGATATTCTATACTTTGCAATTTCATTTTGTGATGGCTTACTGGACAACCTGGACACTGCTGCCAGTTTGTTGAAAATTATCATGAGGCACTGACTTGAAAAATGGTCAGAAAGGGGAACATTACTTTCAAGAGAGGATATATGCAGACTTGTAAGTTTGGTGATTATGGAAAGCTCTACGGCAACTAATATCAATACGGTGGGACGATGAGTTATGGAGAAAAGCAGTTGACAGAACATTGGTTAGGACTATCACCAAGAGTTAGGTGAATAAATCAACGGAGTGAAACTACACGAAGAAGTTATGAAGGAGATATAAAACAGTTGTTAGTGACCAGATCTGTGAGGAATATAAAATGAGGGTTGGAAAAAGTGCATTACGAGAGAAGATAGGCCAATTAGGCCAAAGAAAATTTGAGGGAATTCCTCAAGTATATAGGAAGCAAAAAGAAAAATAATTACAGAAGAGTGACATTAGTAGATGTATGGTAGTAGGGTGACCATGACAAAGTATGTAATGGAATTATTTAATGAGCACTTTGTCAGCATATATCATACTAATGGAATGGTAATTCTGTGCAAAAGGGGGTAAATGCTAGAAGGACTAGAAGTAAAAGAGGCAGAAGCATATAAAGTGGTGAGTGGGCTGGATGTTAATAAGGCTGCAGGAATGGATGATGTATCACTATATATGTTTAAGAAATCTGCAATCTTTTGACCTGGTTGTTTAATTCTTGAGGAATATAAAATGTTGCCACTGTGCAAAAATGGTGTTAGGAGAGAAGTTTCCAATTATAGAGCATTCTGTATACCCTGCAGTTTATGTTAATTTACTGGAGAGATTGATTATGATTACAGGATTAGATTGATAGATATATAGGATTGAATTGATACACATAGGACTCTCTGTGTCTGTCAGCCCAATGTTTAACAGTCTTGTATAAAATAAAATTTTCTTTTTAAACTATTTTTGATCTGCTTTATTATGTTGATTTCAGATTTATTTAATTTTCTTTTTTAGCTGATTGGCAGCTCTTTACTGTTTGTTCATGACAAGAACAAAGCCAATGTTTGGTTAATTGACTTTGCAAAAACTCAGCCTGCACCTGAGGTATTAAAGATTTTGCACAATGTTGCATGGACAGTAGGAAGTCATGAAGATGGATATTTGGTTGGTATACACAGTCTTATTCGTATTTTTCAGGAATTGGCAGAAATTTCTGAACAGCCTTCATGAACTCTTTTACAACTCTGCATGATATGACTGTACATTACATTTTAACAAAAGTTTTATGTAATCTTACTGTATTTTTGTTATATAATGCATACATACATTTATATATATATATCACATAATTTTTATAATCAGTATAACTTTGTAAAATGTTTATTGTATAACAGTGTATCATATTGTTCAAATATATTGCTGTAAAGCATGTTAAATAATTTATACGCTGTCATTTCTGCGGCATGTAATTCAAATTTTAAAAAATTTATACTGTTTATGATTTTTTATATCATGTTATGAAAATCGTATATGCCTTAATGATTCATGCCTGTGAATAGCATGTGATTTGTTATTTGTTGTATGTGTGTGTGTGTGTGCGTGTGTGTGTGCGTGCATGTAAAGAGAATAATACTGTCTGTGATAAGCAGATAAGATATAATGGAATTCCTTTGATCTTACTTTAGTGGACCAGTATTGTCATTTTATATGATATACAGCAGTTTTAAGGGAAACAATTCCTCAAAATTTTGTTACTTGTTATGTGTGATTTTGATGACATTAAATGAAATATTTATTATTATGAGAAAAATGCAAATTTGTATAATCAATATTGTAATCATTTCATCTTATAGTCATTATAGAATTTTATTTCAATTCTTCAAGAAATTAAAATATTAAAAACCTTGATGATCACTTACAAATTACTGAAAAAGCCATCTAGGTACAATGGTGAGCTAAACAACCAAAATTACTACAGCAAATTGTCTACTATAAGAAAATACTTCTGCAGTCCTTAACAAGTTTGTTATTGTGAGAGTCATCTGTAATTCTTCTGTTACCATCAGAATGCACAAACAGCTAGAATCACATTGAAGAACAAATTATTGAAAAAAATAATACTTTGAATTATATCTGTATATTTTAATAGCAATGAAAGATAAAATAAAACTTTTATTAGTTGTAGTCTTTATGTGGTCTCTAAATATTGCTACAGATGAATAAAAATGGAATCATAACTTACATTTCCTTTCTGCACCAATTTTCTTTATCAACAGCAGAAAATGTGTGCAGTAGTATGATCAATAACAGGAGTGTTCTTAAACTTGTGTTTTCTGCAATAAATATTGTAAATTGTGTCCAACTTCTATTAATTTAATATAGCTAGAAATTTTTCATTTAATGAAGGATAAAACATTCATCCTTCAAATGTCTACAAATATCTGTTCTGAGAAACAAAAAAATTATTTTGCAGTATTTTAATTTATATCTAATGTACATGATGTTGACTGTTAAATGACAGGCATCTAGAGGACGTTTCTTACAGACTGCCATTAATGGAACCCAAGAAAGAGAAGCATTTTAAATATGAATACTTACATATTTATGTTTATAATATAAATCCTTATATTTTGTAATTTTGGATTTTGTTCATTTATAATTTTTTTTATGAGTGTTGTGTTTGAGGGAACTGTGTGACTGCTTTTGCAAATTCATTTGAAGCTTTGTTTTTCTACTTATATCAGAGCATTTCAAGATAATGTCCTCTATTTTGTTTTTCATTTTCTGCTGCATTCTCTCATAGTCAACAACATTCAGGGACTACATTTTACAAGCTATACCTTAAAATTTAATGGCATACTCTGCTTATGCATATACACTTCCCAATAATAATAAACAGCAGTAAACACCAATAATAGCAACAACTTTATTATTAAAAATATTAAGAAGACAATTGATGTGAAGTCAATAGCCTCTATATGCAAGTAGTCTAGTCTTAAATACACTTCACGTGCAAACTTTGTTTGCTTACTTTATGTTGGAGGTTTAATGGATTTTTTACAACACTCAAAAAGAATTAAAATAGAATTTAATACTTCCTATATTTCGTCCTAGTCACTAGGACATCTACGGGGATTACAAAAACAATTAATGTAACATGCACACAAAAACGTACAATACTAAGCCCAACCACGTGGGTGACACTAAAGTCCTATCTAGGTGGAGCGCCCTCTAAGGGCGGTCGTAGGTGGCCTGGAATGTAAGGTGGGACCTCTGGTGATGAGTGTTTCCCAAATCTTCGGAAGCTTAATGCAACCGTATTTATTTAGATTTGGTTGGTTTCTGAGAGCTGCTGCTGCTTCTAAGAAAAGTCTCTCTTTTTTGAATTTGCTGTGGTGGAGCATGGTGGTTTTCTTCCATGATACTCTGTGGGTGGTGTCCAACACATGGTCAGCCAAGCCTGAATGGCCATAGTTGTGTTTAACGATGTATGACTTGTGTTCCTCCAGGCGGATGGATGCTGATCTGCCTGTCTGTCCAAAGTATGCAAGCTTACAGGAACAGGGTACTTTGTAAACTCCAGGCAGAGAGAGAGAGGAGGGAGCTGATCTTTCGTAGACCGGATAAGGGTAGCAAGTTTGCGGTAGGGCTTATATGCTGTGTGTAGGTTATACTTTTTTAGTATCTTGGCTATTTTTTCCGAAGTGCCACGGATGTAAGGTATGGTGATGGCATTTTTAAAATCTTGTTGATGAGAGGGATGGGGAATGGAGGAGGAATTGATTATTTTTTTGACACTGTGTTCGCTATAGCCATTGGAGAGGAAAGTTCTGTGTATGTGGTTAAGCTCAGTAGTGAGGGCAGTTCCACTGGAACAAAGATTGTGGGCTCTCTTGGTAAGAGTTTTAATGATGCCATATTGTTGCGAGGGGTGGGAGAGTTTGTGAATGTATCTGCCTGTGTGTGTGTGGGTTTTCTGTATACAGTGAAGGCAAGTGTATCATTAGGCAGGCGTGTGACTAAGGTGTCTAGGAAGGGTAAACAATTGTTCTTTTCCTTTTCCATAGTAAACTGGATTCTTTGATGTAGGCTATTGAGATGACTGAGGAAGGAGTCTAACGTGTCTGGGCCATGAGGCAAAATAGAGAACACATCATCTACATATCTTAGCCAGATAGACGGTTTGAGTGGGGCTGAGTCTAAGGCTCATTTTTCGAAATCTTATTATTATTATTATTATTAAACAAGACCTCATGGAGTCAAAGACTCATCTAGGAGGTCCTTTTATCTCACACACATCTCATCATACCGGGTCTTAAACACATTCAAACTCCTTGCAGACACCACACTCTCAGGCAAGGCATTCCAATCATTCACAACTCTGCACGAAAAAAACCTGCCTCTCACTCCCCTACTCACACCCTCTTTATACAGTTTCCAGGGATGACCTCTGGTTCTCCCCTGATCTCCCACTATTCGCTGTAGAACTTCTCCACCATTGATCCTATAGCAACCCCTTACCAACTTGTAGGTCTCTATCATATCTCCCCTCTTCCTTCTCTCCACTAGTCTCTGCAAATTACATCTTTTCAATCTTTCCTCATACTCGACATTCCAGAGGTCAGAAACTACCTTAGTCAGTCGCCTTTGGACCCTTTCCAACATCTCCTCATCCTTCTGAAAACCAGGTGACCAAATCTGGGCACAATAGTCCATGTGTGGCCTAATCAAAGCCTTATACAATGGAACAAGAATCTCCCTACTTCTACACGTCAGTGTCCTCCTCATCATTCCCAGAAGTCTTTGTGTTGTCTTCACAATTTTGGCGATGTGACCCCTAAATTTTAGATCCTTATCCACTATCACTCCCAGATCTCTTATTTCCTCTACTTCCAACAATATATTCTTACCAAGCATAAATTCTGCATCCCATCTTTGTTTTCCAAATTTTAAAACCTTACATTTTGCAACATTGAACTCACACCCCCATTTGCTTGCCCAATCACTCAATTTATTCAAGTCTTCTTGCAAGGCCACAACATCTTCACTACTCTTTATGGTTCTTCCCAACTTTGCATCATCTGCAAACAACTGAATATCTCCATCCAAATCCTCGCCAACATCATTAATATACAAGTTAAACAGCAATGGCCCCAAAACAGATCCCTGAGGCACTCCACTAGTGACTTTCCTTTTCCTGGATATTGCACCCCCATACACAACTTGTTGATACCTATCAGATAGCCAGTCTCCAATCCAATGCACCAACCCAATATCCAACCCCATCTGCTCCAGTTTGACTGTCAACTTATCATGAGGCACTCTATCAAAAGCTTTTGCGAAATCCAAGTATATTACTGTGTATCCTTCTCCTCTGTCCAAGGAAGCAGTCACTTTATTGTAATAAGTAAGTAGATTACTAAAACACGACCTCCCTTTAGCAAATCCATGCTGTCCATCAAAGATTATACCATTGTTGTCAACCCAACTCTGGATTCTAGCTCTCACAAGCTTCTCCAACAACTTAACCATCTTCCATATAGAAATTGGCAGAGGGGGCGAGAGGGGGGAATCCATGGCGGTTCCCTCTATCTGCTTGTAGATTTTGTTCTTCCAAGAGAAATACCCAGAGTTGATGGCAAAGGAAAAGAGATCTAAGATGTCAGAGGGAAAAACGTTTTCTAAGAGAGATAAAGTGTCAGTTAAGGGAATATTGGTAAACAATGAGGAGATATCAAAGCTTACTAATATGTCTGTATTATTCAAGGTTAAATTTTCTGTGAGGGCTTTAAAGTGGGTCGAGTTTTTTATATAGGATGCGGAATTTCCGGTGAGGGGGGGACAGAGAGTTGGCCAGCTGTTTAGATAGTCTATAACAAGGTGCATTGGTGGCATCTACTATAGGCCTGAGTGGGGAATTGGGTTTGTGGATTTTTGGTAAACCGTATATTCGGGGGGGACAGGAGCGGAAAGGTTTAAGTTTTTTCGTGACGTCAGGGGGCCAGGAGGTTACTTTTTTAAGTAAGATTTTTAATTTCTTAACTTGTGTTTTTGTGGGGTCGTGTTCTAGTGGGATGTAGGTAGCGGGATCGCGGAGGATAATGTTCATTTTACGATTATATTCGCTGGTATTAAGAATGACTGCGTCATTACCCGCTCTAGTGATGACGATACTTTTTTCTTGTAGATTTTGTTCTCTTGGAAGAACAAAATCTACAAGCAGATAGAGGGAACCGCCATGGGTTCTCCCCTCTCCCCCCCTTGCCAATTTCTATATGGAAGATTTCAAAAAATGAGCCTTAGACTCAGCCCCACTCAAACCGTCTATCTGGCTAAGATATGTAGATGATGTGTTCTCTATTTGGCCTCATGGCCCAGATTCGTTAGACTCCTTCCTCAGTCATCTCAATAGCCTACATCCAAGAATCCAGTTTACTATGGAAAAGGAAAAGAACAATTGTTTACCCTTCCTAGACACCTTAGTCACATGCCTGCCTAATGATACACTTGCCTTCACTGTATACAGAAAACCCCCACACACAGGCAGATACATTCACAAACTCTTCCACCACCACCCCTCGCAACAATATGGCATCATTAAAACTCTTACCAAGAGAGCCCACAATCTTTGTTCCAGTGGAACCGCCCTCACTACTGAGCTTAATCACATACACAGAACTTTCCTCTCCAATGGCTACAGCGAACACAGTATCAAAAAAATAATCAATTCCTCCCCCATTCCCCATCCCTCTCATCAACAAGATTTTAAAAATGCCATCACCATACCCTACATCCGTGGCACTTCGGAAAAAATAGCCAAGATACTAAAAAAGTATAACCTACACACAGCATATAAGCCCTACCTCAAACTTGCTACCCTTATCCGGTCTACGAAAGATCAGCTCCCTCCTCTCTCTCTGCCTGGAGTTTACAAAGTACCCTGTTCCTGTAAGCTTGCATACTTTGGACAGACAGGCAGATCAGCATCCATCCACCCGGAGGAACACAAGTCGTGCATCGTTAAACACAACTATGGCCATTCAGGCTTGGCTGACCATGTGTTGGACACCACCCACAGAGTATCATGGAAGAAAACCACCATGCTCCACCACAGCAAATTCAAGAAAGAGAGACTTTTCTTAGAAGCAGCAGCAGCTCTCAGAAACCAACCAAATCTAAATAAATATGGTTGCATTAAGCTTCCGAAGATTTGGGAAACACTCATCACCAGAGGTCCCACCTTACATTCCAGGCCACCTACGACCGCCCTTAGAGGGCGCTCCACCTAGATAGGACTTTAGTGTCACCCACGTGGTTGGGCTTAGTATTGTACGTTTTTGTGTGCATGTTACATTAATTGTTTTTGTAATCCCCGTAGATGTCCTAGTGACTAGGACGAAATATAGGAAGTATTAAATTCTATTTTAATTCTTTTTGAGTGTTGTAAAAAATCCATTAAACCTCCAACATAATGTCCTCACAGCACTTAAGCCTCTACACAAGAATTTGTTTGCTTACGCTTGGATGAAAGATTAAATAAGAATATAATTTCTTGTCAAGTATAATTTACTTTGTAACGAAATGAAAGAAACCATCAGCTATCTCTGATCCAGAGTATTTTTAATAATAAGTCGATACACGTTTTTACTAGTTATATCTAAAAATATATGATATCTGCATTGATTCAACCTTGGTATCTTCCTGAGTCTGGCTCCCACTCATGAGACCATAATAAAGATCAAAACTAGTCTGGATAGTGACCCTTCCCATAATGCATGGCAGTATACACACCTGAAAAAGAAATGTGCTTTGCATTATGAATACTAAGGCAATTTTTTTTTTATTATGTTGAGCCCATACATGTGAGGTTGGTTGATCAACTTATAGTACATTAGTACTGTGTATGAGTAGTGAGTTGAGGAAAGAAGAAAATTGTTTACATTTGATTTGAAGGCCTGCATATTGTATTCCTTGGGAAACATATAAGGGGAGACCACAATACAGCAGTAGTAGGTATAAAGCAGGAGAAAAAGAAACTTGTTATGTGGGTTTTAAGTTGTACTCTGAAAGGATGTTGTGTGGCAGTTGCACTTGTTCCAATGGATTTAGTACAGAGGGGAGGAATTATTGATACTATTTCATATGAGCATTAGCTATGGAAATATTTATGGAACATACACATACATATTGCAGAAACCAAGTACCTGTGTGAAAATGGGTGGAGTGAGTAAGAGATGGGTTATTAATTAATTTGATTACTCTCTTCTGTATTGAGTCGAGTATTTTTAGGGAGCTCTTAGGGGTTCCCACCCAAAATGCTAGAGCAGTATTCAATAATTGGACAGATTTTGTGATTTGTTTAAGGTTAACAGCTGTTCGACAGTGAAGTAACACTTTGAGTGAAAGAGAAATCCTAATTTTTTTTGGAAGCTGAGGAAGTAATGGTTGTCATATGTTTATGCAAGGACTTGATGTCAGGGTGATTTCAAAAAGATCATCTTGTTTAGAGATTTGAGGATTGTTGAGAATAATCATGGAAGAAATTGCCTCTTTTTTTTGTGGGAAATAATGCAGAACTGGATATTGCTGGCATTGAAATTGATGAGATTATCTGAATCTGTTGGAGGATAGCTTGGAGTTCAGAATTGGGGACAGTGGAGATTGATGTTCTGTAAGTTAAGTTGATTTGTGTGGTGTAAGATATTAAGATATGTAAAATGAAAGGAGAGGAGTGCAGTGTGCTGTCATCTATAAAACTATTGCATTGGTGGGCAACTGAAGTAGGTAACCCTAATATACAGTATCCCCAAGTTAAAAAATTAATTACATATATATATATATATATATATATGTAATTAATTTTTTAACTTGGGGATACTGTATATTAGGGTTACCAAGTAATTTTATAAGCTTGGTTATTTAACTCCTAATCCCAAGTATGCAAACAATTAAGTTTGCGCCTGAAACATACTTCAAGGGGTGCTTAAGGGTCAAAGCTGTATAACTGAGAGGAGACCTCCACATAGCCTTTAAAGGAATGCGGAGAACCGACCAGGGCTTCTGACCTAATGTCCAATCCTCACCTTCTCGTGGTGCACCCTGTTGGGTATCTACTTGGATACTGAACGAACGAGGATGGGCTGGCAATTTGGGATTTAGCCGACCAAATTGTATTCTTATTGGTTAAACCAAAATAAAAAATGATGGTACAACATGACAAAATTTCATGCCGGCTGGGGCGTCGCCCAGTTAAACAAGGTCCCCGTTGTTTTCGCCAGGGAACCAGGGCGAACAGCGAAAAGTCAGCTACTGGAACAAATCTGAAAACAAACCCCAACTCAACATCACCAGAGTTCAAGATCGGTACTATCAACGTAAGAAGCCTGAATGGCAAAGAAATGGAGCTAGCTGAGGAATTAGATAAGTACCAGATTGACATAATAGGGGTGACTGAAACAAAAAAGACCAAAACAGGCGAGATCTTTCTGAGCAATAAATACAAAATGTTATATTCAGGCAATAACAATCAAGGAAAAGAAGGAGTAGCCATAGTATTCAACACAAAATACGAGGCTAATCTTCTTGAATGGCAGTCAGTCTCAAGTAGAGTAATGTGGGCAAATATGAGAATGGGGAACTGGACAATGAGACTTATTTGTGCCTATGGTCCCACAGAAGGTTCTACTAAGGTAGAAGTGGAGGAATTTTTTGAGGCTTTAGAAAAAGCAACTGACACAATGAAAAAGGAAAAGTTGGTCCTTGTTGGGGATCTAAATAGTAGAGTAGGAAATGATTGTGAGACATACAAAAATATTTTGGGAAAATTTGGAGAAAAGAGCAAAGCTAATAATAATGGCAAATATCTGTTGGATTTCTGCTCAGGACATGGACTGGTTATTACAAACACCATGTTCCAACATAAAAATGTGCACAAATTCACATGGAGAGAAGAGGCTAGGAATGAGAAAAGTCTCATTGACTATGTTATTGTTGATAGTGATGTTTTCTCCCTGGTGCAGGACACCAGAGTGTACAGAGGATTTGAAATTGGAAGTGATCACTATTTAGTCTTGAGCAGGATAAAATTGAATTTCATATTGAAAAGAATAACATGTAAGAAAGTTTTAAAGCGATTAAAAGTTGAGCAGCTCTCAGATGTAAACTGTAGACTAAAATACAGAAATATTATTGAAAAGAAAATGAAAGAGTTTGAGAACAGGAATCAAACCTTGGAGATTCAGTGGCAAACTCTGAAGGAAACATTGATTGATTCTGCCAGAGAGGCATGTGGTGAGGTTGTGTGCAAAGATAAAAAAATCAGAACTCCCTGGTGGACACAGGAAGTTAAAGAGGCAGTGAAGGAAAAGAAGAAAGCATATCAAAAGTTCCTGGCAAATAAGTCAGCTTTTACTCTTACAGAATACAGAGACAAATGTAAGAAAGCTAAACAGTGTGTAAAACTAGCTAAACAAAAGTCATGGGAGGACTTTGGCAAGAATATAGAAAATAAATATCAAGAAGGTGGCAAAATATTCTGGAGGTTGTTGAAGAAGCTTAGGAATGGAGGAAAGAGTGCTGTAAAAGGAATTAGAGATGATAAAGGTGAAATGAAAACAGGAGAAAAAGATATCCTTGAAGTATGGAGTAATTACTTTGAGAAACTGCTAAATGAAACAAGCAGTGATGACAGCACAGTGATAAAAAACACTGACCAGGCATGCAGTCAGGAATACATATCCATACTTGAAGTAGAAAAAGCCATCAAAGGCTTGAAATGTGGAAAGGCAGCAGGAGTAGATGATATTCGACCAGAAATGCTGAAGTATGGTGGTATAAGAGTCTTACAGTGGCTGCACTGCATAGTTCAGAAAGCCTGGACAGAGGGACGAATTCCCGATGATTGGAGTAGAGCTCTCATAGTACCCATATATAAAAAGGGAAATAAAACTGAATGTGAGAATTACAGAGGTATTTCCCTACTGAGTGTTCCTGGCAAGATCTATGCAAGTATACTTGAGAAACGGTTGAGAAGAATTGTGGAAGAAAAGCTTGGTGAAGAACAAGCTGGATTCAGGCCAAATAGAGGCTGTCAGGATCGGATCTTCACTTTACGACAAATAGTCGAGAAAGCATGGGAATATAACAAAGATCTGTATTTAAGTTTTGTCGATTTGGAAAAGGCATATGACAAGGTGCCAAGAGAGAAGCTATTCAATACGCTGCAGTTATATGGTGTCAATGGGGCATTATATCAAGCAATACTTAGTCTTTATTTGAGTTGTGAGTCAGCAGTTAGAATTGAAGGAAGTACAGGAAGATGGTTTAATGTTAAATCTGGTGTGAGACAAGGATGTACATTATCCCCTCTGTTATTCATTATCTATATGGATCACATTATGAAGGAAAGTGGTATTAAACCTGATATCAAAATTGGAGATGTTAATGTCAGCTCTTTGCTTTATGCGGATGATGTTATACTTCTAAATAAATCCGCTACAAGTCTGCAAGATTCTCTGACTAAATTGAATAGCTGTTGTAATAGATATGGTATGAAGGTCAGCAATAAAAAGACAAAGACAATGAAAATAGGCAGAATCATTGAAAATGTCAACTGTGTTGTGAATGGAGAACCTGTGGAACAAGTAAAACATTTCAGCTACTTAGGCACAATTTTTACTGAATATGGTAAACTAAATATAGAAATAGACAACAGAATCAGCAAAGCTGGTATCGTGGGAAGTCAATTGAATAAATTCATATGGAATAAGAAAGAAATTAGTCGGAACACTAAATTAGCTGTATACAAGACAGTGTTCAAACCAATTTTAACTTATGGATCTGAGAGCTGGGTCAGAAGTAAAACACTTGACCAAAGACTAGAGACCGCAGATATGAGAGTCCTGAGAAAGATTAGAGGCGTGAACAGATGGCATCAATGGCAATATCATATTAAAAATGTGGATATTAGGAAAGAACTTGACATTGTCAGCATCCAGGAATGCGTTAGCAGAGCTAATCTCAGATGGTATGGTCACTTAAATAGAATGGGAGAGGAAAGATTAGCAAAACAAGTGTTCTCTGCCAGGTTGGCAGGAAAACGACCCAGAGGAAGACCAAGATATAGGTGGATTGATACGGTACAAAGTGCCTTAGACGATAGAAATATAAGATCTGATAATGTTGGACTCTTGACAAGTAACAGACTGATTTGGAGGAAAATTGTAGATAGGAAGTTAGTAATGATGTAATTTTTTCATGTAGTACTGTCATATCCTGTACACCCCTTGAGGGTACATGGCAGGAATTTGATGATGATGATGATGATGATATACTTCAAGTCTAAAGATGGTACAACACCAGGGCAACTCATTGTAAAGGTGGGTAAAGCTCTGATCACTATTCTTAGTATTTTCCCATAATGTAAAGCACATCTCACTAAAAGATGTATACTGCAATACATTATGGGTTGGGTCACTACCCAGACCGGTTTCAACCGTTTTTGAGGTCTCCTCAGTGAGTAGCTAGACCCTAAATACCAAGGTTTTAGTAATACAGAGCCTTATCAACTTTATCTATAGAAGTTGCTGCAAGGTGTTTTTATTTTTAATAAGAATCTCTGGAGGATATATATATATATATATATATATATATATATATATGTATATATAGAAGGAAGAGAGTTGGTGAGAGAACAGAATCCCAGCGTTAATTGAATAGTGAGAGGATTAGCATCCACCATCCCACATAGTGTGCATCCACTCAGAAAGCTTGCAATCCAATTGCAGAAATTATGGGACAGATCAAATGAAGAGAGTTTCTTAATAGGCCTTTGTGCCAGACCTGGTCTAAAGCTTTGGAGATATCAAGTGCAACCATTTGTGATTCAGCAGACTTCTCCATGGCATTGTCCAGTGATGAATGACTGATGCGAGTTCTCCTGTCGATTGGCAGTGGGCAGACTCCATACCGGTGGTCATTCATTTGGTTGCCTTCAAGGTTACAGTTGATGGGAGGGTAATAGTCTCTGTATACAAGTACTTCATTTGTGTACAGACCTTTGTGTGCTCACACTTGGGTAAAGGATTAAACAAGAATATAATTTCTTGTCAAGTATTGTATAACTTATTTTGTTACCAAGCAAGGGGGGGGGTACCTTCACAGAGATTAAGAAGTTTGCTGATGTGAATAAAAGTGTAAGAAAGATGAAAATATGGGAGGAAAAAAGGATAGATCAGAATGGCAGATGAACAATGGATATAAGTCTGAGAGGAAGAGCATCACATCACTTAATTTATATTTGGTTAGGAGTGTTGAATATAGAGGTGGTGGTGGGGAGGGGGGTGATGATTTTGGACATTGATAAATTATTTGCTCCAAGATTATTAGTATTAATGAAACATATTGACTGAAGATAATATGACAGGGATAGATATTGAGGGAAACATACTTCAAAAGGTTTGTTGCTATGTTTTGTGAGTATTGCCATTGTGCAGAGAACTGAACAAGTAACAAACTTTTGAGATATTTGAGCAAATTAGGTCAACTAGTTTAAACCACTAAGTAATTATTATTGCAGATGTCATCTATGGTCACATAGATCTGAAAGAGGAATCTGCATCTCTCAGAGTTGACAAGTCACTCATAATGGAATCCTCTGATAATATGACTGAATCCAGAACTTTTGATCCTCATCTTTCTGAACTGTCTCATAAGAAAATTGTTGAATTCTTGTAAGACAATTTAACTTTATCTCTGCATAGAAAGAGCATTCACATGATCCTGATCTCGAAGATGAGCAGGTATGTGTTAATTTCACAAAGAAGATTAAATTGGAATTACAGGTCAGTACTCCTTGTTAACAAACAGTAATGTTCATATTATCGATGACATGTAAAGATGATGGAGAGGAAATTAGTTGTTTTAAGAGTCTGTTTTGTAAGGAGCTGATGATCAGTCAAAAACTGTTTTATCATCAGTGAAGAAGTAGATTTCATAGCACTACATAAGAAAGGTGATAAGAAGGAGTGCAAGAATTATAGAACTATTAGTTTAATATTTCATGCAAGCAAAATTTTATTGAAGATCATGCTAAATAGGATTGAGGCCAAAGTTGAGGCAGAGATGCCCGAGGAACAAGCAGGTTTTAGGAAAGGTAAGGGCACCAGAGATCAGAACCTTTGCCTTAGTCAGATCATAGAAAAATATAAGGAATTCAGACTCCCTCTGGTAATGTGTTTCTTAGACTACTCTAAAGCTTTTGACTGTGTTGAGCATGTGAAACTGTGGGAAGTAATGGAAAGAATGGGTTTTCCTCAACACACTATCAGTTTGATAGCCAACTTGTATAGGGAGCAAGAAGCCAAGATAAGAACAGGTGTTGGATTGACTGACTGGCTTCAAGTTGGGTTAGGCAAGGATGTTTACTTTCTCCTCACTTGTTTATTATATATGCAGAGGACATCATGTGTGAAGCATTGGATGTGCTCAGGACAGGAATTAGGATAAAAGGGAGATTGATCAGTAATCTGAGGTATGCTGATGATACAGTACTCATTTGTAATGACATGGAAGAACTAGGACTAATTCTTGACAAAGTTAACAAGATCAGTAATAACAGAGGACTTCAACTCAATCCTAGCAAGACAGAGATTATGTTTCTCAAAGGAAATACAAACAGAGAAGCTCTTGAGAAACAAGTGTTACCTTAATGGAGAAAGAATTGAGCAAGTCAGCAAGTTTGAGTACTGGGATCCACTATTAATGTGAGGAATTGCTGTTCAGAAGATGTCAAAAAAAGGTTAGGAATGGCTAAAACAACTGAGACCTGTCTAAAATCTGGAAGGATGGCTCTATCTCCATGGAAACAAAGTTGAGGATTTTGGATGAAGTTGTTTTTCCAACAGTGACTTATGGATGTGAGACTTGGAACCTAAAGAAGTCAGATAAGAAACAGATATCTGCTTTTGAGATGTGGTGTTACAGAAGACTGTTGAGGATATATACTGAAAAGTGTACAAATGAATGGGTGTTAGAAAAGATCAATAGAACTTTAAAGCTTCTTAAAGATATTGACAGAAGAAAGTTAAAATATTTTGGACACATAGAAAGGATGGAAGGGGGACTTCTCAGAACATAATAGAAGGTAAAGTTCCTGGAAAAGAGGAAGGGGTAGACCATCAATGAGATGGTACGATGGTGTATGTGTGGAGTGACTGATCTTCAGAGAGTTGAGGCTGCCAGAAAAGCAAACAAGAGGACTACATGGTGAAGCCTGGTGTGGCACAACACCGAGCACTGGAGTGTCCATACTGCATCTATAGATGCCCAGTGAACATAGAGAGAGAGAGAGAGAGCAGATGGCAGACATTATGCTTGACAATAAATGATATAGATGCCCAGTGAACATAGAGAGAGAGAGAGAGCAGATGGCAGACATTATGCTTGACAATAAATGATATTCTTGTTTTAATCCTTTACCCAAGTGTAAGCAGAGTTTGCATGTGAAGTATCCTCACAACTAGTCTACTTGTATATAGAGGCCGTTGACTTCACCTGAAGTCAACAGATATTATTATATACAAGCAGACCAGTCGTGAAGATACTTCACATGCAAACTTATGTCTGGAGTATACTTTGTAACCAATCGAAATAAATAAAAACAAAATTTTCTACTAGACTTATAATAAAGTGTGATGGATCACTTAATCAGGTAGACATGCCATATGATCTAGATATGGAAGAAAATACATTATTTCAGAAGTTGGAAGGAATTGTTCAAAATAAGAATGTAATCACCGTAGGAAGTCGTAACGTACAGGTTTGAGGAGATAAGACAGGAGCAGAAAAAATTTTGGTTTAGGTCAATGAAAAAAAAGTTCCTGAAAACTGGATCAAATGATGATAGAATTATTTATAATGAGAGAAAGAGCTTTGCAAAAAATTAAAATATAAGTTGAAAAAATAAAATGCCAGGTTTAATCAATGCAGACACACATAACTAATAAAAAGACTAGTTTGAGAGGAGATATCCATTTGTCGATTATGCTAAACTGGAAAGAGAAAGATTTCTGTAGACAAATCTGCTCAAGTGAATATCTGAGTAGAAGGGAAACAAAAGTGCAGAAGTAAATTATTAAGATATAATAAATTTAGGTGCTTAAGGGTTAAAGCTGTATAACTGAGAGGAGACCTCCACATAGCCTTTAAAGGAATGCGAAGAACCGACCAGGGCTTCTGACCTAATGTCCAATCCTCACCTTCTCGTGGTGCACCCTGTTGGGTATCTACTTGGATACTGAACGAACTAGGATGGGCTGGCAATTTGGGATTTAGCCGACCAAATTGTATTCTTATTGGTTAAACCAAAATAAAAAATGATGGTACAACATGACAAAATTTCATGACGGCTGGGGCGTTGCCCAGTTAAACAAGGCCCCCATTGTTTACGCCAGGGAACCAGGACGAACAGCGAAAAGTCTGCTACTGGAACAAATCTGAAAACAAACCCCAACTCAACATCACCAGAGTTAAAGATCGGTACTATCAACGTAAGAAGCCTGAATGGCAAAGAAATGGAGCTAGCTGAGGAATTAGATAAGTACCAGATTGACATAATAGGGGTGACTGAAACAAAAAACACCAAAACTGATGAGATCTTTTTGAGCAATAAATACAAAATGTTATATTCAGGCAATGACAATCAAGGAAAAGAAGGAGTAGCCATAGTATTCAACACAATATATGAGGCTAATCTTCTTAAATGGCAGTCAGTCTCAAGTAGAGTAATGTGGGCAAATATGAGAATGGGGAACTGGACAATGAGACTTATTTGTGCCTATGGTCCCACAGAAGGTTCTACTAAGGTAGAAGTGGAGGAATTTTTTGAGGCTTTAGAAAAAGCAACTGACACAATGAAAAAGGAAAAGTTGGTCCTTGTTGGGGATCTAAATAGCAGAGTAGGAAATGATTGTGAGACATACAAAAATATTTTGGGAAAATTTGGAGAAAAGAGCAAAGCTAATAATAATGGCAAATATCTGTTGGATTTCTGCTCACGACATGGACTGGTTATTACTAACACCATGTTCCAACATAAAAATGTGCACAAATTCACATGGAGAGAAGAGGCTAGGAATAAGAAAAGTCTCATTGACTATGTTATTGTTGATAGTGATGTTTTCTCCCTGGTGCAGGACACCAGAGTGTACAGAGGATTTGAAATTGGAAGTGATTACTATTTAGTCTTGAGCAGGATAAAATTGAATTTCATATCGAAAAGAATGACATGTAAGAAAGTTTTAAAGCAAATAAAAGTTGAGCAGCTCTCAGATGTGAACTGTAGATTAAAATACAGAAAGATTATTGAAAAGAAAATGAAAGAGTTTGAGATCAGGAATCAAACCTTGGAGATTCAGTGGCAAACTCTGAAGAAAACATTGATTCTGCCAGAGAGGCATGTGGTGAGGTTGTGTGCAAGGATAAAAAAATCAGAACTCCCTGGTGGACACAGGAAGTTAAAGAGGCACTGAAGGAAAAGAAGAAAGCATATCAAAAGTTCCTGGCAAATAAATCAGCTTTTACTCTTACAGAATACAGAGACAAATGTAAGAAAGCTAAACAGTGTGTAAAACTAGCTAAACAAAAGTCATGGGAGGATTTGGCAAGAATATAGAAAATAAATATCAAGAAGGTGGCAAAATATTCTGGAGGTTGTTGAAGAAGCTTAGGAATGGAGGAAAGAGTGCTGTAAAAGGAGTTAGATATGATAAAGGTGACATGAAAACAGGAGAAAAAGATATCCTTGAAGTATGGAGTAATTACTTTGAAAAGCTGCTAAATGAAACAAGCAGTGATGACAGCATAGTGATAAAAAACACTGACCAGCCATGCAGTCAGGAATACATATCCATACTTTAAGTAGAAAAAGCCATCAAAGGCTTGAAATGTGGAAAGGCAGCAGGAGTAGATGATATTCGACCAGAAATGCTGAAGTATGGTGGTATAAGAGTCTTATAGTGGCTGCACTGCATAGTTCAGAAAGCCCGGTCAGAGCGACGAATTCCCGATGATTGGAGTAGAGCTCTCATGGTACCCATATATAAAAAGGGAAATAAAACTGAATGTGAGAATTACAGAGGTATTTCCCTACTGAGTGTTCCTGGCAAGATCTATGCAAGTATACTTGAGAAAAGGTTGAGAAGAATTGTGGAAGAAAAGCTTGGTGAAGAACAAGCTGGATTCAGGCCAAATAGAGGCTTTCAGGATCAGATCTTCACTTTACGACAAATAGTCGAGAAAGCATGGGAATATAACAAAGATCTGTATTTAAGTTTTGTCGATTTGGAAAAGGCATATGACAAGGTGCCAAGAGAGAAGCTATTCAATACGCTGCAGTTATATGGTGTCAATGGGGCATTATATCAAGCAATACTTAGTCTTTATTTGAGTTGTAAGTCAGCAGTTAGAATTGAAGGAAGTACAGGAAGATGGTTTAATGTTAAATCTGGTGTGAGACAAGGATGTACATTATCCCCTCTGTTATTCATTATCTATATGGATCACATTATGAAGGAAAGTGGTATTAAACCTGATATCAAAATTGGAGATGTTAATGTCAGCTCTTTGCTTTATGCGGATGATGTTATACTTCTAAATAAATCCGCTACGAGTCTGCAATATTCCCTCACTAAATTGAATAACTGTTGTGATAGATATGGTATGGTCAGCAATAACAAGATGAAGATAATGAAAATAGGCAGAATCATTGAAAATGTCAACTGTGTTGTGAATGGAGAACCTGTGGAACAAGTAAAACATTTCAGCTACTTCGGCGATTTTTACTGAAGATGGTAAATTAAATATAGAAATAGACAACAATCAGCAAAGCTGGTATGGTGGGAAGTCAATTGAATAAATTCAAATGGAATAAGAGAGAAATTAGTCGGAACACTAAATTAGCTGTATACAAGACAGTGTTCAAACCAGTTTTAACTTATGGATCTGAGAGCTGGGTCAGAAGTAAAACACTTGACCAAAGACTAGAGACCGCAGATATGAGAGTCCTGAGAAAGAGGTGTGAACAGATGGCATCAATGGCAATATTATATTAAAAATGAGGATATTAGGAAAGAACTTGACATTGTCAGCATCCAGGAATGTGTTAGCAGAGCTAATCTCAGGTGGTTTGGTCACTTAAATAGAATGGGAGAAGAGAGATTAGCAAAACAAGTGTTCTCTGCCAGGTTCGCTGGAAAACGACCCAGAGGAAGACCAAGATATAGGTGGAACAAGTAAAAAGACTCTTATACCACCAAAGTGCCTTAGACGATAGAAATATAAGATCTGATAATGTTGGAGTCTTGACAAGTAACAGACTGATTTGGAGGAAAATTGTAGATAGGAAGTTAGTAATGATATAATTTTTTCATGTAGTACTGTCATATCCTGTATATCCCTTAAGGGTACATGGCAGGAATTTGATGATGATGATGATAATAAATTTAGTTTTATCCTTTATCCAAGTGTAAGTGTTGGATCCTACCTCTTCTCAATCTATACCTTGGATCCGACATGTTATTTACTATGATGTTCTTAAACAAAATAGAAGGTTACTAGTTGATTTCTAATTCAAATATAAAGAAAATTTATATTTAAACACTGCGCCACTTTATATCTGAATTAGTTCAAGAATTGAAATTAAACCAACTCTCAACTACCCTTCCTTTATATGTTGTTTTATATATACTGGCCAAGTATATTTAACTTACTCAATTTACCCGCTTTGGTTCGAATATTTTATGAATGGTGCAGTAAAAGAGATTCAGGCAAAATACAACTTTAGATAAACAAAAACAAACATTTAATTTAGAATCATAAATTTTACACTTAAATTCACATCAGTAATTAAGATATCACAAACATTTTAACTCCTCAGGTAAATTCAGTCATTCAGCTCATACAATGGTAAATCTGTTATCTCTATAATACAGTCTTCTCACAGTTCCTTAAGTTCCAAATACAACAAAAATTGCAAGTAATACCTCTTCACAAACAAACACTTTTAAATTTACACTTTAGCTAACTTCTTGAATAGTTACTGTTAGTATAAGGAAATTCTAGGATGAAACTCTCACGCTTCTCTGTATAGGAATAATTAATGGTTGGAATAATCTTACCGATAATCTTTTTTCTTCATCTACTTATACATAAACACTTTTTGTAACTGTAAACACTTAAACAGTATACGGCACTCATTAAAATAATTCTTCTAAGCAATAACTGAATTAATCATCGGTCACAATACACATAAACAAACGTTGTTGCATAAAGTACTACTGATCACTCATGAAATAAGGCAACACACAATAATTCCTTAACTTGAGGTTTTATATGCACAGTTGTTCACAATCCTGCATTTATTTAATTCTTTAGACACTACAATTCCAAACACAGCTGTCGGTAAACTTCAATTTTACAGCCTCTACTTTTCACTAATAACTCTGTGCTTTGCTTCAAGGTTCCATATGTCCTTGAAAGGTCGGCCCTGAAATTGAATCTCAACTCAAATATCGCTAGTCTATTTAGTAGTCACTCAGCTGTCTTCCGTTAGCAATAATTGTTATTCTACAACTTATTAGCTAACCGCCTCTCGACTAGTAGACTTTATTTAGCTGCTTGAGTGACTTGCCGACTCGCTATTCTCGCACTGTGATTCCCGAATGCTCCAATTCCAACCTAATGCCAATCCTCTCCTTTCTCTCTCTAATCTATCTCTTAATTAATCATTTCAGCGTTCATCGCTTATATATCTGTTCTTCCCGCCTAAATTGTTCTCGTGATCTCTTTAAAACTTTTTTCAATATGCGTCTCCATGACAACAAAACAAAACATAATAAAATCGAGGTATTGCATAACGCTTAACTTCTACAAATAGGAATAAATAAAGAATATTTACATTTCAATTAATGCACAGTTAAATTATCAAATATAAACTTATAATATTAACATAGTAATAATTAAAATAGCTTAATATTTAATACAGTCTTTTCATTATTAATACATATACCTTTGATTAATTAATTAAATATTAGATAAAATTAAAGGTAGTTATATGAATATTAAATTATAAACAAGTGAATTACATTAAATAATACTTACAAGTGTAGCCTATGTGATGGAAGATCATGTTGGATTCTGAAGCAAATAATAATTACTCCAATCTCTATATTATCAGAATTCAACATAAGCAAACAAAGTTTGCATCTAAAAATATCTTCAGGACTGAGGTAAGGTGGTGCAACTTCGAGCAAAGGTGGACCAAGCTCTCATCACTCCTTGTCTCAGTATCTCCCATAATGCAAAGCACATCTCCTTGCGGACATGTATACTGCTATGCATTAAGGGAAGGGCCACTACCGGACCGGTTTCGACCTTTATTGAGGTCTCATCAGTGGGAGGCAGACCGAAACGGTCCTCCCTTAATGCATAGCAGTATACATGTCTGCAAGGAGATGTGTTTTGCATTATGGGAGATACTGAGACAAAGAGTGATGAGAGCTTGGTCCACCTTTGCTCGGAGTTGCCTGGTGTTGCACCACCTTACCTCAGTCCTGAAGATATTTTCAGGCTCAAACTTTGTTTGCTTACACTTGCATAAAGGATTAAACTAAATTTATTATAGTCTAACCAAGTGCAAAATAAACTTCCAACTAAATTATTAAGACTGTCTGCCCCACGACTTTGGAATTGATAAGTTGACAACAACCTGTCAAGCAGATGGGAAATACTGCAAAAGATATTCGGAAGAGTAGGAATGAGATGTCATCCCTGGAAACATAAGAGCCATGTATAGTAAAGTGAAAGGGGGACTTTTTTTGTGTATGGAGTGTTATAAATAAGTGGAATGCATTACAAGAGTTGGTGAATGCTCCAACGTTGAACGTGTTAAACATGAGGTGAAATCAGTGGTGAGCTATGGAAATTTTAACAAAGGGCTTGCATCGTCAAGCAAAAAAAAAGCCGCATTTCACACAAAATCGTTTATTAATACAACTTGTGTACAAATGCTAATCAAAAAGTATGAGGGGACAATCAACCTGTAAAGGCTATCATTTTTAAACAAATATTTCATGATCTAAACATGAAATATTTGCACACAATCATCTGTGTTAATTTATCTTACATAAAAAAAACACTTTTTAACCGTCAAAATATAAGAATAAAATCTTTTATAATCGCATATATGAAATAATCTGCATTTTTTATAAACAAAATAAATTTCTTTTGTTTGCGATAGAAGTTTTTATGACAAACAATCTATAAATAATAAATAAATATTATCTAAACACTATAATAAATTTAGTTTAATCCTTTATCCAAGTGTGAGCAAACAAAGTTTGTGCCTGAAAATATCTTCAGGACTGGGGTAAGGTAGTACAACACCGGGCAACTCGCAGTAAAGGTGGATCAAGCTCTCAGCTCCTTGTCTCAGTATCTCTCATAATGCACAGCACATCTTGCGGACATGTATACTGCTTTGCATTAAGGGAAGGGCCACTACCCATACCGGTTTCAACCTTTGCATAGGTGAAGCAGGCTCTAAAAATAAGACGATCCCGAAAGATCGTCCAACTGAGCGTTGTTCCACTCAGTGACAGGCTCACCCCATCACTGAGAACTTCTCAGCACTGGCTCTACCCAGTGGCAGGCTCACCCCACCACCAAGCAGAACCATAATCTCAGTGGTGGCCCCACTCAGAGACAAGCAAAAACCTATCCTCAAGCAGAGCCTCTTAGAACCTAAGCCTAACCTGCACCGGTTTCAACCCTCTTTGGGGTCTCATCAGTGAGTTGTTAGACCCGGTTTTGATCTTTATTGAGGTCTCATCATTGGGAGCCATGCCCAGAGTGGAGATACACTAAGTAATAGGAGAGGTCATCCTTACCTATAGGAGTTGACAAAAGGTGTGCCACCTTATTAAATTATTCTGGATTTAGAGAAAGATGTTTGAAAGTTTCTTTTTCAAATAAACTTTCAAACTATCCTTTAAAATTTTTCAAATTATCCTTTATCCAAGTGTGAGCAAACAAAGTTTGCACCTGAAAATATCTTTAGGACTGGGGTAAGATAGCACAACACTGGGCAACTCGCAGCAAAGGTGGATCAAGCTCTCAGCTCCTTGTCTCAGTATCTCCCATAATACACAGCACATTTCCTTGTGGACATGTATATATACTGCTATGCATTAAGGGAAGTGCCACTACCCGTTTCGACCTTTATTGAGGTCTCATCAGTATTGAAGTAAATTATATTTATGTTTTGTTTTTATACTTCAAGTGATTAATCAACGGGGGCATTATTTTATAGTCCTATTTATTTATATGCGATTACCAGAAGTGAATTCTTATTTGTAAAATGGTAGTAGCAGTAACTATAATATTTTATTTAATGAAATCACTTTGTTAGGTTATCGTATAAGTTTTTCGTGTAACATATTTTAAAAAATAATGGTTTTTTTCTTTTTTTTGAAAAATAAAAAAGGAAAGAAGAACAAGGGGCTCACAAATTTGAGAAAAAATTAACAAAGGGCTCTGGCGAGCGACTTATAGCTCACCACTGGGTGTAATGGATATTATGGGCTACAGTGCTCAGCTTTTGCAATAAGTCTTGTGTCTCCAAAAAACTACAAATTTACTAATATTGAACATGAAACTTATTCATACTTCCATTTGATTTCCATTGTCTTCTTCACAGCACTTTTGCATAGCATCTAGGAATGCTGTCTCACATTTAAGTCTTCCCTCCACTGTTTTGTCTCATCCATTCCATGTTAATCCCTTTAAATCTTCTCATTAACTTAAATTTCTCTATCATATCACTTATTCCCTCAGCCTATTCTCCTCATGACCAACATTCTCCAGACTCCTCCTATTGGCCTTATTTACTTTTCTCTGAACCCTCTGAAGAGTCTTCCTGTGATTTTTTTCTACATTTTTATTTCAATCATTTGTTTTAATTTTTAATTTTAATTAAACTCATTTTAATTTTTTTTAATCCTCCTCTGCTATTTTAGTCTGAAACTTCCATTCTCTTTGAGTGACTATGTTGGTTTAGCTATAGAGTAGCACGTATTCCGCAATAAATAGCTTTTTATTATATAAATATTTCGTCTTATGTATCATAAGACATCATCAATACAGTTATCTAACAACAATAGGAATTGCATTCAAAAGCAGTTAGCACGTGTGCTTCACATGCTACTGTTTTTTGAATTCAATTCTTATTGTTGTTCGATATTTATATACTAAAAAAGTTATTTACTGTGGAATACATGTTATTCTATAGTTATGGATATCCCACAAGTTTCACTAATATATATATATATATATATATATATATATATATAAACAGGTTAGTTTAGATAATGCTGCTTACACATTTATGAATTTTATATATATATATATATATATATATTTATTTATCCTCCACACGAGAGGTACAAGAACCTATAACACATGAGGTGTGGATGAGGGTTGAGAAAGAAGAAATGTATTGACATTTTTCTTAAAGAGCTATAGGTTGAAACTATAAGGAAATAATTGTGTCCTCTGGAATAAGGAAATATAAGTGTCCTCTGGAACAGCCTTCATGAAGAAGGCTGTTCCAGAGGACATAGCTAGATGGAATAAACGAGGAAGAGGAAAAGCAGGTTTGAGTTTGCATTTGTACTGTAAAGGGATGTTGGACAGCTGCTGCTTGTGTTTTAACAGGCCTAACAGCAATGGAGAGATGATGATGGCCAATTTACTGGAGCAGTGACCATGGAAGTGACTGTAGAAGAGACACAGAGATGAAATATTGCATCTGCGAGATAGAGGTTGAAGTGTAAGGGAAGGGTCATCTATGAGCAGAATTGCTCTCCTCTGGACAGCATCAAGAATTTTTAAGGAGGTTTTAAGGGCACCACCCCAAATGTGTGTGTGTACAGTATTCTAAAGATAGATGGATTTATATAGAGTTAATAGCTGGGTGGGTGTAAATAGCTTCTTGAGGGGAAAAGCATGCATCATTGTTTACATGCTGAGGAAGCTATTGATGTGATGTGTTTGTGCCAAGAGAGGTTGGAGGTAAATGTCAGTCCAAGGAGAGAGAGAGAGAGTTCATCCTGTTTGGTGATGTGTGTATTACTAAGGATGAGGAAAGGTGACTAGGTTATCCTTGCCCCATGGAAGGATGGTATAGAGATCAGTGTTTAAGGCACTAGTTGCAGATGATCTTGATGTAAGGGATGTCTGGTATCTACCTGGTTTGTCAAAGGAGTAGGGCGAGTGGAGAGTGCTATCATTCACAAAGCTATGGATAGAATTTGTAGTTATTGAGAGTAGATCATTTATGTATAAAGGAAACAGGATATGTGAAAGAATGGAACCCCGAGGTACTCCTGCATTGATGGCAAAGCTTGAAGAGAGAGTGCCGTTCACTATGACACACAGTGAATGACCAGAATACTGTATTAATAATATCAAGTTTTCATATAATATATTCATCTGTTCAATTCTGTAATTCTCTTTAAACCCACGCCTCATCTCCCCCCCCCACACCTTTTTTTTTAATAGAGTATATCAACTCAACTCTCAGATTTCAATATTAGACTTACTGTAGATTCTGTGTTGCATCTACTTGATGTGGATTATAATACAGAATTTCTCATGTCTAATGTATATATACTCCTCCGAATCAAAAAAAATATTCATCTGTTCAAATTCTGTAATTTTCCTTACCCTCCCCCCCCCCCATTTTTTTAATAGAGTATATCAACTCAACCCTCAGATTTCAATATTAAACTTACTGTAGATTCTGATGCATCCACTTGCTGTGGATTATAATACAGAATTTCTCTCTTATCTAATGTATATACACTTCCCAATCAAAAAATAAGAATAATCAAAGAAAATGTGTTCAATGATTTGCAATTCTAATTAATCTTATAGAAAATAATTATTACCAAGTATGAATTAGCATAATCTAAATCTATGTACTTTGTCGATTATATAACCATGTTAACACATAAAAGTGTAATATTAGAAAACTGTTATTTGTAAACATTAATTAAATTAGAATAATTTTTAACGTGGTTCAAAATATTAGTATGCGAAAATAAATGCACAAATATTACAGTCAAAGGGAAACATGATAATTAGTACTTTGTTGCAAACTCCCCCTTAGCTTTTATGATCGTTCTTAAACGGTTGGGCATATATTTACTAGAGGTTCACAGTCTTTTTTTTTTCAGAAAAAAAAAATCAGTTAACCTATTTATTCAGTATTAAAATCAGTAACCTATTTGTTCCCGTATAGGGAGTAGGCGGGGCCATTTACCATATCTAACTTTTGGAGACTGAGTGGGCAGTTCAATCTCCACTGGTAGCTAATCAGACAGATAGCTGGCCCAGGGCTATCACTGATTCGTCGGCACGCAGTGAAGGTGGCAAGCTAGTGCCGCCATCTCGTGGTCCCTAACCCTAACACAATATTTTTCATGTCTGAAAATAGTGTGGGTTCGACGGTCGATTTTCTTGAGTTTACGAGACGAAAAACCCGAGTTTCCGGGAGAAAAAACCCGCTTGCCCGTGCCAGAGATCGACTAACTCGGGAACCGGTCGAAAAAAGGTTTAGAAAAATTTCCTCTAGTCGGCGACTAGATTTGAACCACCAAATCCTTTCTTCGTGCGGTCAAGCGCCGTAGAGTGCAAACGCCACTTCTACTGAGCTACACAGGCAATTTTTCAGGTAACCTTTTACAAATTTCTCAATAGATAACCTTGAACTTTAGTTCTTTATCCACAATATTTTTTTTTTATATGTATATCAAAATATGCCCATATGATCTGCAATTCAATAGGGTTTTAAATCTGGTGAGTTTGCAGGCCAAGGAATTACATTGATTTACCTTTCTTTGAGTCATCTAGTAGTGGTCTTGGAAGCGTGACAAGAAGCTGAATCTTGCTGAAAAGGCAATCATCACATAAAATGCTCAAGAATATCTTGATAATGCACTTTGGAATTGACTCTTTCGTACACAATACACGGCCTACTTGGATCCTCTGCGATCATGCAAGCCAGATGACATGTAAATTTCACCGAACGTTTCATGCATTCTTTATCAAATGCTTCTTGCTTAAGACGCCAAACACGTATTCCTTGATGACTGGGACACGCAAAACATACTTTCATTGCTGAAAAGTACCTTTTTTTTTTTTTCCAGTCCTCTTGAGTCCACAAGCCTTGACTAACACCATCGCACTCAAGCTGCCTTTTGCTTTTAAGTCATAAGCGCTTCGTCTAAGGCACACGTGATTTAAAACACAATTTATGAAGTCTTCTCAACGTCGTAGATTTAAACACATTCACACCTAGTTCTTTCCATCTCTTGTGAAAATATCTTGCACTTCTGAAGTGGTTTTTCTTCACGATATTCTTCAATCACCTCTCATCTCTTGCAATTATTTTGAAAACTCCGGCTATTAGAATACTGTCTCAATACTCTACTCACGCTTGCTTGAGAACATTTCAAATTCCTTAGTTATGAACTGTTGAGTTTGGCTTTCTTTGTGTAGAGACACCATAAGAAACTTCTTAGCTTCCGATGTATCCCTTTTCCACCCATGTTTAGCAAACGATTAACTAAAATCCACGAGCAAACGATTCCTCATACACGAGTCAGTCCCGGATCTACTGAAATATATCTGAAATATATGCTATTTCTGTGCTCTCCTGAAAACTTTTTTTTTTTTGCATAATTTTTGTATTTTTATTTATTTTTATACGATCTGGAAACTCTGCTCCAAACGTAATATGGAACATTTTAAGGCTACTTCAGGTCTCCACCAAGAGGGGAAGTGATGAAATTCATCTCCTACTAAAGACAGTCACAAACATAAATGCTAACAACAGGATTCAAACCTGCAGCCTGTTGATTGGAGAACGCATAAGGTAACTACTCGGTCTACCAGGCTGGTAGAACGACAAACGTTTTAGATTAGACTCTTTTGTAAACAGAAGTCTAGTGACCTGATGATAAATAACTGACGAGGCTGTTCAGAATTGTTTTCTAATTCCAAGTTAAACTGGATGCAGTTATGTTGCCTGTTGAGGAGGCCAAGAAATATATTGAGAGGCTAAGACAAAACTAAAGGAGTTTATATGGGGTTGCATCGTTCAACCGATGTTGACGTAATTTGAAATATACGTTATTTTTGTTTTAACATTATTGCATCTCCTTTTAAAAATTCAGTCCAGTCAGACCAAACTGAAGAGCAAGGATGGAAGAGGATGCTTCTTCTGCAGACAATCTTACAAGTCCTATCGTTCAACCGATTCTGATCAAATTTAGAATATATTTATTTCTTAGAGATAAGAAATAAATTTAGCCTAATTAGCTAAAATGATGAGAGGATGTTACAGGGTTTCTTCTCTCCAAAGACATTTTTCAGCATTTCCACGAAATCAAGAATATAGTTGTTTCTTACATTACATATGGTGCCATGACAGTCTATGCATAATTGGACCAAACTGGAGGGCAAGGTATAAAACAGAAAGAAGAAAAGAAAGTCATGTGCACACTCCTATCTGTTGCATGGTTGGGTTTATTTCAACAATTTACGCCTCAACTCTTTTACCTACTTCATATAAAATAACAAGTGATTTTGAAAAATGAGCCAAGTATAAGAAAGCAGTAGGTTGGCTGCAGTTTAGAATTGATTCATTGGCTGGCATTATTGTTCCACCTCCACTGATATTTCTCATGGAGGTGGAACACCCTGCATACACAAGTTATGGACTTATGTATGTATACATAATTACTGTTGGTTAATTAATTGTGTTCAATGGCCTATTTGGAAGTTCTTCACTCGGAGGAAGAAACTTAAGTTTCTGGGACAGAAAACCCAGCACTTCCATATGACAAACTAGTCCAGTTAAAGATACCAAGCTATTTTAAACCTGGTTTTACTCCATTTCCCAAGTAAACAAACAGACAAGTCAAGTTTGCGCCTGCAGTTTGTCATCTTATTATATGCCTTTACAAGACTTAAAAACTTAGAGCTTCTTATATTTGCTATGATTTTCGGAATATTTGCAGTTTTAGTTCTGAGCAGTGTTGGGTTTAGGGAAAAGTGACCTGAGCCTTAGGAGAGTCAGATGCACAATGCCTTCATAGATCCACAATTCAAAAGCAGTTTGGAGGAGGGAAAATGCTGAGTTATAACAGCCACTCGAGTTGCATCTCACCTATGCCAAATAGTGATTGCAAAGTTGTGGTCTAATAAATACTATTTAGTCTAAACTTTGCTCGTTTCTTGCATTTTTGAATGTTTTTCCTCAACTTCGTCCAGCTATTTTTGAATAAACTTTGTTCCAGATTCGAAGTCGAAAAATTCTACTATAATTCTCACATTCTACTAAAATCAGTAAATCGTCTAAATGATGTTTTATGCTGCAATGAAGTAGGTGGAACTCATTCATTTATTTATATTTTGGAGATTGATAGGCAGCTATCAATCTCCAAAATCTTAGAATAAATCTTAGATATCACTGATAGTTCATTTCACTTTACTGAGGATTTTTAGTATTATGACAGATTGATGCTGTTGTATATTGTATTCTTATTCATATTGTATTCTTAACTCTAAATATTACGACTGTCTGAAATAGCACGAGCTTTCTGCTGTCGATTTTTCTGATTTGTAGGGTTTAAGAACAGATATCTTGGCATTATTCTTATAGATCATCATCATCAATTTCCTGATAAGTATCCTTCCTGCCAAGGGGTGTTCAGATTACTATGACAGCACTACATGATTAAATTTACATTATTATTAATCTCTTATCAACAATTTTCCCCAATCAACTTGTGAGCACTCCAATATTGTCATATCTAACATTCCATACTTCTAAGGCACTTCTGACTGCCTTTTCATAGTTTTGGTCTTTTTATTGCTGATTTGCATGCCGAAATTGTTACAGCTGTTATTCACTTTAGTTTGTGAATCCTGGAGACTTGCACTTGATGTATTTAGGAGTACAACATCATCTGCATAAAGCAAAGAGCTAAGTTTGACATCTCCAATTCTTATGTCACTTACTTGCGTAATGTGATCCATATAGATGATGAATAAGAGTGAAAATAATGTGCATCCTTGTCTTATCCGGATTTTACATCAAACCATCCTCCTGTATTTTCTCCAATTCCAACTGCTGACTGACAACTTAAATATAGAATATGTATTGCTCTGTATGATGTTCCATTCAACCCAAATAATTGTAGCGTTTTGAATACCTTGTCATATGCCTTTTCCAGATCTACAAAACTTGAATACAGATCTTTATTATATTCCCATGATTTCTTAACTATTTGTTGTAAAGTGAAAAGCTGATCCTGACAGCCTCTATTTGGCCTGAATCCAGCTGTTCTTAACCAAGTTTCCCTTCCACAATCCTTCTCAACTGTTTTTCAAGTATACTTGTATAAATCTTACCTGGAACACTTAGAAAAGAAATTCCTCTGTAATTCTCGCATTCAGCTTTATTCCCTTTTTAAGAGATGGGCACTATGAGAGTTCTATTCCAATCATCAGGAATTCGACCTTCTGACCAGGCCCTGTGCATTGTGCATTGTAGCCACTGCAGAACTTTAATACCTCCACACTTAAGCATTTCTGGTCGAATATCATCTACTCTGGCTGCCTTTCCACATTTCAAAGCTTTTCCTACAAGTATTGATATGTACTCTTTGCATTCCTCTTGAAAATGTTCTGGTACTTTTCTGTCATGACTTAGTTCGTTTAACAATCTTTCCAATTAATTACTCCAGACATGTAGGATATCCTTAGTTTTCATGTACCGTTATCATCTTTGATTTCTTTTACAGTACTCATTCCTTCATTTTCGAGCTTCTTCAATAGCCTCCAGAACTTGCTGATATTTATTTTCCATACTCTTACAATGTCTTCCTGTGATTTTCGTTTAGCTACTTTTACACATAGCTTAGCTTTCTTACATTTTTTAGGATATTTATTTAATTATGTTCTGACTTATTTGCTAGGAACTTTTGGTATTCTTTCTTCTTTTCCAGGACCTTCTTTAACTTCTTGTGTCCATCATGGTGTTCTTATTTTTCTATCCTTGCATAGAACCTCACCACATACCTTCTTCGCTGAATTAATCAATGTCATCTTCAAAGTTTGCCTCTTAGATTCCAAGATTTGGTTCTTGTTTTCAATTTGTTTCATTTTTTTTTTCAATGTTTGTGTAGTCGAGGCGACAATTTACTTGTAAAGGCTGCTCAACTTTAATTCTTCTTAAAACTTTCTTACATACTGTTCTTTTCAATGTGATATCCATTTTTATCTTACTTAGTACTAAGTAATTATCACTTCCAAATTCAAATCCTTTGTACACTCTTGTATCTTGAACCAGCGTGATGATATCGCTAACAACAACGAGAAGTCAGTGTGGTTTTTCTATCTCGTGTCTTCTCTCCATGGGAACATGTGCACATCTTTACGTTGAATTTCCTAGATATAAACAGCAAATACCTTGGCACCTCTTGTAGCTTGATACTGAAATGAAAAAAAAAAAAAAAGCATGGTGTGCAAGACCTGACTTGCCATAGTTTCAGTTGTGGGCAGCGAAATCCCAGAGGAAGAAGTCTTTGTTTGAGTATTCTGAGTGCCGAAAATCAAGCTGCAAAGGTATTCAAAAATATTCCAAAATATTTTAAAAAGGGCATCAAATGATCAAAATTTTTGAGAATTCTTTTTTCCCTTAATGCTTGAGTTGATGAAATTTGCATGTCAATACTTAATTTAGTTAATAAATTAGCAATTTTATTCTATTTCCATGTAGTTCTCTAGTTCTGCTTGGAACTAAAGGAAATGTTTTGAGTAGTTTCCATATATTTAATCATGCAACCTTCCGACATTTTTTGTATTCTTTAAAATGAAATGCTGTTTTACTTCTTAGACACAGTACATCTACGATTTCTTTTTTTTTTCTGAATTACTTCTTTGGCTTTTTTATGGGTCCATCATAGAGTTATTTTTTCTATCTATCTTTGCAGACTATTTCGATTATGATTCCCTACCTTAACTTAGTGACGTTTTCTTTAGATTTTGCAATTGTCATTAAAATGTGATATTTCATTTCTACCTTCTGCATTTTTACCCAATACTTTTATTAATCCATGTCTGATTGCAGTCTAAAAACTGTGTGGAAAGGCTTACGTGTTCGTTGCACATGTTGATTGGATTTTAACGGTATAGATGCGAACGAAGATTGATAATTAACTAATATTAACTGGTATTATATCCAGCATCTTAAGAGCAGACAAAAAGTTTGTTACAGTAGGGATACAACCCCAATCCGGTGTAACAGTGGGACTAGTATGAGTAATTGTATCGTGCAACACAAAGACTAAAGTCCTAATTAGGCGCCATCTAAGTTAAAAAATATATATTAATTTGGTCTTAGGATGATCGTCTCCAAATCTTTGATAGATTTATACAGCCATACTTGTTGAGGTTTGGAGTATGTTTCAAGGCTTCTGATGATTCCAGGAACAACCTCTCAGACTTGTAAATGCTTCTGTGCAGTACTTTTATTTTTTTCCAATTGATCCTGTGTGCAGCGGTATCCAAAGCATGGTCTGCAAGACCTGACTTGCCATAGCGAAAGTGCCAGATATATTTTTTGTGTTCACTGAGACGGATGTCCACAATTATTCCTGTCTGTTCGTAGTAGGCTCGATGACACTTCGTAGACTCCTGGATGTGATAAAGGAGAAAACCTGTCCTTAGGTGAACGGATGAGGGTTGCCAATTTCATATAAGGTTTAAATACTGTGCGTAGTTAGTGTTTGTTAAGCACCCTAGATATCTTTTCAGATATGCCTTTAATATATGGGATGGTGATAGTTTTGTTGTAGTCTTCTGTGGTAGATAGTGGGGAGGATTTTTGGGGAGCATTTAGTATTTTATCTATCTTATGGGGATTATAGCCATTGGTCAGGAAGGTGTGTCGCAAGTGAAAAAGTTCAGTAGTGAGAGCAATGTCATCGGAACAAATTGCTTTAGCTCTATGGCTTAGTGTTTTAAAGATACCATATTGTTAAGAAGGGTGATGGTGTGATTGTTTGTGTAAATATCTCCCTGTGTGTGTGTGTGTGGGTTTTCTATAATCCGAGAATGATAAGGAAACTTCTGGAAGACATGTGATAAGTGTGTCCAGGAAGGGCAGACAGTTTTTTTTTTTTTTTTTTAAAACTTAGATGGCCCCTAATTAGGACTTTAGTCTTTGTGTTGCACGCTACAATTACTCATACTAGTCCCACTGTTACACCGGATTACGTTTGTCTCGCTAATGTAACAAACTGTCTGTGTGCTCTGAAGATGCTGGATATAATGCCAGCGAAATATTAGAATTCAAATTAATAAATAGTTATTTTCTTATCAATCTGTGTTTGCATTTATACCGTTAAAATCCAATCAACAGTCTAAAAATTGTTCAGCTATAATTAATCAATATTGTTTTAAAACCTTTGTTATATTAATCCTTAAAATTACATGGCAATCACTTTCTATTTTATATCGTACGTAATTGTGTTTCAAATATACTCAACTTTCTATCATTTAAAAGAAGAAAGAGAATTGATTGCTTTGAGTTTAGAAGACATATAAGACCTCTTAATGAAATAAGTAGGTACAAATAAAATTGACGAGAAAAGACCCGCATAAAGATTCCAAGTACGATGGATAGATGTGGTAATGAAATATATAAAACAGTTCGATGAACATTTTACACCAGATGCAACGTATTATGGAAAAACCTAATGATAGCAGCATTTAACCTAAATGGTCCGTCGAAGAAGAGAATGTAAAATAAGTATCCAGGTAAAGTCTAAATTTATTATTGTTGTTGTGAACCGCAGCCAAAGAAACTAAGCGTGCTACGACTAACATTATATATTATTTTATATCGGTTTTGTGTTGTACCCGATGAAAACAAAAGTATCCGATATGAAAAATCAGTTCTCATGTATGAGATCAGTCAACTTTACTTCATTTAAAAAACTCACATCAAGGTTCTTCATGCTAGACGGCATTCGATCCCAGACATTTCCAACCAAAGGGCATTGTCCACAATTAATTGAGGATAAAGTCCGAAGATATTACTATTGATAATAATACCATCAACTTTTTCTGCTGTTTGTGTATTCTTTCTATGTGTACGCAAGTACATCATTAAATGCATCCTGCTTGATCTCGGTGCTGGAAATGAGTAATAGGCATTCAGAACAGAAAACCTTATCTTCACTAAAATAACTGAAATAAGAGCCTAAATCTGGCTATGGTATTAATTCGATATGTTTTGTTTTAATCCATTATTATAAATAAACTATTTATTTCCCCAAAATTTCAAAGAATTTGACCACTTCAGTACTAGCACCTATATGAACCAGGTATAAATAAGCACACATTTTCTGAATTCTAACATTGAAATCCGTTCACATCGCTTCACTTGAAGATGCATCGTATACAAAAAGTTTATGAAGTGATGAATAAAACAATATGATCTGAATTATCAGTGGGAGTGATTATATTAACAAATAGATGGCGCGAGGGCGGCTCGTGCATAGGCACTGCGGAACTGCAGCACCCCCAATTTTTCTTGATACATAAATATATTTATTATTTTATTTATATTTGCTTGTGATATTTAATTTTATCATCAACAATCCTATACGATTCCCTTATTTTGTATAAAAAATAATAAAAATCCATCATGTAGCACTAGGAAGGCGAAGGACGCTAGCAGCACTGTGTTTACCACAGTGTCATATTGCTACGCGCGCAAGTATATGCACGTCATAGTGAGATGTGAGCTATTAGCGTAATGCGGCACTGTCCGTCGCGCAGTTCCACTGTTGTTTATATGCAGTTTGCGCCAGTAGTAGAGTGTTCGTAGTGTTTATCGTTTTTACTCCATCTCTTTAAATATTTGGACATTACAATTAAAGATTTGACATTTGTTATAGTTTTTATTTTAGAACATTATTGAGGTTATGATAATGGATTTTATTTTTAAGTAATTTCCAATTATACCAAACTGTATAATTTTATCGATAATAAACATATTTTTTCATGTTTAATTTTTTTTAATTTTTACTATAATTTGATATTTTATCCAAACACGTATACATTGTACTTACAGTGTGTATGTATATTTCGAAAGTTGCAGTCCCACACGATTTCAAGCCACGAGCCGCCACTCATGAAAAGGAACAGAGATATTGATCAGATGGATAGAATAATTCAGAAATTTGGTAGGTTAATGCCTGTTATTTGGACAAGGCCGCTGCCAATAATCTGATCCAAATGACAGCAGTGAAGTTCACATTACGTTCTTATATAACTCCCAAACAACCTCTTCAATAAAAAGTAGCTTCAGATGGAGCGATGTGTATAAATTTAAAAATCTGTTCACTAAATCCACTAAGTTGAACTAAAAGGAAAATGACGTGCCTATCTTTCATCCTATAAACGTCCTTTTTTATTTCTTTACTTTCCTTCACTTCTTCCGCTCTGCATTTCTCTTACTTTCAAACATTTAAAATTCTCTCCTCTCTGCCAACCGACTCGTATATCTCGGAGAATTCCCTTATCGGTCTGAAAAATAATCCAACTGAAACTACTAAATTCCTCTATGTTTTGCTCCTTCTCCTTCTTCTTTATTCATAAACTAGTCATTTATTCCAGACAAGATCGTGGTCTTTATGTTCACTTCCAACTTAATGGGGGAAATGAGAAATATCTAACATAAGAGGTCAGAATGCATCGATATTTCATTCTCTGCTTAGCATAGCAGTTTTTCGGAATGGTCGCTATATGAAAGAAGTCAACGGACACCCCATGGACAAGGTGCTGCATGCCATGTAACGAGTCATGTGTTTGTAGCCAGTATAAATTGGAGGAATATGATGCTCCCAAGTCAGAGCAACTGTGTCCGGTTGAAATGACTGCGAGAAGGGAACTGACGGGTTTGATAGAGACATTGTGATAGAATGCCATGTGGCAGGCCTATCTGTTCGGCAATTTTTTGACAAATTGGGCCATCCCAGGTCAACAGTCAGTGATACCATACTGAGATGGAAGCGTCAGGAGTCACACCCAAGTGCTACCCGCACTGGACGATTCACCCTACAGTCATATTTGGTGAGTGTGGTGAGTCGTCCACTGGGGGTAGCAGTGGACGAAAGATGATATATAAAAACCGCCATTCGGCACGTCGAATGCGGAGTTTCGGCCATCGACTGGAACACGAATCTCTACAAAAACATTCAGAACCATGTCTCACAACATGGGTTTCCATAGCAGGATCGCAATATGCAAGCCCCACATTACCCGAACCAACATGCAGCTTCGTCTTCAGTGGTGCAAAGAGCGTGAACAGTGGGATGTGGAAGCGATCGGCGGGTGTGGCAGATGTATGGTGAACGTCTCTTATGAGAATGCATTACCGTAACTAAGAAATTCAGAGTTAGCGGTGTGATGGTATGGTCCTGTTTCTCCTGGTTTGGTGTCAGACCTTTGACTCCGACATCAAATCAGGTGTTTCTGAATCCGAGAAGTATTTAAACATGTCGGACAATACAATGCTTCTATTTGTGTTATTTCTAGGGAGCCGACCATTGTCTCCTTCAGCAAGACTATGCAGCGTGTCATAAGGTTGCTGTTGTAACTGTCACAGTTACCCGATCTCAATCATATTAAAAATCTGTGGGATGAACTGCAGTGTCAGATGAGGTTAAGTGTGAAAAGTATGCCCCGTAGCAGTGGCGCACTCAGGATTTAATCTTGGGGGGGGGGGAAGAGTTGAGCAGATGATTTGAGAATACACACTACGCATCGCATACGACCAATGACTGAGCATCTTCAATGATTGCTAATTCATAAGTAGTATAGAAATAGAAGACACGACGCAGCATAAATAAAAAAAAATGAATTTTAATTAGGAAAAGATTTTTGGGAAATTTTCTAGTGTTTTTTCCTTTTTCTTTTTTTTGGGGGGGAGGAAGGGTCCCTTGACCCCTCCCTGGGTGCCCACTTCCCCGTAGGATTGTTGCAATTATCGCAGCTAAAAGAGGCCCTACATCTTATTAATGTGGGTGTCATGGCTCTTTGTTCCTCACACTATAGTGTCCGTTGACTTCTTTCCAAGCAGTGTATATTTCTCTTTATTAGTGTATTTGTATTTCAGTGATAAGGAAATATAGTAGTTCTTGTGATTTAGGCCTATTGCATTATAGGATATTGAAATTTTGATAGATTTTTTTTTTTTTTTCATTAGCAATAGAAGAAATGATTATAACAATGAGATCAGATAGCAGATATTTTTTTATGCTGAATCCGTATTGCAAATTTAGAACTGAAAGCTTTTCTTTGAGCTGGGAAAGACAGAATGCCATGTGAAAATTGTTACTTACAAAGAAGTACTTGCAAATTATACGTGACAAGCGATTATATTCTTGTTTTAATCCTTTACCTAAGAGTAAACAAACAAAGTTTCTGTGTGAAGAACCTTTGCCACTGGATTCTCTATTTACTTGTACATAGAGCTGTAGAATCTACAATACCTCAATATTCAAAACTTCTATAATGAAAACATACTTCCTTTCGGAAACGTACGTATTTTGGTAAGCATTATGAAAAGATTCACTACCCAAATAGGTTTCGACCTTTATTGAGGTCTCCTCAATGGGAGCAAGACCCAAGAAGATACTCAGTTTAAACAAATGTGAAAGTTAAGAGTCAAACTTGAAAAAAAAAAAAAATCTTCCGGAGTTGCACACGACTTATGTTAGGGCAGAGGAGATTGAACAATTATGGAAGAAAACTGCGGATTCATACTTGCCATCTTATTTTTAAAATGTATAAATATCCTTATTTCATGAAGCCCTTTTGGTAGGAAAGACCTGGGTTCGATTCTCGTCCAAGACGTGAGGAACTTTTATCTGGTCTCTTTCGACTAAAGGTGAGTTAGCCGGTCTCATTCGGCAAACTGGCTCCATGAACACACGCATCTACAGACATAGGACACACCGTGAGGCATAAGGCCAACCGCCTTATTCTCGAGGCGGTCGCAGTTTCAAATCGTAATAGCCCATGCCTAATACGAACGTAACGGACCACTAGGCCTAATATAATCTAAGAGGAGAAGGATATATATGTCGCTTGACAGTATAACAACACGTTCAGCAAAATATGTGGCCATGGTATCCAGCAACATAAATATGGATCAAAGTTAAAAGGTGTATTGAATTTAGGCCAGTTATAGAGATCATCCGAAATGGATGGTCTCTATAATTGGAAGGGAAGGAAATAAGATTTATCGAAAATAGCGTCATGTCATTACGAAGACCAACCATTTTCTTGAAATTATTTTGTTTTGCCGAATAGAAATTCAACAGCTCTACATATTTTAAATTCTTGAAAATCATTAAAAATGGATAAATATCCACACTTCAATTGTTTGCTTATTTTATAATTTAAAATACGGTACTGAAGGGTGACGATGTATTTTCGGTAATTTATTAATTATTATTTTAATTATAGAAATTATAATATAGAAAATTATAGAAAAAATTGTAGAAAATTATAGAAAAAATTGTAGAAAATTATAATAGTAAAATTATAGAAATAATGATTTTTGATTATTATGTTAATTATCAAATAATAATTTATTGGTCATAACTCTCTCTTTCTCTCTTTCTCGCTTTCAGAATTTCAGAATGGAAAACCGGTCATAACGTGCATAAATCGTAAATCGGTAATGTTCGTAGACTGAAAATATCCAATTGTTTTCAACCAGTTCTTGCACTTTAAAAGAGTGATGGCACTTAATTACATTTCCAAGCACAAAAAATGGCTTAAGAAAAACTCGTAGGTGTTCTTTATACCCAGGAACAGTGCTTTTTCTCGAGCCTTTTCTTTTCACTGGCCACCTGCCCAAAGATCTATTTTAAAGATGTATATTACACTCCACTTTTAATGCTGCCAAGTACTGCTTACGTATAAACAATGCAGTCTACTATACGATTGGTTGAGGTATAAAATTGAAGTTGCAAATATTAGAATAATTGACGTAATTCAGATATTTTAGGAATAATGCTGAAGCCAATTTTTAAGTGTACTATACTTAAAAATTAATTCCAATAACAAGTATCATGATCAGCTAACAAGGAATCTTCTAACATGTGATTAGAATATTAAATAAAATTAAGGCATATAATGTAATATTTTTTATATAATTCGTTGCTTCCCTCCCACTCCCGTGAGTTTCAAAAACAAACAATTTTTGCATGTTTACAAATGGAATACATAATTCACTATACAGGTCACAGGAATCATGAAATATATACAGAGATGTGTATAAATATATATACAAATGACAAGTTATTGTTTTGCTATATACACAAACGTAAATCACGGCTTCTGCACATAAAATAACACCCGATTTTTATATACCACTTAAGAGTATGTATGGCACTTCTAATGCATTATTTTAAACATTATTTTAAACATCGACAATCTGGCTTAATGCTTGCTTATCGATAACAGCGACAAAATTTATAGTGGTTATAATATATTATTATTATTATTATAAAATTATATATTTATAATTTTATTGTTAAATAATAATTGCAATCTGTAAAAAATTTAAGAATTTATGAACTTCGAAAAAAAAAAAAAAAGAAGTTGATAATGACTTATAAAAGGTTATCGAAATAAAAACTACGTTTTATCAGTTCCATAGAATGAGAACGAAAACAAACAAGCGGAAGTGTTAGGTGGCGTTTCAAGTTATGGAACAAAGTATAAAAATTCAAGGCAATTGCAATTTCGTTCAAAGCGAAAGCAGCTAAAGAAATTATTTAAACTCATATTCTTTGCAGTGGAATCACTCTTGGAATGAACGATAGAATAGCATTAATTTCTCTATGTTATGTATTATTATTATTCTGCATTTTTTTATTCTTGGTAATGATTTATTCTTGGCAACGTTTTCAAAACTAATATTTTAATCTTGGTGTGCTATCCAGTTTCTTAAGCGGTAAAAATATATGCGCATTATACGAGGTCCGACAAGAAACAGAAAACACTGATTTTATTAACAAGCACATGACAACACTGGGTACTGCGTTAGGCACTCGTAAAGATCTATTAGTGCCAGTGCTTTGGGAATGAGGGATGCTTTTGTTGAGGTAGTAATTGACATGTTTGTCATAGGAGGAACAAATACCTGGAACGCATAATCAATATCAAAACTTTAGCGAGAGAGGAAAATGAAGATAAAAAAAAGATGTTACGTCATCTTTTTTTTATGTTTTTTTATTTATTTTATTTTTAATCTAAGAAGATACTATAATAATGATATGTGGTCATGACATTCAATAACATCACATTGAGTACAAAATAATAAGCATTTATCTGCTAAAATGATATAAAATGAAATGAACTAAAATCAACAAAGAGACAACCAGATTAATTCTGACTAGAGTTCGTATTGACGGTGCATACAATTTTTGATCGAAAAGCAAAAATCGTACGTAATATCTTGGTCAGAGACGGGATCTGATGAATATATTTGGTGTTCTGGAACAAATAAGATTTAGAACACTACTGGCATGCACTAGACCTCTTCTGGTTTCTTTCTACTCTCCCCAAGTAAAAAAAGCTACAAGGGATCGTACCTTACTTTCAGCCCATAGAGAACTTCGTCAAAATACAATAATATTTTTAAAGGTTCAGAGAAAATAATTTTCATTGGTATTTTTTAAGAGGTTGAGAAGGGAAGGCACTAGAATTAAAGCATAGCACTTTAAAGAAACCCTTCGAAGGTAATAATCACGATTAAAGGTCATTTTTCATTTTCCCGTCAATGTCCTTATTTTGTTGTCGGACTTCATATAAATACTCGTAAGAATCGGCAGTTATATATGTACAGATTGTCTCATTCTTTTGCAAACACTCACTACAATGGAAATGTAAAACTGAATACCTTCAACACACTTTTTTTTAAATGGTCCTATTGTATCTCTGATGAGTCTAGCCTAAATGCTTCACTGAAATCATTGTAAAAACAAGCCTTACTGAAGTTCTCTAAACAACTCAAAGATATCTAACAAAAAAGAACAGGAGAGGATATAAACACCCGGTACTTCTTTACAAAATGTGTAAAAAGAGTAGTCTTGAGAATCCTTAGTTCGACGCACTATTTATTGTGTACATAACAATTCATCGGTCCATAGTACGTTCATTATGCAGTACTCGATGACATACGCAGTGCCAACTTTTGTGCAATTCGTGTGAAAGACGATACTGACTGACCAACAGGTGGCGTCATGTTTGCTATCACCTTATTCTAAGGCACTTGAATACTTGCTGGAGAACCTACCAACATGCCATCACAGATTCGATGTGACATCAGAGATTTAGAGCAGCGCTCGTAGCGCCCTCTTTAGAAAGGAGGTAGGTCGTGCACAGACACTTTGCATTACTAGCGCAGAATCTTTAAGGCACAAACTTCAACAGGACTGAACTCACACCCTGGTGCTATGTAGCTGTTCAAGATCAATCGTCACCTTCAACTGTTGAGGACGGAGACCATTCGGTGGATGGTTTTCTACCACACTCGAATCTTTACTTCCAAATGGTGATGATAAGAATTCTAGATTGCTTCTGTTTTTAATTTTAGAACTCTGGACGACTTCTTCTTCACCTGGGACCAACACTATTGGCAGACTGTGACGTCGGCAAGGAAGAGCTACAGTAGTTTCCAGATCTAGTGCTTCTAGATGACCTAAGTGACCTAACATTCGCCTTGTCTGACGGTTGAGATAAGCATTCCTTGTGTCATCTTTCAGGGACTGAACCAATTTAAGAAGACGCTGCATTTGATAGTCCCTGTTATGGTTCTTATCTCGGAGACTGTCTGTACTGTGGCTAGGTTCAGGAACAGGGAAAGATTGTACCCTTGTTAGTCCCTTTCCACCGGACTTCCCTTGCCGCTGCTGAAAGAAAAGCAATAGATTAACATCCACGTCTACTCCAAGGCGATACAGTTTATTTCTTTGATACCAAATAAGTGGTTTAATTTAATTATTTAATTATATTGAATAATTAAATAAATTATAATAATTAAATAAATCTACAAACAGGGAAGCTCTTGAGAAACAAATGTATCTTAATGGAGAAAGAATCGAGGAAGTCAGCAAGTTTCAGTACGTGGGATCCATTATTAATATGAAGAATTGTTGTTCAGAAGACATCAGAAGAAGGTTAGGAATGGCTAAAACAACAGTCAGAGACTTGTCTAAAATCTGGAAGGATGGATCTATCTCCATGGGAACAAAGTTGAGGATTTTGGATGCAGTTGTTTTTCCGACAGAGACTTATGGATGTGAGACTTGGAACCTAAAGAAGTCAGATAAGAAACAGATATCTGCTTTTGAGATGTGGTGTTACAGAAGGCTGTTGAAGGATATCATATACTGAAAGGCGTACAAATGAATGGGTGTTAGAAAAGATCAGCAGAACTTTAGGCTTCTTAAGGATATTGACAGAAGAAAGTTGAAATACTTTGTACACATTGAAAGGATGGAATGAGGACTTCTCAGAACAGTAATAGAAGGTAAAGTTCCTGGGAAAAGGGGAAGGGGTAGATCATCAATAAGATGGATGGGTGGTGTGTGTGAAGCAACTAATCTTCTGAGAGTTGAAGTCTCCAGAAAAGCAAACAACAGGACCGCATGGCGAGGCCTGGTGTGGCACATCATCAAGCATCGGAGTGACCATACGGCATCTATGGATGCCCATGAACATATAGATAGAATTAATCTACTGATAAATTTTTAATTGCCATCTGAGGTGGAGAGCATGGCAGACAACTGCTGCCATCTTGTGGTCCCGAACCCTAACATCATATTTTATTGTCTGATATAGTAATTCTATCGTTGATTTTCCTGAGTTTATGAGAATTTCAAAATTATAAATTGAAATCTAGCTAAAGTAAGTACACTTTTTGCAAATGTATTGATGGAATTTTTACTAATGGGAAGAAAATGTTTGAACTCGAATGAGCATAGGCACTGTAGTCGTGAGAAAGACAAGACATAGACTGAAAAGACCAGATTTGAATGTCATCTAGAATGCAAGGAACTTTAATAAATGCAGGTTATAAACAGAAGATAATCTCGCACGAAGATAAGAGGATATTTCTGCTTAGAAATCTGGGTTTTTCATTGAACAAAACTCCCAAAGCGATCAAAAGAACATGATAGAACACGCACATAATGCACTGAACTCATAATCTATTATGGCAGTGATAATTAGTTCTTTAAGTCGTATTTCCAACATAACCGCTCACATAAACCATTCAACGTAATGGGAAATATATTATTTTGCTTCAACGTTCTTTTATCAGACTTTTATTAACACTTTTTTGTGTCTTTATCACTTAGAAATTGTGTTATTTCATATATTTTAAAAATAGTAATGTATATTATTTATCACCGTGTAAAATATTTAGTTTCTTTCTCATATGATGAAACGTTCAAACTAATATAGAATTATACAGTTCCTCTTTAGGTTTAAATTCCAATTTTAGGCAGTGAATTCAACTGACAGTAATGAACCGACTGGTTTAAATATTCCAAAAAATCATCTTCTTTCCAGATTCCAAACGTTTACGTCTTAGAAAAACGAGTATGTTTTACGCCATTCACTTCTTCAGTGTCTCTTACAGAGAAATGACGACAACCTTTAGCTAAGTACACACGATTTCCAAATCTGTATTTTGATTACAGGCTGGATATCAAGAAGTCGAGTACGCAACAACATTAACCTCACAACAAACAGCTCTTAGAACTTCAACTAAAAGTAGCCTGCCAATATTTCACTGTCACCAATGAGTTAAACGTGATTCATCCACAACGTGGAGTTAGCTCGTGTCAAATTAGATTATTGAGTCACCCGTACGGACAGAAAAGTAATAGCCCATAACACATTAGCTAAGGGAAGGAGGGAGCTAATGAGGATTGGTATAATGATTAGTTCCTGCCAACAACCACATTAAGCATCCTAGTCTGTTTCGACGAAGCCATCGTTAATATTTCTCGAAATCATCGCAATTTTGGAGTGCTTTGGCCAAGTCCTTAAACTGAGATGTTGAGTGATGTCAAAAAACTCCCTTTTTCCAAGAACTAGAAGTCGAATCAAACACGTCAGCGATTGAGTATACTAGAGTGCTATGAAGTCAACTTTTTATGCAAGTATGGCAGTCTAATGCAGTAATTATTCTGTCCATACCCGTTTAAATGATGCTAGAAATCACTGACGCAAATAATCACTGGTTTCGTGGTCTTATATACCCTAGGATGTATTTCAGTTTTTTTTTTTTTTTTTCTGGAATCATCTTTTTTTTTTTTTCTTTCGTTATTGTGAATGTATGCTATAAGCTTATGGTTAGATAAGCAAACTCTTGATATGCCCATCTAGTATCAAATATTGAAACTTTGATCGTAAAAATGAAACAACTTTTTTTTACCTTTAACTTAGTAACAAAATGCAAATCTTGTATTTTCAATTTCTTCTAAATATGTATCTTAATATTTTCCACAAGGGATAGTATTAATTAAGAAAGGATACTATCTTAATTAATACTTTCTTGTTGCAGTTTTATCTAGGCAGTAACTGGTTAACTGCCTCACCAACAAGACTTGCAGCAACTATGCAAAAGGTAAAAATTGAAGATAAAGAGATTTTTTTTGGTAAAATGATTCTTAAATAATACCCACTATTTGAGGATACTTTAAAGACTGTATTTTTCTATTTGAAAAAAAAAATATGCATAAAAAATAAAAAAATTAAACTAATTCATAAAGCTCATAAAGGATTTGAAACCTTACTAAATATAAATAAAAGCCGAGTACTCATTTATTCTTTCTAATTTAATTTAACAGATAAAATTGACAAAATATAAATAAATATACGCAGTCATTTAAAGAATAAAAATCTATAGATTTATATACTGTAAAATTATTATTTTTATTTTATTTTATTTTTACTTTTTTAATAACTTGCAATGAACAGGAGAACACAGACAAGGAGGAGAAAATCCCAAAAGACCTATAGCATCATTTAATAATGACTGATTTATGAATTTTTCCGGTTTTCTGTCTTGTTAATTTTGTTCTACATCGTGCAGTCAACTGATTAGTTTATCAGCAAAATAAACGAAAATTATTCAAGGCGTCAGTTATTCAAGAATAAAGTATTAGAATTGTAAACATTATTCTTCTGTAAACCTCCCATATATAAAAATGAAACAAATATTTAGAAATTAAGAGATTGACTGCCAATTAGAAATGACCACCACCTAAAAATAAAATAACAATGTCAGCCAAGTAGCCGCATCTTAATAATTTATCTGTTGGTGAAAGTTTGAGATTTGGAAAAGTATCAACGTACATCTTTATGGAGCCTCAACAAAGCAATAAAACAAACTATTGATTGGAATAAAAATAATAATAATACATAAAATCAGTACGGAAATTTTAATTAGTATGCAATTATTAGATACTAAACAGAAAAATATAAAATAACAAATACACTCATGATCTTTTAAGTATTATGAAGTATTCATTAAAAGTTAATATGTTGTGAATTTTCAAATAACTCCGCCATGGGATCCTTAGGGGTCTCATGCCAGTCCCAAGCCTGGATAAAGGAGGAGGGTCGGTCAGATGAGTGTCGATGCTCTGACCGTAAAGAAAAAACACGATTGTTATCTGATGCCTATACAACCAACAGCTACAACATGCTGGCTCGGGCGTTGCCCGGATAAACAAGGCCCGCGATACCAATCGAGCGATCGGGATTGAATCGAAAAGTGGGGATACCGAAAGGAAACAGAAACGGAAACTGAAACTAACAGAACTGTTATCAGTAGGAACGTGGAATGTGCGGACATTCTGGATGTCAGGAAAATTAGAACTACTTCGTGAGGAAATAAAGAGATATCGGTGGGATATACTAGGATTGGCAGAGATGACATGGATATCATCTGGAGAGATCAATGGATGCGAAGCAATATGGTCAGGATATGGCACCATGCACGAAGCAGGAGTTGGCTTCCTTCTTAACAAAAGAGCTCGAGAGGCACTGTTAGGCTACAAACCAGTTAATGAACGACTCATACTAGCAAGATTTCAGGCAAAGCCATTCAACATATTAATAGTCCAGATATATGCACCCACATCTGGGAGCACAGATGAGGATATTGACTTATTCTACAAAGATCTGACAGAGACAATAGAAACAATACCAAAGCAAGATGTGCTAATTATTGAAGGAGATTAGGATGCCAATGTTAGAATAAATAATGATGGTTGAGAAAGAGTCATGGGAAAATATGGTTTCGGAGAAAAAAATGAACGAGGTGAAAAATTGTTATAATTTTTGGACCACGAGATGATGATCTGTAACACAAGATTCCAACAAAAGGAATGTAGAAAATGGACGTGGCGATTAAATGATGGGAAAACCAAAAACATGATTGATATGATTATGATTAAAAGAAGATGGATAACATCAGTACAGCAATGTCGAACTTTTCAAGGAGCGGATATAGACTCGGACCATAGTTTAGTGATTGCAAACATCAAGATGAAATTAAAAAAGAAATATAAACCCCAACATCAGAATAGAAGAGATACAGCACGAATAAGTGACGTAGAAATAGGAAGAAGGTACAGAACAGTGTTAGAAGAGAAACTTAAAAGTGTGGGGAAAGAAAAAAAACTCGAATTTAAGAGTGAAAAGAGTAATGAAGGCGATGGAAGATGCAGTTGAAGAAACAGTATACCAGAAGAAGAGAAGATCAAGAAGAAATGGATTACACACGAAACACTGAAGTTAGTACAGGAGAAAAGAATGTTGAAGATAAGAAGGGATACATCAGAACAAATAGAAGAGCAATATAGAAGAAAGTGTAATGAGGTGAAAAAAGCAGTCAGAATGGATAAGATGAAATGGTTAGAAGCCCAGTGCAACAATATAGAACAGTACTATGGAGAGCATAAAACAAGGGAGGTATACAAAATGATCAGAACCGTTAATAGAAAGTGGCAACCAAAACAGACCACAGTTAAAGATGAAAAAGGCAAAGTATTGATGAATAAAGAAAAAATTGTACAGCGGTGGACAAGATACTGTAGTGAGTTATATGAAGAAAAACTAGATTCAGATAGCATTGGGAAACTGACTGAAGAAATTGAAGCAAATATCACCACCAGGTAATGAGCATGATATGGACATTTTAAGAGGAGAGGTAGAAAAAGCAATAAGACGGCTAAAGCACAACAAGAGTCCTGGTAACAATAACATTACTGGAGAAATGATTAAATATGGTGGTGAAAGTATGGTTACAGAAATGCACCAACTATGTAATATGGTATGGAAAGAAGGGAAAATGCCAGAGGAGTGGGTGAAATCAATATGAGTAACATTATACAAGAAAGAAAATAAGCTAGAATGTAAAAATTATAGAACAATTGCCTTGATAAGTTATCTTGGTAAAGTGATGATGATTATATTGACAGAAAGATTGAGAACACAATTGGAAGCATACCTTGCAGACGAGCAAGCAGGATTTAGGAAGGATAGAACTACAAATCAACAGATTTTGACAATGAGGTTAATAACAGAGAAAGCTAGGAGAAAAAACAAAAACATATATACTTGCTTTGTTGATTTTCAGAAAGCATTTGACAGTATTGACCAGAAAGTGACATTAACAGTTCTGGAATCCTATGGAATCGATAAAAAACTAATAGCTATATTAAAAGATGTTTACCAGAATGCAGTTGCAGCAGTTAGAATAGGTGATGATTTGGAGAAATGGTTTAAAACAAGCAGAGGTACTAGACAGGGAGACCCAATATCACCAAGCATTTTCATCGCACATTTAGAAAGAGCAATGGATGAAATGAAAGAAGATGCCAAAGGAATATCTGTACACGGAATGAGAATTAACAATCTGAGATTTGCAGATGACATTGTTATTATTGAAGAAGACGAAAGAGAACTACAAAAAACACTGAAACTGTTAAATGAGGAAGGGAAGAGATTTGGGCTTGTTATGAACTTTAAAAAAACAAAGACAATGGTATTTAGTGAGAAGAACATGAAATAAAAGATACAAGTGAATGGAACTGATATAGAAAATGTAGAACAATTCACATATTTGGGAAGTAAACTGACATATGACTTGGACTGTAAAAAAGAAATAAAGATCAGGATTGCAAAGGGAAGAACAAATTGAAGGACATGGATAACATCTGGAAAAGTAAAGTGATCAGTCTGCAAACAAAACTAAGAGTATTGGAAACATTCATCTTCAGCGGTGTACTGTACGGATCTGAAACGTGGGTAATAAATAAGGAATCAAGAAAAAGAATTTTGGCATTTGAAAGAACTTGTTACAGGAAGATTCTAAGAATAGGTTGGGTACAGAAAATCCAATGAAGAGCTCTATCAGAAGATACAACCAAAACAGAATCTTATGCAGAAGATTATAAAACGGAAGCTGCAATTATTTGGACACATCTGTAGAATGAACGAGAACCGGAAGATAAAGACATTTATGTTTGGTATTTTGGATGGTTTAAACAGAAGAGGTAGACCATACAGAGAATGAATAGACGATATAAAGACTGGCGTGGAATGGGTGTACAAAAACTGCGACACTGTGCACTGGACAAAGAAAGTGGAAAAAGATAGTGAAACAGGCATCAACGGGCAGTGAGCCCATGATTCGTGATGATGATGATGATGATGATGATGAATTTTCAAATAATTCTATTTTTCATTACTGTTAGTCAATATTTTCAAAATATGTTAGTGAACAAGTCCGTAAATCGTGCATATGCCTGCTTTTTTTATTTATTTTTATTTCACTGGTGGTATTGTTTAATTGCATTTCTTTGGGGCGAAGATCCTAAAACTGAAGTTAGCCCTTGTAGAAAACACATTACAATGTTATATCAAGTTGTTTATACCAAACCCACACACATACAATGCACCTTGTAATGGATGTGACAGGGCTTTTTGTTCCGGAAATTCAGGTGGGCATGCCTGTTTTGTGGGGATAAACGGGCAAACCAGCCTGAAGAATATATACACTCAATATATATATATATATCACTCAACATATATACCATACATGGGCTTCATAGCTTTGGTTACTTCAGCCGTAATACCAAATAAACAAAACAATCTTCCAGTCAAAATCTAGTCTCCAAGAAAAGAATCACGTAGGGATATATCAAGGCACGTATTTACAATCCACTACTGCTACTAAGAATATTTAGTTAATAAAAGAATACATTCGAAACAATTGCACTAACACTAATATTTGGATATGTAATTAAGAATTTGGAACTTGGATATGTATTAAGAACCAGGTAGGGATTTGATATAGGTTGCATATAGAACGTATTATTAGAAGTGCATGCGCATATGAAATCTATGTAACTTGCAACTGTCGAAATAAAAGATTGATACACATCCCTACTAAATGCTGTTTGATTATGTGCTATTCCTAAAGCAGTTGTACACATGGAAGCATTTCCTGTTGGTCAGGTCTTTATGAAACACCACCCACTTATTGTATATTAGATTTTACGTAGTATCGCTAGGTAACGGACAATTTGCCTACATACTAAATCTTCGTAGTGCGCAAAGCACTGAAATATGAAAAAGAAATATTGGTGACATAAGTAAGACTGGAAGGCAGAATATTTGGAATTAGTCGTGTGTATTTTGACACTGAGTCACACGATGCTTATTTTGATCTTGACGATGTAAGAGGCACCTGTTGTTGCTATGGGAAATGTTTCATATCATGTAAGCAGCTTTTCAAACCGAAAAATCCTCTCCTTCAAAATCTCCTTACCCCCCCCCCCAAAATACAAAAAAAAAAAAAAGAACAGATACACCAGTCCAAGAGTACATTCAATTTGCAGACATCCTGTACTGGCCTTACAGCCTTAACTCCCCTCTGTAGCAAATCACAAGCAATATCATTTACTTTGAGGTATCAACTGAAGTTGTTTATTAAAACCAGAGAGAGAGAGAGAGAGAGAGAGAGAGAGAGAGAGAGAGAGAGAGAGTTGTCAATTAATATACATACGAGGTTACGTAAAAGAAGCTTTGCTTTTGTTCTAGAAGACTTTTCTGAAACCGAAAAATTAGTATTTATTGAAGCAATTTCACTACTAAAGATTCAATACGGGAATTAAATTAGTTGGATTCGCTACTTGGGACACCAGTGATGATTTTTTGTTGTTTCAGACCCTCGATGAGCAAGGTGGGATGGTCATAGAAAGGCCCGTTCCGTACCGGGGTACAAAGGTGCAATAAACCCGGGCGACACAATTTAGGGGCGGTATAATCGAACACGTTGATAAAAAATAGGGAATAAATACTACACTAAACTGTCTGTGCACATTTCTTAAAATCACTGACGATCGAGTATGTCACAAGAAAGATTAAAAAATGTATCCATATTAAGTATAGAAAATGAAATATGTAGCAATTTAAATTTAGAAGATATAAAAGATTTTTCTCTAATGAAAGCCAGAAGAACATCTCAGTAGGAAATGAATAAAAAATAACGTTTTTTACTCTTTGTATTTTTTCTTTATTTTAATATACATTCCTCTTAATGTGCAGTATAATAAAATGATTTGTAACATGTTATGTACTTCGGGAACTTTGAATTTTTAATGCAAGGGGAGACCACAAAAAACTTTGCACCCAGGTGGTGCAAACCCACGGAACTGCCCTGGTTATAGGACAATGCAAATCATCTTCGTTTTTGTTTACCAAGTACGAGCGACTTCCTGGCAAAGATTTCTTGCCAGTGGGATCCAAACTTAGCCTACACCCTCTGTCCAAAAAGAAACCGAACTTTTCAAAAATAGAAGAAACTAGTGGTGCAATCTGTTGTATCTTTTTGTTATCGAAAGCGGCAACCTTCATTGGTGTTGTTTCAACTGTGTATGTGATTTGTTTCATTAGAAGCCGAGTTATAGTGCCAAGCGTGACAGTGTGTTATGACGAATGGTCGGTCGTCACGATATTCATGCTGTACGCGACGAATTCTCGCTATCAATCGCTTCAAAAAAACTTCAAGATAAAACTCACCATTGACCGTTTGGCCAGGCGGAATGAATTCTTTGTGGATAATGCCCTTGGATTCGCAGAAACAAATGAGCATTGTTTTTACTTTTGACTTCTCCAAGCGACTTTTTTCGGATGCCCCTCTTCTGGTGGTCTCCACTTAACTGTGGTGCTTTGTTTCAGTCTCATACTCAAAACACAACGTTTCGTCACCAGTAACAATCGTTTCAAGAAGTTTGAGTCCTTAAGAACAGTTTTGATGAGGTCCTTGCAGTGTTCAATTCGATACAATTTTTTGGGTGTCGGTCCACTTGTGGGGAATAAATCTCGATTTCAATTTACGAAGGAGCAAACTCTCGGTCAAAATGTTGTGCATAGTTGATTTTGGAATCCTCAATTCATCGTCAATCAATCTCATGGACGATTTCGGGCTTTCGTTGATGAAATCACGCACTTTTTTGGATGTTAACTTCGATCGGTCCAGTTTTTGAATGGCCCGGCTCTTCGTTGTCCTCAAGAGTCTCACGACCACTTTGAAATCGCTTAAACCACTTGTAAACTTGAGTACGGGATAAGCATTCATCACCGTATGCTTTTTGAGGCATTTGATGCGTTTCGGTAAAAATTTTATCAAGTTTAACACAAAACTCAATCGCAGTTCTCTGTTTGAAACTCATTTTCCGACCGTTCGTCAAAACACACTGTCACTCTTGGCACTATAACTCGGCTTCTAATGAAACAAATGTCATAAACAGTTGACACAACACTAATGAAGGTTGCTGCTTTTGACTACAAAAAGATACAACAGGTGGCGCCAGTAGTTTCTTCTATTTTTGAAATGTTCGGTTTCTTTTGGACAGAGGGTGCATTTGACGAAAGAAAGAATTGTTTCAACCTACCATTTCACCAAGCCCTGGTTTGTGACATATTTCTTTATACGTGACATATACCTAAGCTTTATACCTAACAAATTTGGGTTGAATTAGTAATCCGCACAAGATCCCATTTACTGACCTGCTATCTTAGATGATGCCTTCTAACCGGGAGCTAATTTTAGTATAAAACAGCGAGCATTTCCACTGAAATTATACCTTTGAAAATTCCTGGAGAATATGCTGGATTTCATCTAGTCTTTGTCCAAACTTTTGCTGCGTGTGATGGAAACTGGTGGACAATCGATGCTCCATTCTTCGGACGTGTTTGCAACGCATCGCCCTAGAAATGTAGTTAAGGATCATTGCTAAATAGCCTAGACCGAAAATAATCCATAGAACAACTCCAGTTTTGTAGATCCAGATGTAACTGCCTTCAAAGTTACCTAGAAATGAGATTAAAAAAATAGAATCAAAATAAGTAACAGAATTCGATGCTAGAGTACATCAAACGTTTCATCTTATTTTAACATAATTAACCATCATTCAAATGCTGTGAGCAACACCATATGTCAGCGACAGCAACAAGAGTCATTATTATTATTATTAATGACTTTTATCAGGACTTTTCAAGTGAAGATGGATTAACCAGTCTCCTACGGAGATGGCAAGTTTTCTACCAGAAAACAAACAAACTTATCAGGAGAACATACCCAATTTACACAGAATACACTATAGGCATATGGCTAACTATTCCAGGATATTTTGGACAATTATGGGCACTTAAGGGCCTGTTACGAACCGTACAAGATTATTATTATTAATTACATCCTAAAGCATGGAATATTAATGACAGCAGTGCGATACACTGCTATCATCATCAAAAGAGGTAAACCACTCGGATTCAGTTAACAGACACTCTACGCTGGCTTTATAGAATTAACAACTTTGACTGCAATTTCAAAATAATCCACTAAGAAATTGCACTATTTTGAATGAATGTTAAACAGTTTGAAATGTCATGAACCAATACTGTAGCAATTTTATTATTTATTTATTTATTTATTTATTTATTTCTTATTTTTCATGTCTATTTCTCCATTCTTTTAAAATAAATTCATGAAAGAATTAATTGATTTTGATGAAACTTAATATTTAGAACTTGGAAGCAAACTGATCGAGTAATTTTAATTTTGGAATTTCGGACAAAAATAACTACCATTTCAGTTGCTTTTTTAGTTCATATTATTCTCTCATCACAATCAACAAACTCGTCGAATTTGGGAAAGTGTAATAGACAATAAATAATGAAGCCATGATTTATTGTCTATTAACCAAAATAAATAATAAAGAAAAAAAATTAAAATACGATGTATTCAAACATACAGCAGAGCCCCCTGGGAATCGATGATTGCCAATTTTTCTGGATAAATATTTTAGACAATATATAGCTAGGAAACCATGATTTATTGTCTATTAACCAAAATAAATAATAAAGAAAAAAATTAATACGATGTATTCAAACATACAGCAGAGCCACCTGGGAACCGATGATTGCCAATTTTTCTGGATAAATATTTTAGACAATATATAGCTAGGAAACCATGATTTATTGTCAATTAACCAAAATAAATAATAAAGAAAAAAAAATACAATGTATGCAAACATACAGCAGAGCCACCTGGGAATCGATGATTGCCAATTTTTCTGGATAAATATTTTAAACATCATATAGCTAGGAAACCATGATTTATTGTCTATTAAGCAAAATAAATAATAAAGAAAAAAAAATTAAATTAAAATCTGCTGTATGTTTGCATACAATGTATGCAAACATACAGCAGAGCCACCTGGGAATCGATGATTGCCAATTTTTCTGGATAAATATTTTAGACATTATATAGCTAGGAAATTGTCGTACAGTTACAAACATTTTGCTATTTTAGAAGTAGAAAAAAAAAACCTTTCCCTCTTGGGATGGCACAAGCATATGCCACTACAGAAAACCTCAGTAGAAAATGTCTTTGGCTAGACACAGTAATGGACAGGGTACACGTATATGATTTCAAGATCTCGACATTTATGTATACATCTTGGCATGCGCTATATCCCCGTGATCTGCGGCGTGTTTTCTGTCGTACTTTACAAAGAACTCATTGTGTTGTTTATATCTTCTGGCACTCGTTGAGAGCAACAAAATACTTCCACCACCTTCCCGGAGAATTTTTTTTTTAAAGTCGTTAATCGTAATAAATCGTAAATTTTACTTCGTATTAATTCTATGGCGGGCTTTTATCGAAACATTTTGGTTTGTTCCTCATCGGAAAAATCGAATGTCCGGTTAAAAGATTCATGGTCAAAAACTGGGATTATCTGCATTGAAACATATCGGACGTTTATTATGCATAATTCGGAAATTTATTTTCAAGTTTCAAAGATCCCCAAAAAATTAAAAAAAGAAAATCAGTAATATGATCTCTTATACTCTCTCCTCCTCATCAATTAAATCCTTTAATTGTAATGTCCAAATATTTAAAGAGACGGAGTAAACACGATATGCACTACGAACACTCTACTACTGGCGCAAACTGCATATAAACAACAGTGGAAATGCGCGACGGACAGTGCCGCATTACGCTAATAGCTCACATCTCACTATGGCGTGCATATGCTTGCGCGCGTAGCAATATGACACTGCGGTAAACACAGTGCTGCTAGTGTCCTTCGCTAGGACGCTTAGCGTCCAAAGTGCTACAAGATGGATTTTTATTATTTTTTTATACAAAACAAGAGAATTGTATAGGATTGTTGATGATAAAATTAAATATTACAAGCAAATATAAATAAAATAATAAATATATTTATATATCGAGAAAAATTGGGGGTACTGCAGTTCCGCAGTGCCTATGCACGAGCCCCCGCCGTAACTGAGACATAATTAACTGGAATCCATTCTTTAGCTGTCTCGAGGTGATACTGTTAATGAATAATAATAGACAACTGGTCTTAGATGATTAGCCATACTTATTCGGAGATGACACAGTGTTTCTTCGAAGCTTAGAGTTTTCGTTCCTGAAAACAGGCAGATTAGCCAAGAATGTGCAATTTAAAAATTGAGCAGACAGGATTAACTACCCTATCATAAACAATAATTAAGTTTCTAAGAAGTCAAATTTCTTGGCTGTGACCGACCATTGGATCTAATATGAAAAGGGAAGATGAGAAATATTAAATCATGGTCACTTAACTGCATTTTTTTTTTTTTTTTTTTTTTTTTTTTGTAGCTGGTGGGCCTCTCGAGGCATGTATCGATAGTAAAAATGAACACAGGGCGTTTTGAACAAGTCTGAACCTGTTTTAAATCACGGAATGCGCAACATAAACTCGTTCTGTTAAACTTTACAATTATTCTAAGACAATATCTCATTTTTTTAAATGTATTATTATGTCACACTTAAAAATTATATGCTGTGAAACAAGCATGGAACTACTGTTGTTATGTATTTGTATTTGTAAAAGGCAAATACAAGTACGAAAGCAAAACTATTTAATAGTGACATTCTTCCATCGCTCACTTATGGTCAGAAACATGGAACACAACAAGAAAAGAAAAAAAGACTCTCTCAGAATAACTCAGCGTGCAATAGAACGCAGGATTTGTAACATCAGCAAAAATGGAACATGTTAGAAACACGGAACTAAGAAAGAGATCAGGCATAAAAGATGTGGTAACTGCGGTAAATGAAAGCAAGATGGCAGGGCAGGTCACGATGGACATATAGAGTACTCAACTGGCAACCAAGAACAAAGAAAAAATGGGAAGATCCACTGGTAAAACCTATGGCTATAACATTTAAGAGAGACTCAAGATCGAGATCGTTGGAGGCATCTTTGTGACCTGCCCTCATGGAGAAATCCTGAGTGAAACACAGGTCCATCATGGTAATTTGTAAAAGGTTAAAGCAATGATAACGTATAATTCTTATGACAAGAACTATAAACTTTCTTTGCTTTGGGTCTGATACGAGATCAAAATAAAAGCCGGACTACTCATCATTATATCTTCTAAAGTTAAGTTTACTCAATGAGGAGAATTAAAAGATTATGTTAATAGTTCGTTTTTTTTTTCCATAACATTTCGCACATTTTATAACATATCCCAAACTTAGCATCTGCCATAAAAGAAGGTCCTCATCACACGTGCTGCCACTATCACTATAAGATATAATAGTGACAAATGATGAATATATTTAATGAATGTTTCTCACAGGATGCCATCTCGTGGTCATATGAAGAACCTGACCATGCATACGCTCTTTTCACCTGTTCTAACTCTTTCTAGAAAAATGCTGCAACTTAAACGTAATAATCCAGTAATAAATATTGTAGTTATTAGAGAACAGTCAACTCCCACATCCAAGGAAGTAACAGAGAAGAAATGACTAGCAGTGCCTTTAAAATTTAATAAGAATTCGTTTGTTGTGGGACGAGAGACGGGGTTAAATTTTATCTATTAAGGGACGGTTTCTTCTCAAAATAAATAAAATACATTTAATTAAAATTATTTCTTTAACTTTTGGCTTCCCTCCCATAGTTTGGATTTCTCTCAAGGAAAACAGCGGAGCTTTATTAGTTCCAAGTTCATATATATTGCCATATCGTACCTGTCGGCATTACTAAAATAAATCAACAGCTACGACATGACTTGCTGAGCCAAGTACTTTAGCGAATCACTGACTACTACTGATCTTATTACAAGGATCATTAGAGCCAAAATTCGACCAACTGTAACTGTGGTTCTAAGTTGTATATATCGTCAGTCCTCCAGTTTTATTCGACGGAACACGAACTGCCAAATTTTGAAGAATTGATTGCAAATAATAAAATAACCTAGAACACTTAGAAATTAAAAAAAAAAAAAATTGGCCAAATTATTATTATTATTATTCATCTGCAAACGTCTTTTATTGTTCGGCTGATATAGCTGTTTCTTAGGTTGTGTTTTATTTATATTTTATTTTTATTTATTTTATTTTTCATTTAATTTAATTTTTAATTTTTAATTTTGATTTTTATTTTATATTTATTTTTATTTTATTTATATTTTATATTTTATATTTATTTATATTTATTTTATACCTATACATTTTTATATATAAACATTAATTAAAAAAAAAATTCTTAGCCGACCCGTGGTCACAACCTTTCTTAGGTAGCAGTCAGATAAATAAAATAAAATATATAATTGGGTTTTTATAAATAATACACACAGACCTCATAAAAGAAATGCATATATTTATCTATGAAATAAATGTAACTACATAGTTACAATAATAAGTTATAGATTAGCACTGGAAGCATCAAAATAAATAAATAAATTGGATATCTAAAGGACTTTAAAAGCTAAATTGCAAACATAAATACCATATGTCAACCTACAAATATTCGTTTTTAATAGTTGTGTAAGCAGGCAAGCATGTTTTCGAAAGAAAGGACATACATATCTACTCAATGCCGACATTTCAAGGACTTCAATATTTACATTTTGTAAGTGTCCAATTATCAACACAAGATGGCAGTAGTGCATACATACTTTTAAGATAATTCGAAATATGCATGTTGTTTGGCTAACATCCTCACTTTTGCTTCAAGGTGAACTTGGACTATTTATTGTTTGATATGTTCATAACACCGTTCAACGAACTTAACAAGAAGGAAAAAAGTTTGAATTCGTTGGCATCTTAATTAGTTAAAAGTTAGAATGATTATTACACACACAAACTGCATTCAAATGCCTGGTGTAAGAGAGAAAACGAATAAATGAAAGATATAATTGAATTGTGACGTAAAGTGTGTACAACTGCTATATAAAGAATACTATTTCTAGAAAAAAATGTATGCTAAATTAAGTCTCTCTCTCTGGTTACAATTTCCTGTTTTTATGATTTGTTGTTTTCGGCTTTGATAAGTGTCTAGTAAGTATAGCTTCCGCATGGAGATTAAAATGGCCCGATTTCAGACTTTAGAGGCCTGAAGTGACTTGAAAGAGTTCTTTATTTTGTCTCTATAGCAGGATTCCTGCCTTATGTAAAAATAAATAAAAATAATAATAATGATAAACAAAATTCCTTAGTTCACGATTGTACTATAGATTTACAACTTTTCGTGGGTGATGAGATACATAATAAAACAAACAAAAAATTGAGTATTGATTTTTAACCACACTACTGGCCAAGACGTCTATAGATATCAAGGTTATCATGGATGGGAAGTGCATATTAAAATTGTAATACCATCAGTGGCGGCTCGTGGCTTGAAATCGTGGGGGTGCTGCAACCTTCGAAATATACATACACACTGTAAGTACAGTGTATACGTGTATGGATAAAATATCAAAATTATGGTAAAAATTAAAAAAATAATTATACATGAAAAAAGATTGTTTATTATCGATGAAATTATACAGTTTGGTATAATTCAAAATTATTTTAAAATAAAATCCGTTATCATAAACCCAATAATGTTCTAAAATAAAAACTATAACAAATGTTATGTCTTTAATTGTAATGTCCAATTATTTAAAGATCGGAGTAAACACGATAAGCACTACGAACACTCTACTACTGGCGCAAACTGCATATAAACAACAGTGGAACTGCGCGACGAACAGTGCGGCATTACTCTAATAGCTCGCATCTCACTATCACGTGCATATGCTTGGGCGCGTAGCAATATGACACTGTGGTAAACACAGTGCTGCTAGCGTCCTTCGCTCTCCTAAGTGCGACAAGATGGATTTTTAATATTTTTTATACAAAATAAGAGAATTGTATAGGATTGTTGATGATAAAATTAAATATTACAAGCAAATATAAATAAAATAATAAATATATTTATGTATCGAGAAAAATTGGGGGTGCTGCAGTTCCGTAGTACCTATGCACAAGTCGCCCCTGATTACCATTCATATTACATTGAAATATATGATGGATACAAAGCGTGTGAGGATGCGTGCCGGTTATGTGGTTAATAGTTTATGTAGGCATTATCCTTAAAAGGTGAACCTGTTCCGAATCAGGACAAGTTTAAACACTCTCCCCACCCACCCCCGAACTTCAAGTTTTGTGTTTAAAAGCGAAATCTACAATCAATGACGTAGCGGAAAAATTCTGGCTTCCTCCAAGCTACATGCTTATTGATCCCCACAAGGAAATATATTCAGGCTTTCCACACCAGTAATGGACTTAATGATCTGAGGAAAATTTTTCATGTTAGTTTTTTAATTGTTCCACTGAGAAAGTTTTATTTATACTTGGAAAATATCAATACCAGTTGACTTTGACTTATTATTTTTTTTCCCCCGGACATCTGCATGGAGTAAAAGACATCGCAAGAAACCAGCTCTAAACCATTGTTCGCACGAGACTTATATCTTCTTGAACTCAGTCACTAACGAAGCACTCACAACCACCTCTGGCAACCAATTCTACGCATTCACCACCCTCCAGAGCAAAAAATATATTCCTAATACCCTTCTGTCCACACTCTTACAATATTACCATGGATGATACTTCCTTCTTGGCTTCCTGCCATGTCCTTAAAAAAAAACGTCTTCATGTGAATCCTATAAAATCCATTTAATAACTTAGTTACTTCTATCCTGTACCCTCGTTTTGGACTATCAGCTAGTTTTTGAAGCCTATAGATCTCAATCTATTCTCACATGAGCATTCCATAGACTTGTCACACACACAGGTCACTCGCTTTTGGATCCATTACACCATTTCACCCTCTTCAGCTCCTTATTCACAACAACCCCCAAATCCCTCACATCAACAAATTCCTGCAGTTTAATTTCATTAATGTAGTCCACAGGTTGTGTCTCTTCTTCCTGAAGTGCATCATCTTACACTTAGCCGCGTTAAACTAGCATTCCCTTTAACTCATCCTGCAGGATCTCTGTATCGTTTACGTTAACTAGAGATCTTCCTAGTTTTGCTTCACCGGCATACAACTGAATATCTGCCTTAAATCATTTCCTATATCATTGATGTACAAATTAATCAAAACAGGACCAGATACTGAGCCCAGTGGTCAGTGGCAGCTCGTAGCTTGAAATCGTGGGGGTATGAAATATCCATACACAAATTTCGAAAAAAAAATTCGGAATTTGTGTATGGATATTTCGAAAGATGTGCTGCATCTTTCGAAATATCCATACACACTATAAGTACAGTGTATACGTGTTTGGATAATCAAAATTATGGTAAAAATTAAAAAAACAATTAAACATGAAAAAATATTGTTTATTATCGATAAAATTAGCCAGTTTAGTATAATTCAAAATTAATTAAAAATAAAATCCATTCCTTTAACTGTTATTAAAGGAATGGATTTACAATTTTTGGACATTACAATTAAACCCTTTAATTGTAATGTCCAAATATTTAAAGAGATGGAGTAAACACGATAAGCACTACGAACATTCTACTACTGGCGCGAACTGCATATAAACAACAGTGGAACTGCACGACGGACAGTGCCGCATTACGCTAATAGCTCGCATCTCACTATGACGTGCATATGCTTGCGCGCGTAGCAATATGACACTGTGGTAAACACAGTGCTGCTAGTATCCTTCTCCCTTCTAAGTGCTACGAGATGGATTTTTATTATTTTTTATTCAAAATAAGAGAACTGCATAGGATTGTTGAAGACAAAATTAAATATTACAAGCAAATATAAATAAAATAATAAATATATTTATGTATGAAGAAAAATTGGGGGTGCTGCAGTTCCGCAGTGCCTATGCACGAGCCGCCCATGACTGTGGTACACCACTAATCACCCACCTTCTCCTGGACTCAATATCTCCATCAAAGATTTGATTTCTTCGATTTCTGTCCATCAGTCCTGTTACCCCAATCACCAACTGCATATCTGTTTCCATTTGTTCCATTTTGATATGCATTTTGCTTATACTCGTAAAGCGCTTTTCCATGTTATATACCAATAAAATTCACGATAAATGTTTAATCCTAAATCAGGCTATTTTTATTTCAAACTCAGTTCCTTTATTAATACCGCACTCTTAGCTTTTGGCTCAGGAAGGTCTTCAATTAATTTTAAAGTGTGAAAAATTTTCTCTAGAGATCAAGCCATGGATTTCAAAGCCACTTTAGCTCATCAGTAACCGATGCATTAGTTTCACATCGGGCGATGAAATCCATCTTCCACCTAAGGACAATCATAACATGCATGCCGAAGGTCGGATTAGAGCCCACAATCCTCTTGGTTGGAGAGAGGATACGCTAACCAATCAGACACATGAAGATATAGTATTCGAAGCAAATTTATTACATTGATATTTGTGCAATGTTTTTTTTTTCCTTGGAGTGCATTCTCTTTCGTTTAGAAATCCTATCGCTACACGACTGTGTCTGCGTCATGCGCTTTGGAATGGTGAAGGAGAACAGAACTATGCCCAGTTTTTTAAATGTGTGTGTAACACATAAGTTCTAAAGAGAAGTTTGTTATTAAGGTCATAGATGTAAATATTCATTGGTAATTAATCCTTAATAGAGATATAAATTCTTCCAATATTGTCCAAAACACTCGGAATATTTCGTTTATGTCCTCAGATGCTTTTCTGTTATTGTACGAACTCCCATAGCGTCAATGCATGCAACTGGATGCTTTATTTAATAAATCTTGAGTAAAATTGTTCCCTTCTGGATGATTTATTTTAGTTAAAACACTGATAAGTATTTTATATAAACTTTAATGAACTGTTTTAAGTGCGGTTTAAATTTTCAGCATGACATCCGTTAACAGCGAAGGCTTCTATTTAATAGATGCAGACCCAAGCAAGAGGAGCAGTTTTGCCATTTTCTCCTAAATCTCTCTCTCTCTCTCATTTAAAACCTGTTTTCTTCATAAAACTAAAATAAAAAAGATAAATTTTACAAGAGCAGCTTCAAAAGTTGGCAATAATATCGGATAAGGAAGACAATTTACAAAGAGCAATATATAATTTAAACATTATAGTAGAACCAGGGGCGAATGCTGGTCTTGAAATTCACGCTTGCTCGTTATCATTCAGGGAGTGGGGTGTGATTGAAGTCTGATTAGCGGAATAATGAATTACTGACCATTTAAAACTATATATTTAGAAATTTATGTACATTTAATCATACAAATACGACATTCATTTTACAAATGATATTCTATCTTTTTCAATTTAGCTACTTGAATACAAATTCTACCCTACGGTTCTTCTTTATGAACTGGTCAATAGCATCGTCATAAAAAGTTGGTTGTAACAAAATTTCCAAACAACACGCACACTTGTAAAGGCTGACTGAAGCTCACTGGCTAGAGCTACTTTGACTGCGTATGGCCTGTGTTTAAGCAACAGAGTGAGACGCGTGAAATGGCTATGCGCGCCCATGAAATCACAGTGCTGCAGCGAAGACCTGGAAGGTCCTACAACCGAGCAAGCCAAGATAGCTTTGACTAGAAGAGCAAGCATCGGCCTTCGATACACAACGCAAAGCTCAATTATTGCCGCGCAAGTTTAAGACGTCTTCTGTCTACAAAAATAAAAGCCTAAATGGAATGCTTATAAATGCATGCATTTATTAACAAATAAATAGTACTTCTTTCTCAATTAATGAGCTTGCGGGAAGCATAGCAAGCATGGAGAATTCGCCCCTGAGTATAACAGTTTGGAATGAAAATTTCCATAAATAAAAACGATGGCATTTTGTGGACAAACTCCAGTTAGAAGCAAAATAGTTATTAATAATAAAATAATAGAACAGATAAATTCTTTCAGTTATCTTGGATGTGAAATATCATATGAAGGAGAAAAAGACATAAAATTAAAAACTTCAAATTTTTTAGAGATTATAGGCCTGATAAATAGACCACTCAACCCAAAGCCCGGAACAGACCAATACGTCTAACCCGTAATTAGTGTTATGATGATGATGAGTTTCAAAAGTTCCGTACACTGCCATGCCTGGTCAGTGGCACGACGTATCCGCTTCCACCTCACATCAATTGTAAGCCAGACGTTCAGCGAAATTGTGTACTATGAAGAGTATGAATGGCAAATTCTGCTCTTCCAATCCCCTCCATAGTCCTCACATGATCTCTATATTGACTTCGATCTGTCCTCTAAGTTGAACTTTCTTAGTTCATTGTATACATTTCTTCCCCTCCCCCCTTACTATAAGTATGTAACCATTTTATCGCCACACTAAATCTTTCGTACCGTTAGACTCGAGCCTGTAGGCCATTATCTACTTCATATGCTCTCATAATCCACTTCTGGTGTTCTTCTCTTCATTTCGGTTTCCTTAAAAGCTGTGCATGATCCATTTTTGTGTAGACTAGAGAAACACGTCCAATGTCTAGTAAAAGAGCCAACCTTTAGGAAGCTCTTTTTTTATAAAGTTCCAGCATGAGGTGGTTGCCTTTCTTGTCGCGCCAGTCGCGCGTCTAACCTGTTAAACATCGATATTTCACCGGGCGCTGCAAGCCATACAAAAGTCACGATTACTCTTTCCATATAATTACAAAAGATATAAAATTAAATGAAAAGCGAGCAATAAAATATATAAGCAAAAAAAAGATGAGGTCTTGGGAGCCTCCGAAGCCACCAGCTATTGAGACGAAGCTTGTCGATCACCTTATATTAATTAATACCTTTTAAATTGTTATTAATTTTAATAAGAATAAGAATTTTAAAAATAGATGTAATAAATGTTAATAAATAAAACTGTAACTTTCTCATAGTTTCTTTTAAATAACATTAAAATCCCACTTTTTATTAAAATTAAAATTATTATTAAAATTAATCTAACAACTCATTGCAATTTACACTACAAGTCTTATGCTGCAAATCACTAAAAAAAGTGAAATAAATCCGCTAATGCCTTTTCATTCCCCCACGGGAGTAGGCAAAGCCATTTGAGCTGTTTGATTGGTGAGCAGCCATCTTCATGCTTAGCCAATCACTGACAGCTAGTCCAAGGTAATCAATGAAATTTATAGGCATACGGGGAGGAGAGTGCAGTCTGTTAATATTTCAGAGCAGCCAAACTGTATAAACGAGCTTTAAATGAAATGAGACTAGAAGACAAGGTAGGTTTCTTCAGTGATCAATCCTGACAGCAACTCAAAGATGGTGGTAAGGATTGATTGCTGAGGAAAGGTTGAGTTCGATTAGCAGTGGCAACTACAATTTTTGGACCTCCACAAAAGAGCTTTTTTGAGCCCATGAAAACTTTGAAAATTTTGTTAGGTTCCTTAGTGTCTTAGATTCCTTAGTTCCTTAGATTCTTCAATTGGCACACCTAAAATTTTAGCTTTACTTTATATTTCGCTGTATATAACAGTTATGTTTCTGTCTAGAAGGTTGGCCTAGGTCATTTTGACTTTTAAGATTGCTGACATATTATTTCTCATTTCCTTCAGTTAACTGGAGAATGCAGAGGAAAAACCAGCACTCAGAGGGGGAGGGTTGAATTTTCATTTAATAAAATATTCCTTTTTTTTTTTTAATTGCAATAATTATTGAAAATTGAAAATTACAACAATAAAAACAAGAAATATTTTTAAAAAATGGTACAATTACTGTTTAACACACCTTAATATCTTAACATTTCCCCTTAACATACCCTCTGTCCAAAAAGAAACCGCACTGTTCAAAAATAGTAGAAACTAGTGGCGTCACCTGTTGTATCTTTTTGTTGTCGAAAGCGGCAACCTCCATTAGTGTTGAGTTAGCTGTTAATGACGTTTGTTTCATTACAAGCCGAGTTATAGTGCCAAAGTGACAGTGTGTTTTGACAAACGGTCGGAAAATGAGTTTCAAACGAAGAGCTGCGATTGACTTTTGTGTTCAACTTGGTAAAAGTTTTACCGAAACGCATCAAATGCTTCCAAAAGCATACGGTGATGAATGGTTATCCCGTACTCAAGTTTACGAGTGGTTTAAGCGATTTCAAAGTGGTCGTGAAATGCTTGAGACGACGAAAAGCCGGGCCGTCCAAAAACTGGACTGAGCGAAGTTAACATCCAAAAAGTACGTGATTTCATCAAGGAAAACCCGAAATCGTCCATGAGATTGATTGAAGATGAATTGGGGATTCCGAAATCAGCTGTGCACAACATTTTGACCGAGAGTTTGGGCCTTCGTAAATTGAATTCACGATTTGTTCCCCCACAAGTTGACCGACGATCAAAAAATGTATCGAATTGAACACTGCAAGGACGTCATTAAAACCGCTCGTAAGGACTCAAACTTCCTTGAAACGATCGTTACTGGTGACGAAACGTGGTTGAGTATGAGCCCGAAACAAAGAGCCAGAGTGCTGAGTGGAGACCACCAGAAGAGGGGCATCCGAAAAAAAAAGTCGCTTGGAGAAGTTCATAAGTAAAGACAATGCTGATTTGTTTTTACGATTCCAAGGGCATTATCCACAAAGAATTCGTTCCGCCTGGAAAAACGGTCAATGGTGAGTTTTACCTTGAAGTTTTTTTGAAGCGATTGATAGCGATAATTCGTCACGTACGGTAAGAATATCCTGACGACCGACGGTTTGTCAAAACACACTGTCACTCTTGCTACTATAACTCGGCTTCTAATGAAACAAATCACATAAACAGTTGACACAACACTAATGAAGGTTGCTACTTTCGACAACAAAAAGATGCAACAGGTGGCGCCACTAGTTTCTTCTATTTTCGAAAAGTTCTGTTTCTTTTTTGGACAGAGGGTGTAGTTGTCAATTGTCCTTAGTTAAACTGGGATTGCTGACATTTAATTTCCCTGAATCAACCTTTATCGAACCCCCCCCCACACACACACATGCATCTATGCAAAGAGATATGCAAACTTAGAAAGACCTTTCACCTGCAACGTAGTCTCCAAATCCTATAGTCGACAGAGTGATAAAACAGTAATAGAGTCCTTCCAAGAAAGTCCAATCTTCTGTAGCCATAAATATTCCAGCTGGAAGAATCATAAACACCACAAACCAAGGAAGAAGAAAAGTAAAGGCATTGATGGCCAAGGCTAACTTTGAGGTGTAGATTTTCTTGGCTCGTTGCAAGCTTTTCATCAAATGTTTACTGAAGTGGTCACCGATGGCCGCTAACAAAATTCCTGTCATTGGGATCCCAATCATGGCGTAGAGCATGCAGAATATTCGACCTGGTATGGTAGAGGGCGCTAGATGTCCATACCCTACAGTAAAAAGAACATTATTTCTGATGAGTCGTTGTTTAAATCAAGATGTTTATATAATTAAGTTAATTACTTAAATTAATTGATTAAATATTACAAACAATTGCATTTTAAAGTAATTTTAAGTCATTTGAGTAAGTTCGGATAGTATTTTGTAGCTTAAGAAAATGAAAAATGAAACACACAATAGTGTACGCCTTTGTGATGACTTACTGATTTTATATAAAGCAATGTAATTTTATACTAATTTTATCTATTCCAAACTTCTTGTAAAAATAATAATATAATCTTAATTATCTTATCATTTTCTTCTAAACATTTTGAAAAGTTTAAAATGTTTTTATGAAATTCTAAAAACATTAAATACACCTTTAAATATTCTATTTAATAATATTATTTATAAATAAATTGCAAATGAAGTGGAAATTTGTTTTTCCAATTTTTGTAATACGAAAGTTTAATTGCAACTAAACAATAACAGAAATTTTATTTTAGAAAGCCAACCTTTAGCTAGTGTAGAATAACAAAAATGCTCAACTTTGCTAGAAGGAATAGACACCTCCTTACCCAACTGATTAAGAATGAATAATGTATTTGATTTCCCTAGAATCTATTAAGTAAAAAATACACCACTAATTCTTTTTCTAACACAACTAAGGCTATCAGAGTTTAGAAATATATTTTTGGGGAGAGGTGACAGTAAGTTTACATAAAAACACAAAACAGCAGATATTTGGAAGAGAAAGAGAAATTACCTATTGTGGTAACGACGGTGATGGCGAAAAAAAATGAGTTGTAGAAGCTCCAGTTGATGTGTGTGTCGTTGCCGCTATCATCCATCAAGTTCTGACTCATAGCGTCCGCCAAACGGTGTACAAGATCTTCCATATCCTGACGAGTAAGATTAGGATGGTGCAGGTATTGTAATTTGGCTGCAAAAGACATATTCGGGTATAATTGAACTGATTTAAAATTGAGCTGCAGAAAACTACGTTTAAAACAAGGGAAAAGCATGCATAACTGCATACCTTTCTCTGATTCCTAAAATCATTTAAAGAATAATTTGTTTTCAATCCTGTCACACAAAATCTGACTCCGTGACACGCAAATTTTCAGTTTATGCTATCGGGGAGTTCCCAAAATACCAGCAGTGCACTGACGAATATCCTGAAATGTCAAAGATTCTGGAATAAATGTCGATGGAGAAACAAAACCCAGCATATTTGTATCAAGAGATCCGAATCTAATCTATTTTGGGAAGATTATAAAGTTATACTGTGTAAGTTATACTGAGGTATTTAATAAGCCTAATCATTGCTGTAAACATGATTGGTCATTTATCGTGATTTGACTGGAATCGAACCTCGTTAAGGAGAATAACATTTCAACTCTTGTAACCTAAGCTAAGTTAACCAGTCTCAGAGGAAGTGGTAAAGTTCCCCCTTCCCACAAAACAGACAAACAGGCCTATGAACACACTCTGACTTGACTGGTTTAGAGAGCTCTCAATAGTGCAGTAGTCAGCGCCTTCATAACTCCTACTATTTCCTCCAAGTTTTCTTTCACTTTTTTTCTATTCATTTCCCGAAATAAATTTAAAGAAATTCTTCTTCCTAACATGGAGTTTAGGTCAGGTGGCCTGTTCCGGTCTCATGCCATCTCTTTCTTGGTCTTCCGATTGTTCTTTTTTACACTTATTTTATATTTGTATAATAGTTTTGGTAGTCTGCTGTTGTCCATTCGATTTAAATGTTGTATCCATTGTTGTTTATACTGTTTTATGTAGTAATTAATTAATTTTATATTCAGGGATTGTAAAATTTCTTCATTTGTTTTATGGTCCCCCCCCCCCTTTGTTCTATCCAGCTGTTTTTCTAAGAAACTTCATTTCTGCTGTTTGAATTCGTTTTTCATCTTTCCTTTTCATGGTCCATGTTTCGCTTCCGTATAGTAGAGTTGGTTTTGATAGGACATTATATAGTCTGATTCTAGTGTGTTTTTGTACTAGGGATGGCTTAAATATACTATTTATTATGCCATTTACTTTCAACTCTGGATATTTTGGTGTCTATGTCTTTTTCTTCTTCGTATGATAGATCACATCCCAAGTATTTGAAAGTATTTACTTGTTCTAATATTTTATTATCTATCATTATTTTACTTATTGAGTTTTCTCCTTGGAATGCCATTATTTTTGTTTTTTCTTTAGATATTGTCATATTATATTGTTTTAAGATATCATTTAATGCTTTTAATGATCTTTGTAAATCATCTTCTGATGTAGCTAATACTATCTGATCGTCTGAAAATAGTAGTGTGTCTATCTTCATTTGTGGGGTTATTTGTATACCAAATGGGTTATACTCAGTGTTTTTTTTTTTTTCTGGAAAAAAAAAGGTGCCGGTATTCGCCGTGAAGATGTTATTATAGCAACTTCCACACTTTTAACATATCTTCCGATATACCCTCGTCGTCTCTAGATCGATTCTTGCTTTTGGTATCAACTGCAGAATGGCGACCTCAGAACAGCCATGAGTTCACATATTTGCTAGGGTTGAACTGAGTGAGAAGTGGTCCTACTATCCTGATGAACATCAGTGCAGAAGTTGTTCGTGCAAGCAGAGATGACCTAGATGAAGTTACTATAAGATTCATCTGAGAGAAACCCCTTTCCCATTCACTGGAATATATTGCAATTGTGCCGAAGTGTGCTTTAGAGGAAGTAGTATGTCCGGGACTTTATTCTCTTGAAGATATTCACGAAAACCACGAACTGCTTCTCTTTCATTTAAGCGAAATTTGCATGCTAACTTTTTAATTTCAGCTTCACCAAGGATTTTCTGGCCAATACTTGGAATCTAAATTTTCAATTCTTTCTTCAAAACGTTGAACTGTATTCTTTATATTCCTGTCTGCTTCGTACAAGTCAATATTTCTCTCTTATAAATCTAGACTTAGTTCACTAAGTTCTTGGAGAGCATCACACATCAGGCCTAAATCAAGAACAAACTCACATGACGTTATTTTTCTTAAAAGGCCCTCATAAAGAAAGCGATTTGTTTAGCTTCTTCTGCTGTCTCTTTTTGCTCCCAAAGAAAGTGGTGGACGAGGGCTTCAAAGTCTTGCCAGACTGCAGAAACAGTGCGAAAGCTAGATGCAACCCAGCGAGTGCTTAAAATTCTGCAAATTTTAAGAAGTTGTTCCAGAGTCGCTGCATATTCCTGTAGTTCCCTAGCATTCTTAGGTGAAGCTTGATAAGTCATATAAAGTTTGTGCATGAAACTCTTAAAGCGATTCACTCCTACCACATTGTTCACTGTGTCACTAACAGACAATTCAAGGTGATGGCTAGCACAATGCCAGAAAATAACACTAGGAAACTTCTCTTGTATTAGCCTCCTTACACCATTACGCACACCAAACAACACGGCTGCACCATCCCAAGTTACAGACAACAAATACTCCTTTAAGCAATCTTCAGATAATTCTAAACACTCAAGATGACTAATTAAAAAGTTTAGAATTCCTCCAGCAGTTACATCTGATAATTCGATCAAATCTAGGAAAAGCCTCACAGAAGCCGAAATTTCAGGAAGAACTACATGAACAATAACAATCAATGTTGTTGTGTTACTCAGGGTTGTCGATTCATCAATAAGTAACGATATTTTGTTCTGGGAGTTCACTATGTATTGTCTATTAATGTTTTTCTCATTTCATTTTGCGATATGGCTCACAATGTTAATGCAAGCATTTGCAGAATGAAGAATATATCCCATGTCTAGGCCATTAAGTTCTTGTAAATTTATTTCGTCTTCATTGTTAAATGATGGATTTCTCCTCGCAACTTTGTAAGCGGTTCGAAACACTTTTCCTGTCGTCTTTATTATGAGACAAAGAAAACTTTCTCTAATGTTTCGTTTTTTGCTTCGGGTTTTATTTTTTGGCACGCTTTGTGCGTTGCACTCTCCTTATGATCGTAGATCTTTTTTTTCTTCTTCTTAATGACATTAACTGTTGTTTGCTAGATTCCCCAAAATGACCGATTTTACCATTTGCCCAGTCCGCTGAACTTTTCGTTCCATGTGTTTATTGACGGCAAGACTTCCGACATCACGACACACTTTACAGCCCAACATTTTATTCTTGACAAACAGCCACTCGTTTCTCTCGCAGAAGTCATTTTACTGCAAAAGTGTCCAACATTCGGTCCAATCATTATCAGAATCTGCTTCCTTTTGACCACGTGGATCTTCGCTTTTGGTTTCGTGATCCTCTTCACCAAGTGTATTTTCGGTGCTAGTTTTCTGTTTTACAGGATCACAAGTCGATTCAACAATTTATGCTTCTTCATCCTTCCTTTTGTTCACTCATTGGCATAAAGTAACTACTTATTTTACTCATTTTGAACAATGATTGCACTGATCTAACTTAGATTATTTCAAAACTCAAGTGAACACCTGCCTGTTGCAGAGTGAATATAAAACTGATATTTGAAGCAATCGGAAGTGAACACAACTTCCTGTTTCCGGTTGCGTACCAACCTATGAAACAGGAAAGCAGGCTACCAACTTCAAAACAGAAAATTCAATTCGTGAACACAGTGCCATCTACCGGAATATTATAATACATTTTGCTGTATTCTATAATTTCGTCCCAATCATGTCAATATATATATATATATATATATATATATATATATATATATTGAAAAGCAGAGGTGAGAGGGTACATCCTTATCGTACTCCTCTTGATATATCTGTCCATTCTAAGATTTTAAAGAAATTCAAATCTACAAATTAAAATTCAATGTCCATAAATCTTTTCTCCCGCTCTACTAGTCATCTCGCAGACCATTCCGATTTTCGTGTTTTGGGATTATTATAAAAATATTAAAAGCGCATGCTCGAACTAGCAAGGTGTGGCACTTTTCTTGCATGTTATTGCTTTGGGTCGTTGCCAAGGCCACGGACCGAAATTCTAACAAGAAAAGTTTGAATGATTGGGTAATTCGCAAGGACTTCATTATCCTTCAATCTTTTGTGCTATTTTAAGATTTTTTTTTTTTTTTTTTTTTTTTATTCTGAAAAATTAAGACCTACAACTTATTAGACCTGGAACAAGCTCGGATTATAGACATTTACTATTGGCGTGTTTATTGACACACCCAGGAAATTAAATAGCAAGGGCGAATGAGTTTCGGAAGCTGGCAAAAATGCCGGAAAACCATCTTAAAGCGATATGCATTTTTGTTTTTCTTTTGGCAAAAACGAAAGTTATTTAAATTTATTCATTAGCTAACCTTTTTCGTTAAAATGCGAAGGCAAGTCAGAAGTATTCATATTTAAATGTTTGCTTTCGATTTATCAGATTTATGACTGCACGCAATTAATAAACATGAGGCCTCTCGATTATATAAATGAGACCTTTGACCTTGACCTATCATCTGTACGATGGTACTCCTTCAAGGATGGTACTATCAATCCTTGAACATTATCAAGAAAGGGATAGAACAAATACTGTACTTAGCAGTGAAATGCTGAGTGATTAACAGAAGGTGCTGTAGATAAACGTTCCAGGACTGTTCTCATGTTATTCTGCGTCACAGCGAATATCTCCATATTGAAGCTAAATGTGAGAAAATGCTCTAGACCAGGGATGTCCAGGTTGCGGGCCATGTCCGGCCATGGACTGTTAGTAATGCAATTCCATAAGATCTTAAACTTTTAACATTATTATGTAATGCGAAAAATATGCTGTCTTTCTTTCCGTTTATACAGGAATTTGAGAATTGGTTTCCAAGATTGCCAACCTGGCTGGCCGAGTGGTTAGTGTGTCCGCTTTCCAGTCAAGAGGCTGCCGGGTTCGAATCACCTCGTGGGCATGGATGTTTGTGATTGTCTGTGGAAATACTAATGGTGGTGGTTGGCGGTAGATGGCGTTGGTGTGGTTACGGTCAGTTGGTGAATTGTGCGTGGTGGAAGCAGAATAGTAGTAGATGTAGAGTAGATGCCCTCCCTCGACGAGTCTTTGGACTCCCTGGAGGTGACAAATAATAATAATTTCAGAAAAAAATCTCAACTGTTTTGTATATTTGCGACTGTACATAAATGCATTACCTTCGACTTCAAGAAAAATTTGATCACATTTCTTTGTTAGATTTTTATAAGACCTATCTTCCCAGAGAAACATATCCTTCGCTTCACAATCACACTTTATTAATGTCATCGCTTCATTCATGAAAACAAATGTTTTCAAGAATGAAGCATACGAAGAGTAAAGTAAGATCAAAAATTTTTGCCTAGAACCTTGAGAGCTCACTACGAATTGCAACCACTTCCATCGAACCAGACATTGATGTATTGGTTTCACGTAAATAAGGCCAAATATCTCACTAGTTTTGTGTTTATGCTGATCTCTTTTTTTAATATTATAATAAAAAATGTAAAAAAAAATAAAGGAAGCGTTGTTACTTATATACATTGACTATATTATACATTTTATATGCGTCCCAAGACAATTCCTCTTCACTCAATATGGCTTAGGCAAGCCAAAACATTGGACACTCATGGTATAGACATTAGGGTGTCATAGAACTCTGATATCCTCCTTGTCCAAAGCTTGCTCCATCGAGTTTTGTTGATTATGACCAACTATCTTCGAATGAAAATCCTGTAGAGGAGTTCTTCACATGCTAGACAAGATTCGGTCATTCCATCCAAAGAGACATCAATGGTACCTGAGCCTCAGTACTTGAGGCTCTTGAGTTTTTAAAAAAAGTACTTGAGTTTTTAATCCTAACTTAACAAAATCAACCCACACAACATATCTAAAAATAATAATAATGTTCAAAACAATAAAATCTGAAACCTCGTTCAACGCTTTTCCGATTTACGTAATAATTTTCAGAAATATAAATTTCTGTAAATGAATAAGGCGAAAAAATATTCTAGAATTCCAAACTGGTGGGATTTTACATCTACTGAATATGCTAGATTCTTACATATTACAGTCTGCATTAGCATGAGTGTTTGACACATACACACGCGAGTTCAGTACCATCTATCGTAACATGGGATATGTGACCTACTCGGATGAAGACATTAAGAAGGCACATCTGCCTCTAACGACTCTTTAATGAAATCCGTCACAGCACAGTCTCAAAATAAACATCCCTCTCGGAGTGATGCATGGTCTAGGAGTTGGCCAAGTGGACCTTTCGGTAGTGATGGCAACGAGCCAAAACACTTAGAAACAACCGTCTTAAATGTCTGCAATGCCCAACCGCCAGGATACAAGTAATGCAATGATATAATCACTGGAACGTACCTGATAGAAAGAAAGTTGAAATCATTTATGACCAATTCAGTGAGTTTTAAAAATGGGATTATCATTGTGAGCATATAAAAGTTCCTTCTCCAATATATATTTCAATGTATAATTAATAAACTTCGAGTATTCGTTTATTGCTTGTTTATTTATTTATTTATCGGGTCTTTTCAATCAAATGGTGAGTTATCTGGTCTCATGCGGATCTGCAGGGTTTTTACAACTGAAAACTCAGATTTTTCATCTCACTAAAACAGGCAAACCGGTCAGAAGAACACACGCAATATACGGACATAGGATACTACCAGAATAAGCATTAACTACCCTGTACCGTCGCGTTCTCTGGCTGTTACTTGTTTCCGGATGAAAAACCTGAGTTTCCGGGATAAAAATAGTCCAACTCCGCATGGAAAGGACTAACAGAGAGAGAGAGAGAGAGAGAGAGAGAGAGCCATAATATGGATATTCTTTAAAGAAATATCTCTAAAATTTGATACATCGAGAACCATTTTTCAAAAAAACAAAAAGAATAAAGTATTTATATCGGAAAATCAAATAAGCCAAATAAACTTGAGTTATTTCCAACAGTATAGGATAAAAGAATTCATGCTTCTATTTAACCTGTGAAGTGACTAAAAACCGCGAGGGCTTAAAACTTAGAAACGAAATTCAATAAAAAAAAGTCAAATGATCTGTCAGGCAACTGTTTTTCCTTCCATATCCCTCTTTTGAAGAATCACTACCGCTCCCTCCCCCCCCCCCCTCTTGGCGGCCTTCATTCTCAGCTTCTAATATGCCCTCTCGTCCTTTCCCCACCCTCCATAAACTAAAAAAATTCCATCAATTGAAATCCTGTATGACCCTTTAAGAAGTTTGTAAGTCTCAATCCTATCGCCCCTGTTTCTCCTGCTTGCTAGAATCTGCAGTATACAAATTCTCAATCTGTCTTCATAATCAGTATTCCATAATCCTGATATCATTTTTAACACTCTCCTTTGTACTCTATTCAATATATCAGAATCACAACGAAAACCAAGAGACCAGACCTGCACACAATAGTCCAAATGAGATCGTATCAAGGTCTTGTAAAGAGGCAAGAATGACATCCTTATCTTTCTTGACATTCCTTATAATTGCAATGCTGAAACGTTCGTTTCAGCATTGCAATTATCTTTTGAGTTGTATTTGCAATCTTTTTCACATGGTCGCTGAACTTTAACTTCCTATCTCTTTACACTCCCAAATCCCTAGCTTATTATTATTATTATTATTATTATTATTATTATTATTATTATTATTATTATTCCTGATACCTCCAAGGAGTCCGAAGACTCATCGCGGGAGGACACCTACAACTGTCTCTACACCTAACCTCTACTACGAATCATCTCCATCAACGCCATCTACCGCCCACCTCCAACACCACCACAACTAGTAATATAAGACCACAACTAGTAATATTATTCATATAAGAAATATGAATAAGATCGTTACATTACAATTACAGGTATATCAGAGAAAACATGTTGCATTTAGACTTTTGTAATAATAAATTATAATTAAGTATACAGAAATCAAAAGATATGTTTCATAAAAATAGTATTTTAGAGAATTCTTAATTTAATTTATTTATGACATTATTCAATCTTTACATAAGATTTTTCTTATTTTAATATAATTTTTATACTATCCATTACGTATACATATATATTTATATACAGTATTTTATGCAATCTGTTGATTTAAATAACTAGCTTTGTAATAGCCTTAAAATGTCTGATATATTTTAATTTTTATATTTTCTGAGAACCGGTATCTGCTCCTTACTTATGCGCATGACAACTTTCGAGAAATGCCACCAAGCGGTGATAAATGATGTACTGTAATAAACACTGAATAAAAGTGTGTTAAAGTGGAAATCGATATCATGTTCAAACGATGACAAAATGTTTTGGGAATCTGTAGAATAACGAAAATAATTGGTCTTGTATAAAGGTTTAATTACTTGTTATTGTTCATGTTAATATTTTATGGTATTAACTCACAATACCACAAGTGAACAAAATAAATATGACCATTTATTAAGCTACCCGTAACAGGATAAAAGATACTGTAATCAAGAAACTATGGAAACAGTTCAAATCGTAACGAAAGGAACTAATCCGCTATTGTGGTGCCCTCTATGGTTGGATAGTAGTCCGTGGCTGTAGTTAATTTATTATGTGCTCTGACGAATCAAAAATCTTTCTCCAAATGTTCTTAAAATCTTTCCGATGCACACTTTCTTCTATTTTATTTATTTATTTTTATAAATTTCTATTCTACTCACATTTATCTTGTTCGGAAAATTTTATTTGAACTAGAATTTATGAAGTCTCACAATCTTATAAGTAAATGAATTATATACAATTTCTTTCGTTGAATGAAACCAATATAAACTGAGATTTCACTTCAGCATATATAGTTGTAAACAAAACAAAACAACAACAATAACAATAACAAAAATTCCAGTTAAAGAATATAATTTTCATTGCTTAGTATTGAAAGACATTTAAAATTATTTAACAGCATTTGGCAGCAAGGAAAAATCCCAGAAAGTTGGAATAAGGCAATTATCATTCCAATATATAAAAAAGGCGATAAGCATATGTTATATGCACGAACATTAACTTCAAATTTTAAATCATACGTATAAGATAAACTTTGAGAAGAACAAAATGGCTTTCCAAAAGGATGATCGTGCATTGACCCAGCTTTTACACAAAAAATCTTAATGAAAAAACATTACGAACATGGAAACGCACATAGCATTTTGATTACCAGAAAGCCTTTGAAAGAGTCTTAAGGAACAAATTGTGGACCATACTCAAGAATCTAAGAATTCCAAATCAGCTGCTTGCAGCAATAATTAATATGTATCAGTGTATCAGAACAGCTGTAAAAATCAATGAAAAAATTACAGAATGGAAATCAATAAACAAATGGGCCCGTCAAGGATGCCCAATGTCACCATCTATAACAATGTCACAACATCTGTTATAGATGAATTAGTAAAGAAATAGAAGGAAAATATAAAACCATATAAACTGGATTGTGGAACTCTACGTATTAGTTCCAGACGAACTATTAAGTTATTCTTATACTTAATATACTTTTGTTTGCCAGATAATCATAGCGAGAAGTGAAATCGAGATCATTCTTTAGGCAATTATTAATAGACAAAAGAAAAATTATTGCTTTTAAAGGACGATCTCTGGTCAGAAGTAAAATCATGATTGAATATAAAAATATAAAAGAAGATGACATTGATATCAAAATTTCAAACTTTACAAAGATTACAGGGATGATCAATAACATTTTCAAACCTAATCAAGTTCAGAACCATACAAGAAGAGTTTATAAAGAGAAAACCTTTTATACTATACGGAAGTGAATCATGGACCACAAAAAGAAAGAATAGAAACTGGAGAAACAGAAAAAGAAGGAATAGGAACTGGAGAAATGGAATTCCCGCGAAGGATAGTAGGCTATATATATTCTCTGGGACAAATAATAATAATAATAATAATAATAATAATAATAATAATAATAATAATAATAATAATGAGCACAGAAATAAGCAAAGAACTAAAAATAGTATTGGACAAAGTATACGAACACCGAAAGAAGTGAACTCAACATATTGAAAGAATGGACAGTTCAAGACTACACCAAAAAATACTCCGATACACCCAGTTGGAGGATATTGAAGTCAAAGACGACCGAGGAAAAGATGAAATGAGACGGAAAAAAGGCTAATTGATCCAAATCCCTGAAAGGATGATGATAATGATGATAAAAATGTTGCTTCGATTAAGTATTTCGTTCGTCTGAAAGATCAAATTTTAGCTATATCAAAATCCATGCATGTACATATATTATTCGTTATAATTTCATTACTGTATAATGAATTATTATAATAAACTCTTATTCATGAAAAAAAAAATTCTGGAAACTGTATCAAAGGTTTTATCAAATTTTTGATTTGATTTATTAAAAGTTTGATAAAGCTTTTGAAAAAAATTGGAAGAAATACTCAAGACATTCGAAGGTACGCCATAATAGATCTAATATACCAAATATATAACAGATCGAATTAAAACATGTCTATTTCTCTCGAATTCCCGTGTGGTGGCCGTGATAAGAAAAGCGCCAACGCAACTTATGCGTGTCGTAAGAGGCGACTAAATGGACGCTGAGTTTCGATGGTTTTGCTCTCTCATGTTTCTTCCGGAATTTCGCTCCCGGTGAGGAAGGGGGCTTTGATTTCGGGAGGTTTGCATGGGAGTACATATTTTGAGTCTCCGGTGAGTGTGTCCTCAGGCACGGCCCAGTGAGGAGCTTTGTTGGTGGACGCTTTATCCTGGAATATGAACGGTTCTGTTCGGTGGTGAGGGGTGCCCCATCACCGAGTGCAGCCAACGCTTAGTTGGACGGTCTTTCGCCAATATGGAGTGGTCTAGAGATCGTCCTAATTTTTAGAGTCGGCTTTACTTAAAAAAAGCGCCAACGCAACCTATGCGTGTCGTAAAAGGCGACTAAAATAGACGCTGAGTTTCGCTCTCTCAGGTTTCTTCCGGAATTTTGCTCCCTGTGAGGGGGTTTTTTCCCTAGGAGAGCATTTTGAGTTTCTGGGGAGGATGTTCTCCGGCGTGGCCCATGAGGGGCCTTGTCGGTGGACGCTTTTTCTTGGAATATGAGCGGTTCTGCTCGGTGGTGGGGGGGGGGGTGCCCCATCACCGAGTGGAGCCAACGCTGAGTTGGACTGGCTTTCGGCCAATATGGAGTGGTCTAGGAATCGTTGTAATTTTTAGAGAGGGCTTTACTTATATATCAGCCCCAATGTAGCTCATGCATGTCGTACGAGGCGACTAAAATGGGTACCCAGGGAGGGTAATGGATGGCAATGCTGTAGCCAATGAAGTTCTAACTGAGGCTCGGCTATTGCTGTTACCCTCCTGCCATGATCTTTATATAGCTCAATAACACCCTATCCTTACACTGTCCTCTACATATAACGGGGAATATGAAAAGCATTCTTGCTCCGCCCTTTTAAGCCAGTTCTTTTAAGAACTTTAAGTCTGTTTTTCTACCTCGTGTGGTGGCCGGGGTCTGTTTTTCTCCATGATCAACCCCAGAATCAAACTAGATATATAAACCAAATTACTTATATACAAGATGGTAATACGCACGGCCATCACCTCCGCTTCCCCTACATTACCTACCTCTGAAACAAATATTCTAAAAGTGCAGAGAATCCAGAACAAATGTCTGAGGATGATTCTGGACTGTCCATGGTTTATTAGAAACGCTCAGATCTATAGAGAAGTCAACATTTCTTTCCTTCTCCATGATCTAGCGGAAAAGTTCTTCACCAAGACAAGCAATCATCCAAACCCGCTGATCGAACAAGCTACTGACTACAATGAAGCAGAATACTGAAATACAAAAGAGCCAAGTCAATCCTACGTCTAGCTGAACATAGGTAATCTCACAGGTCGAGCATAAAGTTCAAGAACATCCCACTCATACTTTCCCCTCTACAGACAAAGGCGAACATGAATAGCATGTATGCTTCACCAGTCCAGTCAGTAACGTTCTGAGGTTGTCTATTTTTATTTTTATTTTTTTTTTGGGGGGGGGGTTAGTATCAGTCATCGAGAAGGGCAGGAAATATTAATTAATATTATTAATTAAAGTAAACTTTTGGCGCCATACAAAACGATGTTTTGTATGGCGCTAGCAAATGCCAACTACACAATAGATCTGCAGTTGTGTCATCGTTTCCTAAATATCTCTACTTAGTTATTATGTGAGGGTATTCTATTTTATTCTCAAGTAACCTTGCTATGCTATTTGTAGCACTCGAGTTCCTTGGTTGACTAAATCAGACTGTAAACCTTCCCTCGTAGGATATACTGTTTAAGAGAATGGTGTACCATTCTTTTCACTGATCTAAAAATAAGTTCGCGTCAAAGAGTAAAGAACTTTTGGTATGGAAATAGTTGAATTCAGTTGGAGTAGGTTTAAACAACAGAACATATTGGCTACGTGTTTGTTTTTCCTATTAAGTGGGATAAGTTAGGCCGAAAGTCACGTCAAATAAACAAATAACATACAGTAGTGGATTTGTCCGTGGTAGGCAATTAACAGCGACTGATATTCTCTGGCTAGTTGGCTGTATTCCTCAGGATAACCAAATAAATATAAATTAAAAAAAAATAAAATAAAATCCTACATCCTCCGTATTGGTCGAGCTAGCTTGCCTATAGCTGAAAAATCCTTATACGTAAATGTTCCTCGCTCTGTAAAAGGTGGGATTTGAACCCAGGTCTTTCCAACCAGAGGCCAAGTTTAGTTATTATTTCTATTACACTACGGAGGTGCTTCCTAGATCTGGAATTCGAATCCAAGTACTGATAAGCAGGTACTGAATAAGTAATTCTAAAATTCTCATGGCATTACAGGCAGTGGCATGCCACTGCCTGTAATGTCATGGATAATTTAGGATAAAAATCAAGGTCTCAACGAACAGCAAATAAATAACAAGTAGTTCCCATAGGATGAAAATCAAGTATTATTTCCAATTTCCAACAAATATCGAAAATTAATACCATCTTAAACGAGAAACACAGGACTTATGTTGGCACTGTTTCGTCTACACAAAATTGATTAAATTTTATTTAATTAACTTTAAAAAAGTAAATGGTGTATTAGATATACTCAATTTTTATTTCAATTAACCAAGAAAAAGATTATTTTAATAATTTATTTCATATATAATATTTTATTATACATTTTTATTAATATATCTTTAAGATAAATAAATAATCAGTTCTTAATTTTTTCTCCAAATAGAGAGGTACCGCAAGGTGATAATCCGACTGAATATTGAAATATTTTTGAAATTCCGATAATCCGATTGAAATATTTTGTTATAGCACAAAATATTATTTATTTATTTTATAAAAACAGATAATCCGATTGAAATATTTTGTTATAGCACAAAATATTATTTATTTATTTTATAAAAACAGAAATAAAATTGCTACAGTTATCTGATTAATATTTTAACTGTAACATAACAATAGCAATTTTATTTCGGTTTTTATATACAAATAAATAATATTTTGTTCTATGACAGCTGAAAGTTGTCCCATAATCTGTTTATTTACAAAACTAATTATGTAAAACTTTATTTTGCAATTTTCAATCTTATATTCAATCAATATCAGATTCTAGAGAGTTCGTGTGCAGATCCTAAACAGGATCTGCACACGAACTCTCTAAAACAGTTACAATATACTCTTACAAAATAAACAAATCGTTCGGACCATTTCTTCTATTAAGTGAGATCACATGATTCTGCGTGCGTAATGGATGCTATGACCTGGCAAAATGCCAATAATTCTACGTGAAGACAGCCTGTGTGTGGTAATCAGTGGAATGTGGCTCTTCTCCATGTCAGTCCTTTGCCCAGTTCTCCATCGGTTGCCAAGTCTTATTCGCAACAGGTTCATCAATTGGTGCTTCTTTTAAGTGTTGGTGTGAGTATTTGTCAAGGGCTACTTCAGACTAAGTGTAGATAAACTTCTCATGATGTAGTATCGTTGAAAAGAAATCCTTGAAAATCCACTAGCGTTCACTATGGTTACTCTAATAAACTAAATATTGTGCCTAAGAACGTTTAATTTCCCTCTTTGAAAGTTTCCGGTATTTTTTAACACTGTTCAATTCGTTTCAATCAGTTGGGTGAAGCAAAAATGCTTTTCATATTCCCCTTTGTCCGTAAAGGAAGAACTTTGAATGGAGCGTTTGTGAGCTATATGCTCCCATTGAGGGCAGTGAAGTTAGATGTGTTCAGCTGGATGTATGATTGACTTGGGCCTTTTATATTTGTAGCATTCCGCTTCATTATCTTCCGAAGCTTCCTTGATCAACTGGTTTGGATGGTTGCTTGTCTTGGTAAAGAACTTCTCAGCTAGATCTAGGAGAAGGGAGGAGATGTACGGAATGTTGACTTCTCTATGGATCTGGGAGTTTCTAATAAACCAAGGGGCATCCAGAATCATCCTCACGCACTTATTCTGTAATCTCTGTAGTTTTTGAATATTTCTATTCGGGGGTGTGGCTCCATGCGGGGGATGCGTAAGTGATGACCGGTCTTATTACCATCTTGTAAATTATTAACTTTGTTTGTGTATCCAGTTTGCTTTTTCTGTTGATCACAGAGTAGAGCTGCGCTATTACTTTGGATGTCTTCGAGGCAGTGTGTTTTATATGATTACTGAATAGAAGTTTTTTTTTTTTTTTTATCAAGAATCACTCCAAGATATTTGACTTCAGTCTGCCATGGAATCTTAACTCCCAAAAGAAGAATGTCCTCCATACTATGGATTTTCTTTCTAGAAAAAAGTATAGCTGAGCTCTTTTGGGGGTTCACTTGGATCCTCCAGTCTGCGATCCATCCCTCTAGTATATGTATACTGCTTTGAAATCTTCTAGTTGCCAGTTTTGGAGTCAGAGATCTTGCCATTAATGCAGTATCATCTGCATATAATGCAGTGAATGTTGTTCTCGGGTTAAGAGGGATGTCCGTTACGTAGATTGAAAACAGGAGAGGGGCCAGAAGAGAGCCCTGTGGTACGCCTGCCAAGACCCTGCGTCTGGACGAAACGTTTCGCTGACCCTGACCTGCATATATCTGTCTTTCAGGTACGAGTGGATTATTTTTGTTAGCTTGATTGGCAAGTTTAATTTTATGAGTTTGAAAAGAAGGCCTTGATGCCAAACTCCTTCTCAGCATCGATGAAGATGGCAGCTGTATGGAGTTTCCAATTATAGCCTTTTGTGATGATCTCCACTAGCCAGTGTACTTGTTGAACTGTGCTATAGGCCTTGGGGAAGCCAAACTGCTCACTGGGTAAAATTCCTAACTTATCTGTTTCTGCTTGAAGCCTTGTGAGGATCACTTTCTCTGTCACCTTTCCGAGGCTGAACAACAGGCTGATAGCTCTGTATTTGGGGGGGGGGGGGGGGTTGAGGATTTTTCCCTGGCTTCTTCAATGGCATGATGGTGGCTGTCTTCCAAGCAGCTGGAAAATGCTGGTATCTAAAATGGCATTGGTAATGTTGAGGAGGTGGACTATGGCCTTTCTTGGAAGTATTTTTATTATTCGATTGGTTATGCCATCTGTGATATTTTTGATATTTATTATTTCTGCCGGAGTAGTGGGAGTGATATGTTCTGAATTATCAATATGCTGTCGTAAAGTTATCCTAATATGATGGTGAATCTTGTGCATAAGGTTAATATTTAGATTTGCATAAGATGGATTGCACTGTGATTAGGGTCGGTTATTGACTTTTGGTGTGATCGGATGTGTTATTTTAGGCTCTACCTGAAATAACTCTTGAAAAGGTTTTTCGGGAAACTCACATTGCACTGGAGCTAACACAGTTTGAATGGCCGTGTAGGCCTCACCCGTTATGAGGACCAGTGGCGGATGTATGGTATTTTAGGGAGGTAGGTTTCACTCTGTGGCCAAGTGAGTTCTTGACACTCCTTTTCCCTGTTTTTAGGGCATACTAAACTATAGTATATTGTTCTGCTGGAAAACACCTGTGTGTGTCTACGGGATTTTCCAGTGACCCCTAAAAAGTCCACAGGATTATATGTAATTTGCTCGGGACGCCTGAGCAATCTTAATTCTTTCTCCATCTGTGTCTTTACACATTTTTCACTTATTACTATCATGGCAAAACCTCTGGATGAGGCCATATTTGAGGATGTATATAAGGAATTCCTCAGACTGGAAAAGCTGCTGAGTGACAAATCGCCGGTAAAAATTAAGCTTTTTGACACATTCCCAACCCTCAGCAGTCACAGAAGACAAAATGAATGACATAAGTGACGAATCATTACACAGACGCAATCAGACTTTGTACACTCCCCAAATCTAGAAGATGCTACATCTGTCAGACCTTGGAAACACATACAGAATTCCAAACTGTTAAAAAGAAGAGAAAAATCTCTCTACCACCACAGAAGAACCCAAAACAACAGAGATGGAATCAGTAAATGTACCTAAAGAAAAGGTACCACCAAACATCTTAAGGGATAAAGAAAAATGGATTCCTGTCTCATCAGTCTTCAGTGGCTGATGAGACAGGAATATAATATCACATTCTCATGGGCCAAAAACTCCGATGAAGAAGTTAAAATTCAACCTGCCACAGTCACGGACTATAGACAAATGACCAGATTTATGGACAATGCAAATCTACCATACCATAGCGCCTCCGTAGCGCAATTGGAAGAACGACGGTACATTGCGCCCTTCGATTGGAATAGGCCTAAGTTCGATTCTCGTCGCGACGGGAGGAATCTTTATCTGGTCGATTTCAATCGAAGGTGAGTTAGCCGATCTCATATGGAGGTAGCAGGGTTTTTTCTCCCGGAAACTCGGGTTTTTCATCCCGCATACATACAAATCGGCCCTTCAGAACACACGCAATTTACAGACAAAAATTACTAGTTGTGGTGGTGTTGGAAGTGGGCGGTAGATGGCGTTGATGGAGATGATTCGTAGTAGAGGTTAGGTGTAGAGAGAATTGTAGATATCCTCCCACGATGAGTCTTCGGACTCCTTGGAGGTATCAGGAATAATAATAATAATAATAATAATAATAACTTCTCTTTACCCAGCGAAAAGAACCTGAAGGTGTTCTTCGTGGGGTTTGCCTTTGCCTTTGGTACTGGTAGAAATCAGCAATACACAAAAGCAAATCTATAAACCGACAGTTGCATGCAGACTCAAAATATCAACTGAGCCACTCAGGAAGAAAGCATCAGCGGGACAGTGTCATAGGTGCCAAAAGTTCTGGAACTCCCGAAAAATTATGTAATGCGGTCTACAGGTGCTTGAAGTGCGGCGAGGAACACCAGACCAATACCTGTACCAAGCCACGATCTACTCCTGCCTGCTGTGCTAACTGCAGAGGACCTCACCCCGCCAACAACGAGGGATGCCTTTTCAATCCAAAAAATCGAGGGTCAGCAAGAGTCAATCTTGCTCCTCCTCGAAACGACGCCATAAGCAACTAGTAGGTCCCCCAGTCCGAAACACCTCACCTTCAACCACACAGGAAGGAACACGATACACAACAACGACCAAAACATATGCCGAGACTGCACGAACTAAGATTCCTACATCTCTCGAGCAAGCAGGCAAGCTCCAACTTAACATCAGTTTTAACTGCTTCGCTTGCCACTATGCTGCAGGAATTTAGCAAGACCAGCCCTTCACCATCTTCCAGAAAGAGATTCCTGCAAGGCACTCAAACCATTATAACAGCCATCTGTCATGAGTAAAAAATGCAAACCATGATAGTAGCATGGAATGCAAATGGATTGATAAACAAGGTCCTGGAACTTCAAGAATTTGCGACTCGTCTCTGTGCTGATATCATCTTGATTAGATGATATTAGCAAAGTTGATATCATCTAAAATAAATCCGTGGCTACACTATGTACAGAAATGATAGACTTGGCGCAAGAGGTGGAGGTACAGCCTTTTATATCAAGAATTACGTAATCATACAATACCCAATCCCCAAACAGTAAACATGGAGGTGACCAGCATGGAGGTGCATACCAGGAACTCTGGCACTCTCAAGATCTATGGTGCTTTTAATCCTCTAAGCATTCCTCTGCTGACAATAGATCTGGACTCCCTACTCGGATCAAATGAGTCCATAATAATAGCAGGAGACCTCAATTCAAAACACACAGCTTGGCATAGCTCTTCAATTAACACCAAAGGCCAGACCTACCGAGCCCACCCACTTCAACCCATCAGGCAGCTCAGATGTGCTAGTCATCGTTATTTTAAAAAATATAAGATACCAATACAAATTAGAAACAGTTAATGAATTATCTTCTGACCACAGTCCCATAGTACTTAATCTAGGTTCATCAGATTAATTCTCTCCCCCCGCGCACATTCATACCAAGGTTCTTCCGGATTATATTGGTCCGGTGCCCAACATCAGTAAAATGGAAGAGATAGATTCAGCAGTAAATAACGTAACCATCCAAATTAAGAAATCAATAGAATCAGTCAGGCAAACCACTGTCTTCCACCCAACCAACCGTATCCCAGAGGAAATCATGGACCTAATTAGAGTAAAAAAAAAACAGAGCCAGAAAGAGATTCCATAATACAAGAGCCCCACAAGACAAAACAGTACTGAACAACCTAAACAGACAAGTTCGTGAAGCTCTGCAAAAATACAGAGACCATCAATGGGAAGCTAAATTAGCTAACATCAATGCTGAAGATCACTCACTATGGAAATTCTTAACAGCCATCTGCACCAAAAATCAACTCATACCCCTTATACAAACCAAGAAAGGGATTTGTTTATACTGATGTGGAGAAAGCTGAAGCACTAATAGATGTTTATACTGACGTCGAGAAAGCTGAAACACTAATAGATAACCTCAATGAATAGTCCTTATAAGGACTGGCTTAAAGGGGCGAAGCAAGAATGCTTTTCATCTTCCCCGTTATCTGTAGAGGACAGTGTAGGGATAAGGTGTTATTGAGCTATTAAAGCTCTGATCATGGCAAGAGGGCAACAACAATAGCCGAGCATCAGTTAGAACTTCGTTGGCTACAGCATTGCCATCCATTACCCTCCAAGGGTATTAATCACCTTATTTAAAGGTAAAGGTGTCTTTAAAAATTCGGACGATCCCTAGGCCACTCAATCGTGGGCGAAAGACCGTCCATCTCAGCAGTGGCCCCACTCAGTGATGGCCTTCCACCGAGCAGAACCGCTCAAATTCCGAAGAAAAGCATTCACCGACAAAGCCACTCAGCGGGTCGTGACGGAGAACATTTCCCCGGAGTCTCAAATTCCTCCCTTAAGGCAAAACCTTAAGAGAGCGTATTCATTTTAGCAATAGCCGAGCCTCAGTTAGAACTTCATTGGTTACAGCATTGCCATCCATTACCCTCCAAGGGTATTAATCACCGCATCTCACGGTCGATTTCGTTATCCTTATATCCTTATAAGGACTGGCTTAAAGGGGCGAAGCAAGAATGCTTTTCATCTTCCACGTTATCTGGAGAGGACAGTGTAGGGATAAGGTGTTTTATTGAGCTATAAAAGCTCTGATCATGGCAGGAGAATAAATGCAATAGCCGAGCCTCAGTTAGAACTTCATTGGCTACAGCATTGCCATCCATTACCCTCCAAGGGAATCACAATCGATATATTAACCTTCCTAAATCCACTCGTTCCACGATTTCATTATCCTTATAAGGACTGGCTTAAAGGGGCGAAGCAAGAATGCTTTTTATCTTCTCCGTTATCTGTAGAGGAGAGTGTAGGGATAAGGTGTTATTGTGCTATTAAAGTTCTGATCATGGCAGGAGGGTAACAGCAATAGCCGAGCCTCAGTTAAAACTTCATTGGCTACAGCATTGCCATTCGGAAGTCCTTATGAATAAGTAAAGCCGTCTCTAAAAATTCCGACGATCCCTAGACCACTCAATAGTGGCCAAAAGACCGTCCATCTCAGCGTTGGCTCTACTCAGTGATGGCCTTCCACCCACGCTCCGCCACCGAACAGAACCTCTCATATTCCGAAGAAAAGCATTCACCGACAAAGCCCCTCAGCGGCCGTGCCGGAGAACACTTTCCCCGGAGACTCAAATTGCTCCCTTAGGGCAAAAACCTTAAGAGAGCGACCTCAAACTCTCGAAACTCTGCGTAAAGCCAATCTCTACGCAGAGATTCGATTGCTGTTACCCAGGAGGGTAACAGCAACAGCCGAACCTCATCAGTTAGAACTTCATTGCCTACAGCATTGCTATCCATTACCCTCCAAGGGCAATCATCATTCTCGTCCCTATAAGGACTGGCTTAAACGGGCGAAGCAAGAATGATTTTTATCTTTCCCGTTATCTGTAGAGGACAGTGTACGGATAAGGTGTTATTGGCTATTAAAGCTCTGATCATCATGACAGGAGGGTAACAGCAATAGCCGAGCCTCAGTTAGAACTTCATTAGCTACAGCATTGCCATCCATCACCCTTCAAGGGTGTTGAATTGAATGAATCAATCACCGCACATCTCACGGTCGACTGATTCCGACAACCTCACATCATCATCATTCTTCTTATAAGGACTGGCTTAAAGGGGCGAAGCAAGAATGCTTTTCATCTTCTCCGTTATCTGTAGAGGACAGTGTATGGATAAGGTGTTATTGAGCAATTAAAGCTCTGATCATGGCAGGAGGGTAACAGCACTAGCCGAACCTCATAACTTCATTGGCTACAACATTACCATCCATTACCCTCCAAGGGTATTAATCATTAATCATCGCATTTCACGGTCGATTCCAATTCTTCTCATATCCATCATCATTCTTTCTTATAGTCCTTATAAGGACTGGCTTAAAGGGCGAAGCAAGAATGCTTTTCATCTTCCCCGTAGAGGACAGTGTATGGATAAGGTGTTATTGAGCAATTAAAGCTCTGATCATGGCAGGAGGGTAACAGCAATAGCCGAGCCTCAGTTAGAACTTCATTTTCTACAGCATTGCCATCCATTACCCTCCAAGGATATTGGATTGAATGAATCAATCACCGCATCTCACGGTCGATTGATTCTCCTTCTCCATCATCATTCTTATAGTCCTTATAAGGACTGGCTTAAAGGGGCGAAGCAAGAATGCTTTTCATCTTCCCCGTTATCTGTAGAGGACAGTGTAAGGATAAGGTGTTAGTGAGCAATTAAGGCTCTGATCATGGCAGGAGGGTAACAGCAATAGCCGAGCCTCAGTTAGAACTTCATTGGCTACAGAATTGCCATCCCTTACCCTCCAAGGGTATTGGATTGAATGAATCAATCACCGCATCTCACGGTCGATTGATTCCATCTCCATCATCATTCTCGCCTGCTGCTTGAATTTTATTTAATTAACTTAAAAAAAATAAAAGGTGTATTAGTTATAACAGCTAAAAGTTGTCTTGTAATCTATTTATTTCTTGACAAAACTAATTATGCAGAACATTATTTTGTATCTTTCAATCTTCTATTTAATTAGTATTAAAAACTTTAATAAATTCGACACTATGTGCTGCAATACCAAACATTTATTTCTCTCTGCAAGTATAAAATGTTTAATAGCTTAAAAAGGAAGTGACGTCATGCAAACGCTTCTGATTTTAAACGATTTACCCATGCTTTATTTTCGTTTTTGTTTTCTTTTGTTAGAAATAATAATGTAAATTATACTTTATTTTTAACGCATATTCAACTTTTTTAGATAATATGAAATCGTTTGAAACTTCTAAAACACAGCATTTATTAATAAATATTCCATAATATCATAATATTATAATGAAACTGACAGATTTGCGCATGTCTGAATTGGTAAAATAACAAATGAAGCAATATGGCGTTTGGTCGTATAACAAAAGCACATCGTTTTGGAAAGTATAATATCCAGCATTACAAAGCCATTATTCGATGTTTGAAAATTATCTTCTGTATACCAAAATAAATAATGCTGAAAAATTATTTCATGTTCAGTTTTCTCTGAATTACAGGGTGTTCGGGATAAATTTGACATATTTATAATTAATTATATTTTTCCGTAAGTTACATGTATTAACACACACTTCTCTTCATTTAAAAGTTTGGACCCTTCTTCATTCATATACAAGATGTCAGAAAGGATGGATAGCTGGAACCCACCTGAATCATGGAAGAGAATAACTTGTATCATGATGATTCGTGCCCGCCATCAAAATAAGGATATTACGACTGCTGCCCAATGCTCCCTGAATACAGTAAAAACAATCAGGCATGAACTAGAGACTTGCAATGGTGACTACGAGGATGTAGCAAGAAGAAAGATCCCTAGCAGACGATCTGATTGCGTTCGTACAGCAGAATTCCTCGCAAATCTGCAGGAACAGGTGTTGAAGAACCCTGGCATTGGAATTCGGGCTTTGTTCGTGGAGTTGCTAACTGTAGTCAAGCCCTGGATAACAAGGGTAGCCAATGGTAGGCCGTATGTATGGCAGCAGGATTCGGCCCCTTGCCACACCTCTGGGAAAAGTCAAAAATGGTTGTCTGAAAATTTCTACGACTTCACCAGTCCAAATGTTTGGCCTCCAAACTCCCCAGACCTTAACCCCATGGATTATTTTGTATGGGGCGCAGTTGAAAAAGACACCAATCGCACTTCCAGTAATACAAAAGCCCAGTTAATGGATAAAATTAAAACAGTTTTTGCGGCCCTTCCCAGGGAGACTGTAGCATCAGCTTGTTCGAGGTTCCAAAGCAGAATTGAAGCTGTGATCGATGCTAATGGTGGTTATTTTGAGTAAATCTTGTTGATAGTATTGTAATTAACTCTGCCTGTAATGTTTTTTTGTCAATTCATTAAATTTAATAGATACAAAGAAGATTTTCTTTTTCCTTACGAAACTGTCAAATTTATCCCGAACACCCTGTATATCTTGAAATTCCTGCTTTGGTTTATTGTTTTCTAAGACCAGAACTGACAATATTTAGAATTTCAGAAATATCTCTGAATTATTTTTATCAAAATATATCGGATAATGTATAGAAAGTGAGCAACGAATCTCTTCGTATTCTGTCAAGCAAATTGTCGAACAAAGGCATGTCTACAGTAGTTCGCCTTGGCAATGATAGCACACATTATCAGACTCGTTTGTAGGGATGAGGAGACGTATGGCCTGCTTCCAAAGAGCATGACTCGCAACACTACATGGAGAAGAGTGGGAGGAAGATGAAGTTACCTGCATTGCGACATAGGGGCCAACATCCACTGGAGAGTAACACACTATTTCTGTTGTTTTCAAAGACGTCATAAAAAGATACTTTTCTATAGGTGTAAAGGATAAAGCCTGTTGTGTTTGGTTGATGGGAGAGGTTTTTTTCCCATGTTCCTTGAAGACAGAGTTAAATATAAAGATAAAGAATGACAAAGCTTTTTTTTTCCTTGTGTTAAGCAATAAAAACATATTTTTCAGTGGTTGAAATAACTCCATTTTACACGACTTTGCAGTAAAATTTATGTATATGGGGTACGGGGTCCTTTCAAAAAAATATAAAAAAAAAATAATAATTAAAAAAAAACTATATAAGCAAGTGTCCCGTATTAAAACCGTCAGGTTGAGTTATAACATCGGCCCTCACAGCAGAAGTCTTTTCCAATTTAAAAAAAAAAATATGCTACGGTGTAAGTTTTTTTAAAATTTTATATTGAACGTTTATAGTACGTTACTTGATTTTTTTTTTAATAAAAGTAAAATTAAGCAGCCACAGCTCGGTAATTCAGTAATGGACTTGGTGTTAATATGAAGTTCATTAGAGTAGATCCATAAAAGCACACCTATATCGGTTGCTTAGCAACAACAAGCTTTCTTGATTCCTTCACTGGTTTCGTATCCCGAGATTGTGGAGTTTCAAGTAGTAGATATGATGTAATTAGACTTATGACACGCGCGCGCGCGCACGCACGCACACACACGCACGCACACACACGCACGCACACACACACTGTGCATTACACATATGTTATACATTGAATATGATAATATATTGTCTTTATTAAATATAAATAATTCTTTTTTCTTACTTTCGACTGCGCATGGAAAATAGTGCCTACCTCAAACACCAGCGGGCTGCAGGGTTAGTCAAGAATAGGATATTTTTGGACCTGAATAAATCAGCTTAAAAATATATTAATAAGATCGAATACTGAGCTGGTGAGAAATGATAATTCCGATGTATCTGTAGCGTGATAAGTGTTGGAAGCAGCTCCCGAAATCTCTGCATATACATCCCAACGCGGGCAGCAAATTTTGACCAAATCTGCCTCCATAGTTCACTCAGTACAGACGAAGCCTTTTGGTAGGAAAGACCTGGATTCGATTTCGGTCCATGACGTGAGGAACCTTTATTTGGTCTCTTTCGACGAAAGGTGAATTAACCAGTCTCACACGGAGGAAGGGCTTCTTTTTTTACCCGGAAACTGCGGTTTTCGTTCCTTCTAAGAAGAGAAGATTAAATAAATACTTTTTTGAAATTAAAATCTCGTAGCCCTTAAGGTTTTTTTTTTTTGAATTTAGATTGGTCCATACTTCAAACTATTTTCTCTCCCAAATAATCCAAAGATGTTTGCTTTCAGTTATTAAATATCCTCCAGATGTTGTCAGTGGAGTCAACCACTCTAAATCTCAATGCATTTCACTAGCTAAGATTTTTTTTATCTGATAGGGTAATGATGCTTTCTCCCACATAATAGGAACAGTGTCGAGGAAGACAATTACGACTGTAATAATTACTCTCTCTTTCTCTTCCTACAGAGCCGAATTGCTACTCCGAAACAACATGCCTTTCTATTCAACCTCCCCCCCCCACACACACACCTCCATCTATTCATATCCACGAGCTTGTAGAAATAGACACTTCGTAAGAAGATACGTCTGTCCCACTAAAGTTCTTAATAGAATCAAATATAGATGGCACCAGTGTATACAGTCTAGAGTTTTTCCGAAGTATAAAGTGATACACAAATATGCAGCTAGCAATACTAGATAATTTCACGATTTTCGTGTAAAGTACAGTGTTATGCAACATAATAGTCTTGAACTAACTAGAAATGACGATACTTTGAAGTCTCACGTGCCTTCTGTAACTATTCTGTTCATTTATGTATTATGTGTGTGACACAATTTACTACTTGGAATCTGAAAATGACAAAAAAAAATGTTGCAATCAATGAAAACCAAGGCACTACGAGTGAGTGCTGTTGATTAATATCGTAATATGAATTTCTACAGCAAAAAAAAAAGAAAAAAGAATTCGATTCTCCAAAAACTCTCCAATATGCTGCAGTTTGCTGAACCAGATCGTTGGGGGTGTGTGGACATCTTTAGGAAAAACTTGGATGCTAAGGATTGTAGAAAAGAGAAAATATAAGGAATATTTGTATCTCTATGAAGTTGATTGTTTCTAACATACCACGGGGAGTTCAGAATCATTCTCAAGCACTTGTTCTGCACTCGCTGTATTTTGATAATGTTAGCATTAGAGGTGTGGCTCCAGGCCGGAGAGGCATAGGTGATTATAGGACGAATCGTCATCTGGTATAGTTGCAATTTGATTCTGTTGCTGAGCTTGTTATTTCTATTAATTAGCGGATAGACCTGAGCTATGGCTTTAGATGCCTTTGCGCACGCAGATTTGATGTGTTGGTTGAAAGATAGCTTTTTGTCGAGAATTACACCCAGGTAATTTGTTTCTGTCTGCCAGGGAAGTTTAGTATTGAATAGTAACACATCTCCTGCAGGAGACATTGGCCTTTTTGAGAAAAGAGCGGCTGAGCTTTTCAGGAGGTTGACTTTCAATCTCCATTTGGAGAACCAATCCTCCAGCTTTAGAAAGTTTTTTTTCCTGAAGCTTTCTGGTAACGAAATGGGGTTTGAGAGATCTGGTTAGTATTGCTGTATCGTCCGCATACAGGTCAAAATGGAAGACATCGGATTGTGCGGGATGTCCGACATGTATACAGAAAACAGCAATGGGGCCAGTAGGGATCCCTGCGGCACTCCAGCAAAGATATGGCGCTGGGATGATGTAGAACCGTTGATTTTAACTTGCATTGATCTATTCTGAAGATATGAATGGATTAGATGAACCATTTTTAGTGAGGTACCGGCTGAGATAAGTTTGTGTAAGAATCCAAAATGCCAGATTTTGTCAAATGCTTTGGATAGGTCTAGGAAATCAGCTCCTGTGTACTGGCGTCAGATATAGCTGGTGGTAATGTATTTGTCAATTCTGTGGATTTGCTGGGTAGTACTATGGTGTTGCCGAAAACCAAACTGTTCTTTGGGGAGGATGTTTAGGTCATTTACTGAGGTTTGGAGTCGTGATAGGATGACCTTCTCCGCAACCTTACCCAGATTAGAGATAAGACTAATTGGACGATAATTTTGCGGTAGGTGTGGGTCCTTGCCTGGCTTATGAATTGGGATTACATCATCCAGTTTCCAGGTGGAAGGAAAATAGTGAAATCTTAAGATTACATTTATTATACTGGTCAGGTGCACTACAGCTTTCCGAGGCAGCAGCTTGATCACCCGGTTTGAGATGCCGTCTGGTCCAGGAGCTTTACTGTTCTTAAGTTTTTTAATAATATCATATAATTCAACAGGTGATGTGGGTGCAATATGGTCAGCGCTGGTGTCTGACCTGTCTGTGGATTTTGTACAAGTGATTGAAATCTAAGTTGTTATAAGAGGGTTTGCACTGCTCCTCTAGATTCTTTAGTATGGCTTCTGCATTATCTACATCTATGTGAACTAAGCCCTGGTTTGAGATTATGGGGGGGGAACTGTTTTTATTTCTCATGTTTCTCAGTAACTTCCAGATAGAGTGATCAATAGGTGAGATACAGGCCGACGTTTTATCCCAAACTTGGTTTCTATGATTTTTAAGTGCATCTCTTACTGCCCCATTTATCCTGTTTACAGCTGTTTTATCTTGTGGTGCACGCGTGTTACGGAATCTTTTACTAGCTCTGTTTTTGTCTCCGATCAGGTTCATGATGTCTTCAGACAAACGATCTGGCTTGCAGGCAGATTTGTAGGAGGTAACTACCGTTATAGCAGAATTAATTTGTTGTGTGAGAGTTGTAACTGCAGTTTCTACTTCTTCTTTTGTGCGTATGTGAGGAACAGGTCCAATATAATCCTTAAGTGCTGTTGACAGTCTTTCCCATGCTATGTAGGAGTGAGAAGGAGGACACAGGTATTCTTGATTTCCCAGCTGTAGTACAATTGGATTGTGATCGGATGATAGTTCATCCATAGATATGATGCTATATCGAAGTTTGATATCCTGCAGGATAGCTATATCCAGGATGTCAGTAGTGCCAAACGTACTGAGATGAGTTGGTTCGGTGGGGCCTGCCACAACAGCGTTGCTTGATGCTAAGTAATTGGAAAGGATGCAACCATTCTTGTTGGTGGTTGTGCAATTCCACGCAGGGTGCTTGGAATTCAGATCCCCGGCTATAATGGTGGGCTCTCTGATGCATAAGATGGCATTTAGGTCAGAGTGAAGTAGAGATTTTTGGGGAGGGTTGTAAGCCGAGTAGATTTTCAGTTTGCCAGTGGAGCTGGTGATTACTTCCACGCCTGTGATCTCAAGGTTAGTGGTTGAAGGATTGCTCACAGAGTGGTGCTTAATGTAGTTTTTAATGAAGATGGCAGTGCCGCCGCCTCTGTAGAGTAGTCTGTCATTTCTGTATAGGTGATAGCCCCTTATTGTAGGATTGTCTGAGGATCTTAAATGAGTTTCACTGATTAATATAACATCTGGTTGATACCTATATATGAAATTTCGGAGTTCCAGAATTTTGTTTTTGAGGCCATTTGCGTTCCAAGCAAATATCTGAAGTGATGCTGGAATGAGTTTGTTACTATTCATTTATGAGAGCTGTGAGGATGACCTGAGTTTCACGAAGAAATCTTTTAGTGGAGGTTGTAGTAGGGTTTGACAGGCTGAAATCTTGTAGCATGTTTGCTAGTGAGGCTGTAATAACAGCTGTTAGGTTTTTAGGTGCTATTGGTTGATTTTGTTCTGGTTTTGGTCTATTTGTACGGGTCACATCGGCATAACTTCTTGTTTGCTTTTGGGTGTCTCTATTTTAGGAGGTTTCCGACTGTGGCCACTGAGTCTCCGGTATTGATGCCTGAGCTTTTGGAGTTCTTATACTGTAGGGGGAGGGCTGATTGACTGCCTCCATCCGTCTGTTCTTTGGGTGCTGAATACATCCTTTGTAGTTTGCAGGATGAGGGTCACATTTGGCCAAGGTGGTCCTCGGCTTTGTGCAGGTATTGGTTGGGTGGTTGTCCCCACCTTTCAAACATCTGTATTGTGCTCTACAAAGATTCTTGGCATGGTCAAACTTCTGGCACCTGTGGCACTGCCCAGAAGATGATCTTTTCAGGAGTGGTTCTGGTGTGACGATGAGTCCACAGACTGTTTTTAGGTTGTAGATATTCTTGTAAATTTTATGAATCTCTACTAGGACTGATGGCATGTGAGTCTTGTCTGCTTTGTACATTCTTCTGACCTTGACTGGAGGAAGATCCTGAGAATTAAGGTCAGCAGCTATTTCTACTGTGTCAACTTCACAGATACCACGAAGGAGCACTTTTAAGTTTATTTCCGAGTTGAGCGCAAAGGTATGATACTGAATGCCTCTATCGCCCAGTTCTTTGGTCAACCTTCTATAGTCTGTCACTGTTGCTGGCTGGATCTTTATGCCTTCATCCATGTTTTTGGCCTTAATGAAGCCAATGTGCAGATTGGACATTGTCGATCTTAAAGCTGCCCATTTCTGTTTTTCTCTAAGGTTGATCGGAGGCACCTTTTCTTTAGGAGAAATAGCGGCGTCCGAACTCTGAATCCTGTTCCATTTCGTTGTCATTGTGCGGTTCTTCTGTTGTTCTTCGCTTTTTGCGTGCACGCACTTCTACAAAGTCTGAAGGAGTAGAAGGCACCGATTCTGACTGATCTTCTGCGACAACGTCTGTGTCGCTTTTCGGGGGAAACGTGTCGTAAAGTTTCGCTTTTCCCGGCCAATTGTTAAGTAGTTCACCTAGTCTTATAAATTCTCTATATAGCTCCTCAAATATTTTCTTACTTAGCTGTTTTTCCATGACTATCAATGTGAAGTATCTAAAGTTGATATTAAAAAAAAAAAAAAAACACGCTTACCGTGCAGTTGTAGTCTTACCGGCACTGCTGCAGGACTCTGAACTGATTTGGTAAGAGCACTGATTCAAAAATTGCGTGATCTTCAAGACACATAGTGTAATAAACGCACCACAATTCCAAAACTGACAAGTCGATCCTCCATCATCATAAAACTCGATTCATGATCCATTTTCGCCTCTCAGTAACAGATTATTTTTTTCTTTGAAAGAAAATATTCCTTTCTTCGTCTTAAACTACAGATGAAAACAACATCCACAACCGTTAAATAAATTTTACTTAAAAAAAAATTTTTGAATTCCCACGTCGCAGTAACATTAACTCAACTGAAATCATCACCCAGTAAGCATTTTTTGTATAATATACATATACATAATATAAAGGTGTATGAAATATTTTAAATTTATTTAAACATTTTTCAAAATAATCATTAAATTAAATTATTTTTAATTAGTATATAACTAATACTAATTATTAGTATATTAATATAAATAAAAGCAATTAATTGATAGAGGTGGAAAGATTTTTTTACCTCCATGATAATGGCATTAAGTTGCTGTTCTATGTTATCTTCGAAGTAGTTTTGACACGTGACATAATGAGTTCAATGCTTGCTATTGTTGAAAGCATTTGCGCACAAGTTCCATGTTTTAAATCTTGCAAAGTATGGTATGCAATATTCCATTTATTTATTTGAACTGTAGTGATGTCTTTAAACAAACTGTGCCAAATCTGAAGAGGTCATGAGGATTCAAACGATAGTTGTGGTTTTGAACCATAAATTCCTGCACAAGCAAGCGAAATGCTCACGAGCATGGTATATGAATAATAATTCGCATGTTGACTTTAGGGAATAATCGATGGGACGTGACCAACAGTATAATCAAAATTTGTCAACCTAGTTCTAAACTTAGAAAACTAAACAAATAGAACTCTTCATTGTTTCCACTTTGAAAAAAAAAGTATGAACATTTCCAAGTTTTCTATTGCAGTCTTATCTAGTTTGAACGATGTTCACATGCTAGTTTTTGAGATTTACCATCTCTTGACCTGCGGAAGTAGTGTTTGCATCCATAGCGCTAGGTCTCACAAGGAAAGACCGTTCTAAGTTCGATTCTAGTTACCGACTTTAGAAACTTTCTCTAAGCCTTTCTTGGACTGGTTCCCGAGTTAGTCGATCTATAGTACTCGCAAACATGTTTTTTTCTCCCAGAAACTCGAATTTTTCATCAAAGAATCAACACTATTCCAGACAATATATATTGCATTAGGGTTAGGGACCATGTGATGGCAGCAGGTGTCTGCCATACTCTCTTCTCTGGATGCTGTTTAATATCATTGACAGTTTTGGCTAGCTATCTCTGATTGGCAAAGGGTGCAAATTGACTGCCTCTCGGTCTCCAAAAGGTAAATAGGTCTAAAACGGCCTCGACTACTACCCAAGGGAATAAAAGGCGTTACATTCGTTCATGGAGGGGGGGAAATTTCAAAGATCACAGTACAGTTTCTTCATTTATGCAAGTTATAACTGCAATAAACGTCAAATGACACAAAAGATTTCACTCTACACATATTGGAAGTTCTTTGTACTAAGTGCAGCAGTGCCATCTAGTAGAGAGTTGTGCCATTTTTAATCGGATCTTGTATATTTCTTAGTCAACAGTAATGGTTTCTGACTTTTCTTTGTGCATACTATTTGCTGTTATTCTTTTTTTAACAATGAATTGTTGGCAAAGTAACGGAGTGATACAAATAACAATATAATACTATGTAGAAAGTTTTTTAACTTGGGTATACTATGTTAAAGATACCAAGAAATTTTATAAACTAGGTTTTAATCCTTTTTTCCCAAGTAAGAAAACAGACAAGTAAGTCAAGTTTGCGCCTGCACGTAGTGCAAGTCTGAGGCAACTCGTGGTAAAGGTGGAGTAAGATCCGATCACTTTCCTTAGTATTATCCCCTTAATGCAAAGCACATCCCCTTGCGGAGATGTATGGCGCTATTGCATAAAAGGCAATGGTCGCTACCCAGACCAGTTTCGACCTTTATTTCGACCTCATCTACATTACTTCACTCTTGGCATTTTTATGGTCTGGCTCCCACTGATGAGACCTCAATAAAGATCGAAACTGGTCTAGGTAGTGACCCTTGCCTTTAATGCAATAGTATCATACATCTCCGCAAGGGGATGTGCTTTGCATTAAGGGAAAATACTAAGGAAAGTGATCGGAGCTTACTCCACCTTTACCACGAGTTGTCTCAGACTTGCAATACGTGCAGGCGCAAACTTGACTTACGTGTCTGTTTGCTTACTTGGGAAAAAAGGATTAATATAATAATATGTTTGGGTAAAATATCTTTGAATAAAGTAAAAAAAAAAACAGAATGCCATTAAAAAACAAACAGATATTAATACCTTTGAACTCTGTCCTGAGGTCAGCCAACTGTTGACGTAATTTTTCTTCTAGTGGAGATTCTAAAGCCATAAACACAGCACCTCCTATTAAGACGTAGATAATGAATATAATTAGGAGTCCTGCCACCTCTTTTTTCGAAACGGCTATCCCCTAAAACAAATAAGCAAAAATTCATAGCACTTCAATATTGTTGTGTTCATCATTATTAACATTAATAATTAATATTAGTTAACATTAGTTAATAATTCATTCCTTAACAATAAAGAACTAAACATTTATGTTTAGTTCTTTATTGTTAAAGAAGGCGATGAAAGCGATCCGAGTGTTGCAAAATTAAATTTTGCAACACTCGGATCGCTTCCAGAAATCATTGATGATAAATTAAGTTTTACTTCAAAGCTATTTCTGGTACAAGTCCTACACCCTCTGTCCAAAAAGAAACCGAACTTTTCGAAAATAGAAGAAACTAGTGGCGCCACCTGTTGTATCTTTTTGTTGTCGAAAGCACAATCTAAATTAGTGTTGTGTCAACTGTTTATGACATTTGTTTCATTAGAAGCCGAGTGATGGTGCCAAGAATGCCAGTACGTTTTGACGAACGGTCGGTCGTCACGATATTCATGCCGTACGCGATGAATTCACGCTATCAATCGCTTCAGAACTTCGAGATAAAACTCACCATTGATCGTTTGGTCAGTCGGAACGAATTATTTGTGGATAATGCCCTTGGAATCGTAGAAACAAATTAGCATTGTCTTTACTTTTGACTTCTCCAAGTGACTTTTTTTCGGATGCCCCTCTTCTGGTGGTCTTCACTCAGCACTCTGTTTCGGGCTCACACTCAAAATACCACGTTTCGTCATCAGTAACGATCGTTTCAAGGAAGTTTGAGACCTTACGAGCGGTTTTAATGAAGTCCTTGCAGTGTTCAATTCGATGCATTTTTTGGTCGTTGGTCAACTTGTGGAGAACAAATTGCGAATTCAATTTACGAAGGCCCAAACTCTCGGTCAAAATGTTGTGCACAGTTAATTTCGGAATCCCACAATTCATCTTCAATCAATCTTACATACGATTTCGGGTTTTCTTTGATGAAATCAGGCACTTTTTGGATGTTAACTTCGCTCAGTCAAATTTTTGGACGGCCCGGCTTTTCATCGTCTCAAGCGTTTCACGACCACTTTGAAATCGCTTAAACCACTCGTAAACTTGAGTACGGGATAAGCATTGATCACCGTATGCTTTTTGAAGCATTGGATGCGTTTGTGTTAAACTTTGCAAAACGTTTACCAAGTTTAACACAAAAGTCAATCGCAGCTCTCTGTTTGAAACTCATTTTCCGACCGTTCGTCAAAACACTCTGTCACTCTTGGCACTATAACTCGGCTTCTAATGAAACAAATGTCATAAACAGTTGACACAACACTAATGAAGGTTGCCGCTTTCGACAACGAATAGATACAACAGGTGGTGTCACTAGTTTCTTCTATTTTCGAAAAGTTCGTTTTCTTTTTGGACAGAGGGTGTATAAATATTAAAAAATTTGCACTATAAAGGCCACTTTAAATACAAAATGATCACAACCTGTGCAAGACCACGTTTAATGAATTGTAATATATAAAAATAACAATACCTAACAGCTTACTTAATGCCCCTATATTTTCAACGTGCTATACACATACACATGACCACTTGAAGCCAGATGATTAAATTAAAAAAATAATAATAATATAATTTGAATATATAATTCGTAAACCTTGTTCTGGAGCACGGGTCTTCAACCTTTCAGACCGTGCGGGACATATTAAAAATTTCAATGAAGTCCACGGGCCACTAAGCTATACTGCGGTATTTAGAATTGTAAGGTGCTTTCCAGATTCACAAGGAACGCTGTGCATCTGATACTTTACATAAAATCCTATAAAAATAAACAAACTCAGCTTTGTTTATTTTTGTAGGGGTTCATGATAAGTAAACACAATCAATACTTGAAAAAATAATTTAATGAAGAAAAAAAAAAACTTAATTTTTTTCAATGTCAATGGGCAACTTGGCAATGCTTTTCCTTGACCAGCTTGTCGATGTTGGCATCAGTTTTGGAAGTCGCTATGCGCAGAGTATTTTCGAGATGTTGGTCCGTAATCTGAGTTCTTGTCTTGGACTTCACATGCTTCATTCTGGAGAACTGCTCACATAAGTATGTGCTTCCTAACAAAGCGCACATCTTCAAAGCATGCTGGCGTAGATTAGGAATGCGTCCTCAGAAATGCAGTTTTTGTAAAATGTAAGCAAGAGCACATTGAATAATTTTTCTTTCAAAGAAGAGTTGTTTTGGAGTTCAAGCAGCTCCATTTGTACTGAGCCTGGCATTTCGGCAGCATTGACACTGAATGGCATTGAAAATAAATCTAAAGAAGACTGTTGGTTACGAAAATCACTAAATCTCTTTCTCACTTCGCAACATGGCTAATTTTATAGCTTATTCATCAAGAGACAAACAGTTGGACTCAACGAGAAGCTGAAAATGAGTTAAGTCTTTTTCTGTGAGTTGTGCCTGCCAAAGTTTGAGCTTGGCCACAAAAGCTTTGATGTCATCGAATAGAGTGTGCACTAGTTGATCTTTGGATTGTAGCCGTGTATTTAGGTCATTCATATGCAACGAGATGTCGATCACAAAGGCAAAGTCTGTCATCCACTTCGGATCGTTAAATTCCGCAATCGGATTCTCCTTGGTCTGCATGAACTGCTGAATTTCTCTCCTTAAGTTAAAGACGATTTTAAGAGCTTTCCCTTTGCTAAACCAACGCACATCACTATAATAAACCACATCGCTGTGATCTGCTTTGCACTCTTGGGTCAAAAACTCTTGGAATTGACGATGATTCAGTCCTCTTGCTCTAATAATGTTGACGACAGTCACAATAACTTTCATGACATTCTCAAATCCAATAGTTTTCGCGCACAAATTCTCCTGGTGGATTAAACATTGGTAATGGACGGAATCTTTTCGGTTCTTTCCGTAGCAGCGCAACAAACCCTTCGTTCTTTCCCACCATAGCAGGGGTACCATCAGTTACTACAAACTCGAGGTTGGTTAAGCTGAGGTCGAAACGCTGGAACGTTTTCTTGGCGGATTCAAGAATATCAGTGCCTGTCGTCGTTCCCTTCATAGGTACGAGCGCTAGCAGTTCTTCTGTCACAGTGAATTGTTGATCAATGCCACGGACAAAGATAGCCAGTTGTGCTGTATCCTTCACATCTGTGCTCTCATCTAAAGCAAGTGAATATGACGTAAATTCGGAAGAACGTTTTTTTAAAGTTCCTTCGATGTCATTGGCAAGTTCTTCGACACGTCGTGCTACAGTTACCCCAGACAAACTCGGTTTTTTAAACACTTCTTTATTATTTGGACACAGAATTTCCCCAGTAGCGATGAGACACTCCTTTACAAACTCGCAGTCCAAGAAGGCTTTTGATTTTTTTAGCAATTTTGTCAGCTATTACATAACTTACTTTGACGCACGCTTCGCTCTCTTCCCTCTGCCTCGACCGTGAGATGCGGTGATTGATTCATTCAATCCAATACCCTTGGAGGGTAATGGATGGCAATGCTGTATCCAATGAAGTTCTAACTGAGGCTCGGCTATTGCTGTTACCGCCTACCATGATCAGAGCTTTAATAGCTCAATAACATCTTATCACTACACTGTCCTCTACAGATAACGGGAAATATGAAAAGCATTCTTGCTTCGCCCCTTTAAGCCAATCCTTATAAGGACTATAAGAATGAGATATCAAATCAAATCCCCGTGTGGTGGCCGGGATAAAATAGCTCCGCTGCAGCCCATGCATGTCGTACGAGGCGACTAAAATGGGTACCCAGGGAGGGTAATGGATGGCAGTGTTGTAGCCAATGAAGTTCTAACTGAGGCTCGGCTTTTGCTGTTACTCTCCTTTCATGATCATAGCTCAATAATACCCTATCCTTACATTTTCTTCACAGATAACGGGGAATATGAAAAGCATTCTTGCTTCTCCCATCTAGCAAAAAAAAAAAAAAAAAAAAAAGGATAACTCGTGTGCTTTGTGTTTGTCTGGCAAGATTCCAGGAAGCAATGGCGGCAGATTTTTGCTTGTCACCGTGTACAGTCACTGGTGAAAGTTTGATGAGTTTAGGAATAGTCCTTTTAGGTAATTCAGTGAGGTTAAGAGTGATCTTGGATCACCCAGAGTTTTTTGGAGAGGCAATCCGCCCACCCCCCCACCCGCAATTTACTTCAATAAAATTTAAATTTTCTTCAAATGGTTTTTTTAAGCGATAAAATAGCAGACAAAAAGATAATGCACATTTCATGAGGGGTGGGGTGGGGGTATTCATTCAGTTAACATGAATAAACAGTGGGGCTGCAAAGGCCAACATTGTGAGGTGGTCCTCAGCTCTCTTCCCCAGTTTGTTCCTCTCTTTGTATTGTTTTTTATCCGTTTACTAAGTTTCACAGTTTTTTTCACTCTTCTTGATACTGGTTTTATAGTAATTTAATGTACTCCTTTTTTTTTGTTTTATTTGTTAAGTTTCCTTGTATATTTTTCCGTTTTGAAACTTTTTTTTAATGAGTGAAAAGTCAAATGACCGTTTTAGAAGTATCCGCTGGGTCAACAGCTAAAACTGGTCAGCGGAGGCCTCTTTTTTCTCCGCTTTTACTATCTAGCAATATCTATTTCTCTTCTTCTCTCTGCTAAATCTCAGAGCAACTTTTACACTCAAAAGACCAATCATGAGAGACTTGAACTCACACAATATTCATCCATTCATTTCTCATTAGTTCAAAACGTCGAGTCCCCCTGATTAGGATCTTTAGGCAATTTAATACAGCCGTCTAGCCATTCCTCTACTGCACCCTTCTAGGGATAAATATTTTATGTTTTTAGAACTGTGTGTTCACGGGGGCGGTTTGCCTCTTCTGCATTTGTTTTACCTGTTGAAAAACCCGAGTTTCCAGGAGGAAAAAACTCCACCTCCGTACGAGACCTGTTAACTCACTATTTGTTTGTGACGACCTCATGAAGATTCCTCATGTCGTTGACAGCATTGGAACCCAGATCATTTCAACCAAGGGCTTGTCTACATACAACTCATTAAATTTCTTATAAATATATTTCTCATTACATGTCTTATAAATAAATAAATAAATAATATATATTACTGATTTATTTATAAAACTTGTAACGATTTATGTGTGAAAGTGCGTATCCCCGGTGTTGTGTTGTAATATTAGTTAATGCAGAAATTTTGAAAAATATGATACAATAATTTATTTCACTTAAAAAAAAAGTCTTAAAATTAACTCTTTTTTTTTATTCTATTTACGAAAAAAAAAGTACAGGGCTATAAGAAGTATACGAGCTTTTTAAAACTGCCAATTTTAAACTATCAGTACAAGATTAATTATAATGGTCATCTGTAACCACATGTAATAAGAAAATACGCATCATCCCTTCAGTAATCGATTTGTACTGAATATACTATACTAATAATACTGTACAAATAAAGTATTTTTGTGTGCAATCATAGTTTACCTGTTTGTGTCTTTTTCGTTGTTATTAAATCAATGGTTGATTTAAAAATGACGTGACATTTACTGCAATAAAATTTAAACTATACCTTTTTCATATACATATAATAATCTGAAGAATCTAAACATAAAGCAATATCACATTATTCAAATAAAAAAAAATAAAAATAAAATTTAAAGTAAAAAATTTTTTATAATAATTTGACATCTATTATGTCAAATTAAACTAAATTAATTTCATTTGATTTAATTTAATTCAATTTAAATTGATTTAAATTAAATTTTTAAAGTACTTTTTCTTTTGAATAATGTTGCTATTAATAAAATTGCTATACACGTAAGTAATTCAGGCCGTTGGTTAAGAAATCCAATACCCATGGAGGGTAATGGATGGCAATGCTGTAGCTAATGAAGTTCTAACTGAGGCTCGGCTATTGCTGTTACCCTCCTGCCATGATCAGAGTTTTAATAGCTCAATAACACCTTATCCCTACACTGTCCTCTACAGATAACGGGGAAGATGAAAAGCATTCTTGCTTCGCCCCTTTAAGCCAGTCCTTATATAAGGACTATAAGTAATTCAATGCTGTTGTTGTTCACAAGTATTATTTCGCTGTTGCTCGTCAATAAATAGAATAAAATCATCCTGTCTATTAAAATTAAAACACAATACGGTTTTTAAATTATGCTGCGGTAAATGTTTGTAAAATATGTTTTAATATCGAGTTTCGTAGCTTATTATTAAACAATTTGGTTTAAGAGGTTCTTCTCAGATAAAGATCGCAATTCGAAATAAAAACTTATAAGTCCTGGATTGTCTATTACAGAATAATAAAGTGACATGTACTTATACCAATCTTATGTCACTGATATAAAATCAGCTGATAAACAGAAATTCCCTTTGAATTATGTGAACGCAAGTTGGATTTTGGTTTCATATAGAAACGTATGAAATCTAGAACAAAAGTCCGTTACAAATAACCTCCTTTTCTTTGATGTCTTTTGTTCTTTTTAAATAAAAATATTTAGAATTATTATGATTAATTTTAAGGATTTATAATGTATTGTAAAAATGAGAATCTAAAGTAAAATCTAATGATATTTTCTTTTCTAAAAACGGACGAACTTTTAATTGGTTTATGTTTGCACAATGTATGACAGCAATTAAATATTATATAAAATGTAGGTAAAATATTATGTAAAAATTGCTGCTGTGGTGGTGTCAAATAAATGGATAATTTACGAAAAAGTAGAATAAGTGCTTTTTCCCATATATCTGATCTATTTCATTGTCCTTTTTTGCCCTATTTCATATCCTACCCAAGAAAAGTGGAAAATGTACACACAGTTCATTAATGTGGGTGGGGCTAAAGACTAGATAATCCGAATTTCTCTTCTACTCTCTCTCTCTCTCTCTCTCTCTCTCTCTCTCTCTCTCTCCAGACCAAGAACGAAACTTTATCGTGCAATTCAATCTTCCAATGTCAGATGTCGAACCTCTACTGTTCATATCTACCTACTAAATATCTGTGCAATGATGAGGTTCTGGGATAGACAATTTTCATCGCCTGGTTTGAAACCTTCATCCTACTTATTGAGCAGAGAAAAATTCCTGTCCAGTTGATCAATCTTCTTCTTCTTCATGTCGCTTCCTCAGTGAGAGGGTGCAGCACCATATCCTTCCAGTTCTCTCTGTTGGTGGCTTTCCTTTTTGTTTCTGCATAGCCATGTGATCCTGTTCATGATCTTACATCTTCAAGCCATGTCCTTCGTGTTTTGCTTCTTGATCCTTTTCCCATAATTTTTCCTTCTAAAACTGTTAGTATCCTCTGTCCTGCTGAACCTCTCAGTACACATCCTGTCAATCTCATCTTTCTCTGGATCATTTCCTGTAATAAAGATCTCTGTTTTCTCATTCTCTGCAGGACATCTGTATTTGTCACGTGTTCTGTACATGTTTTTCAGAGCTCTCCTATAACACCACATTTCAAAGGCCATTATCTGTCGCCTTACTCTCTTCTTGAATACCCAGGTCTCACTTCCATATGTGTGAAAATTGGCCATACTAATGTTCTTATCATTCTTTTCTTTTCGATACCACAGAACTTCTGAGCAGATCTTCATTTTTCCAGAATGCATCTTTAGCTATAGCTGTTCTTATTTTTATTTCTTTATCTTGCTTTCCATCAGCAGTAAAGTAGGTGCCTAAATATTTGAATTCTGTTGTATGTTCAATTTTCATATTGTCTATGAATATTTCTAGCTCGGATCTTCTTTCTTTTGAAATTTTCATAATTTTTTTTTTTTTTGCATTTATATCTAATCCAAATTCTTTACCTTCTTCAATTGATAGCGGCAGTAATTTGATTAATTTGTTTCCGTTTTCTGCTATTAGAATGGTATCATCAGCATATCTAAGATTGTTGTATTTTATACCATTGATGCTAATTCCTATCACTTTCATCACTGTCTCACTATAGATATTAAATAGATTTGGTGAAAGGATACAACCTTGTCTAACTCCTCTTTTTATTTTCACTTCAGAAGTCTCAGAGTTAAACAGCTGCATTTTCTTTTTGGTATAAATCCTTTTTATAATCTTAAGTACATGATCTTCTATGTCTAATTTATCTAATATATTGAACATTTTATTATGTTTTACCCGGTCAAAAGCCTTCCGAAAGTCTATGAAGTTGATCAATCAAGCCGGCAGTTCAACTACCACCAGACTAAAATGGGATCCAAAAAGATACTACTGATTTTCCTATTAACAAAACATTTTTCCTGAATGTTTTTCATCATGCAGTATATTTCATAAACCATGCGTGTGCGGGAGTGGGTTCATGCGCGTGCGTGTTCGCCGTTATTCGTGTAACATTCAAAAAAATGCATACCCCGATTATGATTTCAAGCAATGCACCAAAGGGCGTTTACGAATTCAATATTGCCCCTCGTTCTTCGTTTTACATAAAGTGGGAAAAAACATGGTATAATGTCAAGTTCTTTCAAATCACTTCACTATTAGTACCCGATGGAATCCTACGTTAGCATTGGCAGAAGGCGTTTAAACGCGGGGACTAACTGTTCCCCTCACCTCTTGTCTGATACTTGTTTATCGCACACAAGCCTCAAAAATGAATATATATATATATATATATTGAAATAAAATACTTCTGTTTGTAGCTGCAAGGGGACAGTTTTACATTTTTTGTTGTTTTTTGTGAACATAAAATTACAAATCATAAATGTAGTTGCACTCTCTTCATTGCCTGGGAAAAACTAACGAACCATTGCAACTATGACAGACTAACTAAGGCTGTGACTGACTAACTGCTTTAGTCTGTCACAGACGTAAACTTCCACGAAGAAAGGAAAATGAACCATTGTTAGTTTCGGCATGCAAATATTAACCATTAACCTTCTAGAGGCGAATGCTTGTATAAAGGATAACCAGTCTGATACGGAGGTGCCAAGGTTTTCTATCCGGAATACATTGGCATCTCCAAAGGCCAAATCAACAATAATTTTTGTTGATTTGTGGTGCTAATTATTTACATTTGAATTTATTATTATTATTTTTTCCTGCAGCTGTGCTATCCTATTTCCATTATCCTCAATAAGCAACATCTGGAAGTATTGTGATTAGTATGAACTTTAGACAAACGATTTAAGTACCCCCCCCCTTAATTTTAGATTAAGATACGAAAAATTAAGATAATGAGAGGTACTAAATTTGGAAGCCCTTATTTTTTCAGCCCAATAATATTTATCTAGCCGTTGTTGTGATCCTTTTACAGTAGTGATTTTCAACCTATGGATCCAATATCAGGACGAGGAAGTATTTCTAATGGATTTTTATTATTACATATTTTATTGATGCAATTTTATTAATTTATATATTTTATTACTTTTTTAAATGTTATATCATTAATGTAAGTAAATAATGTTAAGTAACTGAAACATAAAAATAAAATAACACACACAATCGTTAGCATTGTATCTAAAAGCTTCATACGATAATTTTTTTTATTTGTTTCAATAATGACCTGCAAATTGACTATGAAAATACGACAAAAATTAGAATTTTATTTAAATATTTTTGGAAAATTGACAAAAGTGTTCCCCATATGAGGGTTGTTTGAAACATTTGATAAATTTCCAATAGATGGCAACACAATTCGTTCATTCACACCAGTGTCGGCACGTATCATCTTTTTCATGATCCCTGGTAAAATTTTAGCCACGTGCTACGCGTAGTTCTCGTTTGGCAAACATTTAAAATGACGTGTTGGCATTTTTCATAAAAATGGAGAAAAAAAGAGTTTTGAGCAGTGAAAAAACACTTTTATTTGAAGAAGTGGACGGCCGCGCAGATCAAAGCCGTTAGATGCAGTTCATGGGGACTCTGTACCAGCATTAAAGACAGTTTTGTCAGCTGGGAAGGTGATAACCACTGTTTTTTTGGGATTCCCAAGGAATTATCATGAGAGACTATTTGGAAAAGGGTAAGACAATAACAGGAATCTATTATGCGTCGTTGTTGGACCGTTTAAAAGAAGAACTGAAGAAAAAACGGCCAAGATTGGCGCACAAAAGAGTGCTCTTTCATCAAGACAATGCACCGTCCCACACATGGGTCGTCGCAATGGCAAAATTGCACGAATTGAGGTTCGAATTGGTTTTATATCCACCTATTCTCCTGGCTTGGCTCCGTGTAACTTCTTCTTGTTCCCAAAATTAAAAATTTGGTTCGCTTTGAAAAAATTTTTCTTCGAACGAGGATGTCAATGACAATTTTGCACAATTTGGCAAATCCTACTTTTTAGATGGGATGAAAAAATTGGAAATTCGCTGGACTAAATGTGTAGACCTCGACGGAGACTATGTTGAGAAATAAAAGTGATTTTTTCCGAAAAATGTGTTTAACTTATTTTTTTTACCAAACTTTTCAAACAATCCTCGTATATGTAGATGATAGACAGAAAAAGCTAAAGACAGATAACGCTTTAGATAGAGCTAAAGCGTTTTTCTTTTTGAATAAAAATACATTTTTCCTAATAAATACAAAGGAAAATCTTTCGTAATAAATGCCACTCTACTTTTTTTTGTGAAAAGAGTAAAGTTTAAATTAGTATTAGATAATTCCTAAAAAATACAAAGATAATTATTTTCTTGTGTCATTTTTTTCTGAAATAATAAATAATAAATGGGGTTTTAAAAAATAATCTTATTTTCAGAAGTACACCTGTTTAATTTTAGTATGACTTTTGTAGGATAGGCATGACTGAAGTGATCATAAAATTGGAAGATTGATTCATTCAATCCAATACCCTTGGAGGGTAAAATAGATGGTAATGCTGTAGCCAGTGAAGTTCTAACTGAGGCTCGGCTATTGCTGTTACCCTCCTGCCATGATCAGAGCTTTAATTGCTGAATAACACCTTATCCCTACACTGTCCTCTACAGATAATGGGGAAGATGAAAAGCATTCTTGCTTCGCCCCTTTAAGCCAGTCCTTATAAGGATATATATAAGGATATATAATAAAACTGCACTTGAATCCTTAGATTCTGTGTATGGATGATCAAACACTGTCTGGTATTAAATGATATTAAACTATATATCATTGAGTTACTGTAGTGATAGAATACACTTCGATTACATTAGTGGAAACACTGAACCTTGTATGTGGTTAATTTATACGCCGTTCTCTTACTTGATTGTTGTGTCGATATTTGGAATGGAGGAAATGCCCTGAGACAATCCTGAATTTTATCAGTCGCTCAGAAGGCTGGGAGATCTACTGAAGAAAAAAAGTGGCCTAGTGAAATCCGATTCGTTAGATCATCCGCCTTAAATACTCCTACTGAATGGACTTGACAAAGGACTTCACAGGCCACATCCATTAAGTTTTATCCTTGCTCAATTGGCAAAGCAATCCTCATTGCAAAAAGCCCTCTGCTAGTATCACGTGTCCATAATGAGAGAGAGAGAGAATCAAGTGCATAAGCACCTATAAAGGTTTTTTTTTTTTTTTTTTTTTTTTGCCAGGACTGACTTCATCCATGCGAAGTTATTCCGGTTAGACGCATTTGTTTTTTTTTTTACTTATATTTTCTATTAGGATTTAGAACACGCACACAATATACGTATCTTAAATCCAAGTTTGATTTCAATCAGAGCATTTTTATTAAGTCTTAATCTACAATAAAACAGTCCTATTTGTCTACTGTATGTCTGCGGCATTCATCAAACGCTGCAGACTTTGGTTGTCAGCCACACAGAGGTTTAGACTTTTCACCGTGGAGTATGTGCATTCCATTCAACCTTCACCCTTTTGTTAAGATCACACATGCTTAGCAACAATCGGAGAACGAAATGACCGTCATCATAAGGGTGAAAACATATAATTGTCGTTGGCTTACAGAAGTTGTCAACATTATGTAAAAAGGATCCGAACGGACAATTACAGTAATCCCTCGATTAATGGGGATTACTGAAAGACAATAAAACATATTTCAGCTTCATAGTTTCCCTTTAACTAGGCCCTGAGACATACCTTAATTCTTTTATAAAAAAATTAAGGTTCAAAAAAGAAATTTGAGGAACGAAATATACTTTTTCCCATAGGTTATTGTATTCGATTAGTGAGTTTTCGATTAATGAGCTTGTTTTAAAGAACGCATTAGGCGCACTAATCGAGGGTTGCTGTACCTTCATTTTAAATCTCCCAAACAAACTTTTGCAATAGGTATACTACTTGAGAAGAATAATTAGTAACCATCTAAAAATTAGTTGAAAATTATGTGTTGTTTTATAATAAATCAGATATGTAAATTATTTTAAACAATAAGTGTGTAGGCCGTTATTTGAAAATCTAGATCGATCTACAGAAGACTGAGCTGTATAAATATAAGCAGTATGTTGCAATACTCAGATGCTTGAGTATTTCACAGACAGTTATTTTCACAATACTTAGTGCCCTGTTTTTTCATCTTTTAGCTGCTTTTACATATATTACATTCCTAAGCAGATCTTCAGCTGTATGTTAAAGTGACTCATGTGGAGAGGCGTCTCTTGTATAGGCACTGCGGAACTGCAGTACCCCCAATTTTTCTCGATATATAAATATATTTATTAATTTATTTATATTTGCTTGTAATATTTAATTTTATCATCAACAAGCCTATACAATTCTCTTATTTTGTATAAAAATAATAAAAATCCATCTCGTAGCACTTAGGAGGGCGAAGGACGCTAGCAGCACTGTGTTTACCACAGTGTCATATTGCTACGCACGCAAGCATATTCACGTCATAGTGAGATGCGAGCTATTAGCTCGCATCTCACTATGACGTGAATATGCTTGCGTGCATAAAATCCATTCCTTTAATCCATCATACATACTATAAAATCCATTCCTTTAATTACAATTAAAGGAATGGATTTTATTTTTAAGTAATTTTGAATTATACTAAACTGTATAATTTTATCGATAATAAACAATATTTTTTCATGTTTAGTTTTTTTTTTAATTTTTACCATAATTTTTGATATTTTATCCAAACACGTATACACTGTACTTACAGTGTATGTATATTTCGAAAGTTGCAGCAGCCCCACGATTTCAAGCCATGAGCCGCTACTGATCACGTGTATTTTGTCCCTTCGTCTACCAAAATAGCTATTAGTTCTTGTAAAGAATCAAACTTAATCTTGTTCTCAACGTCGTTCTAATCTTTCCCAAGGGTGTCTCATTTCATCGAATCATGTCGCCAAAGTTTTTGCCCTATGAATAGTGTATTACACGTTGCTAAAGAAATGGGCGTTTCCATAGCAACATCACATATTCAACACAGAATTATCCAGGATTTCAACAGAACGTTTGATGCTCATTTTCACAAAGAAAAAGAAATGCTCTGAAACCAGAAGGCGAATATAAGAATCTTCGTGTCACACTTGATAGATGGAATAGCACATTAGCAAATAACATTTTAATGGCAGCGGCTACGTTCGAAGACGTCCAACTGATTCACAATAAAAGTGAATATTTCAAATAAAGTGGCCTTTCAGTGTTCACTATAATTAAATTTATTTAAAATAAGAAAACGCCTATCATTGCTAATTTAGGTGAAAAATAATAAAATAAAGCTGAATTTTTCTCAATGAGTTGAAGATAATAAATACATATAAAATACATACAATAATTATCCATGGACATGCTGTGGAACTGAAATAAATACACCCTCTGTCCAAAAAGAAACCGAATTTTTAGAAAATAGAAGAAACTAGTGGCGCCACCTGTTGTGTCTTTTTGTTGTCGAAAGCGAACCTTCATTAGTGTTGTGTCAACTGTTTATGACATTTGGTTCATTAGAAGCCAAGTTATAGTGCCAAGAGTGACAGTGTGTTTTGACGAACGGTCGGAAAATGAGTTTCAAACAAAGAGCTGCGATTGACTTTTATGTTAAATTGGTAAAAGTTTTACCGAAAAGCATCAAATTCTTCAAAAAGCATACGGTGATGAATGCTTATTCTGTACTCAAGTTTGCAAGTGGTTTAAGCGATTTCAAAGTGGTCGTGAAACGCTTGAGACGACGAAAAGCCGGACCGTCCAAAAACTTGACTGAGCGAAATTGACATCTAAAAAGTGCGTGATTTCATCAAGGAAAACCCGAAATCTTCCGTGAGATTGATTGAAGATGAATTGGGGATTCCGAAATCAACTGTGCACAATATTTTGACCGAGAGTTTGGGCCTTCGTAAATCGAATTCGCGATTTATTCACCACAAGTTGACCGACGACCAAAAAATGCATCGAATTGAACACAGCAAGGACCTCATTAAAACCGCTCGTAAGGACTCAAACTTCCTTGAAACGATCGTTACTGGTGACGAAACGTGGTGTTTTGGGTATGAGCCCGAAAGAAAGCGCCAGAGTGCTGAGTGGAGACCACCACAAGAGGGGCATCCGAAACAAAGTCTTGGAGAAGTCAAAAGTAAAGACAATGCTGATTTATTTCTACGATTGGAATGGCATTATCCACAAAGAATTCGTTCCGCCTGTCCAAACGGTCAATGGTGAGTTTTATCTCGAAGTTTTTAAGCGATTGATTACGAGAATTCGTCGCGTACGGCATGAATATCGTGACGACCGACCGTTCGTCAAAACGCACTGTCACTCTTGACACTATAACTCGACTTCTAATGAAACAAATGTCATAAACAATTGACACAACACTAATGAAGGTTGATGCTTTTGACAACAAAAAGATACAATAGGTGGCGCCACTAGTTTCTTCTATTTTTGAAAAGGTCTGTTTCTTTTTGGACAGAGGATGTAGGATAAAAACAATTCTTTTGTAGGTCAGAATTAATCTTCGATATTTAATTTTTTTCCCCAAAATATTTTACTTCCAACGTGGACGTCAGTCAAGTCAACACTTATCCTAACTGCATCTTTGGAGTAAAGACGTTTCCCCATTCTTTGATATTCTAAATATCTGCAATGTAGCAAATGGATTCAAGTTATCGAGCTCTGAGGATCCCCATTTGGGAATCCATGCTTTGTTACCGCGTTGCAGCTCAACAAACAAATAAAACTTAAAACTAAGATATCTCGATAAGTTTTGGTAAATATTCCAAATATCAAAGTGAATTTAAACCTTTCGGGGAAAAGTCACTATATAATATTCGCTAAAGGTTAGCGGTTGGTGGATATCGTTTTGTCCATCGTACTGTCATGTGCTTGTCTCATCAAGCTCTCCCAGAAAACTGCTCGGGGCTAATTAGCTACTTCCAAAGTGCTCTGCTGTAGACGAATACTCTTTCGTCAGTGTGAATGGAAGTATACGATAACTGCCTATGAGAAATGGGATATAAAATTTTATTTCGTAATTTTGCAAGACAATAAGGGGTCTGCAGGGCCTGTTTATTAACATTTACAGAGCTCTGTAAACTAGCGAATATTCTTAGTTGTATTCTGCCAAAAACAAAAGTGGAAAATGGTCCAAATTAAGAGATAAATGGAGAGAGAGAGAGAGAGAGAGAGAGAGAGAGAGTATCTTGCTATTATGTTTAAAACAAATCAAGAGCAAGTGAACAGAAAAACATTTGTTCCTCTGTTATTAATAAACTTTAACAACATAAATACAGTAATTAATACTAACATTGCAACATAGCTTTTAACAGCATTCCGAATATTTTATGATTCGAACTTGCTCTATAGAATATATTTGAGTACGTGATGAGATCTGAATAACCTTCAATACTGTTTATAATAATAGATGCAGATTATGTCTGTTTTTATCGACAACCACAAATCATAATGCGCTTCCTATAAACTAGATGCTTTCAAATGTCAACATAAAGTATTTTCAACCAGTCTTGCTTTGTTTTTAATTAAAGTTGTACCATAAATTAAACAAAAAACATAACATCTGAAGTATTTGTATCACTTACCATAAATAAAATATTTCATCACAAATTATTATTAATATCCTGCTTTCGTGTCTGACACACCATATAATTATTTCGATAATCAATAAATATATTTTATCCGTGACATGAATGTAAGAAGTGGCAGGGTTCTTTTTAGGACTTCCAAGGTAACAAATGGTGATGCTGCAGCCAATGAAGTTTTAATTGAGGCTCGGCTATTGCCGTTACCCAGCCATGACTAGAGCTTTTTAGCTCAACAACACTTCATCCATACAGATTTACTTCATTCAGATGACGGGATAAAGAGTCAAGGACTCAGTCCATCGCCCAGTTCTTTTAAGAACTTTAAGAATGTAGGAAGTTTCCTATACCTATCCAAAGCATTTGACAAAATCTGGCATTTTGGTCTCCTGCACAAACATATCTCAGCCGGTACATTACTAAAAATGTTTCATCTAATCCATTCATATCTTCAGAATAGATCAATGCAAGTGAAAATCAACGGTTCTACATCGTCCCAGCGCCATATCTTTGCTAGAGTGCCGCAGGGATCTCTACCGGCTCCATTGCTGTTTTCTGTATACATGTCAGACATCCCGCACAATCCGATGACTCATTTTTCCCCTGTATGCGGACGATACCGCAATACTAGCGAGATCTCTCAGACCCTATCTCATTAACAGAAAGCTTCAAGAAAACCTTCTAAAGCTGGAGGGCTGGTTCTCCAAGTGGAGACTGGAAGTCAACCTACTGAAAAGCTCAGCCGTTCTTTTCTCAAAAAGGTCAATGTCTCCTGCAGGAGATGTGTTACTATTCAATACTAAAATTCCCTGGCATACAGAAACAAATTACCTGAGGGTAATTCTCGACAAATAGCTATCTTTCAACCAACACATCAAGTCTGCGTGCGCAAAAGCATCTAAAGCCATAGCTCAGATCTATCCGCTAATTAATACAAACAGCAAGCTCAGCAACAGAATCAAATTGCAACTATACCAGATAACGATTCGTCCTATAATCACGTATGTCTCTCCCGCCTGGAGCCACACCTCTAATACTAACATTATCAAGATACAACGAGTGCAGAATAAGTGCTTGAGAATGATTCTGAACGCCTCATGGTATGTTAGAAACATTCAACTCCACAGAGACACAAATATTCCCTATATTTTCTCTTTTCTACAATCCTTAGCATCCAAGTTTTTCCTCAAGACGTCCACACATCCCAACGATTTGGTTCAGCAAGCTGCAGCACACGATCCAACAGACATATTCAAATATAGAAGAGAAAAGGCTATATTAGCCTCCAATAGCGATGCATAATCTCCATGCCCATTCAGGGCGAGCAAACTGCTCATAAATTTTACCCTCACTGTAACCATAACAGATAGCGGGGAATATGAAAAGCATCTTGCTTCACCCCTAAAGACATAAATGTCAATTGTCAATCAATGGAGGAAGTTGGAACGAGATCTGCGAAAAAAGTCCTTTTTAGGACTTCCAGGGTAACAAATGGCAATGCTGCAGCCAATGAAGTTTAACTGAGGCTCGGCTAATGCCATTACTCAGCCATGACTAGAGCTTTTTAGCATATCGTTTTCGGCTATCAGTTGTATTTTAATAATTATAGTCAAGGTAAAATACGAAAGATTGTTCTTATTGTAAATTACTATTTACTATTAAATATTTTAATTTGATAAATTAATTTATAAATTGTTATGTGCCATCCAGTCATTTTCGCCTCTTGGTGATCTTGTGAACAAAGGTTCTCCATCCACTCGACCTCTTGTCCTTTCTTTCAGTAATTGTAAGTTCAAGCTGGTAAGTTCTTCTTTTGTGGTCTTCCTCTTATTCTAATTTCCTCAATCTTCCCCAACATAACTGCCTTTTCCAATGATTCATCAGCTCGTATAATATGTCCAAAGTACATCAACTTCTGTTCAGCGAATCATCACTTCTAAGGGCATACTGTCTTTATATTCTCTAAAACCTTCTTATTGGTCATTCTTGTAGTCCATGGGATTTTAAATAGTCTTCTCCACACCCATAATTCAATGAATCAATTCGCTTTCTTCTTGATAATCCAGCTTTCACATCCACACATCATTACTGAAAATACTACTGCTTTGACAATTCTAACTTTCCTGGCCTCACTCACACCTCTATCTTTCATAACTTTTGTCAGGTTTAACATCGCCTTTTTCCCATCCTTCTTTTAATTTCATCTTCACATTTACCATCATTTCTGATTCTGGATCCGAGTAAATCATAACTTTCAACGATTTTTATTTTATCTCCCTCTATTATAAATTCATTTAAATTGCCAGAAACCACCACTTTTGTTTTGCTGATGTTTAAATCAAGTCTGTCTTTGTTACTTTTCGTCTTAACCAATAGAATCATCGTTCCAGATCTTCCTTAGTTTCTGTTATACGAGTTGTATCATCTGCATATCTTAAATTATTTATTTTTATGCCATCAGTCTTAATTCCAGCTGGATCTTTGTCTAAATCAGCCATTCTCATAACATATTCACTATAAATATTAAAAGGTAGGGAGACAGTATACAACCCTGCCACACCCCTTTTTCACTCGAACACTGTCTGTTCTCCAAAGACCGTTTTTACTGAAGCTTCTTGGTTGTCATACAGCTCTCTTATCAAGAGAATTAGATGTTCAGATATTCCCATTGATCTCATTACAATCTACAGTTTGTTGTGATCCATGCAATCAAAAGCTATCTTATAATCAATAAAACAGATGAATACTTCCTTCTGAAATTCTCTTGTTCTTTCCATAATCCATCTTAAGTTTGCAATTTGGTTCCTCTCCCTCTCCTAAAGCCTTCCTGTTCTTGTGGCATTTCTCTATTCGCATGACTTTTACTTTAAATGCTTTATTTATAGGAGTCAAATCAAATCTGATACTGTCCTTTTGTTTCTTCTTAGCCTTTAACTTCAATTTAACTTCAGCTATCAATAATTCATGATCTGTCCCATAGCCTTCACCAGGTAGTGTTTTTTCTGCTTCGATGGCACTCCTCCACCTTCTGCTTGCAACAATATAATCTATCTGATTTCTGAATTCCCCAATAGGTGAACACGTGCACAATCTTCGTTTACGTTGTTGGAATTGGTTGCAATAAAGCGACTGTTCTCAACACAAAACTCCAACATCTTTTCTTCAGCTTCATTTCACAGTCCTAAACCAAACTTTCCAGTGATGCCTCGTTCTCCCTTTTCTCCCACTTTTGCATTCCAGTCACCTAATACCAATAGAGAATATGTTTTATCAATACTGTATACTATTTGTTGCAAACTGATGTAAATTTTTTTACTACTTCTTCGCTTGAATCTGTAGCGAGTGCATATACTTGTATGAGTGTAATATCGAATAGTAATTTATAAATTACTATGTGATATTTAATCAACTATTATTAAAAGGATTATAGTAATGTTTCATATTTGATTGGTTGTGAGAAAAGCCATAAACGAAGCAGAGACATTGTGAATTTAAAGAATAAAATTTACCTACGAAATGCGTAGTATACTAGTTAATTTTTAACAGTAACTGCTATTACAATATCAGTTATCACTGATTTCCAAAAGGTTTCTGAAAAACAGTTCAGTTTAAAAAAAAAAGGTCATCATGATCATCAAATTCTTGACATGTACCCTCAAGGGGGGGGGTGTACAGAATATTATGATAGTACTAGATGAACAAAATTACATCATTACTAACTTCCTATCTACCATTTTCCTCCAAATCAGTCTGTTACCTGTCAAGACTCCAACATTATCAGATCTTATATTTCTAGAGTCTAAGGCACTTTGTACTACATCAATCCACCTATATCTTGGTCTTCCTCTGGGTCGTTCTGCTGCCAACCTGGCAGAGAAAACTTGTTTTGCTAATCTTTCTTCGCCCATTCTGTTTGAGTGACCATACCACCTGAGATTAGCTCTGCTAATGCATTCCTGGATGCTGAGAATGTCAAGTTCTTTCCTAATATCCTCAGTTTTAATATGATACTGTCATTGATGCCATCTGTTCAGGCCTCTAATCTTTCTCGGGACTCTCATATCTGCGGTCTGTAATCTTTGGTCAAATGTTTTACTTCTGACCCAGCTCTGAGATCCATAAGTTAAAATTGGTTTGAACACTGTCTTGTATACAGCTAATTTAGTGTTCCGACTAATTTCTCTCTTATTCCATATGAATTTCTTCAATTGATTTCCTACCATACCAGCTTTGTTGATTCTGTTGTCTATTTCCATATTTAATTTACCATCTTCACTAAAAATCGTGCCTAAGTACCTGAAATGTTTTACTTGTTCCACAGGTTCTCCATTCACAACACAGTTGACATTTTCAATGATTCTGCCTATTTTCGTTGTCTTTGTCTTGTTATTGCTGACCTTCATACCAAATCTATTACAATTATTATTCAATGGTTATTCAATTTAGTCAGGAAATCTTGCAGACTTGTAGCGTATTTATTTAGTAGTATAACATCGTCGGCATAAAGCAAAGATCTGACATTAACATCTCCAATTTTGATATAATTTTTAATACCATTTTCCTTCATAATGTGATCCATATAGAGATAATGAATAACAGAGGGGATAATGTACATCCTTGTCTCACACCAGATTTAATATCAAACCATCTTCCTGTACTTCCTTCAATTCTAACTGCTGACTTACAACTCAAATAAAGACTAAATATTGCTTGATACAATGTCCCATTGACACCATACAACTGTAGCGTTTTGAACAGCTTCTCTCTTAGCATCTTGTCATATGCCTTTTACAGGTGAGTTCTCAGATATTTGTCGTGAAGTGAAAATCTGATCTTGACAGCCTCTATTTGGCCTAAATCCATCATCATCAGCTTGTTCTTCACCAAGCTTCCCTTAAACACTCCTTCTCAACCATATTCTCAAGTATACTTGCATAAATCTTACCAAGAACACTCAGTAGGGAAATACCTCAGTAATTCTCACATTGCGTTTTATTTCCCTTTTTATATATGGGTACTATTAGAGCTCTACTCAAATCATCTGGAATTCTTCCCTCTCTCCAGGCCTTCTGAACTATGCAGTGAAGCCACTGTAAGACTTTGATACCTCCATACTTCAGCATTTCTGGTCGAATATCATCTACCCCTTTTCCACATTTCAGGATTTTGATGGCTTCACGATTTGCCACTGAATCTCCAAGGTTTGGTTCCTGTTCTCAAACTCTTTCAATTTTTTAAAAATAATGTTTGTGTATTTTAGTCTACAGTTCACATCTGAGAGATGCTCAACTTTTATTCGCTTTAAAACTTTCTTACATGTTATTCTTTTCAATATGAAATTCAATTTTATCCTGCTCAACACTAAATGGTGATCGCTTCCAATTTCAAATCCTCTGTACACCCTGGTGTCCTGCACCAGTAAGAAAACATCACCATCAACAATAACATAGTCAATGAGACTTTTCTTATTCCTTGCCTCTTCTCTCCATGTGAATTTGTGCACATTTTTATGTTGGAACATGGTGTTAGTAATAACCAGTCCATGTCCTGAGCAGAAATCCAATAGGTATTTGCCATGATTATTAGCTTTGCTCTTTTCCACAAATTTTTCCAAAATATTTCTGTATGTATGACAATCATTTCTTACTCTTCTATTTAGAACTCCAACAAGGACCAACTTTTCCTTTTTCATTATGTCGGTTGCTTTCTCTAAAGCCTCAAAAAAATTCCTCCACTTCTACCTTAGTAGAACCTTCTGTGGGACCATAGGCACAAATAAGTCTCATTGTCCAGTTCCCCATTCTGATATTTGCCCACATCACTGTCTACTTGAGACTGCCTGCCATTCAAGAAGATTAGTCTCGTATTTAGTGTTGAATACTATGGCTACTCCTTCTTTTCCATTATTGTCATTGCCTGAATATAACATTTTGTATTTAATGCTAAGAAAGATCTCACCAGTTTTTATCTTTTTTGTTTCAGTCACCCCTATCATGTCGATCTGGTACTTATCTAATTCCTCAGCTAGCTCCATTTCTTTTCCATTCAAGCTTCTTATGTTGATAGTACCAATCTTGAACTCTGGTGATGTTGAGTTGGGGGTGTGTTTTAGGATTTGTTCCAGTAGCTGACTTTTCACTGTTCGCCCTGGTTCCCTGGCGAAAACAACGGGCGACGCCCCAGTCGGCATGAAATTCTGTCATGTTGTACCATCATTTTATATTGTGGTTTAAGCCAATAAGAATACAATTTGGTCGGCTAAATCCCAAATTGCCAGCTCATCCTCGTTCGTTCAGTATCAAAGTAGATACCCAACAGGGTGCACCACGAGAAGGTGAGGATTGGACATTAGGTCAGAAGCCCTGGTCGGTTCTCATCATTCCTTTAAAGCAGTGTTTCTCAACGTGGGGTGTACGCCACACATGGGGGCAATTTGAATATTTTGGGGGACAATTATAAAATGTACATGCACATATTTATATTATACTTTTTCAGAACTTGGCTGACTATTATGCTAGAGGGAGCGCCTCAAAATCTTTGAGACGTTGAGGTGGGGCATGATCCAAAAAACGTTGAGAAACACTGCTTTAAAGGCTATGGTGGAGGTCTCCTCTCAGTTATACAGCTTTGACTCTTAAGAACCCCCCCCCTAAAAAAAGGTGTATAATTTAAATGCTAAATGTAAATGAAAGAAAGAAGATAAAACAAAAGAAAAAATGAAATAACAAAATAAATATTTAATTACTTTTCATTTGTTAGAAGTAGTTCCAAGGTATTTCTTAGGTGCGCATCTATTGAGTAATGAATTAAGTACAATAAGAGGTGTTCTTATAGTAACAGATGAGAACACATCCATCCATATGCGAAGACAAGAAACCGTGGCGGAAGTACTAGCGAAACAGTCTCAAATATCAGAAGGGGGGAAAAGGTTTTCCTATCTTGTCATGCGACATTCGCACGGCGTGCGCCAGCAGATTGTACTGCAGCTGTTTGTCGCTATCAGTAAAACTGAGTAGTTGGCAGAGCAAACGAAAGCAAATCCCAGGATGTTAGGAAACTTGAAACGCCATACCTGAAAGAGAAAACTCAGTCGCTAAATTAAATAACAACCTAACGAAATGGGAACAACATTTAGTGGGCATTTTCCATTTTAACAGACGTTGAACTAGCAACCTGTCAAAACTTAGGTCATAACGAAAACACATCCTTAAAACTAGGTTAATCGGACAAACAAATTGGGAGTATTTCCCTGGGATGATATAGGGAAGTTAAAAAGACTTCTAGCAGCTTATGATCATCAATAAATATAAAATAAAAATAAATAAATCGTATTAAAAAAGTAAAGTAATAAAAACTGTTCGTGGAATTCATATAACATGGAGTGTAATAGGAACGCAAATAATGTCAAGCAAAAATTGAACCAATTGCTAAGTTTAAGTGACTTACAAAGAAATGTAAGCTTTATAAAAACTCTGTTGTGTTTATATTATTTGTTTGTGGTCGCTAGTTGGCAACTCTGCCTGTTAAGCATCCAGGAGTTCATTTATTCACAACAACTTACGCTACCTTGTACATACGCACGAGAATAGGATCTCAGATCAAAAGAAATGCCGACACATACAAGTTAGTGACGTCACATGTTTGTTTTGTTCTCGCTACCGATAAGTTAGTCAAGTTTTAAAATTAGAAAGTTGAGAAAAAGCAAGGAGATGGATTGGCAAGCAGAGAGTTTTTCGTGTGTACAAAGTGAGTCCGCTCAAGAATAGGATAGACATCTATCAAGAATGTCAGGGAAGTCATCATTCTTTGTTTATTCAGGAATCCCTTGTAATCTTTCTTTGTCTTCTAGTCTAGTCTAGTTTCTCGTGACAAACTAACCATTATTATAATCATCGCCCGTACTCGGTGTTAGAAATTCAAAGAATGATTGAACCATTACGTTTCCTTTCAACTAGACAATATACTATTCACCAAGAAAGCAGATGCCCTACAAGAGTTATCTAGAAATTATCATCATTGAATTTTCAGAATTTTGAACGTTTAGACCCCTCTCCTTATCCCTTTGTCATAAAGTATCATTGAACAAGCTGAAGCTTTCTCCACCCCATGTCACGTAAAAAATCATGAATAAAAAATATAGAAAGATGTAAAGTTTTACCTTTAAAATCGCCAAATAAATTTATTTTTGTCTGTGCAACGCCAACTATTTATTATTATTATTATTATTATTATTATTATTATTATTATTATTATTATTATTATTATTATTATTAATACACAACCAGAGAATCATGCGCCCCGCACCATTATCGATACACTGTCACATATACCGTCTGCATTAACAATAAAACAACCTGCCAATGTCCCGAAATCAAACCTGTAACACATGCAAAATACCTTAGTCTTTACATAGATTGCCACCTTAAATGGACAAAACATATAGAATACCTACCCAAACTCCGCATCATCGCAGCTAAACTCTTCCAAGTAAAAGACATTATTCCATCTAACATAAAAAACTCCTATATCACGGTATCTGTAAATCCCTACTCAGATACGGTATAACAGTCTATGCAAACACATCAAACATCCACCTAACAAAATTAGAAACATTACATAGGAAAATTGTTTCAATGATTTGGACCCTTATACGCAACAGTTAATATCCGATAGGGCATGGCGATACAAAGAATCCTGAGCATTAAAAATCGGAAACACTACATAATATTACTAAGGAATTACTTCAACATCACCTATAGAAACAACAGAGACGCACATATCGTATAACACGACCCACAACAACTCGCTTCATCCCTACACCCTTCAACAACTCATACGGTTCTTTTGTGAGACCACATCAGATACCCACGCTACTCAACAACCTACCAAGAAATTTAAAGCACATAGATAACTACAGAACATTAAAACACGAACTCTTGAAAATATACCAACAAAGTTAATATACCATTAACACTAATATACACATCACAAATCACGCATCCAATGCCAACATCCCATCCATAAACAGTAGCAACAACAAAAATAGTGAAGGTTAATCCCACTCGCTTCATAAAAGCTAACCCAAGCTTCGAAGCAGGTGGGATTAACTTGCCTCACTCATCCACACGTAATCCTCATCATTATCAAAGACTGCAAATTACGTCAAAAAAACAATCAGTACAGTGTATAATAATAATAACGAAGATATATATATATATAAAAGTATATGAATTTCTTTCCAAAGAAAAAAACATTGAAAAGAAATAATGCGCCTTAAACTGCGCACAGTATAATGTACAGAGCATCAAGTGTAATTTGCATTAATTGTAAATCTGTAAATACTCTGTACAATGAAAATAGAAAAATTGTTATTTTATACATAATGTGTAAACATGCAAAAAATGTCTGTAATAATCAGATGCATGTAATTTATCTGAGACATTATCATATTATTATCATCCATTATTCAAAAATCCCGTGCAGTCTTCATTGTTAATATTAGAAGAACACGTGTTGTAAATATAGATGCAAAAAAGTATTATTATCAAAATTTTAATTGAAATGCAAGATAGAAAATGAATCACATATGCAGCACTACGAGCTGAATTTTGTAACCATTACAAGTTGGAATGTCACTAAAGACGATCATTGTAATTGTGTAAATATTTTACAAATCAATAACAAAATTATAACATTGAGAGTTTCTCACCGGAAGATGAATGTCGCTTTTCCCCTAAAGGCACTCGCAAATATCCATGCCACAATTCATGGCTTGTAGATTGGCGAACAGAGAGGTTATGTTATCCACTGGATAATCAACCAGCATCTGACTTCCTTTGAATTAAATTTTTGTCTTATCATCTACTTATTAACAAGATTATTTTATCATTATTTTATTATTTTTTTTGAAAGAAACACTCATGTTTCAAGTCTTTTCTTCGATCATGGATTTAAATTATTTAAATTTTAGATGCCATCTAAAGAACATTTTTTTCTATTAAATCATAGTGGCCCATTTGAGCTGAGTACAAATTATACGAAAAAAATTAAATAATTATTTTAGAATTAAGAATTTGAAAATGAAAACTTTTTATCGATTAAAATGAGTCTAAAGAAAGGAAGAACATAAGGGAAAAAATTCTCCCTCTGTGTAAGATAAATCTGTATGCGCAAAAATCTACATGGAATAAGAAAGTTTACTGCCCGACTAACAAAAGGAGTCCAATAGTCAAATGGGAAAGAATAAAGTTGATAATGAATGATGCATTATGTCCCTAACGAAACCGTAATTTTGAATTTGCGATAGCTGCTTAATGGTACAGAGCTTATGCTACTTTCATAAGCTGTACATTCAGTATTGAGCTACAGTAATTCAGACTATATTTTATTATACTATACTTTAAAAGATCAGTAACTAGATGGTTAATCTTGGATCTGCGAGAGCAACACATAACGTATCTATAGCACTTCATTTTGTTTATTTGTTTACGGGTATATGTTTGCTAGAGGCGAATGCTGGTCTTGAAATTCACGCTTGCTCTTGTTATCAATCAGGAAGTGAGAAGTGTGAAGTCTGATTAGCGGAATAATGAATTACTGACCATTTAAAACTATATATTTAGAAATTTATGTACATTTAATCATACAAATACAACATTTATTTTACAAATGATATTCAATCTTTTTCAATTTAACTACTTGAACACAAATCCTACCCTACGGTTCTTCTTTATGAACTGGTCAATAACATCGTCATAAAAACTTGTAAAGACTGGCTGAAGCTCACTGGTTAGAGCTACGTTGATTGCGTATGGCCTGTGTTTAAGCAACAGAGACGACGTGAAAGGGTTGTGTGCGCGCGCGCATGAAATCACAGTACTGCTGCGAGGACCTGGAAGCTCCTACAACCGAGCAAGTCAAGGTAGCTTTGACTAGACGAGCAAACATCGGCCTTCGATTCACAACGCAAAGCTCAATGATTGCCGCGCAAGCTTAAGACGTCTTCTGTCTACAAAAATAAAAGCCTAAATGGAATGCTTATAAATGCATGCATTTATTAACAAATAAATATTACTTCTTTCTCAATTAATGAAAAAGAAGTAGTATTTACAAATTATAAATTTGTAAATATTAATCACTTACAGAGATAACAAACGACACTAAAAATAATTCGATTAAAATCAAAGATTTGCTACAAGAATGCGACAATTTACCCCAACGAACGAACCTTAATAAGATCCTAATATGTCTATTATCTGTAATTCAGTACTAAATTTCAATAAAATCAGTCTGTTCAGAGACGAGTTAAGGGTTAATCCTAAAAGATACTAATCGATTTGAAAAAAAAAAAAAAAAAAAACACCAACAAAAAATCTGCTATAGGTGTACAACCTTCTGTGAGATCTCTCTCTCTCTCTCTCTCTCTCTCTCTCTCTCTCTCTCTCACACACACACACATAAAAAAACTCCCTTGTTCACAAAAGATATTGTTGACCTCCACAAGGGGTTTCAACTGCGATTTTCTCAAGGGAATATTTAAGTTTCTTTAAATTAAGTTGTTATATATATATCATTGGTTATTTCTGCATGTGTCTAGATAAGGGAACTAAGATATTCCCAGATAACAAACTCACTATTGTGTTAAAGCGTTTGTTCTTTCTCCGTACAAGGTTGCAGAAATAGCGGTTCCTTTTATTTTTGGTTCTTTGCTGACAGGTGCCGTTTTCTTGGCCGTATAAATAGAAGCGTGACGGGAGAAGTGTTCCTTGATTTTTTTTTTCTTTACTAAAAACCACTGCTCTTAAACAAGGTCGTTCAGCGTCTTCTAATAAAAGGAAACACGTATTATATGCAAACGTCCCGGAAAAGATTGTGCAAATCACAAAGAACATGCATTAAGAAGCTTGCTATTATAATACAATAAGAAATTTCCGTTCGTTCTAAAATATATGAAATGTATAAATTATCCTTGAGATATTTACAAATAAATTTGTCAAGGATAATTCATGCTTTAGTTAATAATAGAATCAATAATAATTCTATTTTAAATACGAGTATTCTCGCTAGAGCCTCTATAGCGTAGACAGTAATGACCTTTAGTTAGAAAAAACAAAGTTTGAATTCGTCTAGAATTCGAAGAACCGTAAGAAAATCTTTCAATTAAAGGTGACTTAGATGATTTTATACGATGATGGAAGTGTCAGGGGTTTTCGCTCCGGAAACTTGGATTTTTCAACCCGACAAACTGGCCAGAAGAATACGCTGAGTTAGCACAGGCATAATATTACAATGGCTCATAACTTTAGTTGCTTTTCACGTAACTGTAAACAATCCAACCCAAAGATTATTGAGACTTTCAACGTTAAGTGAAAGATGTCACTCTTTGCACAGAAAATAAATATAAGAAATTAAGCCTAGTGCTACTGAAGATGCATACAGAACACAGTAAGAGTCTTCATGATGACTAACTTCTCTAAGCCTATTACATGCTGATACACAACGATATACAATGCCTAACTGTTAAGTACGGCTTGTATTTGAGTAAAAATAAATTAAAAAAAAAGCTTCTTCCATTCTTTATTGTAATTCTATAAAACAAAAGTATTCCAGATGCAACATGAATATTATCATGTTGAAAAAACAAAATCTGTCATTCAACAAAGAATGGTTAACGTACCTTTGATCTTGAATTAATATTAGGCTGGATGTGATATCTTCTCCCAGTGATTTTAGTATTTTTTGGATTTCAAATCTTAACAATTATCTTTCTCTCTTTGCAAGTCATTCCTGGATCACCGCAAAAAAGCTACCATTGTTTTCACCCATGAACTTAATAGCTTACCACAGTTCGAATTTCTAGTTTCAGATTGGAATATTTGACTAGTGTAGCCTAAAAGCAGGTCTTATTGGGTTATTTTTGTACAACTGGAAGTTACACTATCGTACGAGTTTTTATTTTTTTTTTTAAATTTTAAACCTGGTTTTTATTTCGGTAAAATGAGCACCGCATTTCCAAATCGCTAGCAGTTCAACGTAGCGCCACCTAGAGGATAAAAACGAAATAGACAGAGCACGAATAACAAACGACTTTTTTAGAATTTAAAGAACACTGCGTACACCTTAAATGATAGGTTAACGAACTTTATAGACAGGATTCTATAAACAACATTTACAGAATTTGTACATTTTGTATTTATGAGCAAAATATCTAAAATACTAGGGGTAGGGGGGGACACGACGAGAGAGTAGTGATACATGGCAAGCACAGCTGAACATACACACGATGGTTGTCACAGGGATATCATTTTAATGAGCATCAAGAATTAAGAAATATTTCTGTCGTGTCAATGACTCACAAAGTTAGAGCTTTAGATGTTTCCTCCTTTAAACTTAAAATGTACATTTTTTTTTTGTTTCTTTCTTCCATTTTAGATACGTCATCGAAACACCTTGTTAGAGCGCCCTCTATTTTTAACTCTTCGAAATGTTCCAAGTGAGACATCTCCAGAAATCTAAACCCCTATCTTACGATAGGAATAGACTAAAATTAAGAAGCAAGGATGTAGCACACACACACACACACACACACACACACACACACACACACACACACACACACACACACACACACACACACACACACACACACACACACACACACACACACACACGGTAGGAGCAACCAATGTGACACATTTAGCACTGAGCGTCGACTTACGGTCCTTTTCGGCACCGGCTGATGTAACCGCTTTTAAGACGCTATGTGAAAGAAAAAAAATGTATTCCTCACTGCTATCGAGTCTCAAACATTATTTCCAAAGAGGTCATTATTGCCGATAGATTTATACAACGTATGCGCTATGTTATAAAATTATATGGACAATTCCATTCTTTTTTTTTTTTTTCTCGGTGACATACCACGTGACACAACAAGGTATAATGAAAAGGATGTACACTAAATGACTGTGTTGTACACAGTTCTGGAAGTGGGACGAGGTTCAGTGGATGATTCTATCAATCAGGAGCTTATGACGTCACAGAGGTAGATGTTTGTGCCAGAACATTACTTATCGAAATGTATGTTTCTAGTGCAAGCCGAATATCACAATATAAAGTCGAATATAAACAATGTCTACATTCGACTTTCATGGTGTAGGGCTCGCAGAGAATGGACAATAGATCGTTAGAAAGTTGCGCATCGTGATTGAGGAATCACGATAGTTGTATTTGTTATTTGACTAAATAGGTCAAATCATTCGTGTTTGTTTATCAGCAATTTACTCGAAATAGTGAAAGCTGCCTTTGTGTGTGTGTGTGTGTGTGTGTGTGTGTGTGTGTGTGTGTGTGTGTGTATTTACTAATCTATTGATGCCTGTGAAAATAAAGGGATTTTGGGATACAGGAGTCCGTATACTTTTTGCATTATAGTATACTTAGCACCGTTCCTAGGCAACCCTATTATAATGCAGGGGGAGAAAAATGAGCCCATTATTACTCATATTATTGCATGTGTTGGATACTTCACGGTACAGCAGTCAAACAAGGTAATAAAATGCACATTAAGAGAGAAAGATAGACACAGGGAGAGAAAGAAGGATGGAGTGATGACGGAATAAGGATTAACTACAAGCATTAAATTGCTGGCTTCCCAAATTAGCCTCAGTTGGATGGCCGGGATGTTCTCAAACTCTTCAAGTAGAGAAAAGATTTCATCTAAAGTTCCATGTGGCTCATGAACGTCATTGAATGTTTCCTACTATTATTAGATGGAGAGGTGAAGAAACGGCAGAATGGGAGGCTATTCCGCATAAGGTAAACACTCCAAAATATCCTCACATCACTCCTCAATGTCTCATATCCGGATGACATCTCCTCTAGCTTTTAATGAGCAACACGTTTTTGAAGAGCTTATTAGAGGCGTCACCTGGGACAGCACGGAAATCAGAACTGCGGTCTTTTGGGATGAAGCCGCTTGCGGTCAGAGCAAGAGCATTTCGCTTTAGCTAATTATTCCGAGATCTATATAGAGAGGTCATTACACTCTTTGTGTGTGTGTGTGTGTGTGTGTGTGTGTGTGTGTGTGTGTGTGTGTGTGTGTGTGTGTGATGGGAGTCTCCAATTGTGACATTTATATTTTATGTGTTGTTCCAACAGGTGTTTAGTTTTTTTCCCTCGAATTGTAACGATATACATACCTCCGCTAGGGTGCGCTGCATTATTGATAAAAACACCGGCAGTTCATAAGAGGGATCACGTGATTAAACAAAAGTTTTATGCATGTATCTTTCGATTATTTGTCAAAATAATTGTTCTTATCAAACTAAACAGCAGACGATTTAAATGCCTCGTGCAATCCAATGTTAATAGATGTCTTTTCAGCCTTCGACTCATTAAAATACTGGGATATAATCACCTAAAATTTAAAAATAGTGAGAAATTCGTTTTTTATTCAACAAAACAGACAGAAGGGAACCCACGCGATGAGCAAAGTTGATCCTAACGTTATAGAGTATATTCTCTCCAATCAACAAGATGTGAGTTCAGATTCCGTATTAACATAAAAGTCTGTACGAGTCTTTTTGGTGGTAATTATCTCGTATAATGGCGGCCCTGAAATGACTCGAAAAAAAAAAGTTACGCTTGGTCTATAGAGCAGGGTTTTTGAATTATGTAAACCTTAGTCAATCAGGTCATATAGTACGCAGGAAATAAACTAGGGAAAAAATACACATCACAAAAACAATGTTGCTGTTAAATTATTGAAAGAGTAGATGTTATCTTTAATAAAACGGTGTACTTTATATAAAATCGTTTGGGAAGTTAAATAAATTTTAATTTTGCAAAGTAACTTTTTAATATTTTTATTTTATAAAAAATATTTCTGTAAATTTTAAAACACCAATAAAATTTAATTTAATTTCTAATATTAAATATTATGAGATACACCTTTGGTCATCAAGTGCTAAACAACTTGGACTTGTGTTGGTGCTGAACAATTTGGGCTTGTATAGATTCTGAATAGAATAATTCACCTGTTTTTCTGGTGCACTAGAAAAAAAGAAATGCAGGAACAGGGGATGAATCCTCACCCAAAATAACGCAGATAGCTAACAGCGTCCTCTCACTAGGCTAAGCATCAGCTCGCCTCATTACTGTGTGTCATTTTCAATTCATCTTTTGCAGTTTTCTTTCTTTTGACCACATTTTCATCTGCTCCCGTTTGGCGATGGTTCCTTCGTTCTCATCCGAAACAAGAACGACATCCGAAGGCCACCGCTTCCAACAGCAAAAACAATCAAGATATGATGAGTTTATCTTTCTTAGGTGGTTGCTTTCTCCTCTCCGGCTACTGCCTGCACAAAATTCAGATAAAACAGAAGATGGATAACCATTGACAGTTATGTGCCGTGGCCTCTCCTTGAAGGGTTCTCTCCCCTAAAAAAAAAAAAAAACTCATCTGTTTAACTGATCTTAGTAGCAAATGTATCCCCCTGCTCCACATTTCACACCTACTTGCATGCAAATACCTACGCAAAAGAATTTGTCTTCTTCTCAAAACAAATCTTTCTTGTCGCTCGCTGCATTTTACAGAGTCCAACCTATCACCAAGGCTACATGTAAACAGAACGGAACGCAAGGCCTTGTTTACGAACCCCTTTTATTCACAAGGGAATAAGCGTGCGAAATATCCTTCATCATTTTTCTACCCATAAATTCCCAGCAGTGTGACGCTGTCCTTTGGGGGTGATTGTACTCATAGGAAAAAACAACGCGTGTCGAATTCTGCAAATGTTAAAACTGAGGATTTTAATGCCTAAAAGGGAGAGGACTCCAAGACAGATATTTCGTGATTTAAGCAATAATAATAATAATAGTGCAACGTACCAAAAATCTCTCGAATGTTTGTATAACCTTATGAAAATATCTTTTTTAATAAATTGAAGGAAATTCTAAAAAGGCAATTCTGAAAGAATATGATGACGTTCGCAAATCGTACTATCCAATAGACAACAGTTCATCACTTAATCTACTTGGCAATTTAGTTATTTATTTCTCGTAGTGGAGTTTTAGTAACAAACAGAATAAAAATATACCATCCTTTATTTACGATAACTTTTAGACGATAGCGAAAACATTACCTGATTGTTATTACAACAATAAAAACCTATTACTGCCTTTCATCAATAATATGATTATTTTATTCAATAACAAACAAAATTATTTTATTATATACAGAGAAAAACTGACAAAATAAAGGAAATTAGACTTATACGGCTTATTTTGTTTGTTTTAATAAGATACACCATATTTCATAAATTATATGCATTTTATAAATTTTCTCGTTTCCTCTAATTTCTTTCAAAATACAATTACGTCGTGTTTTCGTTCATTCCTAAATAAAGAGTTAAGGAAAAAATTGGGAAAGAATTTACTTTAGGAAAAACGAATAAAATGCTCCAAGTCCTGCAGTATGAAAACAAAAGAAATAAAATGGTATATAAAATGGTATATTTTCCACTCATTTAGGAATACAAGAATTTCTTGCTTCATTTATCTGCTCTCACAAAATGCACCGTGTAGAAGTTGCCGTGAGAATTTGGAAAATTTATAGACATTTGTTTTAGAAAAAATATAATTATTAAACTTTTAAAACGAACCACAATCCAAATGCATTATAAAAAGCTGTTTGATATACATGGATGAAAACTGGTTGGAAAGTGAATTACTAGGGAGATTGTTGGCAATCGATGTGTGACCAGCACCACCGCTCTGTGATGCTGGTCACACATCGGTTCTTGAAAATCTTTTTTGGGGGGATAATTCATATCCATCGGAAACTTTGCCTAAAATTGAATGAAGTATGAAACAGTTCCGTACTCATATTTCAATTCACAGACCTATTATTGTTTTGTGTGAATACCATCCAAGAAAGGTTGTTAGCCTATAGGTCATTAGTATTACCGCGGGTGGGTTGAGGGGTAGATAATCTGGAAACCCTGTTGCAGAAACGAAATATTGAACTTTTTCGACTCCAATAAAGAAGGTAATAGTTCACACCTGGAGATGAAAGTCAGCTGCTACTTAAAGACATTCACAAACATCTATACTCACCGTCGAGATTCGAACCCACGCCCGACGGGTTGGAGAGTGCAGACGTTAACCATATTAATCAGTTCGGATCCACTTAAAGCCAAAATTTTTATGACATAGATATTGTGTGAGGTTCCACCAACTAATTGTCTGATAAGACAAGAAGGACTTCCTAACAGCTAGTCCTTGCTAACAGAATTCATCAACTGAAAAGTCCTTAAAGATTCTTCGCGTCCATCTACATAACAAAGAGAAATAAATAAATCGAAACATCGACAACAATTTTATTGTAACAGTTTTATAGGATGAGCACCTTTTCGGCTCTTGCACCTGGATAATGTTGCACAACGATATATAAATCGATGGCCTTAATCATTAATTTATTGACAGTCACGCAAGTGCCATTTCCACTGAAAATTGAATACGATTTTATAATAAACGTATCCCATTTTCATTGCAACTAGAGGAGGTTGAAAATGGTTGCTATAACTATATAATAATTTGCGTCATATATAATATGTGTTAAAATTAATATCATCACGCAATCCTAATAAATCAGAGTTGGGTTGTTCGGAATTACAGTCGAATTTAGGCCATAAGACCAGCGTTTTACGTAACACACACACACACACACACACACACACACACACACACACACACACACACACACACACACACACACACACACACACACACACACACACACACACACACACACACACACACACACACACACACACACACACAAAAAAAAACTTATCCTTATACACAGTTGCGGTAAAATGAATGGAAAATCCTCGACACCGCAAGATAAAAGAGGGAAAAAAAAGGAAGAAGAAGACATCACTATAAAAGTACCTTTGCGGAAATTCTAAATTAAATGAAATATATTTTTTTCTCAATAATTAGGTCAAGTCGTACAGTTTTGTGTTTTTGTTCAGCGACTTCTTCTTATTATTATTATTAAAATAAACTAACCTCTGCAAAATACTTTATGTACACCATAAAAGAACTACAGAGAAAAATCATTCATAACACGTGATCCTCCCTCGGAACTATGAGCAAATAAATTGTGCTGTTTGCAACTACGCCCTCTTTACAAAAAGAAACCGAACTTTTCGAAAATAAAAGAAACTAGTAGCGCCACCTGTTGTATCTTTTGGTTGTCGAAACCTTCGTTAGTGTTGTATCAACTACTTATGACATTTGTTTCATTAGAAGGCGAGTTATAGTGCCAAGAGTGACACTGTATTTTGACGAACGGTCGGAAAATGAGTTTCAAACAGAGAGCTGCGATTGACTTTCGTATTAAACTTGGTGAACGTTTTACCAAAACGCATCAAATGATTCAAAAAGCATACGCTGATCAATGCAATGCTTATCCCGTACTAAAGTTTACAAGTGGTTTAAGCGATTTCAATCGTCGTCCTCAAGGTCGTGAGACGCTTGAGGACGACGAAAAGTCGAGCTGTCCAAAAACTGGACTGAGCAAAGTTAACATCCAAAAGGTGCGTGGTTTCATCAAAGAAAACCCGAAATCGTCCGTGAGATTGATTGAAGATGAATTGGGGATTTCAAAATCAACTGTGCACAACATTTTGACCGCGAGTTTGGGCCTTCGTAAATTGAAATCGAGATTTGTTCTCCACAAGTTGACCGATGATCAAAAAATGTATCGAATTGAACACTGCAAGGACCTCATTAAAACCGCTCGTAAGGACTCAGACTTCCTTGACATGAATAATTACTGGTGACGAAACGTGGTGATTTGGGTATAAGCCCGAAACAAAGCGCCAGAGTGCTGAGTGGAGACCACCAGAAGAGCGGCATCCGAAAAAAAGTCGCTTGGAGAAGTCAAGAGTGAAGACAATGCTAATTTGTTTCTACGATTCCATTATCCACAATTCATTCCGCCTGGCCAAACGGTCAATGGTTAGTTTTACCTCGAAGTTTTGAAGCGATTGATAGCGAGAATTCGTAGCGTACGGCATGAATATCGTGATGCAGGCAACTGGTCACTTTTGCACGATAATGCACCGTCTTATCGTTCGAACATTGTGAGACAGTTTTTGAGCATAAACCAACTTTGTGTGTTGGATCACTAGCTGTATTCACCTGATTTAGCACCCTGTGACTTCTTTCTCTTCCTGACATCACTTGCCGATCAAAGGAAAGCGATACGACAACCAAAAATTACTAAACACGACCCTCAACATTATCCCAAAAACCTGTCAAAGCAACCCTGGGAATTTTGGTGTCATCTGGCGTTCCCTTATTCGTTTGAAAACCATTCCGCGGTTTCTGGGATGATTTGACATTTTTCTGCACAGAGTTTGTTAATACTCATTTGGCGAATTAATTGGCTGTGACAAACGCTGTATCGAAGCTGAGGGAGAGTGTATGGTTTGAAATAAATGATTTGAATAATTATAATTGGCCTGTGTTTTATTTTCTATCAAAAGTTCGGTTTCCTTTTTGGACAGAGGGTATACACCAGAAAACGGGATTGCTTTCTGTAGTTTATCAAATTAATGTCAACAAAATTCCAGGCATTGATGGTATTAGATCCATGTGTACATATACTATACATGTTAAATGAAACATTATATCTAAAAACAAATCTATAAAAACAAGAGAAAAAAAAGACTCATTCAGCAACTACTGATCCAGATACACCACTACTTCTTTTGTTCGTTCACTTTATTCCTAACTCCTGTTGACGACGTCATGAAAATGGCCATCACTACTAAAATGTCCACTAATTAGCCAAACTTACTAGCTGTGAGTTTTCATCGGGTCGGTTACCGTAATGTAGGATGAAAAACCTGAGTTGCTTATAGAAAAAAAAAACCCTACGATGTCAGCATAAGACCCGCTCATACACGTTAAGTTGAAAAATCCTTATAAATATTCCTCTTGCACTATGAGAGGTATTGAACGTGGGTCGTTCCTACAGAAGGCAAAGTTCTGTGGAGCTAGCGCCTCCACAGAATTATGGAGGCGCTAGCTACACCACCAATAATCGATCAAATTATGTTGTGGATAATGTTCTTATGGTTATGGAGGAACGATAGTGGCCATTTTTCAGCAGAATACTGTCCATGATTGTATCTGTAGAATAATTATAAGGTGAACGTGTCTGAGAAATAGATCGGAGTGGATCTGATAGGTCATTGATTAACCGTATTGCTCTCTTCTATATAATTTACGTGCTTTTATACGGAGTTTGCATTGTGGATCGTTTCTACGACTTTTCCGATTGAGATCTGCATGAAGGTAAATTCCAAAGTATCACTCTGTTTTAACCATATAATGGTGGTAGTTTGACATTAGTAAAACTAGGATTGTGATAATTGGATTTTACCTTGATTTAGATCTCGATTGGAACAGTGGTATAATCTTACAAAACGAATTCGAATAATAGAGACAATTTCTCTAGAAAACTGTGCTCCTAAAGAACTGGTTTATAAGCCATTATATAAAAACATCCTAAGATATGCTATAACAACATATGAATTCTTCTTCTTTCTGCTTGTTGAGTTTTCAAAGCAAGCAGTCTTTCCATTGCTTTCTTGGTCTTCCCACTTGTTTTGTACTAATAGGAACAGACTGGAAGCCAAATAACATGTTGATTCCATTCAGATCTTCTCTTTTTTATCCATAAATTCACGGGTTGTAACTGACATTCTTCATTTGTTTTTTACTCGATCAAAGTTTGGTTTTGTTAACTATTTTTCTTTATGTTTTCATTTCGTATGTTGTACTTGTATCAACTGATTTATATATTCTTCCTTTTGTTTCTTTTGGTAGATCTTTATTTTTCCATATAGTTGAATTTAAAACATCCGGATATTTAATTGGCCTTTCAGGGATTGTTCTTTTACTTCATGCTGGTCATAATTTCGCTGTTCACAGTTATTCCTAAGTATTTAAATTTCATTACTTGTTCCAGTATTTTTCCATTTACTTCTAATTTAGATCTAATTGTTTTTAATTTCTCTGTTTGATATTTGCATGACTTTGCACTTCTACACTTCCAGTGAACAAAGCTTTCTCAAGACGCCTAATTTCGAATTCATTTAAGTGAGATCCAACGTTATATTAAAAATACAAAAAATATATAAAACATGAAATTAATAGTAAAAAAAAAAAGAATATATCCTTAATCCACCCACGATACGAATGTATTATAGGTTTACATAACCTTTCGTGAGGGGAACTACATAAATAAATAGATCAATATATATTCACTATAACTTCTGAAAATATCACCTCAAATTTTCCTGAAGTTTGCCTTAAAACGAATACCATCTCTCAATAAAAGGAGTGTAAATCAATAAAACGTACTCGTATATTTATCTAAAGTAATATATCTGAAAATCTGATATTGTCTAGTACCACTACTACTTGGATAATTTATTTGTAAACGTCTAGTGCAGCGGTCGCCAAACTTCTTTGACCGTCGACCCCTTCAAGAGTTTCTTGACTTTTTATCGACCCCTCTATTTTATTATTACGTAATTATAATAGGACAAGCCAAAAAAAGACGCTTATGTGAGTTTTAGATTGTTTGTTTTATAGTTACAGTGTTTATTGTATGTATAATATAATATATATTATTATATTACTATTACTACTATCACTGGTATTACTAGTGAAATTAATATACTGGTATTAATAAACTACTAGTATTACTACCAGCCCCGGTCAACTCCTCAACATAGAGAAGTTTAGTTCGTGAATGAATAACGATTGAATTATAATATGTATGTTGATGAATTTTAGAGCATTAACGCTCACTTGTATGTCGATGCGCAAAAATGTGACTGGGATCGAATACGTGTAAGTATAAGTAAATAAGCAACCGCGCACCTGTTGCAATCTCGTTCCCGCCCCGCTGGCCAGGCGGGAACCACAGACATCCGTTTATTGGTAAATACGTCATTTTAGCCGACTTGATTGGCCTCCGTAACTATTTTCATTATCTTGCTCCATCTTACAGGTCCTATTCATGTCACTGTTCCCACGATTCACTCTTAATTGCGTTGTCATTCAGGATGACAACGCAATTATATTTTTCTATATCGACCACTGGTCTAGGGCAAAAGTCACTTAACTCATCGAAAAATTTTCGCTTGCTTTTTTCCCATTATTCAAGGGCTTGGGGATATAGAATTTTTGTATAACAAAAGAAAAATAATTAATGAACGAAAATATCGATGCCTTTCATCCTCAGTTACCTGTAGGCTTCTTTGTAATTCGCAAATTAAGAAGCATATACTTTTTATAATGATAAGGAAGAATAATAAAAAAAATAATTGAATTTAAAATAATATAATAATTTATATCATGTTTTATTTTATATTATAAAATAACATAATAATTTATATCATGTTTTACATTACGTTTTATATTATGTTTTACATTACATTTTATATATTTTATTTTATTTTATATTATGTTTTATATTTAAAATTTTTATTTTATATTATATTATATTATAAAATAATATAATATAATAATTTATATCATGTTTTATATTTCATTTTATATTATGTTTTACATTACGTTTTATATTTATTTAAAAATATTTAAAAATATAAAAAATATATTACAATTCAGCAAGGGGAAAAAAAGCAATTATACTAAAAATTCCAAACCATCCTTATATCCTTATAAGGACTGGCTTAAAGGGGCGAAGCAAGAATGCTTTTCATCTTCCCCGTTATCTGTAGAGGACAATGTAGGGATAAGGTGTTATTGAGCTATTAAAGCTCTGATCATGGCAGGAGGGTAACAGCAATAGCCGAGCCTCAGTTAGAACTTCATTAGCTACAGCATTGCCATCCATTACCTCCAATGGTATTATTAATCACCGCATCTCACGGTCGATTAATCCAACTTTCTTCCTCTATCTCCCCCAAATTCCAAACCATTAGCATAATTCATTGTAAATATTTAATTGCTTGGATAAAATAAAAAAGGTGGATATTGCAAATTCTAAAGTTATTTTATTTTTTTCCAAAAAATTTAAATATAACTTCAAAAGTTTTAGTATTATTAAATTTATAAATAATATTATTAATCATTTAAAAAATATTTTGAGTTTTATACAAGTACAAAGAAAATATAACAATGAATCCCGTGAGTTCACTTTGTAGATCATTAAACTAATTATTGTATGCAGTAATTTTTTTATTTAAAAAAGAATCTATAAATTAATCATTAATTATGACTAGAATTAATAATTAGGTGAACATTAAAGTAAATAGTACAGACTTATTTTAGAATTTCTGAATGCAATTAACATAAAAAGATTAAAATTGTAATATGCTTTAAACCATTCTCGAAATAAATTCCGTTATTGATATAGGGGGCGCAATCAATCATTTGAAAACCGGAACTGAACTCATATATTATATGATATTTAAAAAGTAGTGCCAGCAGTCTTCACTAGAATGGAGTAAAACATGTACTGATATGAACGTGTCCAATCAAACTATTCAAAATCCAGTCTCTAACTGCCATCTTTAATCATTATTTGAACAAATCGAAAAAGAGCTTAAGTGATTCAAACGAATTGAAAGATAACGCTAGTTTTTAATAAGATGATTCTATGTAAACAAAAAATAAAATGAACTGCTATAATGATCCCGAGGTTTTTGATGATTCCAGATAGTACTTCTGACAAAAAAAAAAAAAAAAAAAAAAATCATTCTTCGAAACCGTACGGAAGTTTGGTGTGGAAACTTCTCCCGTACATGATTACGACTGTGGAATAGGTGCCAGGTTTAACCATTGGCACAAGACGCAGGTTTTTATTTTTATTTATTTTTTTCTTTTATTGGTGAATGCTGTCTTCACCGAAATCAACATATAAAATAAGGAAGTTCTGAACCTTTCAATGGAACTTGAACAAATCGATGTCTTTAACTTTAATTAGGAGTATTATTGGCATTATCTATTCTTATCCTTATATAAGGACTAGCTTAAAGGGGCGAAGCAAGAATGCTTTTCATCTTCCCCGTTATCTGTAGAGCACAGTGTAGGGATAACGTGTTATTGAGCTATTAAAGCTCTGATCATGGCAGGAGGGTAACAGCAATAGCCGAGCCTCAGTTAGAACTTCATTGGCTACAGCATTGCCATCCATTACCCTCCAAGAGTATTAATCACCGCATCTCACGGTCGATCTCCCATTATCTATTCTTTAGCATGCGTTTAAATTTTTAAAACAAAGTTATTAAATAAAAATAAAAGTGTTTTAATATACTTTAGAATTTTAAATCAAATTTTTAATATTACAATAATCTTCTCAGTTCTTAATTTAAATTAAAATTGTTGTTTTTATAAAATATTTGCTAATTTTTTTATAAAAGTCCTTTTACACAAAAGCAACATTTATAACAATGAAGCCTAATTAAAATCCTGAATATAATAATTAACTTAATAATTTATATAACGAAAAATTGTTTACCATGCAAAAATACCACAAACAATTTTGACTTCTGAATAAACTCTAACAAACGAAAGCTTTAAAAATCCAATACAAATACGCGAATAAATAAGAGAACTCTATTTAGTACTAAAAGTAAGTCTTCAGAGTTCGTATTTCTACACTTACCTTACTGGCATTAAAATAGGATTTACATGAATCAAAGCACTTAGCCATAAATTTATTTATTTTCAAAACACTGTTAGAAATATTAAAAGTGAATGCACATGAAAAGCAAAGTCGAGTACTTGATTAGAGAAATCCAAGATTGGGTACGCTACACGTTCATATTTTTGGCTTTCCTGGAACTTTGTTTACCATCCATGCAGACGCTAAGTATAAAAGAAAAAAAAAAGTTCGTTCCGCTGTGGTGCTAATGGCTGGAAATGTAGTTTACTTTGCCAATATTACATATGCACTGGCGCTTAATTCAAGCAGAAACAATATACATGCATGCATTCGAGATGCAGGATCTACTATACGAGCTCATGCAGAAATGTTATTGCCTATTCTCGCTATGTGTTTAAAATATCTTTTATAGAAAAAAGAACAACGTTTATTTCAAGCAGGGAATGGGCTATTTTTGAACTTCTGTGGTGTATGTACATATATAAATAAAGCACATTCCATGATTGTAATTATACTTTGCTCTCTGACATGTGATTAATTATACTCTTTCTAAAACTAAATTAATTAAACTAAAATAATGAAATAATTATTTTATAAAGTTTTTCATAATAAAATTATGAAGATTCTAGAATGTAACTAGTATAATTTAAAAATAGCTACTACACCATTTCGAACAAAAGTTAGCCTTCTTATAGATTGCAACCATAGCTAACCTAAGTCTATATATGGTATGATGACCTGGTGATTCAATCCAATACCCTTGGAGGGTAATGGATAGCAATGCTGTAGCTAATGAAGCTCTAACTGAGGCTCGGCTATTGCTGTTACCCTCCTGCCATGATCAGAGCTTTAATAATAGCTCAATAACCTTATCCCTACACTGTCCGCTACAGATAACGGGGAATATGAAAAGCATTCTTGCTTCGCCCCTTTAAGCCAGTCCTTATAAGGACTATAAGGACTAAGTCTATATGAATATTTTGGCGGTGATTGATTTATTCAATCCAATACCCTTGGAGGGTAATGGATGGCAATACTGTAGCCAATGAAGTTCTAACTGAGGCTCAGCTATTGCTGTTACCCTCCTGCCATGATCAGAGCTTTAATAGCTCAATAACACCTTATCCATACACTGTCCTCTACAGATAACGGGGAAGATGAAAAGCATTCTTGCTTCGCCCCTTTAAGCCAGTCCTTATAAGGACTATAAGGACTAAGTCTATATGGGATTCATTCATTCCAATACCCTTGGAGGTAATGGATGGCAATGCTGTAGCCAATGAAGTTCTAACTGAGGCTCGGCTATTGCTGTTACCCTCCTGCCATGATCAGAGCTTTAATTGCTCAATAACACCTTATCCATACACTGTCCTCTACAGATAACGGGGAATATGAAAAGCATTCTTGCTTCGCCCCTTTAAGCCAGTCCTTATATAAGGACTAAGTCTATATAGAGGGAATGAGGATAGAAATAGAAATATAGAAATATAGTCCTTTTTCAGAACTTCCAGGGTAACGAATGGCAGTGCTGAACCAAGGAAGTTAACTGAGGTTCGGCTATTGCTGTTATCCTGGGTGATGAGTTTTTGAGTTCGCTCCCTTAAGGGAGCACTTTGAGTCTCCGGGGAAGGTGTTCTCCGGCACGGCCCGCTGAAGGGTTCTTGTCGGTGAATTATTTTCCTCGGAATTTGAGCGGTTCTGCTCAGTAGTCGGGGTGCTAGGACGGGGCGGACGTCACTGAGTGGAACCAACGCTGAGATATGGACGGTCTTTCGCCCACTATGGAGTGGCCTAGAGATCGTCCGATTTTTTGAGATTTTACCCTTTACTTACTAACCAGGACTTCCAGGGTAACGAATGGCAGTGCTGAACCAAGGAAGTTAACTGAGGTTCGGCTGTTGCTGTTATCCTGGGTGATGAGTTTTTGAGTTCGCTCTCTTAGGGTTTTTGCCTTAAGGGAGCACTTTGAGTCTCCGGGGAAGGTGTTCTCCGGCACGGCCCGCTGATGGGTTCTTGTCGGTGAATTATTTTCCTCAGAATTTGAGCGGTTCTGCTCAGTAGTCGGGGTGCTAGGACGGGGCGGCCGACACTGAGTGGAACCAAAGCTGAGCGGTTCTGCTAGGACGGGGCGGCCGTCACTGAGTGGAACCAACGCTGAGATATGGACGGTCTTTCGCCCACTATTGAGTGGCCGAGAGATCGTCCGATTTTTTGAGATTTTACCCTTTACTTACTAATCAGGGTAACGAATGGCAATGCTGTAGCTAATGAAGTTTTAACTGAGGCTCGGCTATTGACGTTACCCAGCCATGACTAGGGCTTTTTAGCTCAATAACACCCCATCCACACAGATTTTCTTCATTCAGATGACGGGATAAAGAGTCAAGGACTCAGTCCATCGCTCAGTTCTTTTAAGAACTAAGTCTATATATATATAGGTTATTGGTGACACTATACTCTTGGAGGGTAATGGATGGCAATGCTTTAGCAAAGGAAGTTCTAACTGAGGCTCGGCTATTGCTGTTACCCTCCTGCCATGACCAGAGCTTTAATAGCTCAATAACACCTTATCCCTACACTGTCCTCTACAGATAACGGGGAACATGAAAAGCATTCTTACTTCGCCCCTTTAAGCCAGTCCTTATAAGGACTAGTCTATATCAATATGAGATCAAATAATCGACCGTGCGATACGCTGATTAATACCCTTGGAGGGTAATGGATGGCAAGGCTGTAGCCAACGAAGCTCTAGCTGAGGCTCGGTTATTGCTGTTACCCTCATGCCATGATCAGAGCTTTAATAGCTCAATAACACCTTATCCCTACAATACAGATAATGGGGAAGATGAAAAGCATTCTTGCTTCGCTCCTTTAAGCCAGTCCTTATAAGGACTAGCCTTATTGCTTCGTAAATTAGCATTAGTATGTAAATCTAAACAGAAATTTTCTTCGAAAATTGTTATATTTTAAAAATGTTTGACTTGCATTATAATTCAAAGATATAGATAAAAAAATTGATACATGATTTATTTCGTGAACTTTAATATAATGAAGTCAATAAGTTTATTTCTATTCATCGCATTTATCTGAAATATTACAATTTTATGTTCTTTTATTTTGAAACTTCTCTATGTTGATTCCAACGTGTGTGTGTGTGTGTGTAAAAGTCAAGCATTCAGAAAGCATTGTTTTCATTAACCTCACTAAGACACTTTTGTATTAGCATAGAATTTCATGATATAAATTGTTTTAAAAATCGTATGTAATAATATAAGTACAATATATAATATAGGTATAATAATAGACTATTATAATATTGATAAAATAATATATAATAAGAATAACATATTTATTGTAATGAAATAATAGAAATATTTATATTAACAAAGTAATTTTATATCACTGTACTTTACCTTCTAAATAACAATTAACAAAATTATAAGTACTGTAATAATGTTTTCAAAATATTAAGTAATTATTTGTGAGGTTCTTGAAGATGCAGTATAATGTGATCAGTGCCTAGTATAGAAGGAAAATTTACCGATTTAATTTTAAAATGTTAGGAAATTGAATGCCTTGTGATGCCAGCCTGGTTGGCCGAGTGGTTAGCGTATCCGCTCTCCACCCAAAAGGCTGCGAGTTCGAATCCTGCCGTGGACATGGATGTGTTGTGATTGTTTGTGAAAATACTAGAGTAGATGGCGTTGGTGTAGATGATGAAAGTAGTTGCGGTTCGTTGTAGTTGGTGGAGATGGATAGCTGTGGAGTAGGTGCCCTCCCTCGATGAGTCTTTGGACTCACTGGGGATATTATATAATAATAAATTTGCAGTTCGTATTTTATACCAAATAAAATTGGTGATTGAAAGCAATGAAATTCCAAAGAGTTATGCATCAGATAGCAGGTTCTGTATGGCCGCGTTTCCCAAACTGTGGGGAAACGTGTAAAACTGTAATACTTTATCCTCAAAGTACCATACAGCAGTGCTTTCCAAACTTATGGATGTAAAGGCTAAAACGAATTATGCATATTGCTGTTATACAAAGTTATAATGCATCTTTTTAATTTTTATTTAGAAATAATAATGTAACTTATATCTTTCTTAAAATTTTAATTTAAAAATATTAAATACTTTGGATAATTTTATAAAAATATAAAACATATACTACACCTTTAACTGTTTAATATCATAATACTATTGAAGATTAAAGAAAAGTAAAAATTCTTTTAGACAATGAGGCGAGAATGATGACAGGCCTTGGAGGGTAATGGATAGCAATGCTGTAGCCAATGAAGTTCTAACTGAGGCTCGGCTATATATATATATATATATATATATATATATATATATATATATATATATATATATATATATATATATATATATATATATATATATATATATATATTTGCTGTTACCCTCTTGGCATGATCAGAGCTTTAATAGCTCAATAACACCTTATCCCTACACTGTCCTCTACAGATAATGGGGAAGATAAAAAGCATTCTTGCTTCGTCCCTTTAAACCAGTCCTTATAAGGACTATAAGAAAATTCTTTTAATAACTTTTCTCAATACCGTGTCTATTGGGGAAATACATTCCGAATGCTATTGATAAATAAATATCTTTGGTTTTGAAGCTTGCTGTCTACGTCTATATCTATATGCCTATATATATATATATATATATATATATATATATATATATATATATATATATATATATATATATAATATATATATATATATATATATATATATATATATATATATATATATATATATATATTTGCTGTTACCCTCTTGGCATGATCAGAGCTTTAATAGCTCAATAACACCTTATCCCTACTCTGTCCTCTACAGATAATGGGGAAGATAAAAAGCATTCTTGCTTCGTCCCTTTAAACCAGTCCTTATAAGGACTATAAGAAAATTCTTTTAATAACTTTTCTCAATACCGTGTCTATTGGGGAAATACATTCCGAATGCTATTGATAAATAAATATCTTTGGTTTTGAAGCTTGCTGTCTACGTCTATATCTATATGCCTATATAAATAAATTAGGTGAGTGTTGGCTTCATTAACAAAATATTAGAGCATGTTTTCTTGCATAAACTTCAATTAAAAAATAATAATTTTATAAATTAACTTGGATTTGTCAATAAATTTTCTTGGACTCCTCTAAATGATCATTTCTTGTAATTCTGAAATTTATAAACATCCTTAAAATAAATAAAATCCTTGCCATTCAGTTGTCATTTTAAAAGTTGTTCTTATTCGAATTTTCTCTAAAAATAACGAAAGAATTCCAAAAATTTGTCCTGCCTAAAAACCTTCATGATAGGTAGGTTGGTACAAAACAAACAAACTATCCAGTGAACTTAATTGATACGCAAATACAATGATGTGTCTTGGATTTCTATTTGTGCTATTTCAATGAATTCCAACCCAATGGAATTCTTTGAATTTTTCAACTTTGATTATTACATTAAGAGATCTGTATTGCAATTATTGTTAATTATTGAATAACTTAATTATTGAAATAATTAAGTTAATAATTATATTATTGAAATAATTTAATTATTAATGAATTAGTTAACATTAATAAATGAATTAATGTTAATTATTTTCGGTAATTTATAGACATATTTATATATTAAATATATATTCATATGACATTGACATGGATATGCATCAACCGGTACAGCCAACAAGCTGCAATCTTATTTTGGAATTCCCAGAGATCAGACAGGGTTCTAGCAGAAAAAAAAACTAAAGGGGGATGATAAGTTAAAGCTGAGTCATCATCAGTAACTAACACTCGGGACTGTCATAGACTGACGTCAAGAACGGTGAGTCAGTGGATCGTCCGCCAAGTTAGCTACAATATATTTAACCAGTGGAGCAGACTCTCGTTTTTCTAAGCCTTTTCACTCATGGTTGAAAGAATGAATAAGGATTGATGGTGATGATGCGAAAATAATATCTATTAATGAATCCAAGCTCCTTCTTTCGTTTTCCGAAATTATCGGTTCTAAAATAATACTTACACCTTTTTTTTCTTTTCATAAACAGCAAACTATAGGTAGCACTTTTTTATTGTTGTTGTTATGTAAGCCAAAAAAACCTCGCTTTTTATAGGTAGTCAAATTAATTTCATTTGATTGTCAATTAAATTGGTAACATGATTGGAATACGTTTAATAAGTTCTCATAAAATTGTTAATAAATATCTAATTATGACTGTACCTGTCAATTATAACTTTTCTGTTGATCAATATGGCTTAAAATACATTGTTTACATTAAACAAGATGTGAGAAATGAATGTGATACTTTCTCTCAACAGATAAATCATATTGGTGGAGAAATAAAAACCATTACATATAAATCTATTATATGTTCGTCATATAATTATATAATTTTAAAATATATTATAAAATATAAAATTTTATATAATAAAATATAGCATATTTATTATATAATAGGTGATATTTATTTAAAATATTTTGTTTCCTTTCATAACATATTTTATTATTAATAATAACAGTTAACCTATTAAATGATTATATAATATATCTATAAAAGAAATTGCATGCAAAAAGTGTTTTGTTAGGAGGGGGAGGAATCAATCGACCGTGAGATGCGGTGATTGATTCATTAATGCCCTAGGGGGTGATGGATAGCAACGCAAAGCTGTACCAATGAAGTTTAACTGAGGTTCGGCTGTTGCTCTTGCCCACTTGGGCGATGAGTTTTTGAGTTCGCTCTCTTAAGGTTTTTGCCTTAAGGGAGCACTTTGAGTCTCCGGGGAAGGTGTTCTCCGGCACGGCCCGCTGAGGGGCTTTGTCGGTGAATTATTTTCCTCGGAATTTGAGCGGTTCTGCTCAGTGGTCGGGGAGCCCGTCACTGAGTGGAACCAACGCTGAGATTAGGACGGTCTTTCGCCCACTATGGAGTGGCCTAGAGATCGTCCGTATTTTTGAGATTTCACCTTTACTTACATAGTCGGTGATTGATTCATTAATGCCCTTGGGGGTAACGGATGGCAACAATGCAATGCTGTACTAATGAAGTTTAACTGAGGTTCGGCTGTTGCTGTTACCCCCTTGGGCGACGAGTTTTTGAGTTCGCTCTCTTAAGGTTTTTGCCTTAAGGGAGCACTTTGAGTCTCCGGGGAAGGTGTTTTCCGGCACGGCCCGCTGAGGGGCTTTGTCGGTGAATTATTTTCCTCGGAATTTGAGCGGTTCTGCTCAGTGGTCGGGGAGCCCGTCACTGAGTGGAACCAACGCTGAGATTAGGACGGTCTTTCGCCCACTATGGAGTGGCCTAGAGATCGTCCGTATTTTTGAGATTTCACCTTTACTTACATAGTCGGTGATTGATTCATTAATGCCCTTGGGGGTGATGGATAGCAACGCAAAGCTGTACCAATGAAGTTTAACTGAGGTTCGGCTGTTGCTCTTATCCCCTTGGGCGATGAGTTTTTGAGTTCGCTCTCTTAAGGTTTTTGCCTTAAGGGAGCACTTTGAGTCTCTGGGGAAGATGTTCTCCGGCACGGCCCGCTGAGGGGCTTTGTCGGTGAATTATTTTCCTCGGAATTTGAGCGGTTCTGCTCGGTAATAATCGAGTTTCACTGAGTAGAACCAACGCTGAGATTTGGACGGTCTTTCGCCCACGAATGAGTGGCCTAGAGATCGTCCGATATTTTTGAGATTATCACCTTTACTTACACATACGGTGATTGATTCATTAATGCCCTTGGGGGTAACGGATGGCAACAATGCAATGCTGTACCAATGAAGTTTAACTGAGGTTCGGCTGTTGCTGTTACCCCCTTGGGCGACGAGTTTTTGAGTTCGCTCTCTTAAGGTTTTTGCCTTAAGGGAGCACTTTGAGTCTCCGGGGTTAGTGTTCTCCGGCACGGCCCGCTGAGGGGCTTTGTCGGTGAATTATTTTCCTCGGAATTTGAGCGGTTCTGCTCAGTGGTCGGGGAGCCCGTCACTGAGTGGAACCAACGCTGAGATTAGGACGGTCTTTCGCCCACTATGGAGTGGCCTAGAGATCGTCCGTATTTTTGAGATTTCACCTTTACTTACATAGTCGGTGATTGATTCATTCAATCCAATACCCTTGGAGGATAATGCTGTAGCTAATGAAGTTCTAACTGAGGCTCGGCAATTGCTGTTACCCTCCTGCCATGATCAGAGCTTCTACAGATAACGGGGAAGATGAAAAGCATTCTTGCTTCGCCCCTTTAAGCCAGTCCTTATAAGGACTATAAGGATAAATGTTTTGTTAGAGAGATAATGAAGTGAATTAGTAGATTAAAAAAAGATGGCGTTAGTTAGCGCTTACGTGTACTTAATATTAGTTTCGCATTTTGATTAGTGTGATATTTTCGGGATTTCCGAATGATATTTAGAGGTAAGCTTTCTTCATTTTGTAACAATTTTTGCGATTATATATTGTTTAGCTGGTAGACTCTTGCGTGAGTCTACGGGATTTGTCAGTAAACTCTCCAAGGAAGACAGGAACATTACAAACGGTGTGCAAGGATGTAGAACGTAAAAGATATCAAGGATGCCATTCAAAATTTAAACAAAGATATGTCACTGACATTCTTAAATTCATCCTAAAGAAATTTGAAACGGAATATCCTGGCTGGTTGAATCTTTTCACTCAAATTAATGACACGGAAGAAGATGATGTGGACACGGAAGGGGACTTCATACCTGTTCCACCTACAAAGACTCCCAGACACTTCGATTGCTCGCAGGAAGAGCAATCTAATAAAAGACGTAGAACATCTGTAGATGAAATGGAAGAGGATGCAATAAAAATGGAAGAGGGTGCAACAATACTCGACACTCAAGTCACCCGAGATAAAGAAAAATGGAACACAGTCTCGAGATCCCTTGGGGAACAAAATATTAATTTCTCCTGGGTAAGAAATACTGACGAGGGCGTGAAGATTCATCCTACCACTGTTACAGATTACCGCATGATGACGAAAATGCTGGACAACTCCAAATTGCCCTTCCACACCTTCGCGTTAGCTAGCGAGAAAAATCTAAAAGTGGTTCTAAGAGGTGTTGCGGAGGGCATTTCAACTGATGACATTACAGCTGACCTCATCAGTCAAGGATTGGCCCCAATCAAAGTCAGCAGGATGCTGAGATCAGATAAAAGGCCAATGCCGCTGGTGTTAGTCGAAATCAGTAACATACGAAAAAGAATTTATGAAATAACTGACATTTGTAAGCTCAAAATTACAACCGAACCTCTAAGGAAGAAAGCATTGGCAGGGGGTGTCACAGATGCCAAAGGTTCGGGCACGTTCAAAAGCTGGTGCAGAACTGCCTACAGATGCCTAAAATGTGGTGAGGGGTCACCAAACCAACTCCTGCACCAAGCCCAGATCCACACCTGCCTGCTGTGCCAACTGTAGAAGACCACATCCCACAAATTACAAGGGATGTCTCTTCCATCGAAAAAACCGTGGATCAATAAGAACGAACCACGCTCCTCCAAGCAATGACACCATAAACAACCAAGCAGGTCGCCCTCCAGATCATAACCTTACATTCAGCAGCACAGGATGCTGAATGTAAAGTTATGATCTGGATTAAGGTTAGGATCTCCCAGTCCACTCGACCTTCATCCATGTCCAAATCATAAGCAGAGGCGGTACAAATTGAGACTCCATCGCAAGAGCAAACAAGCTCCAAACTCACATCAGCTCGAACCTCTTCACTTGCAACAATGCTGCATGAATTCAGCAAAGCAAGCATCGCACCATCTTCCAGAAAGAGATTTTATCTAGAAACCCAATCAATATTAACAGCTCTCTATAATGTTTGAAACATTCAAACCGAATTCCTTCATGATAACAGCATGGAATGACAACGGCTTAACAAATAAAATTCTTGAGCTGCAAGCATTTGCAAAGAGATGTAATCCAGACATAATATTGATCAGTGAATCCCACCTCAAACCATCAAACAACCTAAGACTAAGAGGTTATATTCTATATAGGACAGACAGCCTTAACTCTAGTGGTGGAGGCACAGCTATTTTTATTAAAAATTATTTGAGCCACAATGCATTGACCAACCCTCAAACTTTAAACGTTGAAGTTACAGGTGTAGAGGTGCACACAAATAACCCAGGCAAACTCAAAATCTGCGCAGCATACAATCCTCCCGGCATTCGTTTATTGACAGCAGACTGAGACTCCATCGTCGGCTCCACGGATTCCATAATTACAGCAGGAGACCTCAACTCCAAACATACGGCCTAGTTCAGTTCATCAATCAACTCCAAAGGCCGTACTTCATTCCACTACGCGTCACTCGACTCATCAATAGTAGCTGGACCCACTGAGCCCATCCACTACACCCCAACAGGAAGTTCTGACGTGCTAGACATAGTTATCCTCAGGAACATCAGATATCAATACCAGCTGGAGGCATTAGAAAAGCTTAACTCAGATCATAATCCCATCCTGCTCAAGCTAGGACTTCAGAAGCTCTCTCTCAATCATTCTATCTTAGCATGGGACAAGCTCTCTAAGGTTCTCCCAGTCCACATCGGCCCACCTCCTGTCATTCGCAAAAAAAGAAGACATAGACCTAGCTGTAAGCAATTTAACTAGGCAAATCAGCACAGCAATAGCATCAATAACTCAAACCACTGTTTTCCATGCACCCAACTGGATCCCAGAAGAGATAATGGATCTGATTAGGGCCAAAAACAAATCCAGAAAGCGATATCACAACACTAGAGCCTTGCAGGACAAAACAACCTTAAACAACCTGAACGGACAGGTTCGAGAAGCCCTCCAGATATACAGGAATTCCAAATGGGAATCCAAACTCACGGAAATCAACCCAGAAGATAACTCCATGTGGAAATTTGTAAACTCTCTTCGTACCAAAAGACAACCTTCCCCTTATGAAGACCAAACTTGGAATTGAACACTCCGATGAAGAAAAAGTAGAAGCCCTAATTGACAATCTGTAAAATCAATGCAGTCGATCTTATGAAAACTTAAATATTAATCTAATTTACAAAGTTCATCGTAAAATTAGAAAAACATTAACACAGCCTCAGGATGATTCAGAAATAATCATCCCCACATCTCCAACAGAAATAATCAATATTATATCTCATCTGAAGAACAAAAAGGCTCCCGGCCCCGACGGCATTACCAATAGAATAATAAAGCTACTCCCAAGGAAAGCCATAATTCATCTAGTTAATATTACCAATTCCATTTTAAGATTCCAGTACTTTCCCACAGATTGGAAAATCGCTGACATTATACCTCTTAAAAAGCCTGGTAATAACCCACAACTTTCCCAAAGCTAGAGGCCCATCAGTCTTCTTTCCTGACTCGGCAAAGGTCATCCTATCAAGACTACAATCAGCAGTGGACAAACAGAAAATAATTCCAAATGAGCAATTCGGGTTTTTTCGTAAAGCTCACAAGACAGTGCAACAAATTCACCGACTAACAGAACATATCACCCATGGGTTTTAACTGGCACCTTCACACTGCTGCGGTATTTTTGGATGTATCCAAGGCCTTTGATAAGGTCTGGCATTATCTTCAAACTAATTGAAAACAATATCCCAATTAAACTAGTGAAACTTATATACTCATACATTAGTGAAAGATACATGCAAGTAAAACTCAACGGAATTGTGTCATCAAGGCGCAAAATCCTGGCTGGAGTACCTCAGGGTTCTCTCCTGGCCCAAATACTTTTCACAACTTACGTATCAGACATCCCTCTTAACTCAAGAACAACCATTACGTCCCTTTATGCCGACGACACCGCTAATCTGCCAAGGTCGCTCAGCCCTCGCCTAGCAATCACTAAACTCCAAGGAAGTGTCAATGCACTAGAAAACTGGTTCACCAACTGGAGGATTCAGATGAATCCCCTCAAAAGTTCAGCTATGCTGTTCTCTGGAAGAAAGGTCTGCATTAAAGAAGACATCTTGCTCTGATCAAAAGATTCCGTGGCAATCTGAGACCAAATACCTTGGGGTATTATTGGACAAGAAACTCCTTTTTAGCAAACACATCAATCTCATAGGCTCCAAGACTTCCAAATCATTGCGCAGCTCTACCCAATGATTAACCGCAAGAGCAAATTAAACTTACAAAATAAACTACTAGTTTACCGTATGGTCATACGTCCAGTTATTACCTACGCCTCACCAGCACGGAGTCACATCTCACGATCAAATATTTCAAAACTACAAAGAATCCAAAATAAATGCCTGCCTGAGGATGATCCTGGACGCCCCATGGTTCATCATAAATTCACATATTCATCGAGAAACCGGCATTCCATACATTTCCTCCCTTCTCCACGATCTCGCAGAAAAATTCTTCGTCAAGTCAAGTTCACATTCAAACCCGCTGATCGTACAAGCTGTCAATTACAATGAAACAGATTACCACAAATATAAAAGATCGAAGGCTATTCTACTCCCAACTCATCATACCTAATACAACTGCTCCTAGAGGGCGAGCTTAATTGCTCACAAAACTCCCTTTCTCAAATAACTCTCATTACAGACAAAAGGGAATAAAAAGCACTTGTGCTTCATCCATTCTGACAGTAGCGTTAACGGTAAAACTTAAGTGTGATTCCCGTGTGGTGGCTGGGATAAGAATAGCCCCAATGTAGCTCATGCATGTCGTACTAGGCGAATAAAATGGGTATCCTGGGAGGGTAATGGATGGAAATGCCGTAGCCAATGAAGTTCTAGCCGAGGCTCGTTATTGCTGTTACCCCTCCTGCCATGATCAGAGCTTTATATTTATTTATTTATTTATTTATTTATTTAAGGACTTAAATGTGAAATTGTGATTAGGTGTAATAACCAGATCCCTCTCTCTCTCTCTCTCTTCACGTTAACTGCGTTACAACTAAGTTAGGGGTCAACTAAAAACAAAAACCCCACTGTCTGAAGTATAAGTATACAGGAGTTGACGTCCTTGGTGTGTTTGTAATGTCTAATATTTGGGAGAAACAGAAAAATCCATACATAGAACAGTCTATAGAAGATCACCTTAAAGATATCAGATAATGGGAGATATAGACCTCGGCTATAGCTGGTCATGTACTAAATGCTATGGATCAAATGATAACTAATGTATTGGCATATATAAAATGGGGCGCATCAGAGATCTTGCGCCCCCCCCCCACACAAAATTCTCAACCGTAGCAATTATTTCTTAAAGTATTCTCTTCTATCGTTTTTATATATATTTCTATTATATAAGATAAAATATTATTTAATAATTATTCTACTAATAATAAAAGAAAATAATTCTTAAAAGTTAAAACTAAATATACTTAACCTAAAGTATTTATATAATTATTTTAAAAATTTAAAATAATAAAGAATTTTGTTTAGTTGACTATGGCTATCTAGTGAAGTACATGATTATTCTGGTGCATTCTTGATCCAGTAAAATTCGGGGACGAAAAAAATATTGGTGAAAAAACATATTACTATGAAGTTGCAAAAAAAAAGGTTTTTATCATCATACGCTCATGAATAATTTAAACTCCTACAGGAAAAAAAAGGAATAAACTTTGCACGAAAGGTTAATCCTCTTTTGACAAAGAATATTCTTTTCAGACACACCTCCGTACCCAGCAAGCTGCTGAGAACATTTTGTTGAACATAGGTTAAATGGTTTAGAAGTAATGAGGGCCTGAACTATGGATCGGCGAATACTGAACTAGAGTGAAATCTTGACACTCTAGTTCAAGTGTTGATGATTAAATAGGAACCATAATCTAGATTATTGGGGAGATAATGAGGGTTATGCTGCATCCTTGCTAAAATACTAGTCAACTAAGTCGGTTTATTTTATAGGATAGATGCAATCCGGTTAGCTATCCCGGTTGGAAAGCTTTGATGGGATACAAGGAAGTCATTTGGCAACTAAATATAATGTCATGCATGCTGACAAATTAAGACTCTCTTCAAATTGTACAAATATTTCTTGCTCACCCATTAAGTGAACACATTTACTGTCAGATTGTGTGTGTGTGGGGGGGGGGGGGTGAGTGCGTGCATAATTTGGTTTAGTTGTTATTAAAAGCCGAAGCATCTATGGCTATGATGCGTATGTTCATTGGCCGATTTTCCTTTTGAGGGATAAAAAATCCTGATGATTTTTGGGAGAACAAAATCCTGTCATATCCGCATGAGATCAGTTAACTTATCTTCAGTTGAAATATTCGGGGATTGAAACTAACCGTAGTTTCGCCAAAGTAGAACAAATTTGACCTCTTCACTGCGTGAAAGAAAAAAAAAAAAAAAAGTGGGACTTACCGTAGTGATAATCATCACTGTCTCCGCTTCTTGCCCTCGAACATATCCTTCCGTTTTGGTTCCGTAACGTCACTCGCCGTCCTCGGACGCAACAGATCTCCGCTGTCATCACACACCCTTTAGCTGTCCCTCACTTTGCCACCTAGACATTGGCCTAGCAAGCACCAAAACATACGAGACGTTTTTTTTTTTTTTTTTTTTGGTTCTTATCGTTACCAATTCGGCACGTGTTTCTGATTCTTTTCCATTCGCAGTTTTTGCTGTATTTATAGCTGCACGAACTCCCACAAGACCCCCCGCTGTCTAGGTTTGCGTCGAGCACGACATCTGACAGCTGTTGACTACTCGGTTTTTTTTTTTTTAATAGTTTTCTTGACCCTTGTTGTAGTCGACATTGAGAAAAATGTTTCGCTAAGCGGGAACATGTTGTAAGGGGTGGTTTGACATTCGTTTTCTTTTCCTTTTCTCCCTCTTCCTACAAAACACTTCACATGTTAGGAAAAAATCACGTTTGTCACGAGTTTTGGATAAAAGAGAAAACGCGTCCACGTGTACCGCCGAGGCTTAACAATGGAGTTTGGGTGATACGCATAGTTAACTGTAGATGTCAGCACTAGTTACTTGTGTTACGAATTTTATTTCTTCAAAATCTAAATGCCAGTCTAATAGGAAATTCATTGTCTTTTAGGTTGTATATATTGTATTGGGTTCTGGTTTATCAAACTGAAATTCATTTACAGAAATTAAAGTGGCCTCTTGGAAGTAATTTCCTAATATTTCCAATATGCTAGCTTACGTTACATAGGCATGTTTGGCTATACATCTACATCTACTGTGGATGTATTGGATTGAGGATCCTGGACAAAGTGCCATGGGAGGTTTCAAATGTTCGGAGATGTATAAATGTCATTTGACTATTCATATTCAGTTTGATACATCGACTGCCACGATCCAGTATATCTCCCACTGTATAAAATCAGTATCGGTACTTTATTATCGGACTTCGTATGCTCTTTCGCAAAGACAGAAGAGGAAATTTGTTAAACAACATTAACAATACTTATTCATGTTTATTTTTAGTCGCCCTTCACCCTTTTTTGTTTTTAATTTAATTCTTTCCATTGCATTAATCTCAGTTTTAAGCTAGAAGAATAACATTGCTTGAATGCCTTACATTACTCAGATATTCTCGTTGTCTTTTTATTCCTCTGGCATTCCATTCTAAGGTTTTTTAAAATTTCTCCTGAGCGCTCCGAGACTATTTTTGGAGAGAGAGAGAGAGAGTGAGAGAGAGATTTAAATGATCTAAACACAGATTCGCTGTTATTCAAAGAACAAAAACATTCATTTTGTATCCTTCTGAAGATTACGCTTGTAAGTGGAACTGATGGGAATGAAAATGGAACAAGGGGGGGGGGGGAATCCAATGGGACACGTGCCAACAATGACGTCTTTGACGAACGAGTAACTGGCTTCTATTGTAACTTCCGAAATAAGAAACCATACATTTGTTCCAACTAATGCATTTAACTGTATTTTTCAGTCAGACCAGGTTTTATATAAAGTCAAAATCTCTTCACGCTAGATGTCACTAATGCAGTATATAATCATTTGTGTAACAATGGGTCTAAATTCCATGATTTTAAAGATTATATAAATAAAAAAATAACTAATTAATTATAATTTATTATAAATACTTAGCAGAATAATTTTTAAATTTAATATATAAGAAACTCAAATTTAATATACACCAAGTGTAGTTTAATATAATGATTATTATAAAAAAGTAGGAAAGTGAGGTGGACTTTTGGACACCATACTCTTGGAGGGTAATGGATGGCAATGTTGTAGCAATGAAGTTCTAACTGAGGCTCGGCTATTGCTGTTACCCTCCTGCCATGATCAGAGCTTTACTAGCTCAATAACACCTTATCCCTAAACTGTCCTCTACAGATAACGGGGAAGATGAAAAGCTTTCTTGCTTCGCCCCTTTAAGCCAGTCCTTATAAGGACTAAGCATTGCTAAAAATTAATTTAGCGATGCTATGTTACGCTAGATGTCACTAGAACTAGATTATTTCTGGCTAAATAATTTCAAAGATTGTATAAATATAAATAAAAAAACAACTAATTACATGCTATGTAAATTTCTGGCTAAATAATTTCAAAGATTGTATAAATATAAATAAAAAAACAACTAATTACATGCTATGTAAAAAAAAAAACTAATTATATGCTATATTTTTAATATCTTTATTTGCACGGTTTCTGTCTACTTTTTATTTGCACGATTTCTGACTGTGCGATATCTGTCAGTCGGTTTCAAAGACCCTTTGGATAGAAAGAATCTTCAACTTCAATATTCTTTCATCTGATAGCGAGTTATTCTCATACAGAGATGGAAAGAATTCTTTTTTCCTGGGAACTCGGGTTTTTCCTCCCACCACTCTACTGGAAAGCCTTTTTTATTTTTAATTTTAACTTTCTGAAGTTCTTAAAAGAACTGGAAGACGGACTGAGTCCATGACTCTTTATCCCGTCATCTGAATGAAGAAAATCTGTGTGGATTGGGGGTTATTGAGCTAAAGGCTCTAGTCATGGCTGGGTAACGGCAATGGCCGAGCCTCAGTTAAAACTTCATTTGCTGTAGCATTGCCATTTGTTACCCTAGAAGCCCTAAAAAGGACTTTTCCCATCGGCTACAACTTTCTGAACATAACATAACATCATTGGCCAGAAGGGTGAAGCAAGATGCTTTTATTCCCCGTTGTCTGATAAGGAGGATGAATTGAAGGAAAGATTTATGAGCTGAGAGCTCGCCCTTGGGGGCACGGAGATTAGTCATTGTTGCAAGTATTTAGGATGGCTTTTGGCCTCTTGTATTTGAAGAGGTCAGTCTCTTCATAGTTTGCTGCTATGGGGTGTGTAGAGATCTTTGAGAAAAATTTTTCTGCTGTAGTTAATAGGAAGGAGTAGATGTAAGGGATGTTTGTATCTCTATGCAGTTGCACGTTCCTTACAAACCACAGTGCGTCCTATATCATGCGTAAACACCTATTTTGCACTCTCTGCAGTCTGAGGATGTTGGAGTTGGATGTGTGGCTCCAGGCTGGACAGGCATATGTCATCATTGGGCGGATCGTCAACAGGTAGAGGAGCACTTTGATTCTGGACAACTTTCTGAATATTGGGATCGTTTATTAATATTATATTTTTATTTAATTTACTATAAAGTGTTTGAACTAACTTAAATTTTATATTAAATTTCTTCAATTAACAATAATATTTTATTTTGTTTAATAAGTAATATTTAAATTTATATCTTATTCTATATTTAAATATCAAAATAATGGAGAATTTATTTTAAATTATGTTTAAGTGGTATAGTCATTAAGTTTGCAAATGAAAAAGATTCTGTATTGAAATTAAACCTTGAAATTTCACATCCTGGTTATACGAAACTACTGTTTAAGTATGAAGGAATACAGTTCCGAAAGTTAGTGTAATAAATAAAACAAAGGAATTGTGCAGTAATGGTGGGAACTCAAGACACGTCTATTAAGGGAATATGGAGGAGGGGTAGAGTCTTTCTTATCGCAAATCCTTTAACCGCTTTAAAGAGCTTCATAGAAAACTGTAATATATCTGATGTTTTACCACCGTGCACCGCCTACAGAATAAGCCTTTAAACTGTCTCCTAAATCTTGTTTTGGCTGAGATGTCCTTCGGATAATTGTAGACGGTTGGAGACACTAAACAGAATCTTGTGTGACAACTGTGCAAATCCTGAAGGGAAAAAAAAAACAATAGACGCTTCTTTTGTGTGCTATTGTAAGATGTGCAGAGATAAGGAAAGAGAGATCGTGAGAGTATTTTCGGTTACAACACCTATAGTTGGATGGTGCTATTTTCAGAAAGCTTTGAATTTCTCTTTAAATAGGACGCTACGAGAATTCCTTACTTTATGGGACGTTGACACCACTCGCTCTGTATACAGTCACAGGCAGCTTTGTGGGTTGATATACGGAGTATATGAAAGTTCACGTGTATTGTTGTTTAGGTTTCTTCAAGACGGAAATCGGACATACACAAAGTAATGTTTACAAGAAACATTATTAATGACAGGATGTGTAGGAAGAATATTTTTGATTATTTTTTATGAAGCCTAATTGCAGAGTATGCGTTATCTTAATGAATTGGAAAGATCTGGGTTCAAATCCCGTATAAAGACGCGAAGAATCTTTATAAGGGCTTTTCAATTGGTGAGTTAGCCGATCTCATAGCGAGGTTGCAAGGTTTTTTCACCCCTGAAGAAGAACAAACTAACAAGAGCACACGAAATTTAACTGCACTGACCTCATAGCCTGAGTTGCTTCTATCGTCAATTAATTGTAGAATTCCGCTAGCGAATTTCTACGTAAATTCGCTAGCATTGACTTCAAGAGAAATTTCTACTTTCTGATAGATTCGTCTCGTATGTGATGGTAAACGATTTGGGATTTGTTTCATGACTGCTTGGCACACAAGAAGTGCTTAACTACCAAACAGGTTCCACGAGCAGGTATACAACCCAAATTCTTGTTCTGTTGTGAATTTCTCCTCTTGAGATGTAAACAGTTATTTTCAACTTATTCGCACGCATCTAATCTCTGATTGATCGACGACTTATCCTTGACTTATCTTGAATGATTTGTCTCACTAAACATTTCTTCTGCTGCCGGGAAAAATTTTCGTTCTTATGGGAATCCAATTAAAGAATTTCTGGAAATTCATACACTTTTTTTAGCAATGGATTTACTACTGTATGAGGCTATTATACAATTATTTAACAGTTATTCAACGAAAAGTGAAAGATTGTGTGTGTGTGTATGTGGTGGGGGGGTTGATTATTTGAAAACTTTTGAATTAAACATAACAGAAGAATATTAACTAGGAAACTTTTTACCATAACCGGTTGCAAAACGCAGCCAATTTGTAACGAGTTTTAACGACTACAATACAACTGTGTGTGTGTGTGTGTGTGTGTGTGTGTGTGTGTGTGTGTGTGTGTGTGTGTGTGTGTGTGTGTGTGTGTGTGTGTGTGTGTGTGTGTGTGTGTGTGTGTGTGTGTGTGTGTGTGTGTGTGTGTGTGTGTGTGTGCCCTGCCTTAGCTATAGGAAACAGCTTAAGAGATTCTTAGACGGATTCATAACATCATAGACGGGATTCGAACACAGATCTTTCCAAAAGCAAGACAAATGTTGACACGTCTTCTCATTACTGACTTAAGAAGAGAGAAATTAAAAAAAAAAAGTGGGAAATAATGAAATCGGGGATAAGATGTCTTGTTCAAGGAACAGAGGGAAGGACAAGGAAAGAAAGATTGAAGTAAGAGAAAAGGGTGAAGACAGAGAAGAAAGAAAAGAAAGAAAGAAAACTAGATAGACAGACAGACAGACAGAGAACGGGGGGAGTGTGGAATGATAATGCAGATAAGTGAAATCGTAGGAAGTGTGTGGGAATGAGTGAGCTTTTCCTTAATCGTTAATTTCTTAACTGACAGAATGACACGCCGCCCATTTATTAATGTCTGATGCTCGTGCGATTAAAGTCACATCCGTATTTCTCCTTCGGGTTGGTGTTGACTACTTGCAAGGGCGATAACCTCATCTGATTACAAGCATTTCATTGAATTCGATGCCTTTGCCAAGGAGGAAATCCGATATAGAGTATCGATGCTTAAAACGAAGCTGATCAGCATGTACACGAGCGTATCCGTGGACCTATTGCACTTCAGTTTCTTTTTAATGAACGAAACATCGTTGAAAACCGAAAAGGAACGAAGAATAAACGGAGCGAATCACTTACCGGCATCTTTTACTAAAAGCTGAAGGCGACAATGTCGTTCCGTGACATCCCAAACACGTCCCGTGTCCAAACGTCCTTTTAGAAGTCTTGGAGGTCATCGAATTGCACTCGGATCTTGACTCTATCACAATCGTAACGCCGTAAAGGAGTCGACTGCAAAAAGAATATCCCACACAGCAAAGGCGTGTTGCTCCACGTGGCAAGTCAGACTTATATATGGCTCAAACGTAACACCAAGGGGGACACTAAACGTAAGGAAAGCGGCAAAAACAGACACTTCCGTTTCCGCATCAAGTCAACGTACCTACGGACACGACTGGAGATGATATCGACGAGGTGTTATTTAAAGCGTCCATCGCCTGCGTACGGGAAGATCTAATTCTTTCTATCCTGTGGATTAAAGCTGCATCCACACGAAAAAACGTTTTTTTTTTAAATTAATATCTTTACTCTGAATCTTTAACTCGCGTGTGCTCTGTGAAGGGCACACCCAAGTAGATCACTGCAAGGCTTCGCTATACTTACCATCATTAGTAACACATTTCTTTGATAGAAAAATGTTTAAACAAATTTCAGGCGCAAGCAATGACCTAACCTAAAAATATATCGTTTACCCAGAAATCCTCATATTTGTTGCTAGTTTTTTATACTATAGAAGAGGATTGCCCAAAGATGCAACACGAGAAAGGGTATGTTCATCAATCGAAGTGCGAATCCTGTATTAGTTTGTATTATCTCAAAGCAACCAAATATTACATAAAAACATTCCATTGAAGATAAAATATGTTTATAGACCGTCCATTTGTCTATCCACAAATCACAACCAGACTTCGATATGACTTGACAATCGGCAACTAAATAGCTTTTTCTTCAACTATTTCTTATCATTGAAATATTTTCAATACAAAAAAAGAGGCGATACGACACATTAAGCCTAATTCCGTTTGTAATTTAATTTACTTTTAAATTGAAATTTAATTTTAAAGTTATGAATGCGAGAAAAATTATAAATAGACTCTCCCTAATGTTCCCAAGGATTCAAATAACTCGAGTCACCATTATGATTTTTTTTCTCGAACTGACGTTTCAGAAATGGCTTCTAAAGTAGTTGCAAATGAACGGGCAAATTTGGAAAATGAGATTTTTAAAAGTTTTCTTTCATTTAAAGGTATGACGTCATCACGCTGATTTGAGGATATTCAGTTCTGTTTATTAAACCGTTCAAATCTCGTTATGCAGAATTCATATTCTGAATTTGGGAGAATTAACATTTAGAAAAACGCAACTGCAACTAGTTAAATGGAAAAAACATTGGTTTTTCCATTTAACTTTTATTTTATTTATAGTTCTTTACTATCAGTCAAGAACTATAAATAAAAACAATCGATTCTCAGCTGATGAAATGTCTACTTTTACAAAAATTCTCAAGCATTTAAATTGAGACCAAATTCTTATTATCATTTAATAAATCTTCATCTTGCGTCAGTATTCTTACATCACATTTCTTACCTTTTATTTCTCAGTCCGTATCAGATCTTACTTAGTTCCATGTTATAAATCTAATAACCTTTATAAACTTGAAAATAAGTTTACCGATCTCTTAACAGAGATGGGGGACTTTCTCTCCTAGGTTTTTTTCCCTGGTTACTGTTTATCCCTTCCCTGTAAGCACACGTTTCTAGTCAGTACACAAAATTTTCCTATCATTACCAGGGGGTGGCTCGTGCATAGGCACTGCGGAACTGCAGCACCCCTATTTTTTTTCTTTCTTTAAATATATAAATATATTTATTAATTTAATTATATTTGATTGTAGTATTTAATTTTATCATCAACAATCCTATACAATTCTCTAATTTTGTATAAAAAATAATAAAAATCCATCTTGTAGCACTTAGGAGGGCGCTAGCAGTACTGTGTTTATCGCAGTGTCATATTGCTACGCGCGCAAGCACATGCACGTCATAGTGAGATGCGAGCTATTAGCGTAATGCGGCACTGCCCGTCGCGCAGTTCCACTGTTGTTTATATGCAGTTTGCGCCAGTAGTAGAGTGTTCGTAGTGCTTATCGTGTTTACTCCGTCTCTTTAAATACTTGGACATTACAATTTAAAGACATAGCATATGTTATTTTTTTATTTTATTTTAGAACATTATTGGGGTATGACAATGAATTTTATTTTTAAGTAATTTTGAATTATACCAAACTGTATAATTTTATCGATAATAAACAATATTTTTTCATGTTTAATTTTCTTTAAATTTTTACCATAATTTTGATATTTTATCCAAACACGTATACAGAGTACTTACAGTGTGTATTTATATTTCGAAAGTTGCAGCACCCCCACGATTTCAAGCCACGAGCCGCCACTGGTCAGTACACTAAAATGTTCTTATCATTACTTAAATCGAAGTTTCAGGAAACGAAGCCAGGGGGAATTGGGCCTAATAAAAGATGGAACAGCAGAGGAGACATCTTTTTATAAATCAAAACATAATTTCCATTAACAATTTTAATATATATATTCGAGTACTTTCTTTTGATTATAAAAGTGGTGGTGCTGAGATTCAGGCTCACAGTTACAGGGAGACGAAGAAAAGAGTAAAATAGAAAAAGAATAGAGAAAGATGCCTTGACTGATTAGCTATTGAACTATCGGATTCTAAAACGTTTGATTTTTCACTCTTGAAGAAAAAAGTCCCAAAAATAAAATAAATACTAAAAAAATATTAATTAGAAAAAACGGAATAAGAATAAAAACTAATATTAAAAGAAATGTGCATAAAAGAAACATTACAAAGTAAAATAAAACCAGCGTATAAAACTTGTAAAGAGGAAAAACCAAAAAACAAAGAAACATATTGGGTGAGACCTGGTCCGGGTGATTTGATCCTCGACAGGCTTGGGACCTCTTTAAATTTGACCTTCGCTGTCCGGGCTAACTCTCACTTCCTACCTCCTTATAAATTATATTAGAACCACCTCTGATAAAGTTGGCATTAGGGTCCTGAGTACTTCACCTGACCTCCTCCAGATGCGCTACACTGTTGGACAATAATAGAAGAGGTACACCTTTTTAATTGTCCACAACCATTTTTGAATATTTGTGAAGAACGCCTCTTCGGCGATGGAAATTATTTGACGTTCAGGTTATGAAGTCAGATAATTTGCATGCAGTGTATTTGTTTTGTGATCAGATGAAGCACCGGTATCCCATCTTCCAAAGAGATTCTTAGTGCATCACATGCAATATAGTACTGCTCTGACATCACTTCCACTCATAGGTCAGTGCGGCCATTAAAAGAAGCATCACAGAAAGAATCTAATTACAATATCTGCTATATGAAGATAGTTCTTTCCGTATAGTTCAAACCGTTAGTTAAAAAAACAACAAAACATTTTAATGGAAAACGACCCTTTCTCTTTACATGGGTGGAAAATGGCGAAATATCCTGCTTGTCGTGTCTTTCCTGTAACTCCAAAAGAAAGTAACAGCTTACAAAGAATTTAATCTTGTGTGACAATTATATTTGTTAAATTTATGACGTGGAGCACATAGGATTTAATTACTGTTATTTTTAACATTAATTAAAATCCATGTTAACTTCTCCGACAACAGTGGTGATTTTGAGCGAGGATCGCAAGGAAGAATACTCCTTGTACTGTCAGCAGGGCCCATCAACGGCATCAAACCAACACAAAGACTATCAGAACGAATTTTCTAAGAACTAATATTATTACGTCGTAGCATTAACTTATAAGGACTGGCTTAAAGGGGCGAAGCGAGAATGCTTTTCATATTCCCCGTTATCTGTAGAGGACAGTGTAGGGATAGGTGTTATTGAACTATTAAAGCTCTGATCATGGCAGGAGAGTAACAGCAATAGGCCGAGCCTCAGTTAGAACTTCATTGGCTACAGCATTGCCATATTTAAAGGTAAAGCCGTCTCTAAAAATTCGGACGATCCCTAGGCCACTCAATAGTGGGGGAGAGACCGTCCATCTCAGCGTTGGCTCCACTCAGTGATGGCCTTCCACCCTCACACCACCACCGAGCAGAACCGCTCATATTGCGAAGAAAAGCATTCACCGACAAAGCCCCTCAGCGGGCCATGCCGGAGAACACTTTTCCCGGAGACTCAAATTTCTCCCTTAAGGCAAAAACCTTAAGAGAGCGAACTCAAAACTCTCGAATCTCAGCGCCCCTGGGGGTAACAGCAACAGCCGAACCTCAGTTAAACTTCATTGGCTACAGCATTGCCATCCATTATCCTCCTAGGGTATTACTCACCGCCGACACCTCGTCCTTATCCTTATAAGGACTGGCTTAAAGGGGCGAAGCAAGAATGCTTTTCATCTTCCCCGTTATCTGTAGAGGACAGTGTATGGATAAGGTGTTATTGAGCAATTAAAGCTCTGATCATGGGAGGAAGGTAACAGCAATAGCCGAGCCTCAGTTAGAACTTCATTGGCTGCAGCATTGCCATCCATTACCCTCCAAGGGTATTGGATCGCCGACACCTCGTAGCATTATCCGCCTTTCTTTATAGTTTATTTGTTGGGATAATTAATGGTGTTACTATATAAGAATGTAATTACAAATAAATCTTTTCTGTATAATTATTAATTTTACTTTAAATTACTATTATTAATATATTACTTCTTTTTTTAGTAAAAAGCTCATTTATTTAAAAAAATTTGGTAATATAAATGGAAAAACAAACCCATGTTATTTAAACAGGTCAAATGTGAAAACATTTTTGAGACGACAGCTTCGTTACTGTTATTTTCAGTTAATATAGAAACATTTCGAGTTGAAATATAATAAATGTAATGGAGTGAAGTTTGAATTCGAATATCTGTACGAAATAATGTGGTAAAGGTGTGTTTGTGTGTGTGTGTGTGTGTGTGGAGGGGGAGGATTGAGCGCTCGCTTACACACACACATACATTGGCTATCACACAGTAGGAATGGGGTGCTGGTACTAATATCGGACTTCGATGAGTTGTCTCACCTAATTAACGGTGATTTTTCTAGTCTTCTGGCGTCCTCCCAAACTCCTAAACAGAATAAGTGCATGAACTAAATGACTGCGATAACAATAGGTGACCTAGTCGAGTTCTTGGGATGACACCGTTAGTTAAATGAGCATTGTTTGGCAAAAGATGGTGTGTGAGAGGAATGTATGGGGTCACAGGACAATCGTTTGTTTCTCTCTCAAGGATCGAAAAGAGAAATTGTAACGGAGGCCCGCCATATTAACTCATTTAATCGATGTCACTGCCATAGTGTTCATATCAACTCATACGCCTTTATAATCACACCAGGACTTATCCGGAAGTGAATGTGTTGTCGCTTCCGTTAGGTTTTTCGTTTATTAAATTATTAAATATCAGTCGTAAGAGCAACAAGTACTTAAAAGATTATTTGAAATAGGAAAGCGCAACCTCTCAGATGCCATCTTTAGGGAGTGAGGCACACAAACTTTAGAATGTTACCCACTACTGGTAAATGTGTGTGTGTGTGTGTGTGTGTGTGGTGCTTTTAACAGCAATCTATTTTAGTCGCAAGGAGGAAATAGCAGAGAGAAATAAAACGAGTGCACTAAAATGAACAAAGATCTCAAAATAGTATTCCTCGGTGCTTTTGAAAGAATACCGTAGAGTACTGTGTATATTGGAGTACGTGGTTCTTAGCAAACCATCAAGAATCATTAGATAGACGAAGATACAAATTCACAGATGCGAAGAGTAGGAAGTGAACGACTGGCATAAATGACGTCATCAAGTTACGGAACACGTGTTCGTGTTTTTAGATGGCATACACTTGGTAAGGCTTAGCTTTGTCTTTATGTGGTGTGTAAGGATGGGTTTATTTTGTCCTTCATCAGCAGTGGTTACGGTAACTCATACGCATTTGGTTAATAAGCAGAAATCTTATTAATTAAAATATTTTACTCATAACTAATGGTTATATAATCATAAACTAACTAGATGAACAAATATAAAATGCGGTACGCGTCATAACAGGTGGTACTTAAGTGTAAGATGAGAAAACTCTGTTGTAAGATTAGACATAAGTAGAGCTTCGTGTCTATAGAAAATTCACAGAAAAGAATTCATCAAAAGATCGATTAAAACGACAATTTACTAAAAAGCAGTTTATAGAAAAATAATAATAAAATAAACAATTCATCGAAAGACAGTTTCTCGAAAAAAAAATGACTTGTCGATCGGCAAGTCATCTTAAGTAGGCAGTGGTGGGCAAGGGAAGAAGTCTGTTTATGCCAGATGGTTGCAGGTTCGCATACTAGTGGAGAATTAATTTTATGAATGTCCTCAGGTAGTTGATGGTTTTTATCTCCTTGATCATTGTAAATCTGACGTGGCCTAGCAAACTATATTATATCTTAAGAACAGAGTTCGTGGTATGGAACTATATTATATCTTTATCTTAATCTTGTCCATCATTGTTAAACAAAGTTTAATGATCAGATGGCTGCCATCTGATCTGCCGAGCATCTACCCTGCCGGATGACCAGGGAAGATGCTCCGCTATTCACAATGCGGATATTATAAATAAACCTTTCCTAATCAGATAATAAACAGTGTTTCTTGATACTGCACTCTTCATGCCTTAAACATCCGAATGTATCTTTTTAAGGATGCTGATACAATGGACAGGGACGTGGACACGTAAAATATAACGAGATGGCCTAAATTATTGTCAGAATGGAGAATTATGGAGTCAATTTTGTCTGCAGTACTTTCGTCGTGATGCGTTTAAAATCATTAGTAGCTACGAGTTCACCTGCTGTTGGTCGCTAAGGACGAAGACCTACCCACTGATTTCTAAAAGTTAGTCAGGACTGAAAGAATTCGGCCTACTCATTTTGTAAAATAAAAGGGGGGTTACATGATTTATTATTTATTTTCACACGGCATCATAGCTCAGATAACAGAGGCAAGGGAACAGAGAATCCCCGTTCCTCTGTTATCTGAGCTATGATGCAACTTCTAGTCGATATCTTTTATTCGATATTTTACTAATTTGCTAATTTGTTTTTTCCAGAGCTGCGCCGCATATTTTAAAGAACACGGCTATCTAATTTTTATTTATAAAACAGTTCAAGTAGAGTCTATCCTAACGTATGATGACTAAATGTTTTAATCAAAATAATTAGAAAAATATTGATAAATATATATATATAATATAAATACTTATATAAAAATATAAATACTTATATAAAAATATTTATATACATATATAAATATTTAGGTGGCGGTTTTTAGAATTGCCTCTTATTGTTTATTTACGGTTCTATGATCCTTTACCGAAGATGTCTATGACACTTAGGCGAAAATTTCCATTAAATGAATTTTAGGTGATTTTACTGCCGTTTTTATATTTATTTTGCTTATACCAACTCGGGCGAAGCAAGAATGCTTTTCATATTCCTCGTTGTCTATAGAGGACAGTGTAAGCATAAGGTGTTATTGAGCTATTAAAGCTCTGATCATGGTAAGAGGGTAACAGCAATAGCCAAGCCTCAGTTAGAACTTCATTGGCTACAGCATTGCCATCCATTACCCTCCCTGGGTACCGATTTTAGTCGCCTCGTACAACATGCATTAGCTACATTGGTGCTATTCTTATCCCGGCAACCACAGACTAAATATTTATAATTTTAAGCAACAATTTGGTGTACGCAAATAAATGACATTATTATGAATATGCTAGAAAAAAGTCTGATCATTTTAAAATACTTATAACTATTATTACCATTTAATATTATTACTAAACCAAATATTCGGTTTAATAATAATATTGTATTGTAATAATTTAGTAATAACCGAAGAGTCGGATTTTAATTAAATTTTTATTTATTTATTATTTTTTTAAATTTCTCTAAGAATAATAGACCAGATCACCAAGGGCTATTTTTGATATAGAATAACATGATTATTAAAAAAATTAATGAAAAAGTATTAATAAAAACTTTCATTAAATTAAATTTTTTATAAAAAATATATAAAGTAAAAGACACCTATTAAAAATTATATTATAGAAGAATATAAACTTATCTACAAAGAACGCATTGGGTTGAGCCAGAATTGATTAGAATCAATCGACCGTGAGATGTGGTGTTTGATTCATTCAATCCAATACCCTTGGAGGGTAATGGATGGCAATGCTGTAGCCAGTGAAGTTCTAACTGAGGCTCGGCTATTGCTGGTACCCTCTTGCCATGATCAGAGCTTTAATAGCTCAATAACACCTTATCCCTACACTGTCCTCAACAGATAACGGGGAAGATGAAAAGCATTCTTGCTTCGCCCCTTTAAGCCAGTCCTTATAAGGACGCATTGGGTAATTCGGTGTGTAATTTCGTTTTTGTTCGTATTTTTGTTAGTTGCTGTGTTATATGTTAAGAAACATTCAAGATGGTTACAAATAAAAATAGAAATTGGCATTTATTTACACATACAAGTTATAGAAAAAAATTCTGAATTAAAGATAGAGGATTATCAAGAAAGCACATAAAACAAAGAATTAAAGACAAATATATAAATGGTGTGCTAAATTCTGAAAGAGTTTAAATAGTCCTTAAAAATAGTAAAAAGCTTTTCCATTGCTCAACTTATATAATTTTTAAACATGCGATATTACTATTTTTGCTCATCGATGTAAATTCATTCATTTCAAAATAAATAAAAAATTATTGTATATGGCCATGACACTATGATCCTGAAAGCTAGATGTGGTACGCGATTATATTTAGTAGTTGAGAATATGACGTGCAAACATCAGAGATTACGCATCCATTCTCTATCTCTATCTTAAATGATGTCACTCAGAAAAAAACGAATAGACAACAATTAGCTGAAATTTATATCAGTTCAAACGGCTATTTTATTGGTTTTATGCAGTAATAAAATCATTAAGAAAGAGAACAAACATCGAATAATTTTGCGAAGGATATAGTTAATACAAAACCTTAAACTCATGCAAATAGGAATTAGTATCAATGGTATAAAATACAACAATCTTAGATATGCTGATGATACCATTCTACAAGATACAAAAATCAATTAGACTATATTGTAGTCAGTAAACGTTACTTCAGTGGAATACGGAACTCAAAGGTGATGCCAAGTGCTGACTGTGGATCTAATCACAGACTGGTCTTAATGAAGATGAATATTCGCCTGAAAACAATAAAATTTAAAAGAAATCAACCCCTAAAATGGGATCTGCAAATGGTACAAAATCCAATAATAAAATCAAAATTCAATGAAAATATTTCAGAACTGCTGTCTACACAGTTGCAAAACGAAAATGAATCCTCTCAGTGGAATAGACTACAAGGTAGCTATCATAACATCTGCTAAAAACCACATCAATAAACAAGAAGAAAGAAAGAAAAAAACCATGGATAACTCAAGAGGTAATCAACCTTATTGATGAAAGAAGGACATGGAAAAGAGGAGCAAATGAAGAAGAAACGTTAAGATATAAAACTTTGGATAAAAGAATCAAACAGTTATGTAAAAGATTGAAAGAAAACTGGATAAACAGGCAGTGCACCGAGATAGAAGAATTACAAAATAGGAACAAAACCAGAGAAGCATTCCTTAAAGTGAAAGAATTTAATGGAAAAGAAAAACGTACACAGGCTGATAACATCAAGGACAAAGATGGAAACATACTCATTGATAAGGAAAAGATAAATGGAAGATGGGTGGAGTACTTATCAGATCTCTATGATGATGTAATGGTACATTGATAGATTATTCAACACACCTTAAACGTAACAACAAATACCACTCTACCCACAAGAAAGGAAGTATAACATGTGATTAAGAATCTTCCTAATAATAAATCCCCTGGGTGTGATAATATTCTGAGCTGCTGAAAGCTTTGAGTGGCAATAATAACAACTATTTAGTGGAATCCATTCAGGACATCTTTAAAACAATACAATTACCTGAAGTTTTTACAACATCTATCTGCATACCAATTCCAAAGAAACATACTACACAAAAGTGTGAGGATTGCAGAACTGTGAGCCTAATATCCCATGCATTTAAAATTAGTTTAACCATCGTTAACAAACAAATTGAAAGAGCCATAAGCGGTGAATTGAGTGAACAACAGAAAGGCTTCAGAAGAGGAATGGGAACCATTAATGCTATCCTGGAACTAAAAATACTAATAGAAAGATCATTTGAAAGAAATAGGAACATTTACATACGCTTCATAGACTTTCGGAAGGCTTTTGACCGCGTAAAACATAATAAAATGTTCAATACATTAGATAAATTAGACATAGAAGATCATGTACTTAAGATTATAAAAATGATTTACACCAAACATAAAATGCAGCTGTTTAACTCTGAGACTTCTGAAGTAAAAATAAAAAGAGGAGTTAGACAAGGTGTATCCTTTTACCAAATCTATTTAATATCTACAGTGAGACAGTGACGAAAAAGATTGAAAAAAAAAATAGGAATTAGCATCAATGGTATAAAATACAACAATCTTAGATATGCTGGTGATACAATTCTAATAGCAGAAAACAGAAACAAATTACTGCAGCTACTAATTGAAGAATTAAAGAATTTGGATTAGATATTAATGCAAAAAAACGAAATTTATGAAAATCTCAAAAGAAAGCAGATCCGAGCCAGAAATATTCAAACAATATGTAAATTGAACATACAACAGAATACAAATATTTAGGCACCTACTTTACTGCAGATGGAAAGAAAGATAAAGAAATAAAAATAAGAACAGCCATAGCTAAAGATGCTTTCTGGAAAAATAAAGATCTGCTCAGAAGTTCTGTGAGCATCGAGACAAAGAAAAGAATGATAAGAACATTAGTATGGCCAATTTTCACATATGGAAGTGAGACCTGGATATTCAAGAAGAGAGTAAGACAACAGATAATGGCCTTTGAAATGTGGTGCTCTGAAAGGAGAGCTCTGAAAAACTCATGTACAGAACACGTGACAAATACAGATGTGTTACAGAGAATGAGAACACAGAGATCTTTATTACAGGAAATGATCCAGAGAAAGATGAGATTGACAGGATGTGTACTGAGTGGTTCGGCAGGACAGAGGATACTAACAGTTTTAGAAGGAAAAATTATGGGAAAAGGATCAAGAGGCAAAAAACGAAGGACATCGCTTGAAGATGTAAGATCATGGACAGGATCACATGGCTATGCAGAAACAAAAAGGAAAGCCACCAACAGAGAGAGAGAACTGGAAGGACATGGTGCTGCATCCTCTCACTGAGGAACTACATGAAGAAGAAGAAACTCATGCAAAAAAAAAATAAGAGTCATTCGATGGCTTTAATTTAAAAGTTTTTTTACTTTAGGGTTTTATTCAACGTGAATGGTTTTTATTATGCTATTTAATTTCAAAATTAAATTCTATGAATTAAGAAACAATTTTACTCGTACAATAGTAACATACGAGATGTTCCACATTTCAAGGCTACTGTTGATAAAGGAATTGATGTTTCTTCAATTATACACCTATTGAGAAATGTTATTTAGTACTACTAGAGATTCTTGGCAATGATACGATAATACACTGGCCTCATAGTTTTATCTGTTTCGGTCTAATTCAAAATAACCCAGACCTAAGGTTGTGTCATTTGACTGTTAACGATTGCCTGTTCTACCAACAACAGTCACCATAAAACAAGTTCCTTTAGTAGCCGAGCCCCTAAATTTTTAGCATAGTTTTCATGTTAATTTCTGAACTTCAAATGACTATCTCCACTTACGTAACTAACCAATTGTTGATCTGATTGCCTGAATGAACACTGTAGGTTTTAATAAGCTATGGGATGCTAGAATCCCACTACAGTCTAATTCTCACATCACCCAATGTGAAACGACCATCATTCTACTTATTGGAAGCTCGAAATGACTTGAAAAAAAGTTCAGTATTTAGTCTCTACACCAGCAGCGTAGCTAGGGGGGGCGGCACTTTTTTGGCGTTTACGAAATCTTACCATACTGTCTACAAAACAGCAACTGAGTGATGAAATAGACTTCGCCAATGTCATCGACGATTTTGCTAACAGAAAATAAAAAAAAAATGACATTTTAGAATGTTGGAATTAAAGTTTTACTTCATAAATAAACGTAGGTTTTAATTTATTTCCTTATACGTCGTTTTGACTTTTTGTAGTATTTTTGGTGTCTGTTGAGAGGGGCGACAAAAGCTCTAGATCCACCACTGCTCTACACCAGGGCTTCTTGATGATATAGCCCTAAGCATTTGATGTTTCTGTTATTTACAAAGAGTACTTCGTTTCTATGTTTACCAAAGTCCTTTGGCTTTAACGCTAAGAATGCAGACAGAATACCTTCGAGTGCATGGAAACTTTCAACTTCACTTCAAAAGAACTGTTACAGACTTCGAAAGAGATTGACATTTGATGGAGCAAATTCTGGAGGAAAAAAAAATTTCCCAGTTCAGAAGAATAAAGACGCGCATTCTAATAAACGAACCCACTTCTGAGTGGTCAAAGAAAAACTATTTTTTTACAGTAATAAAGCCCAATGATTTTATGAGGAAGGGACACTTAAAAGATAAACCATACTCTGAATTTCCCATCCGACCAGTTAAATCTTTAAGGATAAATCTTTAAGTGTGTGTATGTGTGACTTCTGTACCCTCTATAAGCTTTCACTGGATTCCATTTTGGACCCTCCTTAGGTTCATCTAAGTTTTCCCCTCTCCTCCCCCATCTTTTAGATTTTGTGGTATGGCATTTAGAGCACTGCTTTATCCCATTTTTAAAGGAGCAATGGAAGCTTTTAAAATTTTGAACTTGACTATTAACGTGAAATATTCCCAGTGACACGCGAAGATTCACGTATGAATGATTCAAGAGTTGAAGAAGATGCAAAGAAAGGACGTTGTTCAGGGAATGAACTAATACAAAAATTCCAAATCTAGTACGAAATGCAATTAGATAAAATTCAAATCATAACCGTTATTTAGAAAAGCGCAAGACACATTTACTATCCTCACCATGATCTTTTGGATTCATTTACTGCACGCAATGCCTTCTACTCTAACAATGATTTTATAGCACTCAGAAGTGAGCGTATTATGTGCCTTCACTGGAAACCATTTCACCTACGATGTTATTACAGGCGAATCGTTAATTGAGATGCTACTTTTGAGCAACTGTTCTCACTTGAAGTGTGTCCATTAATATTATTCAAAACATTACGAATTGGGAGATTATTTATCCACAACATGAATTTCATACTTTTTCAATGATACGAATATCTAAAATCCTAAGATTCTTAACTTCTTACTGCGCTTTTTAATGTTCGTCTTGCTGTTGAGACGCACACAGACCGAAATTACTGTGTCCATTTCTTATATTAGAGTCGTGAGCAACCGGTAATATTTTTTTAATATAATCAGCTCTGAAGAAAAATGATAATTGGGTCGTTCCTCTAAATTTATGCATGTCGAGCGAAATACTAACACAGGGAATTTATAAACAATTTCAATCTTCGAATAGGAACTATTCGAGACGTGCACCTCCCTTAACCAATATCTACGGGTGAAGCGGAACGTAAAATTCCTATCCGAAAAAAAAAAGAACATAAACGGTACATTTAATTTAATGACTACGGTAAATCCGGCCTTTCTGATCATGTCCTGAATAATCTACATAGAATTGACTGGAAAAGCACCTGTTGTTTACATCTCACCAAAACGTGGTATGAACGTAAATTTAAGGAGGCCTGTGAAATTCTTAGCAACCCTAATCTTAACAATAATGATGGGCTAAAAATCCCAAGAATGTGGAAGGCACATATTCTACCCAGTTAACCTTTTGGTCTGATTAAATATAATTAGGACTGTACGTAATCCTGGATCTTAACTCTAATATAACAACTCTCATGTTACATTAGGACACCACTTTTGCTGTAATAAAATCGTCTATATGAATTTGTTCTCTGGTGTTATAAATAGAATATATCTTTGATATCGTTTTTTCCAGTAGAGGTCAGGCCAGCAGAATAATAGTTGATCAAATCATTGTATCTTTGGTATACTGCTTGAAATGTAATATAGCTTATCTATATATATATATATACTCCAGGTGATGACCTTAATATGAAGGTCGAAACTTCGGGAAATTAAAGTAATTAATTCTATATTAATTCTATTCTATTAATTATATGTTGTTTCTTTCCAAAAACAATGATTAATATTTTAATATTTTCCATTCTGACTGGCTGAGTGGTTCTCATACTCGTTCTCAAACTAACAGAGCGTGGGCATGGTTGTTTGTCTTGCAACTCACGCTATGAGATCCTCTCGCTTATTGGAGACCTGAAGTGGCTTGAAGAAAGTTCCATGTTCGGTCTCTAGAGCAAAGTTCCAAATTATATAAAAAAATAAAAAGTATAAAAATAATAAAAATAAAGAAAACAAATATAAACGAATTTCGATATTCTTGATTGACTTAAAGGTAAGTACTTGGGCTGGTTTGTGGCATAAACGTACGAGTAACCAGAGAGGAAAAACAATTTTGCCCCTGTGCGAAGTCGGGTAACTGATATTTCAGCTGAAAAACACCTTTTTTTTTAATTCTGAAGAAATGTTCGTCTTGGGAGAGGGGTCACTGTTATAGTCTCAGTCTTAGATCATTAAGAGCTCTGGTCATTATTATTATTATTATATTATCTTAAGAGAAAATTAACAATAATAAGTTTAGTTTAATCCTTTATCCAAGTGTGAGCAAACAAAGTTTGCGCCTGAAAGTATCTTCAGGACTGGGGTAAGAATAGTTGCCTGGTGTTGTGCTACCTTACCCCAGTCCTGAAGATACTTTCAGGCGCAAACTTTGTTTGCTCACACTTGGATAAAGGATTAAACTAAACTTATTATAGTCTAACCAAGTGAAAAATAAACTCTCAACATCTTTCACTGAATCCGGAGTAATTTAATAAGAAGGTTGAACACCCTTTGGCAACTCCTACAGGTTGAGATGACGCTCACTGCTTCTGTCTTGGTGTCTCCACTACTGGGTCTGGCTCCCACTGACGAGACCTCAATAAAGGTCGAAACCGGTATGGGTAGTGGCCCTTTCCTTAATGGGAGATTGCATTATGGGAGATGCTGAGAAGTGATGAGAGCTTTCTCCACCTTTGCAACGAGTTTCCTGGTGTTGTACTACCTTACCCCAGTCCTGAAGATACTTTCAGGCGCAAACTTTGTTTGCTCACACTTGGATAAAGGATTAAACTAAACTTATTATAGTCTAACCAAGTGAAAAATAAACTCTCAAGAAAATTAACAAAAAAAAAAAACTCTTTTAGGAAAATAAGAATTTAGAGGTTGGTAAGAGAATATAAGTTAACTTTCTTCCAAGCAGTTATCTGAAATATGACAGGAAATTTTTATAAAAAATGTAAAGGCAGTTTGCTTATAGGAATAACACAGCGTGTAAGAAGGCACTCTCGATGTCATTATACCCACTGAATCGATAAAAGCAGCTATAAACCTGTTTTCACAGTTAATGGTGGTCACTGTATCTCGTAGAGTGAAAGGATAAATGTGTCAGCACCTCTTTCTGTTGTATCGCTAGTAAAATATGTTACTTTCGGATTTTGTTGTCATCAGAATGGGGTTAAACTCGATGATATCTATGGAAAAATGTTGGCATAGTTACGGTAAAAAAAAGTGTGTCAAATAAAGCATATGAATGGGTGCAAAGGCAAAAGAGTGGAAGAACAAATTGAGTGGATGAAAACCCATTCAGACTGTCCGACAACTTTCTCAACAGTAAACAATGTTGCTCTCCTTACTGTTGCTGTTGACGAAGTATTGGACACCATCTGGAGAGCTCTGGATACAATCATCCGTAAAAATACTTTGCGTACTTGGCAGGAGCAATCCAACACATTCTTCGCAAGCAGTATTAAAGAAACTTGCAGACCGATTTCATAGGTATTTGTTTTAAAAAGAAAAAAAAAAGAGAAAAGAAGTGTCATCAAATGCAAATTCATCTTTAACTTCGAGTATTTTTCTCTGTTTAATATAAAATCGATCATTTAAACTTTATACTTTATATTCTCGATTTTCACGTTGTTTTACATAAGGTCACCTTTGCATAGGAAAGCGAGAGCTTTCATACGCACACTCATACAATGATTAACAGACATACCTAAACCACTACAGCTCATTGCACTTTACACGTTTATTTTAGTTAGAATCCTCTACTTTTATAAGACTTTTTATAGAAGATTGATTGCAAAATGCAAGATATATAAATTATTTAAAATATAATTTACTTAAAATAATAAATTTGGAATTTATTTTGAACATTAAAATTTGATATCTTTTTTAAAAAAAATCCATGAAAAGCACAACACACTCTTTATTTTTCCACATATACAATATACATTAATATCCGAGAACCTAACTTCTACTTCAGTTTTTCAGGTGCTTTCCAGGCAGTGTGCCACTAATTGCATTCTTTTATAAAAGTTTAAGTTAGTTTTTGGAACTTGGCTGGATTGAAAATTTGTTCCTGCTCTGCTTATTATTAAAGGACATCATTCAACGAGATATGTGAAGTTGCAGGTCGAAACCACTTTAGGTAGTGACTTTTCAAATAATGTGTAACAATATATACATCCTAAAGTTAGTGCGAAGTTATCAGCTTCCATATACATATATATATACATACAAGTATACATACAAGTAACTTTTCGCTTACAAGTAAGAGAAAATATTTCAAACTGAAATTTTTAATTTCCTCACGCCTGGGGAAAAGGATTAAAACGAGAATATATAATTTATTGTTTAATATTTAATATATTTGTTGATATGCCTATTGGCTTTTGCCAACATGGGGTTTCGCTTTTTGTCTGATGATTGCTGATGATGCTTCATAGATTCAAAATGAACCAGCTAGAGGAGAGAAAATTCCTCCCCCCCCTTCCTCAGCCTAGTACTGCAATAAAACTCAGTTCTGGTAAGTTAAGCCGTTCGCTCTTCATACATCTTTCTCTTTTAATGTCGAATGTCTTTTCTCCTGTTCTTATCTGCCGTTCTCCCACTCGTCCATCTTGCATGAGTTCAGTTACTATATACTGATTAGTAAGAGGGCATGACGAAAAGTTGATACCTTTCTTTAATATTAAAAAAAAAAAAAAAATTAGTTGATTTTACTTTTTTTTTTTTTTTTAAACATAGTGAAATCAACTAAACCGAATCATGTCATTAGACTTTTCCATACAATTTTGGCCAGGACTCTTCCTAGTTCTACCACTACGAATTATAGTAGCGAAAATGGCACGGTTGTAGGAGGTGATGTCAGACGATGCTTTCTAGAACCTGCATAGTGCATGACGTGCACTCAGAATTTATAATTATTGGCTTAACTATTCACTAGTCCCAACCATAGCTGTCACCCGTAGTTGTTTATGGCTACCGACGAGATGAGGACCTACGAGTGCGAGAGTACGATAAATTGCCTCCACTCCGTGTGCCTAACCTTGAACTGATAAAATTGTACGAAAGAATCTGTGTTAAATGGGAAATTTTTTGAGTTGTGGGATTAAAACCCCAAGTTTCCAGAAACCCTACTTTGCTGTTCCAAAAATGGACAATCTCTGGAAATGGTTGAAATAAAAAGCCCTAGTAAAAGTTCCGCGCGGTTAGCCTAGTGGCTATGCGCTTCGCAACCATATGCCTGGGGAAGGAGTGTCCTAGGTTCGCGTCCCTTCGACGACGCGAGTAGCTTAAGGATCTTCCTCAGCCATAGCCAAGTTAGCCGGTCTTGGGCGTGGACAGCAGGGTTTTTCTCTCCAGTTTTTCTGGATTTTTTCCTCCTGCAAGCTGGAAAACCGGTCTCATGAACACACACGGATTACAGTTATGAATATCACCCTTAGGGGGTGCAGTAGATGAGTCGCGAACCGACTGCGTTAATTCGCCCGTAAACCACTCATTAGGAGGGGACTCAACCTTTCCTAGGACGGATGAGAAGGATAGAAAAAGTTATTTTAGTCATCAACTAGATACGAACCAATAACTGTCCTTTTCCGATGGTCATTACTGGAAGCGTTACCAGTACCAGTTTTCAGATGTGCCTGTGGATCTTGTCCTGTGGTTCTTCAAGGGAGGAAGAAGCACGTTGCTATATTCACATAAACGAGGTAAGCATTGACCACGTAATTGTGTTTCGCTATTCAGATACATAACTTATCTTGATGGAAACTGGCAGCCTAACTGGCCGCGTGGTTAGCGTATCCGCTCTCAAGCCAAGGTAGCTGCTAGTTCGAATTCCATCATTGACGCGGATGTTTGTGATTATCTTACTAACTCTGTGTGGAAAGAGCATATGCGACCCAACCACTTCTAGTAGTAGAATATAGAATATAGAATAGAAGGCTTCGCTCCCCAAACCCAATGACGTATGGGAATAATATTATATTATATTATTATTAGCATAAATTAATCCACTTTCATTATAAATAACACACTATTGAAAAATAATTTTGGTGTTTTAATAAAAGAAAGAATTATAACAAAAATTCTTTATTAAGAAGCAATTTTTAAGTGGAATAACTTTTTATATAAAGAATAATTTATATTTATAACTTTCTATTAAAAAATTTCTTTTTCTTTTATTGAATAATATTGAATAAAATTTCCATTGAAATTTCTATTTGCTTATTTCATTCAATGACTCTGTTCCTTAAGAGAATGATTAGTCGATTTCAATAGAAAAGTTCTTTACAGTAAAAATAAATAAATAAAAATAAAATAAAAAATAAATAAATAAAAATTCTCAATGTTAAGGCTGTTTGTCTTTCATCACCCAGATTACTGCAGTTTGCAAGTTATATTTAATATGAAATCGGCTGAAATTTTTTCACATTCAGAAACATCGTTTGAATCCGATCGCTTCTGTACACCATTTAAGATGTACAACCATCGAGATGCAAAACCGTACACTTGTCTACCGCTAACATCTGATTTGTTAAACCTAGCTATTTTATGAAACAGACAAACCAGCTCGAAAACTCATGCAACTAACATCTGTTGATGTACTGCATCATGAACTTCTTTGCCTAGCGTTTTAACCAATCCCAAAGCCACTCCCATGTTTGGAAATCAACAACCGGATTCAGTTCCACATTCAGCAATTTTTAGAAGTGTTTTGAATGATTTTAATATCATCATCAGCTCACTGAATATTTTTTTTTGTTTGTTTTGCAGGACCTCTCCTTTATGTGAATGTATAACAATAAAAATAAAATAGAACCAAAGTACATTACTTGCATAAACACACTTAAAAAAAAATAAATTGGCTTTTTGCTTTGGTGTCTTTGCTTTAATAATAGACACTTTTTTAAAAAAGGGTCTGTTATTAAAAAAAATATATAATTTTCCCGCATTGATTTGTGTGCAATATATTTGTAAATGTACAATTTGATAATTTCTACAGCGCACTCTTTCTGACTGCAGACCAGTTTTAAAATCAATTTTTGATCCTTGAATGGTAGAACCATTATGATTGGATACATTGAGAGAAGGGGGCGTATCTGAGATGGTAGAGCGATCGCTTAGCATGCGGGAGGTAGCGCGATCGGTACTCCATGCTTGTTTCTTTTCATTTATTTGTTTTTTTTCTTTACGCATACATACGATTTTGGCATTCCAATATATTGTACAAAACATCTATATTTGCTTAATTCCCTATCTTACCAATATTGAATGTTTTTAAGGTTTCTAACCCTTGATAATAATTTAATGATAGCACAAAATGACATTTTAGAGTTAATTTTGAAAAGTAAAAATTCCAACTTTTGAATAAAGATGGCGTGTTTATTTGTAAAAGCCATTTATGAAAAAAAAAAAAAAATCTATTATACGTGATGTAACTTTTTATATGATAATACCTTTACAGACTCTTATTGGTTGATCAATCAGCTGTAGCTGTCAGCGGATTGAGTTTTTCCAGGTAATATATAGTCATCATTTGGCTTTGATTCAAAAAATAGCTGGACGTCGTTAAAACTTTAAAAGAAAAAGGGCGTTGTATAGGAAGGAAGAAATGTAATAGTAATAATCCATAAAATATTATAAAAGCCTAATACTTATGACAGGCTGCCATATTTCCGACTTTTTTTTTTTTTTTTTTTTCGACAGGTCACGAATCTGGTTCTTAAAGCGAAATGGCAATACTCAAATATAAAAGCAATTTTCGTGGATATATATATATATATATATATATATATATATATATATATATATATATATATATATATATATATATATATATAGAGAGAGAGAGAGAGAGAGAGAGAGAGAGAGAGAGAGAGAGAGAGAGAGAGGATATCAGTGGCGCGCCCAGGGGAGGCCGGGGGGGACAGGCTCCCCCCCAAAAAAAGCAAAAGGGAAAAAACGCTAGAAAAATTTCCAAAAATCTTTTCCTAATTAAAATTATTATTTTTTATTTATGTTGTGTTGTCTTCTATTTCTATACTACTTATGAATTAGCGGTCACATAAGGTGGTAACACCCTATAGCTCTCGGGAATCACGGTCATTGTGAACGCAAGGCGAACGAGGTAGTGCTCTGGCGCCCCGAGCGCTACTTCGTTTGCCCGAGTCGGGCCAGAGGAGATCACGGGTTTCATGTATTGGCGATCATTGCAGATGCTCAGTCATAGGTCGTATGCAATGCGTAGTGTCTATTCTCAAATCGTCTACTCAATTCGCCCCCCCCCCCCCCCAGGATTAAATCCTGAGTGCGCACTGGAAGATCATTTATCGGAAAAATTCAACCCTTTTAGGGGAAAAAAATTAGGAATAAGATTCGGCAAACGATGAAATGTATTGTTATGAAGTAGGCATCTTTTTTGTTTGTTTGCTATTCTTTATTTTTCCCCTTGTTGGCGATGAAAGTTTCTCATCCCATTGCAAAGAAACAGCATACAAAATAAAAATATTAAGTCCTATAATCTTTATAGTTACGTGCATAAAAAGACTTTCGTACAAAATACATGGGTGGGTGGGTGTAAAAAGTAATCGAAATTTTTTAAAAAAGTGCTTCGTGCACCTAAAGACCTATCGCGTATCCCCGGGATACGAGTACACACTTTCGGAAACACTACCCCAAAGGAAGTGGTGCAGATTAAATCCATAAGTTCGGCTACCAGAACGAACCATGTCACGTTTGCTTCCTTTAAAAATCGGCTTGAAATGAATTGCCCAGAATGAGTGCGGTTAGCGAATTTTGATAATGAAGTTCCGAAGTGGTTTACTAGTGAATGATTTTAAACAACGTTGATTAGTTTGCAAACATGAGAGTTCGCTTCAATATTATTAAAAATGTTCTAATTAAATTATTAAAATTGCAATTAAAGCTAATAAATCAGGCATTGTTTAAATACATTAATAAAGCTGAAACTTCAAAACTTTATTTAAAATTCATACTATCAAAATATTTGTGTGTATAACTATTAATTTATATTTAAAAAGATTATTAAAAATTTATCAAAATAATAAAACATTCCTAAAGATAATTAAGTTTTACATAAAGTTTTATAATTAGAAACTTAAATAACCTTAGTTTAATTTTTGTGTATAATTAATTCCTAAATAAAGGTTTTACCCGTAGTGGACTCCAGAGGACTACGATGAAGTTTTCTAGAACCGTATCGTATTCCTTTTTGCATAATCTGTCTAGACACAAGTGGGATGGCTAGACGAAATCTAAATGCAGAATTTATTACGAGTAAATTTTGAAACCACTGTAACAACTCATCAAAGACAATAATAGAGAAGCTGTTTGTTGTTGTATGCGGGTCTGAGCAGCAAACTGAACACTAAAGTCGAGTTTGTTTTAACTGCTATATCAAAACAATTTGAAGAGTCTGCAAGCAAATCTGTGTCTACCACAGTACCCAATTTTGTAAATATTTTCAACTTACACGTTAAAACGACAAATAATAAATTATAAGAAATTAAAATTTTCGTTTCCAAGATGTTCAATGTTGACATTTTTATCTTTTTCAGGTAATGAAAGCAAAATGAAAGGCTAGATTATTTAAGGAATTGTGGAATTTAATTTATGACTGCTTTTCGTCAATAAGCAGACATTTCAATATCCTGACTAGCTTTTGCGACATATTTATGTATCCAATAAGAAAACGTAGAGCGACTGGGTCGTATTAGTATAAAAACAATCAGTGGCTGCTCGTGGCTTGAAATCGCGGGGTGTGCTGCAACTTTCGAAATATACATACACGCTGTAAGTACAGTGTATACGTGTTTGGATAAAATATGAAAATTATGGTAAAAAAAAAATTAAACATGACAAAATATTGTTTATTATCGATAAAATTATACAGTTTAATATAATTCAAAATTACTTAAAAATAAAATCCATTATCATAACCCCAATAATGTTCTAAAATAAAAAGTAATGCAAATGTTATGTCTTTAATTGTAATGTCCAAATATTTAAAGAGACGGAGTAAACACGATAAGCACTACGAACACTCTACTACTGGCGCAAACTGCATATAAATAACAGTGGAACCGCGCGATGGACAGTGCCGCATTACGGTAATAGCTCGTATCTCACTATGACGTGCATATGCTTGCGCGCGTAGCAATATGACACTGTGGTAAACACAGTGCTGCTAGCGTTCTTCTCCCTCCTAAGTGCTACAAGATGGATTTTTATTATTTTTTATACAAAATAAGAGAATTGTATAGGATTGTTGATGATAAAATTAAATATTACAAGCAAATATAAATAAATTAATAAATATATTTATATATCGAGAAAAATTGGCGGTGCTGCAGTTCCGCAGTGCCTATGCACGAGCCGCCCCTGAAAACAACAAATGAAATTGTAGTGAAAAAATATATATATATTAACAATCAAAAGATATTCCTATATTTAAGTCATAAGTATGGACTTGCTGTTATTAATTCTAAATATTTCTTTAAGTTTGCGAAACTCTATCATCTTATAATTTTTTGTGATTTTACTGTATTCAACTTTTCCCTTAGTGTTTGAAAGGTGTATTAGCGTCGTTTTTGTGCCAGAAGGTAGTCTGGCCCCAAAACGACGAGTTTTTGAATAAATTTATTCAAAAGTCGAGTTTACGAATTTATTTCTAAACTAAAAAAGTCAGTAAAGAGTCGATGGCTAATTCAAGGTTAGTTTCAGCATTCCATGTTTGCGAAGTATTTTCTGTGCTATGAGCTTGTAATGGACTTTTGCTATCATGAAAACAACACAGATTATAACAGTTTTAATGAAACCACAGTGTATATACTAAAGATTATATCGGAGTCTTTGGTTAGCTGAGCTCTTTGGGATTAATCGTAACTGTTTTTCAAAGCATGCTGGGCTATTTTCACGCATTATGCAGTTAAATTACAGGTTTGTTCTGTTGAGCTGCATGTGGCCAGTAGATTATATTACTGAAAGTTGTGCTTAACGAATTCCTAACCCGATTCTGTGCATACGATCTTCTATTTGCTCCAAAATTTCATCTTTTTAAGCAAAATGATCAAGGTGAACCACCTAGGACTTGCATAAATATATTCTGTCGTAGTGTTCTTTATATTTACGGTTTATTATGAGATTTTCTCAAAATGCGATGGGATTGTAGTTGTGAATATGAAAATGTCTTCACAGCATGGATATTTATATAGTCTGGATGGTTTATCCTCTCGAAGTCCACTCGTTCGTACATAACTTTTATATAATTAAGCAAAACAAAACCTGCTAACTACAGAAGTATTATATAGCAGAATACTTAATGAAAAACTAAAAATATATACAGTAAAAAAAATATTATTAGAATGTCAAAATGGATTTAGAAAAGGACGCTCTACAATGGATGGCAGCTTTCTGTTTAAAACTACTTAAAGAAAAAAGAAGAGAATTTAATTTGGAAACTCATCTTTTGTTTATAGATTACGAAAAAGCATTTGACAAAGTAAAAAGATACATACTGTTTGATATATTACAAAGAATAAATATACCTAATATTTTACTACATGCAATATTGAATATATAAAAAGATAATGGAATAAAAATAAAAATAAATAAAAAGTTGTCTGAAAAACAATCTATAAACCAAGGAGTAAGTCAGGGATGCCCTCTGTCTCCAACACTTTTTCAATATTTATATTAATCAAATATTAATACAGTGGAACACCTTAAACAATCAAGGTGGTAGGTTATGGTGAATCAATCGACCGTGAGATGCGGTCGATTGGTTCATTAATGCCCTTGGGGGTGATGGATAGCAACGTAAAGCTGTACCAATGAAGTTTAACTGAGGTTCGGCTGTTGCTCTTATCCCCTTGGGCGATGAGTTTTTGAGTTCGCTCTCTTAGGGTTTTTGCCTTAAGGGAGCACTTTGAGTCTCCGGGGTTAGTGTTCTCCGGCACGGCCCGCTGAGGGGCTTTGTCGGTGAATTATTTTCCTCGGAATTTGAGCGGTTCTGCTCGGTAATCGAGTTTCACTGAGTAGAACCAACGCTGAGATTTGGACGGTCTTTCGCCCACGAATGAGAGTGGCCTAGAGATCGTCCGATATTTTTGAGATTGAACCTTTACTTACATAGATTGATTCATTAATGCCCTTTGGGGTGATGGATAGCAACGCAAAGCTGTACCAATGAAGTTTAACTGAGGTTCGGCTGTTGCTGTTACCCCCTTGGGCGATGAGTTTTTGAGTTCGCTCTCTTAAGGTTTTTGCCTTAAGGGAGCACTTTGAGTCTCCGGGGAAGGTGTTCTCCGGCACGGCCCGCTGAGGGGCTTTGTCGGTGAATTATTTTCCTCGGAATTTGAGCGGTTCTGCTCAGTGGTCGGGGAGCCCGTCACTGAGTGGAACCAATGCTGAGATTAGGACGGTCTTTCGCCCACTATGGAGTGGCCTAGAGATCGTCCGTATTTTTGAGATTTCACCTTTACTTACATAGTCGGTGATTGATTTTATATGAGATGCCCATATAGGGTAACGGATAGCAATGCTGAACCAATGAAGTTTAACTGAGGTTCGGCTGTTGCTGTTATCCTGGGTAAATGAGTTCGCTCTCTTAGGTTTTGCCCTAAGGGAGCACTTTGAGTCTCCGGGGAAAGTGTTCTCCTGGCACGGCCCGCTGAGGGGTACTTGCCGGTGAATTATGAATTATTTTCCTCGGAATGTGAGCGGTTCTGCTCGGTACTCGAGTTTCACTGAGTAGAACCAACGCTGAGATTTGGACGGTCTTTCGCCCACGAATGAGTGGCCTAGAGATCGTCCGATATTTTTGAGATATCACCTTTACTTACACATACGGTGATTGATTTTATATGAGATGCCCATATATAGGGTAACGGATAGCAATGCTGAACCAATGAAGTTTAACTGAGGTTCGGCTGTTGCTGTTATCCTGGGTAAATGAGTTCGCTCTCTTAGGTTTTGACTTAAGGGAGCACTTTGAGTTACCGGGGAAAGTGTTCTCCGTCGCGGCCCGCTGAGGGGTACGTGCCGGTGAATTATTTTCTTCGGAATGAGCGGTTCGGCTCGGTACTCGAGTTTCACTGAGTAGAACCAACGCTGAGATTTGGACGGTCTTTCTCCCACGAATGAGTGGCCTAGAGATCGTCCGATATTTTTGAGATATCACCTTTACTTACACATTACGGTAATTGATTCATTCAATCCAATACCCTTGGAGGGTAATGGATGGCAATGCTAAATGCTATAGCCAATGAAGTTCTAACTGAGGCTCGGCTATTGCTGTTACCCTCCTGCCATGATCAGAGCTTTAATAGCTCAATAACACCTTATCCCTACACTGTCCTCTACAGATAACGGGGAAGATGAAAAGCATTCTTGCTTCGCCCTTTTAAGCCAGTCCTTATAAGGAATAAGGAACAATCAAGGTATAGAAATTACCCGGAATAACATAATGAATACGCTGTTATTTGAAGATGATCAAGTAATAATATCAGATAAGGAAGACAATTTACAAAGAGCAATATATAATTTAAACATTATAGTAGAACAGTTTGGAATGAAAATTCCCATAGATAACACTAAAGCAATGGCATTTTGTAAACAAACTCCAGTTAAAAGCAAAATAGTTATTAAAAGCAAAACAGATAAATATTTTGTCTGTTCTATAGTTATAGAACAGACAAAATATTTATCTGTTCTATTATTTTATTAGTTAAAAGCAAAATTAATTAACTATTTTGCTTTTAACTAATAAAATAATAGAACAGATAAATACTTTCAGTTATCTTGAATGTGAAATATCATATGAAGGAGAAAAAGACATAAAATTAAAAATTTCAAAATTTTTACAGATTATAGGCCTGATAAACAGAACACTCAACCCAAATATAGTACAGAAAGAAACTCGCTTGAAAATATACAATACTTTAGCAGTGCCCACATTATTATATGGCAGTGAAATTTGGGCAATAAACAAACAAGATAAACAAAGAATAAAAACAAGTGAAATGAGATTTATGAGAAAAACTGCAAAATACACATTATTAGATCAAAAAAAGGAACGAAGACATTTTAAAAGAACTAAAAAAAAATCAATAGAAGAAAAACTAAACAATTATAAACAAAAATAGATTGAACATGTAAACCGAATGGTCAACACTCGATATCCTAAACAAATACTAAAATATAAGCCAATTGGAAAGAGAAGGCAGGGTAGACCTCGAAAAAGGATATTGGATGGATAATGAGATCGGAACAGAACAATATGTTCTATACCCGTAATTAGTGTTATGATGATGATGGGCTTCCTCGTCGCATTTCGTTAATCATGGCACCGTCATGATATATCGCTTTTAATTTCTCGTATATTAATAAATACATAAATAAATAAGGAGAGTCCCCAAATCTTTAGTTAGAGAACATTCTTCAGGTAACGTAAGACATTTTCTGCCTCTTTGAATATGCTATAGATAGTCTCCTTCCAAAATAAACTCATCTCAATGCACCGTTCATTACGTGATCAAAACTCAAAAGTTCTTATACGATACGATTCGGTAATTCTCCCCCCCCCCTCCGTTTCATCCATGCTTTTAGGTTTACCATGTATGTATTCGCCCCTACATTGACTTTCACTGATGGGCGAAACATTTCAAGGAAAAAATGTATGTTTGTCTAAACATGTATAACTTGTGAACATAAGTCATTAGGTGAGTCGTGCCACAGAACATGGTAGCCCACCAAAAAAAAAAAAAAAAGTTTACATCTTAACACGCTGAATGATTGTAAAAATAAAATAAAATAAAATAAAATAATTCATAAAATTGTAAATTTGAAAGACTAAGTTGGGAGGGCTCTGAAACTGTTATGGTTGCGTTTTTATTTTAATTAATTTATTTATTTATTTGTATTCATTCTTTTGTGTCAGCAATTTATTTATTATTGTTTGTGATATATACGGTAATTTCTTTTTATCAGTTTGCCTAATTCAGCAACTGAAATAACCAGAACCACCTCACCGGCCATTATGGATCAAATACACATCCTCATACGCTTCGTATCCATCATATATTTCAATGTAATATGAATGGTATTACAATTTTAATATGCACTTCGCATCCATGATAAACTTGACGTCTATAGACGTCTTGGCCGCTAGCGTGGTTAAACTGAAGTTGAGATGACTCAACAGATTTCAGTAATAACAGTCCTAAATCCAAAGCGAATCTAACAGGTAATAAAAAATTGAGTAGTAATTTGAAAAACGAATCTACTCATTTATACAAACACAAGATCCAAACTGTTCAAGAACTTCTGCAGCAGTAGTATTTGGTATATTTTAAAAATATTTTAGTACAAGAGTTATTAATTTTATCTTTTTGCTAAGAAGTAATTAAACAGTACGTGTTTATTCAGTTATAATAAATAAAATCTTAAATATCAAAACTTATATGACCATTAATATGGAGTTTCAGTTATTATTTTTCACTGGATGTTTCCAAGATAGCTCGCTGGGAATCACTTAAAAAAAAACTAAATGAAAGAATAGACTTATAGATTAATTGTTTACCCAATGTTTATTTGCATTACAGTTTTTTTTTTTTTGTTGTTGTAGTTGTTCTTTATGTAGTTGCGCAACTTTTTAATCAACCTTCGTTGAAGTGTGATTATTACGATGTAGTCCTTATAGTCCTTATAAGGACTGGCTTAAAGGAGCGAAGCAAGAATGCTTTTCATCTTCCCCGTTATCTGTAGAGAACAGTGTAGGGATGAGGTTATTCAGCTATTAAAGCTCTGATCATGGAGGGTAACAGCAATAGCCGAGCCTCAGTTAGAACTTCATTGGCTACAGCATTGCCATCCAGTACCCTCCAAGGGTATTAATCACCGCATCTCACGGTCGATTAATTCTCGTTTCGTCCATTACAATGTAATTGTTATGTAAACCCATAAATTCATGTCGTGTTACAGTTTTTTTTTGTTTTGTGTGTGTGTGTGTGTGTGACTTACTCTAATCTGTTAAAAGTTTTCACAATCACAGACCCGTTTTAAATCAAATTTTTCTGCGAGCCATTTGTGTTTTAACATTGAAACACAAATATGACTCACGTAGGCTTAACTTATGCAAAACAGATTTGCATAGTGGAGTCTATAACCAATCAATTTTTCAATGAATCTACAACAAATCAAGTTTCACATCGAGTATAATTACATACAGGGGCGGCTCATGCATAGGCACTGCGGAACTGCAGTACCCCCAATTTTTCTCGATATACAGTGGTGTAGCTAGGGGGCGGTCCGCCTCGGGGGACACTTTGAACCTTTTTTTTTTGAACTTTTGTAGTTAATTCTAAAATACAGTCTAGACAACTCAGTTCCAATTCTTGTAATGCTACTGCAAATTTCCCTCACCATTGCTGTAAGTGTTGCTAGTTGTGAGAGGAGTTTTTCTAAATAAAATTGATTAAGAATTACCTACATTACTATGAAATAGACTTCGCCAATGTCATCAACGATTGTGATAACAGAAAAGCAAGAAAAATAGCATTTTAGAATGTTGAAATTAAAGTTTTACTTCAAAAATAAACATAATGTTTTAATTTATTTCCCTATACTTCGTTTTTTGACTTTTTTTTGTAGTATTTTTCATGTGTATTGAGATGGGCGGCAAACTCAGGGATCACCCCAGGCGGCAAAAGCTCTAGCTACGCCACTGTCGATATATAAATATATTAATTAATTTATTTATATTTGTATGTAATATTTAATTCTATCATCAACAATCCTATACAATTCTCTTGTTTTGTATAAAAAATAATAAAAATCCATCTTCTAGCACTTAGGAGGGCGAAGGACGCTAGCAGCACTGTGTTTTCCACAGTGTCATATTGCTACGCGCGCAAGCGTATGCACGTCATAGTGAGATGCGAGCTATAAGCGTAATGCGGCACTGTCCGTCGTGCAGTTCCATTGTTGTTTATATGCAGTTTGCACCAGTAGTAGAATGTTCGTAGTGCTTATCGTGTTTACTCCGTCTCTTTAAATATTTGGACATTACAATTAAAGACATAACATTTGTTATACTTTTTATTTCAGAACATTATTGGGGTTATGATAATGGATTTTATTTTTAAGTAATTTTGAATTAAACTAAACTGTATAATTTTATCGAATTATACAGTTATGGTAAGAAAAAATTAAATTTTTACCATAATTTTGATATTTTACCCAAACATGCATACACTGTACTTACAGTGTGTATGTATATTTCGAAAGTTGCAGCACCCCCACGATTTCAAGCCGCGAGCCGCCACTGATTATCAGTAAACATATAGAAAATGTTATCTTATCACTCTTTTCAGTTACATTATTACATGTATGAAGAAAAATATTTATTTATTTGATTCTTTGTTATAAAAATTTTTCTGTCTCACATATAACCAAGTTTAATTTTGAATCCATGCTCGAAATGAAAATTATGCGAGACATTGTTCTGTATTGTGTGGAATTGTAATTTATATTGGACTAAACAGTAAATTGTTATTATACATTATATTGAAACATACTGAGAATATGAAGTCTCTAATTCGTTCTTTATTTTGTTATTATTTTTTTTTTTTAATTCAATGCCACAAATCGGACAATTTTTTTTTTTTTTTTTTTCCGAACAGAACGAAGTAAAATTCAACGCCGACTTTGAGCTTTCGGCGTCTGCTCAGCGACATAACCCAGTTTCAAAACCGCCATCGTTCAAAACTAAATTATAGAAACCTCGTGGTAGTTGGTATGCCAGAGTTATGGGCGCACTAGTGCGGCTTGTTTCCATAGCAACCAAACTAGCAACTCCGTAGTTACAAAGATGTCACTTGCCAGAATAACTGTGCCCTTTCGTGTCCCTGCGAGCAAGAGAATAACGCATACAAATTCTACAATATGTGATGCCATCGCCACAATTTTGAATCTGAGCCAACCTTTGACACGTGGACCCTTTCCTGAACAAGACAAAGTACGTCTGCATTACTTAATATTCATTTGAGAACTCGCTCTTAACTCACCTGTTTCGTCCGCTCAGATTATAGACATTCTATAAATGTCGTGAAATATTTAAATACAGGATGATAATAATCTTAATCTTTTGGAAGAGAGAGAGCGAACTTAAAAATATATTGATTTGCACAATGATTTGTTTTTGAATAGTATTATTTATTTATGAATAACATATTCCAAATTTAATATAAAAAATAATATAATATAATTATAAAAATATAGTGCAACATTAAAATATTATGGTTAAAATCATTTTTTACTTAAGTTTTTAATATTTTTAAGAAAATAATCAGAATATAATAGAACACCATTTTCTTTTCGTAATATACATCGATAAATAACGATAAAATTAGAACCTTCATAATTCAATAACACCTCTATCTATAGATACAGATATCCCTACAGCTGTCCTCTACAGATAACGAGGAAGATGAAAAGCATTCTTGCTTCCCCCCTTTAAGCCTGTCCTTATAAGGACTATATATCCCTCCATCCTCAACAGATAACGAAGAAGATGAAATGCATTCTTGCTTCGCCCCTTTAAGCCAGTCCTTATAAGGATGAAATGAAAAATTCTGAAAGAAATTTGGAACTTGTAACATACATTTCTGTTTCCTACATACAACCTTAAGTTTTGTTCTAATCTAGTGTTGCTGTTAAAAATGTGTTTTGAAGTTGGCTCCGAACGGTGACCTATCAAAATTTACGACCCAACTTGTAACAGTTCATCGTTTTGTAGCCCACTTTTAATGTGTAATGTATGGTTCAAATTTTGAAGTTAATAATCATTTTATACAGTTCTCATAGTTGATACAGATGGCTTAAATGCATGATAAATAAACCACACAATTCAAAACTGATTATATAAAGAAAGGAATATAAGATAAAAATTATATAAGAAAACTATGGAAAGGAAGAGAGAGAGAGAGAGAGAGTGACTAAAGCAATGAAAATATACAAAAAGAAAAAAAAGTGTTTGAAGCTAGCGTGGTCAAAAGGTTTTAGCTATCCTAGCTGTGTGTTTTAGTTGTTATTTATATTTAATTATTATTCATATTTATTTTTTTATTATTCCTACCCACAAATACAAAATGTTTCACACAGTCTTAGAAATGATACTTCTGGTACCTCTTGACCAGATAATTTTAGACCAATTCATAGCTGAAACGATACATTTCAGCAATCATACTATTGGAAAGCAAGCATTGTACGGTTCTCATCCTGAAAGATGTGAAAAACAGGAACCTGCAGAATTTTCTAATAAGCTAGAAATCAGTGTCACTTTTGCACACACATAAAACACCTCAAACATTTAAGATATACAGAAATGTTTTTGAATAAAGGACTTCGTGTGTGGTCTTACGTGGGCTGATAAAATAAATCATATACTTTTTCTATGCTAAAGAAGCTGCATAGATCATATTTTGCATAAATAAAAGGTACTTCGTTATTTAGTGCTTGAAACACTCCTTATAAGGACTGGGGCGAAGCAAGAGTGCTTTTTATCTTCCCCGTTATCTGTAGAGGACAGTGTAAGGATAAGGTGTTATTGAGCTGTATAAAGCTCTGATCATGGCAGGAGGGTAACAGCAATAGCCGAGCTTCAGTTAGAACTTCATTGGCTACAGCATTGCCATTCGTTACCCCGGAAGTCCTAAAAAGGACTTTTATTTTATTCTCCTCTTTAAATGTTCATCTTTTTACTTATTATTTTATTTATTTTAAATTTAGGTGTATTTCAAATAATTCAATTATTAATTTTTATTTTGCTTAATAAATGATTTTTTTCAGATATATCAAACAATATTTTCATTTTTTCAAAAAAGTATAGCTTTTTATTTTGTTTATATTAAAATGAGCTTCTCATCATTAATATTTGATGCCAATATTTGACATCGCATATATTAATTATCATTTTCTATTACAAGTTCAACACAACCATCGAAAGGAAATCGATTTCCACAGCTGAAGGTACAGCATATACAATTGTGAAGATAGTAAAGGCCAGTATTAATTCACTAACATTGAAGAGCTATTCATGTGCGTTATGCGGTTTCTTTAATTCAATGCGAATTAGATTATCTTCAGTACATTAGTACCGTGAGTTGGCTAAGAATTTTTTTCTAATTTTATGGATTTTATTTTGTTATATTTTTGACCCAATCCGGAAATCCTGCTCTAGAGACCAAACATGGAACTTCTAGTGTTATGCCATAACAAAGATATTCTCGCAGTATCTCGTCTTCCACGGGAAGGAACAGCATTTACAACAGCGCGTCGCAAAACTCGTACTAATCATGTTGAAAACAAGTTTACTTTTTTTTTTCATTTCAATTTATATTTATACACATGCACACTTGGAAAAATTCGATATAGCTTAAATTATCAAAGCGCTTTACATCGATTTTTTAGATAAGTCAAGTCACATGAGAACTGTAAATAACCTTGTTTGTTTCTATGTATATTTTGCAAAATATTAATGTAGCTAACCCTGTGGGAAGTACATGTATTTACTGTTTTAACGTCAAAAATAAAGGCAATGCTTTCCCAGTGGAACTTTGTATATGTATATAGTTATGTGTAAGAGCGCAGGAAAAGTCGTTTACTAGTTTTGTATATAAGGGTTGCTTACTGCGCTAACACCTTCAAAGATACTAAAACTCTAAACCTAGCGGCACTCTTAGATACTAAGAGTGCCGCTAGGTTTAGAGAAGTTTCAGTTTGCTTCTCCTTTCAGATCCGAAAGGAGAAGCAAAGTATCAAAGAGGTCCGCTAGTTTAGAGACAAGTTTGGAGGAGAACAAAGAGCGGGTTAAACTTAAAAGAAGATAAAAGAGTCATGCTGAATTTTTTGGGGTTTACTACCCTTAGTGCAAGGTCGCGAGATCGCAAAATAAAAGGGATTGAGCCAAGCATAAGGGGCTTCCCGGTTCCAGTCCAGGCCACAGAGAGAGGGCTTCCAGACGTTGCCGAAGAAGGAAAGGCTTCCAGATGCCAGAGAGAGATCCCGGTTGAGAGTTGGTGGCAGTTTCAATTTCTTGGAGGCAGCAGTTCGAGCTATTGGAGACGGCAGTCGTCCAGGCATTTTTGGCGAGCCAAAGCAGAGGAGAAAAGGCGATATAAATTACTCGAGGCAGTTTTCTCGGAAGTTTTTTCTCTTTGCCGCGGGAGAACAACCTTTTGCCGGAGCTGAATGAGTACCGCAGTCCACGCTATTTTCCCGACGAGATATTACTGAAGCCAGACATTCCTGAGGAAGCTCAAGATCTGAGATGAAAGAATTGCCTTAGAACTTTTTGTGCAAGACTTTTGACTAAATGTGCGATACAGAGCCCTTGTAAGTTCCATACTTTTGTACAATTCCTCTTATAGTGTGTTATAGAAAGACATTTAAGAATTTGGTTAATAGCAGTAAGAAGTGTCATTAAGAGAATCGATTGGCATCTTGGAAGTTGATATAAAAATTTTAAAGATAACTTAATAGAGAATTAGCTAACCTCTTTGCAAGTAAACTAGGAGTTTAATAAGTTGAATTTGTAAGCAGAGAGTAAATAAGATTATGAGTTAAATAAGTTAATTAGTGTTAAAGTAAATAGGTTATAATTTATGCTAAACATTTTATAAATGGATAGAGAAAGCCATCTCCCTATTGTTTAATTCATATATAATTTGTAAATGAATGTGTTTTAATTATTTGTTAAAGGAGTGCTGCCTGATCTTTCATTTTACAACTGCACTGTTCCTAAATAAATCGGACTTGTGAGCGGGAAATAATTTAAGGCAATAAAAACGAAGTTCAGTTACGAACCACGACTGTTAAAGTAAACATCGATAAAAGAAAGTTCGCTCGTGAGAGAGAGGGGAAATCTACCGGAAGTTTTATTTAGTCTTATGCCAATTAAATGATATATTTATTGGTGGCGCAGTCTGACAAAAATAAATTTCCAGTATTCATAGGCATTTGACTAGTAAATAGGAAAGGTGGAAAACAGCCTTTCGAAGTTTTCAAATTTATTAGTTCATTTGATAAGAAAAAATTAGGTGTTTGAGTATGATTTCAATTATTTTTAAAATGTATTAAAATAAATAAAATAATTTAAGTATTTATTAATGTATGCTATATTACTTTATTGAAATTGTAAGTTATTTTTTAGAATTTATAATTCAAATATGCAAACTTTGTTACAAGAATGTTTATATCTGGATTAGTAAGTTAAAGAGGATTCATGTTGGATGGTCCAATACAGAATCGCCAAAAAAGTAGCGTGTATGAGACTTTACTTTTCAGTCACTGTTGAGTTGTTCTTGTCGGACGAAAAACATGGGACTTCAGTAGACAATATGCACTTGAATTACACACACACACACACACACACACACACACACATGGAAAATATGGAAACTCCTTTTCTATAGCCCAAACATGGATTCTCTTTAAACCTGTTTCAAGTCTCACACGGGTAATCATTATCATCTATAATGATTTTCAGAAACATCCATACTTCGGTTCACATCGCTTAGTATGATTCGAAACTTACAGTCTATTAGTCGTAAATACGGGTGTTTGAACATGTGTATTATAACATATTTCTTGTTAAAAGTTTGTATTAGAGAAGACAATCTAAATTTTCCAAAATTTCAAAATGATTGATAATGATGTTCACACGGCTCTACTGCACGATAAATTATTTTATTTATATTAGGAGGATCCTCAAATTTGAACTAAGTTTATTAAAATTAAAATGAAAACATGTACTGTATAATCATGTTAGTCTTGCGCACTTACACAGCATGGCGAATATTTCACAATGTTAACATAACATAAACAGATATAAACTTAAACATTATTTATATTTTAATTTAAAAAAATTTAAATATTGAATTGAATTTAAAAAATTGAATTTTTTTCTAAAACACCTATTTTATTTATATATATAAATTAATATTAAATGTTTCACGATATTAACATTATTTTGAGTGATGCGAATGGATGATTAGAACAACCGTGAGATGCGGTGATTGATTCATTCAATCCAATACCCTTGGAGGGTAATGGATGGCAATGCTGTAGCCAATGAAGTTTTAACTGAGGCTCGGCTATTGCTGTTACCCTCCTGCCATGATCAGAGCTTTAATAGCTCAATAACACCTTATCCTTACACTGTCCTCTACAGATAACGGGGAAGATGAAAAGCATTCTTGCTTCGCCCTTTTAAGCAAGTCCTTTTAAGGATAAGGAACATTATTTTGATAGGAAGGTAAAAATGGTGTTTTGTCTAGTGCTCATACATATGATTCGCGATTCTGATATTTGATATAAAATGTGATTTAATGAACTCAACAAATATATTTACTGGCAGTGAATAGTCCTATTGGTATAGTCAACCGGTTTGGTTCTTAAATAGGCTCATAAAAACCAATTCAGTAGGTAAGTTAACCTTTTTTCGAAACAACCGCGATATGCTAGGCTTACTGCCATCAGCATCGCCATTGTTTCATTGCATCAATTATTGTTTTAGAAACTATCTATTATCACAATACGGTAGAAATGGAAAGCATGTCCTGTTCTCCAGAACAAAACGTGGGTCCAACCACAGATCTGCCGTACGAGAACCTCACCTTCAAACAGCTCCTGGCTATTTTTAAGCATATTGGAAATATGCTACACACAAAATGGCCAGGTAAGGTAGTAGTTCATGAAATCCAAGAAGTTGATACGGACGACGCTCAACTTCTTGAACTACTCCAAGACAACGCTACTGAAAAAACAACAACGGCTGAAGATCATTCCCGTACTGACCACACTGATTTTCAGGAGGTTCGCGCAAGCAAAACTGCGACCTCCGAATCACCAATTATAGATGCCATGGAAAAAGATGGCTCTGCCCCAGACTCACCTACCTCTGCAAGGGAAAAGATCCCCCCGATTATTCTGCGTGACAAGAACAAATGGATGACACTAAAGCTTAAAGATCTCATATAACAATGTAAAGAATATCACAGATGGTGTCAAAATTCACCCTAAAACTATCACAGACTATCGTAGGTTAACAACAGAATTAAATTCCAGAGGAATTCAGTACCATACTTTTTCACTCGGTTCTGAAAAAAATCTCAAGGTAGTGATTAGAGGCGTACCTGAGGATGTCTCCACCGACGAAATCATTACAGACCTGCACTCGAGTGATTTACCACCAATCAAGGTCAGCAGGATGACCAGGAGGGACAAGACTCCAATGCCATTAGTGCTGATCGAGATCAGTCAAACCTATAAACACATATATGACTTGACAACCATCTGTGGATTGAAAATCTCGGTAGAACCGTTAAGGAAGAGAGCTTCTACTGGGCAATGCCATAGATGTCAAAAGTTTGGGCATGCCCAGAAAATGTGTAGGGCCGAATTTAAATGTTTGAAGTGTGAGGTTGGTCACCCAACGAACACCTGTTCTAAACCAAAATCTACCCCGGCCAAATGTGCCAATTGTGGCGGTCCTCACACATCCAACTACAGAGGATGTTTGTACAATCCACATAACAGGAAATCTGAAGAGGGACCATTCTCTCCTTCCATCAGCTCGCCTACATCTGCGGCTACTTCACAACCTCCTAAAGTTCAGAATAAAGACCCAGAAGCCCATCTGCTGAAAACTGAGGTCCTCAAAAAACGACTCTAAATTGGCAGTCCTAAACAGACATCTCTAGAACAGTCACCATCACGCCCAAATTTGACAGCTATCATTACCGCGTCCCTGGCAAATATGCTATTAGATTTCAGCAGATCTAATCCTTCACAAAGTTCTACTAACAGATTTCTAAAAGACACTCAAGTCATCATTTCAGCGCTCACTAATGAACGGTAAAAAATTAAAACCAGAAGCCCTAGAGATAATAGCCTGGAATGCAAACGGCTTAAGAAATAAGATCCTAGAACTCCAAACTTTTGCCTACAGACATCGGCCAGATGTTCTATTAATAAATGAAATGCATCTAAAACCAGCAGACAATCCCAAAATTTATGGATATCAGTCGTATAGAACTGACAGATCAACCCACAGAAGTGGAGGCACGGCAATTTTCATCAAGAATTTTATCTCTCATCACTCCATAAACATTCCTTCTACCTCCAATCTCGAGGTCACTGGCATCGAGATTCTCACGAGCTCAGTAGGCAAATTAAAAATTTTTGCAGCATACCATCCACCTCAAAAATCATTACTACCTTCTGATTTGAACGCCATATTTGATATTTGATACTGGAGAGCCTACCATTGTGGCAGGTGATTTAAATGCCAAGCATTCTTCCTGGAATAGCCACTCCACTAACAAAAATGGACAGATACTACAGAACTATGCTGATTTCAACAACCTTCACGTAATAGGCCCTGCTGATCCCACCCATCACAACACCTATGGTGGCTGATGTATTGGACATAGCCATACTGCAGCACATCAGACTCCAATACAATTTAATGGCAATCAATGATTTATCATCAGATCATAATCCAATACGGTTAAAATTAGGAAATTTTGAAAAATTATCCCCACTCCTTCACTCATTTATTCCTTGGGAAAGGCTCTCCAAGGTGCTTCCAAAATATATTGGTCCTGTTCCCATCATTAAATCAAAAGAGGAAATTGACATAGCTGTCAAAAATCTAACAGAACAGATTACAGCAGCTTGTGCAGCAGTTACTACCCCTGCAACCACCCACAAATCCAACCACTTGCCTGAAGATACTATGAATCTGATTAGGGAAAAAAATAGGGCAAGAAAAAGATACCATAACACTAGGGCGCCACAAGATAAACGGATCTTAAATAGGTTAAATTCTGCAGTGAGAGATGCACTCGAAGCTCATAGAACTCAACTCTGGGAAGAAAAACTGACCTCCATCTCAACTGACAGCCACTCTGTATGGAATCTTATCCGAAAAATCAAGAACAAAAATCAACCTCTTTCCACTCTGCAAACAGATTCAGGTCTCATCCACACTGATGCTGATAAAGCTGAGGCAATAGCGAATCACCTTGCAGATGTGACATTAGTCATATCTACAAGATACACCGTAATGTCAGATATTCGCTCAAGTCTGCTCCCACACATTCTACTCAAATTACACCCACCTCACCTGCTGAAATATATGCTATTATTCAGAAATTCAAAAATAAAAAGGCTCCTGGACCCGACGGTATCTCAAACAAAGTTATAAAACTTCTACCTCGCAAAGCTATTGTTCATTTGGCAAACATAATCAACTCCATACTTCACTACAAGTATTTCCCTTCCTACTGGAAATTGGCGTACATTGTTCCAATTCATAAATCTGGAAAGGATCCCACTTTGCCACAGAATTACAGACCAATCAGTCTCATCTCTAATCTCGGAAAAATTGCTGAGAAGGTAATTCTTACTAGGCTTCAAGATTCTGTACTCCGGTTACAGACCAATCAGCCTCATCTCTAATCTCGGAAAAATTGCTGAGAAGGTAATTCTTACTAGGCTTCAAGATTCTGTACTCAGGTTAAACATCCTGCCTGAGGAGCAGTTTGGCTTCAGGCAGTTGCATAGTACCACACAACAAATACACAGATTGGTGGAACATATCATTACAGGTTTTAACTGGCGTCAATGCACTGGGGCTGTTTTCCTAGACTTAGCCAGTGCATTTGACAAGGTTTGGCATTATGGTTTGCTATACAAGCTTATATCATCCGGTGTTCCAATCGGAATCATTCAACTCATCAAGACGTACCTCTGCGATAGGCGCATGCAAGTGAGATTAAGTGGAGTAGTGTCCTCACAGAAACACATCTTGGCTGGAGTTCCACAAGGGTCCTTACTAGCACCAATCCTATTCTCCTTATACCTGCATGATATACCACACAACCCATTATCTTCAATTAAAGCTCTTTATGCTGATGACACAGCGATATTGGCCAGATCATTAAAGCCTCACTTAGCCATCAAGAAACTGCAAGAAAACCTACTGCAAATAGAACAATATTTTGCCAAATGGCGACTCCAGGTGAATCCTCAGAAGAGCGTAGCCGTCTTATTCTCTAGAAGATCAGTGCTTCCCAAAGAAGATATTCTCTTCTTTAACACAAAAATTCAGTGGAAAACAGAGATCAAGTATCTCGGTGTAGTAATGGACAGTAAACTGACTTTCAACTCCCATATCAAGGCTCTCTGTGCAAACACATCCAAAACCATAGCCCAGCTCTATCCGCTAATAAACAGAAACAGTAAACTGAGCACCAGAATCAAACTTCTCATATACAAACTGATGGATCGTCAAATACTCACCTATGCCTCACCGGCCTGGAGCCATACTTCAAACTCAAATATCATTAAATTACAACGCATTCAGAACAAGTGTCTTAGAATGATCCTGGGCGCTCCATGGTTCATGCGAACTGTCCAACTACATCGCGACACGGAGGTTCCCTATATCTACACGTTCATGCAGACTATAGCAACCAAATTCTTTTCAAAAGCAACTGTGCATCCTAACAGACTGATCCAACTGGCCGCTGACTATGATGCAATGGACTATTCTAAGCACAAAAGACCTAAAACCCCCTCACTGAGTATTAATCTCCTAGCCCACTCAGGACGAGCAATATAGCTCATAAACTCTTTCTACTCACAGTCTCTATTAAGATAGCCGGGAATACGAATATATATATATATATATATATATATATTATGTTAACTATATTATGTTAACTATATTATGTTAACATATATTATATATATTATGTTAACATAACATATATATATATAATAATAATTTGTGAATTCAGCGTATCTCATCATCGGCCTGTGGAGTAAGATGGGTGCTGAGATTCAGCAGAGTAGAAGATAAAGATAGAGCGCAGAGTAGGGGAAAGAGGCCTCAGCTGACCTGTTTTAGCTGTTGATCCCAGAGGGGTGCTTCTAAAACGGTCGTTGATTTTTAACTTTTAAAAAGGAAAAATCCTGAAAAGTAAAAACATGAGACTAAGCAAAACTTAACAAGAGTAAATATATCTCAGGACTATGCGGAAGATATTTCTAGAGAGGAGTGAGTTTGCCGAGGCAAACCCAGAACAGTAAAACCGGGAACAAGAAGGGAGATGACCTGGCCCGGAAGACCCCGCTCTGAAAAGGGCTTGGGACCACCTCGATGTTGGCCTTCGCAGTCCGGGTTTGTTCAGGTCAACGCCAACCTGGGGACAGAAAAAACTTTCAACTGGGATGAGAACTAGAGATACCTATGATGTAAATGTTGGTTTGGAGGGAGACTCGAAAGTGCGTCCACACCTACAACCCGAAAGTGTAATAAGTGTACACACAACCGGATTCCCCCCCCCCCGTGTGATCTGGCAGATGGTTGGTGGGTCGCACCATCTCCTTAGGAACCGCTCTTTGCCCAGCTGTCGACGTTTTCCTTAGTGGTTCAGTAGAAATTCTGAGGCCACAGATCGTTGTCAGTTCATATATCTCTTTCTGTGCCTTATCCATTTCTACGAGTACCAGTGGCATTGGCTGTTTATCTGCCTTGAGCATCCTGCTCACTTTCACTAGTGTTAGGCTCCGACTCATAAGGTCTGCAATGATTTCTTCACACCTTCGGTTACTTAGCGAAGTACTACTTTGAGATTCTTTTCACTGGGTAAAGCAAAAGTGTGATATGGAAGACTTTTGTTGTCCATTAATCTTGTCAGCTGTCTGTAGTCAGTGACTGAGGCTGGCTGGATTTTGACTCCTTCATCTTGATTTTTAGCCCGGGAATATGAGATTTTATGTTCCCTAAGGGCTGATGTGACAGTGGTCCATTTGTCCTTGTCCCTTAGTATTACTGGTGGAACCTTTTTGGTATTCCTCGGGACATCTGATGTTGGTATGTCTTCATCCATCTGGTCTTCTATAGTTCTTCTTTTGTTAGAGTGCTCCCCTTGAGAGATGTTTTGACAGGGGGATTTTGATGAGAGAGCAGCAATGAGTTCATCTTGTGAGATCTCATTCTCCTCCTCCTCTCCATCCTGAACATTAGAGTGGATATATTGTTTTATAAATCCTGGCCAGTTAGATTCTAACTTGCCTATTATGAGTTTGAGTACCTCTAGAGACTGCTCCTTATTAAGGATCTGGATCTGTTCTTTGATATTTTGCATGTCAAATTGGCGATTTCCTGCCAGCAGAAATTGGTCAATAGCAGTATAAATAATCCCGCAGGGCTAGGGGCCTGCCAGCAAAGTATCCTGTAGACCTAGATGGACTACTAGCAGTGTATAATCCCACAGGGCTTGAAGCCCGCCAGCAAGTGTCCTGTAGACTGAATTGGTCTACTAGGAAAGTCTTGTTGCAACCTACTAATTGGGGAAAAGGAGTATCAATATCTCTTGGCCACAGTTTAGAAACCTACCTCCCTATAAAATCCTAAATCCACCACTGGTGCTCATTGCGAGTGGGGCCTGCCGGCCATTTGACCTCTTGCATATTTCGTGCAGGACAGTAGGAATCACACTGTGTTAGCACCAGTGCAATGTGAGATTACTGAGAAACCTTGTATGCAATGTAACCATGCTCAGTCTAAAATGTTATGTTAACATCTTATAAGGACTGGCTTAAAGTGGCGAAGCAAGAATGCTTTTTATCTTCTCCGTTATCTGTAGAGGACAGTGTAGGGATAAGGTGTTATTGAGCTATTAAAGCTCTGATCATGGCAAGAGGGTAACAGCAATAGCCGAGCCTCAGTTAGAACTTCATTAGCTACAGCATTGCCATCCATTACCCTCCAAGGGTTTTGGATTGAATGAATCAATCACCGCATCTCCACTTGTTATGTTAACATGCATTGTTCTTAAAAGAACTGGGCGATGGACTGAGTCCTTGACTCTTTATCCCGTCATCTGAATGAAGAGAATCTGTGTGGATGGAGTGTTATTGAGCTAAAGGCTCCAGTCATGGTTAGGTAACGGCAAATAGCCGAACCTCAGTTAAAACTTCATTGGCTACAGCATTGCCATTCATTACCCTGGAAGTCCTAAAAAGGACTTTTTTTTATTTCTCTACCGCTCTAACATCACGACAATCTCTACCAAATATGTCAGTGTGAAATATTTAATATTAATTTATATATTTAAATAAAATAGGTTTAGAAAAAATTCAATTTTTGAAATTTACTTCAATATTTAAATTTTTTTAAATTAAAATCTAAATAATTTTTAAGTTTATATAAATTAATTACGTTATTTTAATTTTATTATTAGTACAGTACTGAAAGTTTTAGACTTGGTTACTTTAACTACCAAAATGAAACACTATATTTCAAAGGAGTGTTATTCATTTTCTCTCAATTATATCAAATACGTGCAAGAAAGAGAAATTTACTTAGTTTCTTTTCTCGCAGGATAAAGGAGGTAACATCGCTGATGAGCGATGAACAAGAACCGTTATATGTGTATAGCTGGGGGATATTCACATGAATGTAAAAAAAAAAAAAAAAGCTTAAATATTGTGACACTTCACAGATTCCGCGCAATATTGCATCATGTTAAAAGTTTAATTGCATTTTTAAGATTAACAGCTGTAGCTACTGAATGTTGTTGAAGTTGCCACAGCCATTGAGAACACGTGTCAGGCACTTACAAACTCTCAAAGCTCTTTATACCACTTAAAGTGAAGATTTATCCTCACTGACGCTCAGTGAAGAGGGATCTTCAAGATATTAACAAAAAATCGGACTGTCAGAATTCAAGAGTATCACACGTTTCTTCAATAAAAAAAATTGAAACAGTTATTGTAAACTAGAACCCTAGAAATGAAAGAAATATCCCATCTACGGAGAAGTGTAAATGCTACGCGAAGTCATTATTATATATAGATAGATAGATGGATATAGACCGTCATTTAGAGTTTCTACCTTAAGCACACAAGAAATAAGCAGCACCCATCCATCACTGAATCGGAACAAACCCTCGTGTGTAGCCTACGTCGGAAATTACAAAGCAGGCTTTCACTGGAATTTGATTATTACAAAGACATCAGAACTGTAGCGAAATTCATAGAGCAGTGGAATTCATGTTCAGGATTGCCGATGACGATACACTTCGGCTGAAAAATAACTAAACGTGATACTGAACTGTAATATTGACTCTTACTAAAAAGATAAATCTTCTGTCTACCACGCATGTATCTTTTGCTTCATTTCTATTGTATATCTAAGAAGAGAATCTTTCCTCCCCCCCCCTCTGTAATATACATTCTTATAATATGTAAATAGTCCTTTTCTGTTTCCCATCTTGCAATGCGTATGAAGGTGGAAGACAATCACAAACATCCATGGCTACGCGGGATTCGAACCTGCAGCCTCTTGGCCGAAGAACGGATACGCTAACCACTCAGCCAACCAGGCGGATGTACTCTGGTATAATACGTTTATTTTCAATGGTCATATAAAACCGACGATTTCATATGATGCTGATATTAGTTAATGGCTTTTCCATCAGTTTTGTATAATATCATTCTTCTTCTTATAATTTTTTATATCTTCAATGAACTCCGACCTATTGTTACAAAAGATTAATACTTCACCCTCCTTCCGAATATCTCGCAAATTATATATGGAGCTCAAAGATCGAGAAAAAGAATTCATTGGATGAATATGCATCGAAAAAAAAAACATAATAGATTAGAATAAATGATATTATTTGAACTTTTGATGTAGATCTAAAGACATACTTCAAGTTATGTTTCCACTGGCTAATATGGAACAAACTTAGAAAGATTAGATTTCATTGTCTATAAAATATAGTGTTTTTATGGTTATTACTTGTCCAAATAAGTACAACGGATTCTAGCAAGTAGAGTTAAATAAAAGTGCTGGTTTTTGTCTAGGAAGAAAATTTTGAGTATCTTAACTAAACGTTATTTTCGTATAATCTAAACTAATCTTAACATTATTTAATATGAGCTGAATTTCGGTTTCGTTTCAAGATCATTTTCAATGCACGCGAAGACAAAATACAAATACAATAACGGTGATATTAAATGCAAGAGGAGAGCTCGATCTATAATTAGAATTCAAGGAAAAGACATAAGAATTTGTTTACTTATAGTTATGTGAAGATCTTGTATCTATAGGTTCTATAGATATCTGTGTATCTCAAATGACGTTTATTAAATTTAAACATTAAAAGTAGTGTGTGTGTGTGTGTGTGTGTGTGTGTGTTCATTTTCCCCTATTTAGGTTCATCCATTATATAAACGCAAATTTCCCTAGCAAAAATTATTACATTCAGAATTGTACCATATTCATCATCCCCTGTCATCTCTGTTATTATTCCAGAATAGCAATCCTACTCTAGGGGAATCAATTATATCATCTTCGCATATTTATAGTTAGAAGTAACTTCTCTCGTTCATTTTGTATACTACACAGTTAACGTTATGATATGCTTTTTTCCCCTATTTATCTTTTAAAAAACGCTATCTGCCAAGCCTTTTAAAATACATCACACACACATGCTTAGCTGATTATTTGATTTTTATGTTCTGATTATCATCTACTCAGTAAAGCAGTTTTTTTCTCTTAACCCTCTCCCCGTTCGTTTTTGATAGTGTGGTTTAACACAGTAAATTTGGTTGCTTGCAAGCAACCAAATTTACCTAAAAGTCTCCACTCTCAGAGTTTGGATTGTGCCCCACAGAAATAATAATAATAATAATAATAATAATAATAATAATAATAATAATACGTATTTACAGAACTTTAAGGCTTACAATCTATCTAGATTGGCATTCCTAGATATAATTTTAGATTAACAACTTAAAATTATGGTTCATAACCATATAAATATAAGAATTTATAAGAATAAATTCTTACACCCCTGTCATCTCTGTTATTATTCCAGGATAGTAATCCTACTCTAGGATTACTGAAATTTTTAATAAGATTTGGATCACTGGAAAAACTCCTAACTCTTAGAGGAGAAAAAAAAATCATTAAAATCAAAACTCTCAGAACGATATAATGTGCATATATCAAAAGAAAAAAATAATAGCTTTCAATGGAGAAAACCCAGTACGAAGTATAAAAGTAATACATAATAAAATATAACAAGTAAGTACTTTTAGATAAGTAGGATGTGATTAACTATATGAATATGATAAAGATAGACACATTAAAATGTCATTTTTTTTAAATAAAGGGAATAATAAATAATATGTTTAAGTTATCCATAATGCAAAACATACTACAATCAAATTGTATGATCTTATCTAAACTAACTTTATTACATGGAAGAGAAATATCGAATAAATAAAAAAAAAAGATGAAAAACGAATCAAACTCCAAAAATGAAATTCCTCAGAAAAACAGCTGGATGTACTACATTTTACAATTTCACTATCTCCGAATACAAAACGAAGATATTATTGTACAAGTAACTATAAACAAAAATGAATAGAATATCTAAATCGAATGGACGAATGGATGGAAAATAAACGAGAAAAGAATTCAAAGACCAAGAAAGCGATGCCTAGAACTATGATAAGTAGAAGTTGAAGCATCTTAAGGCTGGTAGGCGAGTGTGTTATGTCTGTTATTTGCGTATTTTTATTCTGCTTTGCAGGATGAAAAACAGGAGCATAAGAGAGGGGAGGAGGATCTGCCTTCCCCCGCAGAGTGTCAAACTCATCTTCACTTTAAAACCCTTCATATAAATAAAGGCTCTTTGCGTTTTATACTAAATTCAAATCTCCAATATATAGCGATATTTAAGTAAAGCCAACTCTAAAAATTAGGACGATCCCTAGACCACTCCATAATGGCCGAAAGACCGTCCAACTCAGCGTTGGCTCCACTCCGTGACGGGCGCCCCAACCACCAAGCAGAACCGCTCATATTCAAAGGAAAGGCATCCACCGACAAAACCCCTCACCGGAGACTCAAATTGCTCTCTCAAGGCAAAAACCCTAAGAGAGCTAACTCAAACTCTCGAAACTCAGCGTCCATTTCAGTCGCCTTTTACGACACGCATGGAATTGTTAAGACTATTCTTATCCCGGCCACCACATAATAAAACCGGAATTAGACATTGCATGCATATTTTTTTATGGTGTTGGATATCTTATGTTTTACTTTAAATGAAAACAACTTTAAATGAAAATGATTCTTAAATTATTTTAAGTATCATTCAAGATAACAACTTTTTTCATCATTAAATTTATTTTTTCTTAAAATATATTTAAACTGACGCATCAAATACAATAACATAAGAATATGTTGATTACTAATAACACATGCAAGAAATCTGATATTTTTTATGTAAAGCTATGAAAGGCTAAACTAACGCTGGCAAGAGAAAGTTAATAATCGGGAAACACTGTTCTAGAAATCAAACATGAAGTTTTTTCAAGCCACTTCAGATTTTCAATTAAGCAGATTGGTGATCTCACACCGGGAGATGAAAATCATTCACAACCTAATTGCTCGATTGCAACGTATTCAGTTTTGAATACACAAATTCAAAATATGAATTTCCAAGTATGAATTTATAAATTGATTAAGAGAATTAGAAGTCAATATAATGTTTTTTTTTTAAAAAAAAAAACTCAATGAATCAAATTCAAAAGAGACTATCTTGAAGGGAGGTAGAGACAAACATCCTACTGATACCTCAGTTTAAATATCTTTTAAGAAAAAATAAATTTAATGATGAAAGAAGTTGTTATCTTGAATTATACTTAAAATAATTTAAGAATCATTTTCATTTATTGTATACAATAAGATATCCAACACCATAAAAAATTAACTATAATAAATATATATATTAAATTTTCAAAATTGCAACGAAGAGATTCCTGAAAGAGAGGCACTCTATTAGAAGTTGTTACCATTGGGGTTATACACAAGGTGGAAGTCCTAAATGACGCAGAAAACCCGAAATGGAAAACGGGTGAAGTCCACATCTCCCTCGAGATGAAAACGCCCGTTCCCAAATTCATTATTATTGGATCAGCCAGAGTAATGATAAATTACCCTGGTGTAAAAAAAAAATGTTTTAGATGTGGTGCTTTCGCTCACCTTGGGGCGGACTGTCCTAGAGTGAAATGTAAAAACTGCCTCAAAGCAGGCCACAACCAAGAAAACTGTGAGTCAGCTTGCCTGAAATGTGGGGTAATTGACCACAAAGTGGACACATGCCCATCCAGAACCCTTGCTGAGAGGATGGGTGGTGCAATCACGCCAGCAACTCCACCAAGCAATGGAAATGACATACCACAGGAAGCTTCTCCTCCTTTCGAGGCTGCTCCTGATATAACAGAAATCCATACCTCCACGTCTAAGAAAAACCGAAAGGGGAAAAAAACTTCCACAAGCAGTAAAATCCAACAAGAAGAAACAGTCGCTATTGAAACCATCAATACCAATATAGATACTAATACAGATGATATAGATAGGGAAGAAGGAAAGATGGAGGTGAACACCAACACCTCCAAACGGCCATTAAGCCCACAGGAAGAAGAGTTGGTAACGCCCAAAACAGCAAAAGTATCTGAGACCGCCCACCCAGAAGTCCCTCACGCGAAAGCAGGGGAGACTCTCAGCCATCTCATTAGAGGTATCCCAGGGATGGCGGAAAAATTCAAAGAAGCGATAAAAAAATAGGAGAACCTGAACTCCTCCTCACAGGAAAACATGGATCTGACATCGTCAGTGCAAAATGGGGTGACATTTTCGTTGATGACATCAGCAAAATCACCCCTGAGCAAGTAGAGGTAGCCCAGGATTTAGACGAGGAGGCAGCTTCGTCGTTCTTCATAGCTCTCTGCAAACTAGACATGGCCAAGGGAAGTGAGGTGGCCAAAAGAATAATAACTGCCCACAACAAAAGAAAGACACAGTAACCACCTTGTGGGGTTTCTGTACACAGCTTCACCGGTTTCAGCTATCACAGGTGGGGGAGGACCTGAGAACCCGAGCGGCGAATGCTTACAGCGAGGCGGTGCAGTTCCTTGTGAGCTGCATCACTCGGGACAGATCCTTCCTCCACCTCTAAGTTTACCTTTCAATTTTTGCTTTTCTGTGTACGTTTTTGTTTTGTTACGTTTCCTATTTTGTAAAGTGAAAAATCAACGACCGTTTTAGAAACGCCCCTGGGGGGCAAACAGCTAAAACAGGTCAACTGAGGCCTCTTTAACCTACCCTACCACTATGCACTCTATCTTTATTTCCTCTCCCACTATCTGCTGACTCTCAGCCTATCTTACTCTACAGGCCGATGATGAAGATTTGTTGAACTCACAAATTATTATTACTAGCTCTCAGCAATGAGCAAAACTAAAATACAATCAAACTCGCTCATGCCTGTAATACCAATGGCCTCACCAAAGGACACTAGAGCTACAAGAGTTCGCACTCAGAAGAAATCCCGACATCATGCTGATCAGCGAGACTTGCTAACAACCCAAAAATAAGGGGGTACACCATGTATCGAACAGACAGACTAAGTACCAGAGGGGGAGCACAGCCATCTACCTCAACCACAATACTATACCCAAACTATCAACCTGGAGATTACAGGAGTAGAAGTACACACCAAGAATGCAGGAAGTATCAAGATATATGCAGCCTACAACCCACCCAGCAAACCCCTATTAATATCAGATCTGGATTCCATCCTAGGCTCTACAGACTCCATTCTTATGGCAGGTGATCTGAATGCCAAGCACACTGCCTGGTACAGCTCTACAGTAAATACAAGTGGCCACACTCTACATAAATACACAGCAGCCACAGTTGTGGGACCTGTCGAGCCTACCCATCACAGCCCTATTGGCAGATCAGACCTACTAGACATCGTTGTTCTAAAAAATATCAGTACCAGCTGGAAACAGTAAACGAATTGTCATCAGACCATAATCCCATAGTACTCAAACTAGGCACACTAGATCAATTCCCCCCCCACACACACACTCATTCATAGCATGGGATAAACTAGCCAAAGTCCTACCAGAGCACATCGGCCCAGTGCCTATCATACCCAAAAAGGAGGAGATAGACATTGCAATAAAAAGCATAACGGACCAAATCAAGAAAGCAATTACACCAGTCACAAGAACTACACACATCCATTCAACCAGCAGAATCCCAGAGGAGATAACAAACTTAATCAGGTCAAAAAAATAAAGCCAGGAAGAGGTACCATGACACTAGGGCCCCACAAGACAAAACGATCCTAAACAACCTAAACAGAAAAGTAAGAGATGCTCTACAAAATCATAGAAACCAGGAATGGGAAAAGAAGTTAACATCCCTAAACCCAGCTGATCATACTATATGGAAATTCTTGAAGATCCTCCGTAGAAAAAATCAACCCTTACCCCCCACCCCCCATGCAGACCAAGTACGGAATAACACACTTGGATAGAGATAAAGCTGAGGCACTGGCTGACAGCCTGGAGAAGCAGTGCAGACCTACGTATGAAAACATGAATATTAGTCATATATATTCATAGAAATATTAGTCATATATATAATATTCATAGGCGGGTCAGGCATACTTTAAAGCAAACAGAGAACTGCCCAGACCACATCACTCCTACCATCCCAACAGAAATATATAACATCATCAAGCACTTAAATTCAAAAAACGCTTCAGGACCAGATGGAATCACCAATAAAATCATAAACATTCTTACCGGAAAGGTCATAATCCATATAGTCAACATAACAAATGCAATAATCAGACTACAACATTTTCCCATAGCCTGGAAAATTGTTGATATAACACCTATAAAAAAGCCTGGAAATAACCCGCAACTCCCCCAAAGTTACGGGCCCATCAGTCTACTATCCAGCCTCGGCAAAATCGCAGAGAGAGTAATCCTCTATAGACTACAAGATGCAACAGAGAAACTTAAAATCATCCCTAATGAACAATTTGGTTACCGAAAGGAGCACAGTACTACTCAACAAATACACCGCCTGGTAGAACACATCACAGTCGGCTTTAATTGGAACCAGCACACTGCAGTCGTATTCTTGGATCGAGCAGAGGCATTCAACAAAGTATGGCACTAAGGCCTACTCTACATGCTTATAAAAGCCAACGTACCCTTAAACACCATAAGACTGATCAAATCCTATCTCTCAGACAGATACATGCAAATAAAAATCAATGGAATTCTATCACCAAGAAGAAAGATTCTAGCGGGTGTACCCCAAAGCTCTCCTTTGCCCCCCCCCTACTCTTCTCGATCTTTGTAGCTGATATCCCACAATACCCAAGAACAGCCATCACCGCCCTATATGCCGATGATACGGCAATATTGTCCAGATCTCTCAGCCCCAAACTGGCAACTAAAAGACTCCAGGATAGCATCTCTTCTCTTGCAAAGTGGTTCTCAGATTGGAGGATTCAGGTCAGTCCACAGAAAAGCTCAGCTATGCTTTTCACCAGAAGAAAAGTACTCATCAATGAGGACATCCAACTCTATGGGAAAAAGATTCCGTGGCAAACAGAAACCACGTATCTGGGAGTTAGACTGAACAAAAGACTTAAATTCAACAGTCACATTAAACTCATCTGCAACAAGACATCCGGAGCCATAGTACATCTATACCCCATGATCAACCGCAGATGTAAACTTCAAGTACAAAATAAACTACTAATATACAAGATGGTATTAGGTCCTGTAATCACGTATGCCTCCCCAGCGTGGAGCCATACCTCACAGTTTAATATCCTAAAACTCCAGAGGATACAAAATAAATGCCTACGGATGATATTGGATGCACCGTGGTATGTCAGAAACACACAGATCCATCGGGAGACCAAAACCCCATACATAGTCCCCCTACTACATGACCTAGCAGAGAAGTTTTTCACCAGAGCAATCACTCATCCTAACATGAATTTCGGCGAGAAAACTCCATTCCATCACCGGCTAAGCTACCAATGGGCAGGGGGAGAGGGGGGGGGGGGCAACATCCGCGAGACTGCCTCATGGAGGTGCTTTTGAATCATGGAATTTGAATATGGTGTATCGATTCTTATACCAGGTTGTATATCGTATATATATTGCTTCACAAGAGTTCTCTTGATCACATACAGTGTCTTTTCCACACCTAGGTGGTGCTGAAGTGTTCGTTAGTGTTTATAGGTACTTAGTTGAGTTTTTTTTTTTTTTTTTTTGCTTGGAGAATTTTTGTGTAAAACAAGACTGTTTTGGAATTGTCAGTAACGTATTTTCATGAACAACTTACAATAGTAATATTTGATTATTTACTTAATAAAAAAAGGAGTATTTAATTTATGATTTTCTTTGAAAAACAGAATGCTATCATTTTTTTTTTTTTACTGTTACGTTTAAACTTTTCATTAGTTAGAAACAGCAAATATTTCATATCCAAATAACGTCTTTTGAACTGAAAAATAAAATATTGACAACAATGATAAATTATTCGTTCAAGTCAGTAACAATAAAATGACAAAGAGAGAAAGAATTTATCCCGCAAATCAAATCACAGGACACACCGTAAACTGCACAAAGAATTTAATTCTTTATTTTGTCAGTCTCAAGTACAGAAAAATTTTCAAAACTGAAATTCAAATATTTATTTATGTTTTAAATCCAGCTAACGATAGATGGAATGAAATAAGAAGAAATTTGACATTGTTAGAAGGGAGTGGGCATTTTCTATGGATTTAAATTATTGTATTAAACTGTTCGAGGACTTTAAATGCATTGGAAAAAAAAAACTTTTTTTGTGTGTGAAGAAAACGGGATTGCAATCCTTATCCCTCTTGTCTTAAGGTCATACGTATGATTCGATTACAATGAAAATTTGACAAACTTATTGAAAAATTAGCACTTCTATGTAATGTATAAAAATACTTTCTAGTTTAGACAAGGAGCTTGCGAGTTCCTGACAACATATCATGGAGAATTACAATAAACACAGACTCTCAACAAATTCTAAATGACCTCTTTATTCTAGCTAATCTAGATAAAGATTCCTTCTTCTTAGAAGACAACCCATTTGTCAAATTAGCTTTGTAATGGTAATGGTGTCTCAAAGAAAGAAATATTTTATTTTCTGTGGGAAAGAATTTAAAAATTTATTATCTTGCAAAAAACTGATATTATTATTATTATTATTATTATTATTACATGACACCTACAGGGAGTCCAAAGACTCATCGAGGGAGGACGTCTACTCTACAATTCTCTGCTCCACCAACCGCAACTACGATCATCATCTACACCAACGCCATCTACCGTATTTGTGACTTTTTAATTGTTTGTTGTATCAGAGAGAAGTGTAAAATAGCGAACGTATATATACAAAACACAAGTATGTAAACAGTTCTTTTTTTGTTGTTTTCATGGTGCAGAAAGGCAAGCAAGCATTCCATTTATTTATTCATTGTAACATAACATATGTTGTATTTTTAATCAATGTCAAAGCGCATCATAGAACAAAATTTTTCTCTTTGCCTATTTTGAAAACTTCTAAATAATAAAAGTTAGATTTTAAAATTTTATTGCATGAATTAGAAGCTTGAAAAATTTATTTTTATTTGACAATAAATAAAATTAATTTAAAATAAAATGAAGTTTTTTTTCACACCTTTATTAAATTTAATAACGTTTTATTTAAGAAAACAAAATAGCAATTTTGGTGTCTCCGATAATCTTGTATATGGATTATCGAGTATATTTGTGTGTTCGAATTAAAAGATTTAGAATTATTCTATAAAGGTAAAAGAATGCCAATTAATGAGAACAACAACAAAAAAAACTTCTCATACATGCAATGTATGAGAATATTTTTTGTTCCAGTGAATAGTAATCTATGAAAATTAGAAACAAAATTACCTACATCTTGTTTTAACGATACTTTGAAGGAGAAACCTTTATCCACAAATCCTAGGCATAAAAAAAGTTCGACATACTACCACAGACACACACACATATCACAACTCATCGCATCTTGTCAAAAACAGACTATTTACACAACTTATACGTTGCAGAGAACATTGTTTATTCCCACTCAACGACCTGCTGGAATCTCAGACCACCTTAAACTTACCGTGCACTAAAACACAAACAGTGGAAGGTTGTATCAACACAATTAGCAGAGCAAAAGATAACATCCACATCACATAAAGCATTGAACCCACACTCTATCGAAGCCAGCACTATCCATGAAAAAGCACCAAACAAAATAAATAGGATATGTTAATCCTATTTTCTTCTAACTGCTTATCGGCTTCGAGGTTAGTGGGATTACACCTTCTCAAAATCTCTGAACTAACTTTATTATTATTATTATTACGTCTTGGAAAGAAAGTAAAAGGTTGTTAAACAATGTACAGTATTCATTATTCTATCATTATGTTATTAAATAATTTGAGACATATTTCACGATTATATTATTAATAGTATACCAGGTACAATAGACTGCCATAGTCAAAGCTTAATTAATACAACGATAATGTGATGGATTTGAAGCTTTGCAGATTGTGTACTTTTTAGGAAATACATAAGAGGAGAGACTGGTCCAAAGGACAGCAATAGAAGTAATGAATGAAGAAGGGGAAAATTAAGCTTGTTCTGTGAGTTTCAAGTTGAATGAAAGAATATTGAATAAGTGTTTGAACTGAGTTAGAGGAGAGGAGGACTTACCTATCCTAGCTCTGAAGTATCCATGGAAATATCTGTGCAAAATGCAAAGCAAAAGTGAACTGGTGAGAGATGGGGCATTAATCAATCCAACTGATATCGTCAATATCCAGTCAAGTATTTTTAGGCAGCTCTTAGGGACACTACCCTCCCCCCCAAAAAAAAAATATATATATATATAAAAACCTGTCTAGCTCAGTGGATGTGGCGTTTGCATACCACGGCGCTTGGCCGCACGAAGGAAGACTTGGTTTCGAGTCTAGTCGGAAACTCGGGTTTTTCGTCCCGTAAACTCAAGAAAATCGACCGTAGAACCCACATTATTTTCAGACATTAAATATATTGTGTAAGGGTTACGGAACACGAGATGACGGCACATTTGAGCCGTCTCTCTCTTCACTGTATACCGCTTAATTAGTGATAGCCTTGGGCCATCTATCTCTGATCGGTACCAATGGAGATTGAACTGCCCACTCAGTCTCCAAAAGTTAGATAGGGCTAAATGGCCTCGCCTACTCCCGTATACGGGAATAAAAAGATGTTAGCTGATATATATATATCTGTCTTGCAAGCTGCAAGACAGATAACAGTGAAATAGGAGATAATAAAAAGGCGAAAAAGAACAGAAGTTAGCTATAGGACTAGGAAGCTTTTTTGAGGTTCAGTTTGGACAAGATTTTTCTGATCTCTCTCTTTCTGTGGAAAAATCAAAGAAGATATTCGATATTTAGTGTTCGCAATTGTATGAGGACATTTACTAGATGGTGTATTATAATTATAATAATCCAATGCATAGAACACATGCAGTCATCAGTGCCTTACTGGAAATAAATGTGGATCTGACTTGCATCCACATGATAAAAGAAATTAAGAAAAATCAGACCACACAAATATTCCTGTTTGATCAACCTGTAAATATAGATATGAAGAGAAGGGTCTGCCAAGGTGATAATCTTCCCAAATCTACCAGCACTTTAGAATATATTCTGAAAAAAAAATAAAAACATAAATAAAATATAGACCCTGAATGGAGGAATAAGTTCTGCGGGACGAAAAACCTGATTTTCCCTTCATTCTTATGAGATCGGCTAACTCACCTTTAGTGGAAAGAGATCAGATAAAGGTTCCTCACGTCACTGACGGGAATCAAACCCAGGTCTTTCCGACCAAAGTCTATACTGACTGAGCTAAGGAAGCTCGCTTACTTAGGACACACAATAAAAACGAATAAAGATTTATCTGAAGACTAGTAAAAAGAAAGAAAGAAAGCCGGATATCATTCAACAGGCTAAAAGACATACTTACTGATCCAAATCTTGACATCTCTGAGGAGGCAAAACTATTTAGTAGTGACATTCTTCCATCACTCATATACGGATCAGAAACATGGAACACAACAAGAAAAGAAGAAGAGACTCTCGGGATAACACAGCGTGCAACAGAACGCAGGATTTGTAACATCAGCAAAGTGGAACTTGTTAGAAACACGGAACTAAGAAAGAGATTAGGCATAAAAGATGTGGTAACTGCAGTATACGAAAACAAGATGAAGTGGGCAGGTCACATAGCAATACTTAGGGATAACGGATGGACATATAGAATACTCAACTGGCAACCAAGAATAAAGAGAAAACTAGGAAGATCACCTACAAGATGGGAAGATCCACTAGCGAAATCTATGGGCATAGCATGGAAGAGAGAGAGAGAGAGAGGCTCAAGATCGAGATCGTTGGAGGCATCTTTGTTACCTGCACTCATGGAAAAATCCTGAATGAAACACAGACCCATCAAGGTAATTATAATAATATTATTATTATGAATTTATAATAATTTATTTTCAATTTCTTCGGAGTCAAATTCAAACAGATAGCAAAGAACTGGCTTCCATTATCTTCATCGCTTTCTATAACGGGCAAGGTGGCTAAAGAGCCTTCGTTTTCTTTAAAACAAATCTCATTTCAATACAGAAGAAATATGATAATGGCAAAAGTCATCCAGCTTAGGACTACCCTTAAGCTAATTGGACCTACTGGGTCTAATTAGGCAGCACGCTATGCGATGACACAAGAAATTGAAGTTTTCAAAAATTTTGGAAGAATTTTCTTAACAAAATGCGAGAAAAAAATTTAATTTTTTTTTTTTTTGTAAAAGTATAATCAATAAATGCATTATTTAATTTTTAATAGCATTATACCTAATTGTCTTAAATTATAGGCCAATCAAAATGATCCCAAATGGACTCCGCATTTGCTACCACCAGGAGTATCAGCCTTATATGAATGCCGAAATGCTTACTTAACTTTACCAGATTTCATAAAAAATAAAAATAAAAAAAAAAAACGACTCATGCGCTTTTTGTTACTTATCACGAAAACAAAGCAAGTGCATATTTGTAATTCATAAAACTGCTTCAAATTCTGTAAAACTTGTGTTTTCAGTCGTATCTGCAAGCATCATGCATTATCTATTTCAAAAAAATGTTCATCGTAAGAAGGGCATGCTTCTGTGTCTTTATTTCAACGAAACATGGCCTCGTTGATTTAAACTCTACTGAATCAGTAGTGTCTTAAGTACAAAATACACTTTCCTTACCCGCTGTGACTATTATCTTGCTTAAATGGGTTTTAGAGCTTCGTATCCAGATTTATCTGGACGTCTATAGACGTCGTGGCCGGTTGGAGACCCTGAAGTGGTTTGAAAACGTCTCACTCAAGGTACTACTAACGTATTATAAGTTTACAATCTTTCATGGGGATTCGCGTAGAATATTTTTAAAAATCATTCAGAACTTAATTTAATAATTAAGTTCTACAAAATTGATATATTCAAAAAATAACAATTTAATTATGTTTCTGTTCGGATTTCGAATTTGGTGAAGCCATTTACCATGTTTCGTGGGATAGAATAATCTGTTATGAAAAAGATATCTATCACAATAAATAAATAAAATAAAAACTTTCAAATATTACTTCAAACACGATACATACTGTTAGAAGCGCATAGCCACGCGGTTAGCCGAGTGGCTATGCGCTTCGCAACTATATGCCTGGGAAAGGGGTGTACTGGGTTCGATTCCCTTCGCCGACGTGAGGAGCTTAAGGATCTTTCTAAAACATAGCCAAGTTAACTGGTCTTGGGCATGGACTGCAGAGTTTTTCCTCCCGCAAGAAGACAAACCGTCCCCGTGAATATACGCAGTATGCGTGAATGAAAATCGAAAACCAATAAGAAAAATCACACAGTCGAATGGTAACAATCAAAGTCAACATCAACGGCATTCAAACTTTAATATTATTATAGTATTATATAAAAAGGTGTATTTGGTTTTTTCTTGATTACTACAATAATTTCTTAAATTACGATAATTTTCTTTATTTTATCTGTTGGCTAATATAAAATACAAAACAATTTTATTAATATATTTTAAGTATTTTGGTAGAAATTTTACTGTTAGTAAATACGTCATTATATACATACATACTAGATATTTTATGTGTGAAGAAAATGTGTGTGTATGTACATTGCGATAACTCTGTGTGTGTGTGTGTGTGTGTGTGTGTGTGTGTGTGTGTGTGTGTGTGTGTGTGTGTGTGTGTGTGTGTGTGTGTGTGTGTGTGTGTGTGAATAAAAAGAAAAATATATGTTAATTTTATGAGTGCAAATAATGATTTTGATGGCTATTAGCAATAAAACTAGTTAATCGTATACTTATATCACACCTCACAATCCAACGTTCTATTTTGCGAAAAATATATGTAACTGTCATATAATGCATAAAGAAAGCATGTGATGCAAATACAACATGTACGCATGTCGTATTTGCATTAATATATATTTGCACACCTTTATTTTGAAAAATTTGGATGAATAAAAAAAAAATACCATTGCAAATTTGCTGGGATAAAGAAAAATATATAAATTGATCACATGGAAACATATTTGTAGATTTGTAGCTCGCTTTGCTATTGGTAATACTTAAGCACGTGATTATTATTAAAATTATGTATTGTTACCTTGACAACTGTTGTAATTTCTATCAAAACAATGTAATCAGAACTAAAACATGCCGCTGCCTTTTATATTTTAGTTCAATAATGAATTAAGCAGACGGTTTTAAAATTATTTCAAAAAAGCAACATTATTTCAATTGCTGAATTTGCAAAAACAAGCAGATCTCATAGGAAAATTTTTACGATGCACGGCAAAATAGGATAAAGGGAATATCGCCTAAATAACTGCTTTCTACTTCTTCCAGTTACTGTCCCTGAAGACGATGCTTACCGGACTTTTAGCTAAAACAAACGGAAGCGTATATGAAAGCTAATGAATTGCCCTTTTTCCAGCAGACAATACAATGATTACTTAACCCTTTGTTTCTAGAACCCACTTAACCCTCTATTACACAACAAAAACTGTTCGCGAGCATTCCCAAGGACAGCACGCACACTGTGTTGCACGCGCATGCACGCACGCACACACACGCACACACACACATAAACACCAAAGCGGTTTTTAAGAAAGGTCAGTTGCCTTACCGTTCTTGCAATCATGGCTTGACCATCCGTCAAAGCTGTCTTGAGGTATCACACAGGCTTTCAACATTCACGGCATAAACTCCCAGAGCAAACACATACAATTCCTCTCCCACTTCGCCCGACATCTGATCCACTTTGGGACGATCCTGTTCCCTCGAGGCCCCTCTAGTGCCGATCATACACGCACACACACTTACACATAGACAGACAGACACACAGTAGAAAAGTGCCATTATTTTTAGTGTCTTGTAGGTTTAGAGATTGGCAACCTTCCAGTTGGGTTACGGTGACGTCATCTGGCCTCGCGACAACTTGCAGCTCCGCGCACACACACCGTCATGTTTTGTCTTGGTGAGACTCCTCCGGTGGGCCAGGGATTTTCTCTTGGAGACATAAATAAGTAAATGATTACATGGGGGAGTGGAAATATCAGTGATGGTGAACACACTAAAATATACTGGAAATTGGTTTTTATGAAAGCATTTGGCCCGGATTATGAAAGTAAATGGTGTGCCTTACTCATACACTAATATTACGTTTTAATAAATGGAATACTTACCGATACCTTTACAATTCCTTCAGGTATTCTTAAGATTTAAGTTCTCTACACAGGTATCTGTTTACCATAGGTACACACAACGGAGTTTAATCAAGGATACAGAGAATGTGAAATATTTGATAAGCAGAAAATATAAGAGCATTATATTAAGCACTAAATTATATTTTATTTATTTTTTGAGAATACGTTGTTAGTTCATCACGGACTGTGAATATGACACCGCCATCACCATCAGCACCAACATCCTTTCCGGAGTTTTCCAGATTAAATATTTTACTGATCTGCCTTTACGTATGGATAATAGTTTAATATTTTTTTAGAAATTATTTATCTAATTTTATTTTTACGTAACCCCGCAACTCTAACGAAAATATGAAACTTTTTGAAACCACTACAATTGAGCTTTTTAATCAGCGTACGATGTTCAAAAATATCTTTTAGTGGACTTTTAATTTTATTATTGTTAAAAAAATATAATAATAAAATTAATTATTTGTTTTTTTTTTTGTCAGATTTAATTTTAGAGGAAAGAATGTGGCAAAGTTTTCTTGTGTTTACACTCAGGCAAGGACTATATTTTCAGAACTGTGGAAGGAATACACAGATGATCCCTTTTTTGTTAATTGCACCAAGTATCCTGTTTTAATGATACCAGAGCAGTTATATTTCACTCTTTTCAATTCATCAAATGCATCTTTGCAAAGAAAATAAAGTAAAACAAGGCTTGTGATTGAATGAATAATATATAACTCTCAATATATAAAAGTATATAACTTTAAATTCATAATATAGACTGTTTATTTGACTTTCTATATCAAGAAATATGATTTTGGTTTTTGGCAAAGATATTTTAGTATTATGACTCTATTATAAAGAATACAACAGACTACTAGTCCTGTACATGTCCTACTGGTAGGACATGTACAGGATTTTGTAAAGGACGCGTGATAGAAATAACTTACCAGTGCAAACAAAGCTAGCTCTGTTCTACTGCGAAAATATTTCATTTGATGCACTTTAACTGTTAACAATGCAGTAATTAATAACGACAATGAGTATTAGAATATACGAAATTTTTAATAAATCTTAGGGCATAAATAATACAGCCCAGATTTTCTGGCCTCCACGTGCTCGCGTGTGTGTATGTGTGTGTGTGTTATTATTGTAATACATTAATAGGTAGCTGAATGGCTACCTATTAATGTATTGCCCCACAAGTTTTTATACCATCAAAGTAACTCGTCAAGTCCTCACTGATTATAAATGGTTATATTTCTAAAACTACTTCCGGGATAATAAACAACTAAACAGCATTGAGCAGACACAATAATCACGTGGACATTGTCTTTAACGTAACATACATTTACTGATTTATGATGTGATGGCTTTGATAATGCATTCTCCCCCCCCCGCAGCTTATTAAGTGTGTTTGGAAAGTGGAAGAATTTATACCTTGTCTGGGTCATACTCCCATACCAAGTATTGAAATGGGAAACAGAACACCTCGGAAGTTAAAGAATTACAGCTTTTCTTCATGAATAGCCAATCTGCGGCTCAACGTTTCTGGTTGAAGCTCGGGGAAGGTCGATACCTCTTGGCCTTGTCTGAAAATGACTTTTAATTGGTTACTATTTCTTTAAACTTGACAGATCACAATTTATTATTATTTTAATAATCCTTCAGGTGTTCTTTTGAAATACCCAGTATAGAGTGGATCGGGTTCAATCCACACGTTTTTGTTTTATATATATATATATATATATATATATATATATCTTCAGCTTCGAGCAATGGACTTGACTCCACCCAAGTCAGCAAACCGGAAGAGAAATACAAAGAGAAAGACAAATAAAGAACGCACATATAGACGCTATAATTTTGCATTCGTTTCTTTCGGATTCATGTCTCGGATGTATTTAAAGGTGTCTAATAACCTTGGGTTGTTTGGCTGATAGTAGATGGTCGTGAGTACAAAGACCACCTTTCATTAGATGCACGTTATTTTAAGAATTATATTCCACACTCGGTTGCTGCCACCCGCTATGGGAAAACGAGCCCAAGGCGACAAATTTCCCGACTCCAACTCTTGGCAGTTAGGGTCTTCCGACACATGCCGCCAATCCTTGACCTGTCAGCTCTAGTTACCTGCGACACGTCTAATAAGAACATCTATCGTAAGATACTTGGGGGGGGGGGGGATAGGGGGGGATTAGTCTGTTTATACCTTTCGTCACTAGAGGGCGTGATCAGCGTGAAGATGATGTATTTGTTTCTATGTATACAGTGCGATACTTTGTGTGCTTGCAGGAGATTTATTAGGAGGTGATGAAAGGTTATGTTCGCTCATAAAAAGGTTGTTAGCACCTTTTTTCTATTAAGGGAAATATCGTGAGAGCGAAAGGGTCCCCTAGTATTAAATGTTGTTTGAGATGCAGACTTCTTAGACATTAAACGGAGTTATTGGAGTTAATCCTCTGGTGGCGAAATTTAACTAATTCAATTATAACAATAAATTCAATAAATTATTTGTATTTCCGTGTATATTGTCTTTCTGTGTTAGAAAGCGCGATCCTGTATAATAAAAGCATCAACGGCTGTGTATATTTATTAGGGTTTTTTTTTTTTAAATTACATACTATAATAAATGCATATTTAGCATCTATAGGCATCCCTATATTCATCTCTTTATATTTCTTAATTCATATTTTTAATTTGTTTATGTTGTTACCTTAAGTCAAGAGATGGCAGCACAGTTTACCTTGTAAATTTCCTTCCCTCCCCGCCTGTGTTTCTTCTGCTGGTTACGATATCATCAAAATAGAGAATTAATTTTAGTTGTTTTTTTTTTGGGTCGTTAAATAAATCAAAGAATGTATATTTATGCCATTCTAAGTAGATTTCTGAACTAAATTTAGAAACGGCAAGCAGTTTATAAATTGAGTCTTACTACCAGTGCTAAATTGAGACTTATTTTTGTCTAAGTTCTCAATCATTTGCTTGTTTTATTTCCATTTTCACCACCTGGTCGGCATTTTTGTCTTACACCCTTAGCATCGTTCAGACGTATCACCCCCTAGTAAATATAGCACGAAAAACATTTTTTTCCCTTCTTCCGTCTTTCCTCTCCTCCTCTTTCTCTTCGTTCCTACTGTCGAGTAAGTTTAGATTGACACGAAGCTCATGATTTAAGACAGTGCCGTTCATTATCCGCTTGTGACATTTGCTGTCTGTCATTCTAGAATCCGAATCAGTTCACGATAAAATTTCAACACGCATTCCACTCTCTGGAAAAACAATTTAGAACAAGTTTAGCACATTACATCTCATAATGCAAGTTTTGGGAACGCATTAGCACAGTTTAACTAGTTTTTCGATATATAAAAAGCAACAGAACTTAAAAGTATTGTTAGCACATAGAACTGTTTATCACGTGCTATAAACAATATATGACATCCATCATGCGCACAACAGCATGAAATATACATCATTTTCACTAGAGACAAACTGCATACCACGTGAGCATTTTCGCGAGCTGCTATTAACAGTACTTGAGAAATAGACAAGTCTGACAGACCAATTGGTGAAGCATGTTTCAGCACGTGATTATTTGTTTAGAATAGTCCATTTATAAACTGTAGTTATTTTTACATATCCTTCATATTAACCTGAGTGAGTCGTTCAATGCGGGTAACACTTATAGTTGACTCCCTGCGCTTCCATCTCAGTCTGGTGTCACTGATTGTTGACCTGGGATGGCCAATTTGTCAACAATTTGACGAACAGATAGGCCTGCAACGTGACATCCTATCACAGCGCCTTTTTTTCAAACTCCGTCAGTTCCCTCCTTGCCGCAATTTCACCCGGACACAGTTGCACTGACTTGGGAGCATCATGTTCCTCCAAATCATGTGACTAACAAACACGTGACTCGTTATGTGGCACTATGCACCTTCCCCTTGGAGGGTGTCCACTGACTTTTTTCCAAGCAGTGTATATTCAGTGGATGCATTTACTTAACAATGCGAAACAAACATTTGCCGACACATACACACGCCAGTAAAGCCAGCTGCACGGATCTGTTAGTTCTTTCAACCATGGCATATTCTTAAGCATCGAAACTTCCCATTTATATTCTTCCGTTGACAAGAAATAGTATAGGAACCAACTGATAAACATTATTCAGACTACAAAATCTAACATAAAGTTTCGCAGTCAATATCGACCAAAAAAATAATTTACATTTTTACATTTTTAAATTAAACATGAAACAGTAAAAAAAAAATTAAACATGGAAAAAAATATTGTTTATTATCGATAAAATTATACAGTTTAGTATTATTCAAAATCACTTTAAAATAAAATCCATTATCATAACCCCAATGATGTTCTCAAATAAAAACTATAACAAATGTTATGTTTTTAATTGTAATGTCCAAATATTTAAAGAGACGGAGTAAACACGATAAGCACTACGAACACTCTACTACTGGCGCAAACTGCATATGAACAACAGTGGAACTGCGCGACGGACAGTGCCGCATTACGTTAATAGCTCGCATCTCACTACGAGACGTGCATATGCTTGCGCGTGAAGCAATATGACACTGTAGTAAACACAGTGCCGCTAGCGAACTTCGCCCTCCTAAGTGCCAAAAGATGGATTTTTATTATTTTTTATACAAAATAAGAGAATTGTATAGGATTGTTGACGATAAAATTAAATATTACAAGCAAATATAAATAAATTAATAAATATATTTATATATCGAGGAAAATTGAGGGTGCTGCAGTTCCTATGCACGAGCCACCCGTGGGTATAATAAGTATATCATAAACTGATGATGAACTTATAAAAGTCATGAAACACCCTACAATCGGTTTTCATCGTCTTACTGTTAGGCTTAATGACCTATCATGGTCAAATAACTTGGCTTCATTGAGAGATAATTGATACAGAGATAAGGATGTTAATCCTATTTGCATAGTGTATTACTATCAAGTGCGTGTATTCTCTGGTCGGTTCATCACCAACCAAAAGGTGATTGTCATCGACGACTGAGCCACTGAGACTCCTTTAAGTTCTCTTAATCAATGATAAATTAAACAAAAAACTGCTAACGCCTTTTATTCCCCAGTGGGAGAGGGCGAGGCCATTTAGCAACCACTTTCAAAACCATTGGTCAACTAGCCTCTTCCCTTAGCTAAACACAGAAAAGCTGGCTCAAGACTCTCATTGATATCTGAGGAGGAGAGGATGGCAGACAACTGCCGCCATCTCATTGTCCCTAAACCTAATACCATATATTATTATCCGAAATAGTATCAGTTCTATGGTCGACTTTCTTGAGTTTACGGGATGAAAAAAAACTCACTTCCTCGTGCCAGAGATCGACAAACTCGAGAATTAGTTTTATAAAAAGTTTCTCTAGTGGGCGACTAGAATCGAACTTATGGATGCAAACGCCATTTTTACACACGGTCTTAAGTGATAAAAATTAAATATAATAAATAAATAAAATGAATTATTTTAATTATAATAAATAAATTGAATAAATGAAATAAATAAATTTTAAAAACCATATGAAAATCAAACTCAAAGCTACCAGTGAACCAGCACTTTTAGTGGAGATATTATGGATGACAAGTAGCGCCATCTCGTGATTTACTGAAGAACTTTACTATGCTATAGATCGACTATCGTTGAAAACAGTTGAACATATTACAAAAAAAAAAAAAAATCAACAAATATAGCAGAAATTTAACAAAGCTAATCGACATTCTCGTTAATGGTTTTGTGTCCTCTCTCTCTCTCTCTCTCTCTCTCTCTCTCTATTGGAAGGGCATTGTATACAAAGAATGATCCTGCAAGGACCGATATTTTAATCATGTGTCTTCCGATTAAGGGAATGCACGTAGGTGGATGAAAAACGGAAATGAAAGACAATAAATATGCAAATTTTCAGCTTTTAAGTATCCATTAAGATTTTCACTAATTAAAAAAAGGGGAATTGTGTAAAGCGATCGTGTCAGAGAGAGTCACTTCCCAGAAATGACTCATAAAACGAGCAGTCCTAGTCTATGGTAGAACTGCGTTATTTTGTGAAGGATAGGTTGTTATAGCGATGATATATTTAGCTTTGGGAGTTACCGTAGCAACTTCCAGATGCTTTGCCATCCGGTTTTGGTCATCTAATTGTTTGTTGAAACTGTCATCAGGAGGCATGAAGCTTACAGGTCGCTTCCGTAACTGTTTTATCGAAGCTTTATTTCAGTAGGTGGTGGTCTGTTTTAGTCGGTAGAAAAACAGTAGGAGGATTCTTAAATTACAAACATCTACTTTAATACGATTAAGTCTAAAATTATCATATGGGATGATAAACAATGAAGATTATCCAATAAACATTGTACTTGTGTCGTATATTTCCGATATTTTTTTTTACTTTTAATTGTTGACTTAACAATGAAAAACTTTCGAAGTTTGGATTTCTGAATAAATTTATAATTTTCGTCAAAAGCCTTCCATACGACATCATGAAGAAGACGCCCAGATTCCCCCCCCCCTTTTTTTATTGTTACGTAGGCTGATGCTATTTCTAGAAATTGAATGTCTTTCTCTTACATAGCTTCCCATTTTGTTTGATATAAAGCGATGTTGAAAATAGCTTTTTTGTTGTTCTTGTTTACGTCATGGCAATGTACACTGCATTGACAAAATATGGGTGTCCAGTTTTATTATATAATTATATGTATTTATGTGGAATATTAGCTACCTTTTGATGATTTTGCATCGTTTAAAGTTTTATGTTTTATATTACAAAACTCTTCAAAACTCTTTGCTTCCAAATATAATATGACTGCATAATTTTTCTTAAAAAAAAAAAAAAAAAAAAAAAAAAAAAAAAAAAACGCCACAGAGGTTCAAATTACGTCATCATGTATTTTGAAGTGCCTATTTTGTTCTTAATGATGTAATTTAATTGCATATTTCCTTTTTTTTTGCGTTTACGTTTATACTTCTTGGCAGCTTGACTTGTATATTTCACGAGAGCATGACGTCACATCCATTATATATGACAACAAAGAAACAAAATGATTTTTATGTCTAACAGATACCCTTGAGCAAAATCTGCATCTGTCATCACATACTTTCTTAGCTCTTGATTTGTTTATTTGTTTACTTATACTTCTTTACTTTGTTTTCTTAACTATTTACATCTTTATGTGCTTAATTACCCTAATCTGAATATAGTATTCAGTTTTTCAAACCAACAGTCTAGACATTAAGCTAAACCGGATGTGATGTCATAGAAACATTACGTCACATCCGTATCAAGAGAAACCGGGAACTTTTTTTGTCTTGAAATTTTTTGAAATATTAGCCCATGCGTGGCTAGACCAAATTTAGCAGTTCTCCCCAGATTGGACTGCTGATTTCAATGCCGATTGAGATCCAGTGAAGTACACTACAGCCATCCTCGTGATTCTTGAATATGCTTTGCCTTGTGACAGGATGGACTATCTTGCTGGAAGTGACTATTATCATACGGATAATCTGCGAGCATGAAGGGTCAATCAAGTCAACTATAATATTCGGGAAAGCCGTGGTATTTAGACATCGTTCTTCCGATATCAAACGGCGTTCGCTGGATTGGTTGGTTGAGCGGAGATTGTTTCCATTCTTTAAATAGTAGGTTGTGGGTTCGAATCCCGCCGTGATAATGGATTTTTGTGATATTTGGTCTCTAGAGCAGGGGGACCTTGTACAATCTTTCTTCGGTGAATAAATAAATAAAAAAAAAGCGCTTCCGCTATCTGGATGTCTCTGATTGTTGTGCCATTGTACACTAGACATTTCTGTGTTCAAGGCCGTAGTTTCTGTGATATGTGCGTTTGCACTTCTGAGGTGACCATCGTATCACGCTCAAAGTCACTCTGGTCTCGTTGTTAGCTAATTTTCTTGCTGAAATGTTTCCAAACGCACATATAAGGATGATTTCCTAATAAAAAATTAGGAAATCATCCTTAAAATCGGAATCCTCATATACAGTACACAGCCAGAGAACTCTGAAGTTCTATGAATAATAAATAAATAAATAAATAGCCCTTCCAAAGTATCGGTGTACTGTTGTCTTCATCCCTTGCGTGAATTATTATATATAAAAAGACATACTTAGGAAACCCTAGAAAGCTACATAAATAATATTACTATCAAAACCACCCAAGGCGCAACTTTTTACTTGTACATTGTTTTCATTTATATTGAGGATATGATAAAAAATGGGGAGATATTTGTAGCATCAGAAACAATAACAAATGTAGAGAGTTAATAAAACCTTTTAGCTGATGGTTAGGTTATAAAACATACAGCTTCCATCTATCATTCCAATTTAGGAAATTATAAACCCCCCCCCCCCAAAAAAAAAATATTAAAATAATATAACAGAAAAATTTCTGTAACTAAAATTCATACTATTAAAGGATACATATCCTATAAAGATAAAATAAGTTGTGGATGAATAAAATTTTAATAAATATCACATTCCGGATATTTAGGCAGTAAAATCTTATGTCTTATCATGATGCTGAGCTTCCGTAGCTCGGTCAGTTTCGATGATGCCCTTTTGGTCGGAAAGACCTGAATTCGAACCCATCTAGGACGCGAAGAACTTTTATCAGAGCTTTACAGCTGAAGGTGACAATCAGACAAAGCCAAAAACTGTTGTTTTTGGCTTTATCTGATTGTCACTTGACAGACAAAAATGCATTTACAGCCAGTGGCATTATACTGGTTTCGCAAGATAGGACTTTACTTGTCCGTATACGCCTCATAGCCTTTGTATCATTATCGTAAGCTAAATAAATAAATTCTAATGCTAGATATAAATGACCAAGAATGTTGGAAATAATTCAGATTATACCGCGGGGGGGGGTGGCAGAAAAAAGTTACATTTTATAAAGAAAAATGGCCATTAGCATCTTATTAAATAATCAAATTGCCGGCAAAGGATAGAATCAAAAGACACTCAGCGAAGTAGAAGTTCTTGAAGTGCAAAGGGCTGAACATGATAAAACAGAGCAAGAACATGAGTATAAGAAGACAGAAAATGATGAAAAGAACTTCGAGGGAGAGAGTAACTTGAGAGAGGGAAAGAAAGAGAGAGAGAGAGAGAGAGAGAGAGAAATTGAAAGAATTCTAACGTGGAGAGGGAAGAATGAAGGGAGCCGAGAGAAAGGAACTAAGATAAGACGGAAGAACCAAATAAATACAAGAAAGTAGAAGCAAAATGGCATGCTTTTAATCGTCTTAGTTGGTTAATTTTAAGTAAACTAAAAGAAATAAATGAATACATCAGATAAATTGAATCTGATCATAGAGACACATATAAAATCTAGTTCGTAAAATCCACTCACATTAAAACATCACATAAACCTACCAGAAGTCCAAGCTTGTGAGTCACCATCACTCGACAGTGAGGAGGATGCGAATGAGGAGGAAGACGAAGATCACGTTTTTCTTCCATTTCCACAAGAGCGAACCATGCAACAGGGAGACCGAAGGAAGAACTTTCTCGCTGCTAGCAAACGGACGAAAGCGGCTGTTTCTAAGGGGGGACCCACTAAGAATGTGTAGGGATGAAGTAAACGGTCAAGAGCGTTAGCATGGCAAAGGCACGTGACTGGCCCAGACTGTGGGTGTCTTTGTGCACGAACAGGGGAGGGGAAAAAGTGATCCCGTATCTAGAACGCGCATCCTATTCGCTAATCACGTGTTTGTCGTTGACGTTCGTGTGTTTATTTGCTCTTAGAGTTGACTGTAAGGATTCCTTGTTACAGACTGATTCATGTACATCCTATTTATTGCATGTTTCCGGAGATTTAGTTGAAGCCTAGAAAGAAATCTCAACGCAAATCCCATCTGTCGACAAATTGCCGAACTAATGCACTTGTAGCCGGCTTGGTAGTTTATTATTCTTGCATTGATGGAGAAGGGAAAATTCGAGTATTTGTAGGAATCACTAGTTTATTGCGTAGGTGACGAAATAATGTCACTGATTTCACAGAGATTTAAAAAAAATCTATAGCTCTAAGAATCTCTGTAAAACATATCAATAAAAATTAGATAAACTATTAACAAATATTTGCGAAATAAAAGTCTGAATCTTCCCAAAAAATATTGGGTCTAGGGTTTACCGCACTAGCTAAAGAAATATTGTTTTTTAAATCAAAAGCATATTATATTATTTCATATTTCTATCTATTTTATTAATCTATCTTTCCTTTTCGTTCTTTAGACCAAAGCAAACAATTGAAATATAAAAACTAATTAGTTGTACTTATCAAAATGAGTACAATATCTATTAGATTTGCTTCCTCTATCAATTTTCTTCACTCTTGGACGGCATTTATCGAAATCTGGTATGTTTTGGATTAGTCATACTATTTCACTTTTAGTATAGTTTCAACAGACAAACTATACGAAAGTATATGTTAATGATGACAATAAATAAACTGTTGTTGGCTCTAAGATTTACAGCCACCAATAAAAAAGTTGTAACAATAAAATGACGTCACTATGAAATCGCTTCTGATTGTCGTTGATAATTTCATTTTTCTAATTGTCTTTGCTTAGATTTAACCAATTAATTAAATCAACGATGTTTTAGGAGAAAGTAACTTAGTTCAATTAAAATTTCTATCATTGCATATAGAGTTGAGTTTTCTCCTAAAATATCGTTGAAGAGTATTTTATTGAAGATAGTAGAGACAATTTTTTAATACCAGACAATTATTGAATGTTACTAACTATTAATACAGAAAAATATACGCTAATCACTGCCTATGAATAAAACAAAATTCCTTTTGATAACAGTCTACTTCAATTGCATAATATTTGAATATTGCCACAGAAAGTTTACATTCAACGCATAAAATATGCAATTTGAAGCAGATCAAAATCTTCATTCTTAGATAAAGATTGCTTTTAGGCCGGGGAGATTTGAACCATTCTGTTTAATATGATAAAACATGCATGAACATTATGACATTATGGATGTCTTTTCCCACAACTGTCACAAAATATAATGAAAGATTTTGACGTTTGTTTCCACGCCTTGTCTAATTCCCTGTTGGAACAACGCCAGCGGAAAGGTAGAAGTATACAAGAATGATAGATCCCCAATGGTATTAAATAGATCGTGTCGTATAAGGGTAAAATGGTATACAATGTAAAATAATAAATCAACTTATCCAATTTGCTGCGAAATTAAAACTGGAATACCCTTTTAGCAGAACATCGATAGATATCCACATTATATCTTTATTTGTTCTAACAGCTACGATATGAATATTCGATATAGTTTCAATACTGAAAGTGTTATATTTTACACTTGGATGAATAAAGTGAATAAGACAATGTTTGTATTAAGTTGTTCATTGAGATTATATGTTCATACGTTTTCTAATGTATAGGCATGTGTATGATATACTGATAGCAAGTTGTATGTACGTCTTGCATAGCACATTCCAACTTGTTTTGTTTTTCAAATTAAGACTTGATCGTGCAATTGTAAGGGTGTGGCCCGTTCCTGTTTTTAAAGAAATGCAAAAAAAAAAAAGAGAGAGACAGATCCTGGAAAATGCATGACCTTATCTAGAAAACCTTTTTCCTTGAATCCAAATGATTCATTTGTTCTCGACTTAATACAAGATTTTCTGAATGTAGAAAGAGGGGAAAATTCAATACATATTTTATGTATGTAATAGATAATATGAAAGTATGGAGTTTGCATAAACAGAAATTTCTTTGAACTCTTCACTTGTCCCTCGATATCTTAATAAGTAAAGAGAATGCATTTAAGTATTCTGTAAAATTGTCTACCTGAAGTATTTTCAGGATGGAGAAACTCGTATCAAATAAATCACGTACTCATATATTTTTATATACCGGAATAAAGTCCAGATTACATGGGAACTCTTGCAATAGCCTTTCTAACCAAGAAGTAATTCAGAGCAATCAGTTTCATTCTCCTAGAGGGAGAGATTAGGAACCCCTCGTTGTCATATCGTGTTCAGCACTACCTGAGAATCAATCTGATCTTGGAAGTTTTTTCCCACTTGGTTAGACTATAATAAATTTAATTTAATCCTTTATCCAAGTGTAAGCAAACAAAGTTTGCACCTGAAGTATCTTCAGGACTGAGGCAACTCGTGGTAAAGGTGGACCAAGCTCTCATCACTCCTTGTCTTATTATCTCCCATAATGCAAAGCACATCTCCTTACGGACATGTATAATGCTATGCATTAAAGGAAAGGCCACTACCCAGACCAGTTTCGACCTTTATTGAGGTCTCGTCAGTGGGAGCCAAACCCAGAGGTGGCGATACTAAGGTGGAAGTAATGGAGAAGTCATATTTACCTATACGAGTTGCCAAAAGGTGTCTCATCTTATTATTAAAGTACTCTAGCGCAAACTTTGTTTGCTTGCAAACAAAGTTTGCGAGGATTAAACTAAATTTATTATAGTCTAACCAAGTGGGAAAAAACTTCCAAAATTTTTCCTAAATCCAGAGTTATTTAATAATAAGATGAGACACCTTTTGGCAACTCGTATAGGTAAATATGACTTCTCCATTACTTCCACCTTAGTATCATTACCCCTAGGTCTGGCTCCCACTGACAAGACCTCAATAAAGGTCGAAACCAGTCTGTATATTGCCCTTATCTTAATGCATAGCATTATACATGTCCGCAAGGAGATGTGCTTTGCATTATGGGAGATACTAAGACAAGGAGTGATGAGAGCTTGATCCACCTTTACCACGAGTTGCCTCAGTCCTAAAGATACTTCAGGCGCAAACTTTCTTTGCTTACACTTGGATAGGATTCAACTAAATTTATTATAATCAGTCTGATCTTTGAGCTATACTTTAATCTTTGGAAAAAACGTTTGTCATGAAGAGCCAGGGCAGAATAGGGAGGATGTGGGACCACGTCGATGTGTTCTTTAACAATAACACTGCTACTCACTGCCATGAATCAGGATATTGCTGTGGTTATTATACCATTACAATAAATCAACATGTGCCGATATTCTGGACACACATCATTCCGCGAATCTAAGGTTGCATCTAATCATATGGTTAGCTGATAGTTTGACCAGAAAATCCATGTTGTGCAACTTCATGTTAAAGAAATACCTCTCATGTTCTTTCTGTCCATCCTATTTTTTTTTTTTTTTTTTTTTTGGATGGTACTTTTCCTGGCGATGACTATTTGCAAACATTTTCAAATATCTCTGAAGCAGTTTTACCAAGCTAATGTGACGCAATAAAGCACTGAGCAATTGAACGAAAATAAATCTCAACAGCAACACTCAGTAGACTACTTAAAAATGAAACAATACCACAATAAAAAAATAATAAATAAAATACCGTACATTGGCAAATCTTTCTACCAAGTGCGTGCCCCTTGTGGCCAGTCCTGGAGCTATCAGGTAGCACTTCGTAACTACAATAAAACAACAAATTGCCGAATGTAAAAATCTGATAAAAATAAACTAAACTTCCTCCATCCCTATGAAATACTTTTCGATCATTAAGCTGGAAGCCTTTTTAATACTTTAAAGCGCTGAAATGTCTCTAAATCACTGGCTTTTTTTCTGATTCGGAAATGCATCTTTTCGGCATTACTTGTCAGTATTGCGGGAATGCTACCACTCACTGTCGAAAGTGACTTGATGCTCTTTTAAGGTGTGAAAATAATTAAAAAAATAATTTCCTATTTCCTTCTCGCAAGTCACTAAACTAGAGATTCAGTTATTTTTCTCTTCACTCACTTCCAAGTGACAGCTCTCTCTCTCTCTCTCTCTCTCTCTCTCTCTCTCTATATATATATATATATATATATATATATATATATATATATATACAGGGTGTTCGGGATAAATTTGACATATTTATAATTAATTATATTTTTCCGTAAGTTACATGTATTAACACACACTTCTCTTCATTTAAAAGTTTGGACCCTTCTTCATTCATATACAAGATGTCAGAAAGGATGGATAGCTGGAACCCACCTGAATCATGGAAGAGAATAACTTGTATCATGATGATTCGTGCCCGCCATCAAAATAAGGATAATACGACTGCTGCCCAATGCTCCCTGAATACAGTAAAAACAATTAGGCATGAACTAGAGACTTGCAATGGTGACTACGAGGATGTAGAAAGAAGAAAGATCCCTAGCAGACGATCTGATTGCGTTCGTACAGCAGAATTCCTCGCAAATCTGCAGGAACAGGTGTTGAAGAACCCTGGCATTGGAATTCGGGCTTTGTTCGTGGAGTTGCTAACTGTAGTCAAGCCCTGGATAACAAGGGTAGCCAATGGTAGGCCGTATGTATGGCAGAAGGATTCGGCCCCTTGACACACCTCTGGGAAAAGTCAAAAATGGTTGTCTGAAAATTTCTACGACTTCACCAGTCCAAATGTTTGGCCTCCAAACTCCCCAGACCTTAACCCCATGGATTATTTTGTATGGGGCGCAGTTGAAAAAGACACCAATCGCACTTCCAGTAATACAAAAGCCCAGTTAATGGATAAAATTAAAACAGTTTTTGCGGCCCTTCCCAGGGAGACTGTAGCATCAGCTTGTTCGAGGTTCCGAAGCAGAAGTGAAGCTGTGATCGATGCTAATGGTGGTTATTTTGAGTAAATCTTGTTGATAGTATTGTAATTAACTCTGCCTGTAATGTTTTTTTGTCAATTCATTAAATTCATTAAATTTAATAGATACAAAGAAGATTTTCTTTTTCCTTACGAAACTGTCAAATTTATCCCGAACACCCTGTATATATACAGGGTGTTCGGGATAAATTTGACATATTTATAATTAATTATATTTTTCCGTAAGTTACATGTATTAACACACACTTCTCTTCATTTAAAAGTTTGAACCCTTCTTCATTCATATACAAGATGTCAGAAAGGATGGACAGCTGGAACCCACCTGAATCATGGAAGAGAATAACTTGTATCATGATGATTCGTGCCCGCCATCAAAATAAGGATATTACGACTGCTGCCCAATGCTCCCTGAATACAGTAAAAACAATCAGGCATGAACTAGAGACTTGCAATGGTGACTACGAGGATGTAGCAAGAAGAAAGATCCCTAGCAGACGATCTGATTGCGTTCGTACAGCAGAATTCCTCGCAAATCTGCAGGAACAGGTGTTGAAGAACCCTGGCATTGGAATTCGGGCTTTGTTCGTGGAGTTGCTAACTGTAGTCAAGCCCTGGATAACAAGGGTAGCCAATGGTAGGCCGTATGTATGGCAGCAGGATTCGGCCCCTTGCCACACCTCTGGGAAAAGTCAAAAATGGTTGTCTGAAAATTTCTACGACTTCACCAGTCCAAATGTTTGGCCTCCAAACTCCCCAGACCTTAACCCCATGGTTTATTTTGTATGGGGCGCAGTTGAAAAAGACACCAATCGCACTTCCAGTAATACAAAAGCCCAGTTAATGGATAAAATTAAAACAGTTTTTGCGGCCCTTCCCAGGGAGACTGTAGCATCAGCTTGTTCGAGGTTCCGAAGCAGAATTGAAGCTGTGATCGATGCTAATGGTGGTTATTTTGAGTAAATCTTGTTGATAGTATTGTAATTAACTCTGCCTGTAATGTTTTTTTGTCAATTCATTAAATTTAATAGATACAAAGAAGATTTTCTTTTTCCTTACGAAACTGTCAAATTTATCCCGAACACCCTGTATATATATAATATATATATATAATATATAATATATATATAAAAGAGTCACAAAGTATGCGGGGAAAAATCTACAGACATCTTCCGTTGCAGTGACGAAATAGAGAGAAAAATTGTGGAATCGAGAGAAATCTTCTTCAATCCTGTTCATCTAAATAACAACTTAAGCTACAACCTCCCAGATAGTCATTCAGCTGTAATCATGTACTGGCGTTCACGTGATGCAGCAAGCACGCACTCTCCCAACAATGCAACAAATGAAAGAACAGCTTCAAATACAACTACAACGTTTTCATGCTAATTATGTATAAATACTGTCTATGTTGTTCATAGTTTTTTAACCATCAATATTTAGTGTTTTTTCTTTTATAATGTCACCTGAAGAAGGCTGTTACAGGCCGAAACTAGTAGTGTGTTTATATTAAAACTTTTTTAATTAAATCTCGGTTCTAGTCATTCAATTTTTTTCATAAAACTATGTATGTTAACCGAGTCAATGATCATTCTGTCATATATATATATATATATATATATAATCACTAATCTTAATATTTACCCTTAATGCAAAGCACATCTCCTGGAGGAGACGTATGATGCTTTGTATTAAAGGCAAGGGGCCACTTCCCAGACCGGTTTCGACCTTTATTGAGGTGTATTTAAGTAAAGATCTCTCTAAAAATTAGGACGATCCCTAAACCACTCCATAGTGACCGAAAGACCGTCAAACTCAGCGTTGTTCCACTCAGTGACAGGCTCACCCCGTCATCGAGAAGAACTTCTCAGCGTTGGCTCTACCCAGTGGCAAGCTCACCCCACCACCAGCCAGAGCCATAATCTCAGCGGCGGCCCTACTCAGAGACAGGCAAAAACCTATCCCCAAGCAGAGCCTCTCAAAGCCAGCCCCCACCAGTTTCGACCCCTATCGAAGTCTCATCAGTGGAAACCAGGCTAGAAATACCAAGATTTTAGTAATACAGAGCTTATAAGTATTTTACCAAAACAAGTTACCATAAGGTGTTTTAACCTTATTAAATATATATATATATATATATATATATATATATATATATATATATAGGGAAGCGGAACATGTAGTGGATTCAATGCAAGTAATCACAAAGCTTAATTGTTGAGGGGGAAACGATTTTACCACTGTTCTGTATTATATGATACGGATAGCTTTAAGAGGAGTTTTGAGTCACTGGTTTCGTAAGGTTTTACTATATCAATTTCTTCTTTTTTAAATGTTTCACAAATGCCACAACATTTATCAATTTTATTTCCTTCTCCTCCCTAAATGAGTCTATATATAAAAGTAAAATTTTATTTTAGTGAAAAACTTTTTCGAGTTTAGCAGAGAATTCAAAAATTTCATATATATTCAATAATAATAATAATAAATGTTATGATAAAGATGCCGACAGTATCTGTTTCCAAATGCATCTATTAATGATTGCCGATCATTTTCAGAGTTAGTTTGCTTATGATTGTGTTTATCACATCTGTGATGTGAATATTTTGTATTTCGGAAATGGCAATTCATCCGTCTTAGATGGCAACAGGGGGGGGGGGGTATATGTTTTCTTTCCGGTAACTGGGATTTCCTTTCAAACAACCCGACAAACTTCATAGAAACAATTCAAGACTGGCAGATACAACTACACGCTTTACATTCTTCATCACAGTTATGATATTTCAAGATCACAAAGATTTCAAATTCATTTTCCCCCCGGATTTTTATGTTTAATTATCTAAAGTTCATAAGCCTGGTATTCCATTAACTCTATAATGGAAGATTTGCTTTTAATCTTCTTGAAGAATATAAGTCTTATATTAAATATCATAATCCTGAACAGTCTCTACTTGATGAGAAAGCTATCTCCACTAAACAAAGAGCTCACTGGAACAAGACAAGAGTAAAAGTCATTTCTTCATATAACGTCTTCTTTTTTTTTTAAAGAAATGTGTTGAAATTACTCCATTGGCCTAACTTAAATTGATCTACAGATATGACGGTCTATCCCCTTTACAGGATATAGTAATTTTTAAATCTGTTAATTTTTCTGAACTTGTTCTCATATATATATTATGTATCTCGGGTAATCGGGCAAATATTTCCGATGTTTGGAACATCTATTGGATTGAGATTAGACTCCGTGCTGGCGATTCTTTAAACCACGTGTCCATAATCATTGTGTGATGGAGCCACATCGTGCCGAAAAATTTACATATGAGCTGGTGTCATAAAATTACCACAATGTGCATGACTACACTGTCCAAAACATCATTATGGGAGCCACGAAGCAGAACTTGTCATCCCACAGAACCAGTTTCTGTATATATTATTGATTGTACAATGCCAATCACTAATGTATATTCTGTTGCTTTAAAAAATTTCATAAATAGCAGCTCCTTCTTGAAAATAATATATATATATATTAGGATAACCAAGTTATTTAATAAACTTAGTTATTTTAACTCCTAATCCCAAGTATGCAAACAGTTAAGTATGCACCTGAAACGTAGTTCAAGTTTAAAGATGGTACAACACCAGGGCAACTCATTGTAAAGGTGGGTAAAGCGCTGATCATTATTCTTAGTATTTTCCCAAGTGTAAAGCACATCTCACTAGAAGATATATATTGCAATGCATTATGGGTGGGGTCACTACCTAGACCGGTTTCAACCTTTTTTGAGGTCTCCTCAGTGAGTAGCTAAACCCTAAATACCAAGGTTATAGTAATACGGAGCTTTATCAACTTTACCTATAGAAGTTGCAACAAGGTGTTTTTATTTTTAATAAAAATCTCTGGAGGAGATATAGATGTAATAAATTTTTTACCTTGGGTCTAGCTACTCACTGAGGAGACCTCAAAAAAGGTTGAAACCGGTCTGGGTAGTGACCCCACCCATAATGCATTGCAGTATACATCTTCTAGTGAGATGTGCTTTACATTATGGGAAAATACTAAGAATAGTGATCAGATCTTTACCCACCTTTGCAATGAGTTGCCCTGGTATTGTATCATCTTTAGATTTGAACTTTGTTTCAGGCGCAAACTTAATTGTTTGCATACTTGGGATTAGGAGTTAAAATAACCAAGTTTATAAAATAACTTGGTTATCCTAATATACAATATCTCCAAGTTAAAAAATTTATTACACGTATATATATGAGCGTGTGTTGTATACGTTTATGCAAATTCCGTGTGGCTAATATTAAGTAGTTCACAACTGGCTGTTCATATAGAGAAAATAAAATTCAGCAAAGAGACATTGTATTTAATTAAATCTAAATAATGCTCCTTCAGTAAAACAATGAATTAAATTAATTTAAATAAAAATAAACAAGCATTATGTAATCGTCTCATAACGGCTTCCTATCATGCTGCAGTTTTCCCCATCTTCCAAGTTCGGTCGAAGGCCATTTTTTTTCCTCCCTAGTGGGAGATATATGAAATAAACATTGAAATGCCCTCTGGTGTCATGATATAAAAACAAAGTTTCGAAAAAAGATATTTATAGTTGTAAATTAATTATCGGAATATATACAAATAAAATTACATCTGATTGGCCAACTTTTCTTATAAATGGAAATTATTTGTTTGGAATCCCATGATATTCAGCACCTAAGCTCATAGTTGAAGAATTCTTTTATATTATGACCATTTTTTTACGTTTATGATAAATGTACTGTTTGGGAATTAGCCAGAATGAAACAGAAGACAATCAAAAAATCATATCTTAAGAAAGAAGACCGAAACAGTCCCAGACAAGGAGTACGATCCTTGTTATCTGAGGCTCCTTAGGTAAAGCAGGGCGGTGACAGAATACTCTTCGGACGCCACGCTCCACATTTACATTGGATGCGAGCCAAAAGTTATGTTTAACTGCAGTATTATGTCCGCACTTTGCTACATGATGTTCAGCCCTAAGCTATCTGCAGTGTTGATGGCGCTATTAGCCAGGTCAAGAGCAAAACAAACTTCCATCGAAAGAAACCTAAAATATAAACAAAAGAATAGCACGTTTGGATTATCTGATAAATCGTTCTTCGAGATATTATAAATCGTGACAGTTCTTCTACGGAAAAGGACAAAAACTTCGTCTTAAAAGTGAATATTTGATCAGGTGGTTTTGAATCATTTGCAAAGCTAGATTTAATACTTGATTGTTTTGATTTCGAGTTCTTTATTCCTCTAGAAAATTACATACTTTTTTTTGTTTGCAGACATTATCGATAATCAAAGAAAACAGCATCTGGTGTGTTCTCTCCATTTAATTTTGTAAGTGAAGATTAACAAGAAAAAGTAAAAGAAAAAGAAAGTTTATTTTCAGGACGATGAAAAGGTGAAAGATCAGGTGTTAAGTTGATGTTTATGTGTGCAAGAAAATGTGTATTTATACATCCATTTATTTAGAAACTTTAATGGGTTCGTTGGCCCCTAGAAGAAAAAGGATGAAGATACCTTCTTATTGTGTTTCCTTCACAATTTATGTTCAACAGTTCAAAGTTCAAGTGCGGGAAATAGACGACGGTTCTTTTCTTTCCGAATTTTGCCCCTAGGTTACAGAATCTCTTTGCTTTTATTAGAATAGATGATCGTGCTTCACTAATTAAGAAAAAGTACAAAATAGTCTGGAAAGTAAATGTATCAACAACACGCTGGTCTGTAAGCTAAATCATCAGTATTGGAAAACGTAAAATTAGATAAATAGGCTTAAATGTGTAAGAGAATGTAGACTCGGAGCTAACGTTAATAAAATTGAAAATCAATCTTGACTTAAAGAGAAAAAAAAAGTTTAATTTTTAAATAATCTTTTTTGTAATTACCTATGATCAATGAAAAGTTATTAAAGTAAGTGCTATCAAATTTATGAAAAGGTGTGATTGTTCGTACGATAACTAAAGATCAAAATCTGTGGATTTTTTTGTAGCAGTATATACTTAACATGGCAAGTTAACAATGCGAACTTTTAATAGTTAGTTTTCAAAATTTTGAATTATCTTTAATTAAATTTCAAAGAAAATAATAAACGTTAAGATTCTACATAAGTAGAAAAAAAGGCAGAGAATAAATCTGGTAGTATTTAAACTTACTTGATTTGTAAACTTGAATTGTAACCCTGATTTTTTGATTTTAAATCTGTCTCGTTTCAAGGTATTTCCCGACATTTTGAACGAACCTCCCTTCAAGTGTCATGAGAGTATTTGCCAAGACCTTTCGGACAAACTGATGACGAAATGGTTACCTTGGTAATTTGTGACGTCATCATAACGTTTCAAAGGAAAGAGAATATAACTTTTGTAAAAAAATTAATTTGGAGGGGAAAACCGTTCTTGCTAAAGTAACTTATTTGTTTAAGAGAGTTTGTACGTGAATAAATTTGATTTATATAAAACTGTAGAGTATGACGATATTTTTGAAAATTGTATTAAAGACTAGGGGGCTTCGCTGGTTAGTCAGTTATAGTCCATGGGGCCTACAACTAACTCAGCGGTTCGTCAAAAAAAGACGTGGCTTGCTTTACAGTTCCTGCGGAAGACTGCTGCATGACTTGATCACACACACTTTATTAAATCTTCTTCCTTTTTAAGTATCATCATCCCAAAATGATCAGGAATTTCATTTTATTATCCCCATATTTTCAACAAAGGCAATTCACGCACCACCTAGCAAGAAAAAATATAATTCATTCCTGGAGTACTAATATATATATAATAAATATAATAATAAAATAAAGGTGTTACTACTAATTTCATTAGAACATTTAAAATTATTAATAAATTATTTTTTAGAGAGGGTATTTAATATACTAAATGCATTTTACGATTTAGTGCATAAAGATTAATTTTATATAATAAAATTTACACTTAAAGGAATAGAGAAACCTGCACTATAATATTTGATATTAATTGCAAAGATGTTCCATTATGAGTTGCTTTCAATGGCCAAATCACACAGAAATACATGAAACTGGCATTTCTAATATTTTTTAATTAAACCTTTTATTCTGCCTTCACAAAAATGTATTATTTAGTAAAGAAGTTATAAAAGAAGTGTAAATTTTTTTTAATAAATAAAATCACGAATTTAACATCACTAAAAGAAACTATTGTTTTAGTTAACATTTTCATTGCCTCGTTAAAATAGGAAAGCCAGGGGAAGCAAATGTTGAATCCTGGAACTATCTACAATTATTCTCCTTAGGTTGGTGACGCATGCACAAATGCACAGTTTTAGAACCATATATCAGGAGTTATGTACCCACATCCCTAGTTTGGCGTATGAAGTCAATAGCATGACAGAATTAGTATATTGTATAGGAAAAGATGAAAGATAGCTATGAAGAGAAAGGAATTTATTTCTTTTAAATTTTTTACTACTTTTTATTAAAGGATTGAAAAAAATTAAACTTTATGCATTAAATCATAAAGAATGTTTAATATATTAAATAATATCTTTACAAAAAAATAATTAATTAATAATGAAATTAGAAACTACACCTTTATTTTATTACTATATATATTATATATATATTAGTGCTGAAAGTGATGAATTTGTTCTTGCTAGTCGGCGCAAGAAATTAATTTTTTCATTGATTTTTGATTGATATCTGGTGGTTCAAGAAACAAGAAATAAGAATGCAGACAAATGGCTTACACTTCTTGAATTTCATCGAAGAGCAACTGGACTAATATATATATATATATATATATATATATATATATATATATATATATATATATATATATATATATATATATATATATATATATATATATATAATTAATATATATTAATAATTATATATATAATTAATATATATAATTATATATATAATTAATATATATATATAATTATATATATATATGTTAAAGATACCAAGATATTTTAAACCTGGTTTTTCTCCATTTCGCAAGTAAGCAAACAGACAAACATGTCAAGTTTGCGCCTGCAAGTCTAGCTGACCCTGCACGTTGTGCAAGACCAAGGCAACTCATGGTAAAAAATAGAATAAGCTCTGATCACTAATCTTGATATTTACCCTTAATGCAAAGCACATCTCCTGGAGGAGATGTATGATGCTTTATATTAAAGGCAAGGGGCCACTACCTAGACCGGTTTCGACATTTATTGAGGTCTCATCAGCGGGAGCCAGGATAGAAATACCAAGATTTTAGTAATACAAAGGTCGTAATAAAACTTTATTTATTAATAAAGGTCGAAACCGGTCTGGGTAGTGGCCCCTTGCCTTTAATACAAAGGATCATACATCTCCTCCAGGAGATGTGCTTTGCATTAAGGGTAAATATCAAGATTAGTGATCAGAGCTTATTCTATTTTTTATCATGAGTTGCCTTGGTTTTGCACTACATGCAGGATCAGCTAGATTTGCAGGCGCAAACTTGACTTGTTTGTCTGTTTGCTTACTTGGGAAATGGAGTAAAACCAGGTTTAAAATAGCTTGGTATCTTTAACATTTATTATACCCAAGGTAAAATACTTTCTACACACACACACACACACGCACATATATATATAAATTTAGGTCGGAAAATTTAGCTTTTCTTTTACGAACATTGCTGTTTTTAAAGTGTAACTATTTTGCTTGTATAACAGTTGGAAAAATGTACGTAGAGTATTAACAAAATTAAAAAAGGTAATGCATAAAACAAAAATTTAACTAAGTTTATTTTTAAGAAAGTTTTCTATAAAATAAAAATAATTATACAGAAAAATAGAATTTTTTTCAAATGAACTTAGATATTCTAAACTTACAGTTGAGAGAATTGAGACACTTTAATGTCCTAAACCGATTAATTATTTATGACTTGTTGTGACTCTTTTAACAAACCCATGCAAAAAAAAAAAAAATGTTGGAAAAAAATACCATTATCAAATCTTTTTAATCTTCAGAGTCATTTGAATCGGTGTCCGAATCGCCATCATTTTCACTTAAAGTGATCACCGAAGGTTCGCATAATTCTTCCATAATTCCGTCTCTGTCCCAATATATATTTTCCAATGAGGTGACATGAGAGCAATATTTTCCCCAGTTTTGAACTGTAATACTTTCAATCGCCTGTTCTGAAAGCTTAAAAAGTTTCGATATGTCAATATCTCCAGTTACTTTGCGATGGCGAATGAAACTTTTCACTTCTACCCAAACATACTCAATAGCATTAATATCGCAATGATATGGTGGTAGCCTCAAAGCTAGAAATCCATGCGCTTTGAGCATCGTGTCGAATTTAAATAGTTTAGTTGTGGGCGAGTTTCTTTTGACCAAATTAAGCAATTCAATTTTTCGCATATCTGGGGAATGAGAAATGTTATTTGCAGAAAGCCAATCCATAAGAACGTGCTTCTTATTAGACCAATTTGGAACTTTGTTTAATCGAATAGAGTGATATGAAGCGTTATCAATTATAACAACAGCATTTTTAGGAAGGTTCTTAAAGTTCTTAAAAGAACTGGGCGATGGACTGAGTCCTTGACTCTTTATCCCGTCATCTGAATGAAGAAAATCTATGTGGATGGAGTGTTATTGAGCTAAAAAGCTCTAGTCATGGCTGGGTAACGGCAATAGCCGAGCCTCAGTTAAAACTTCATTGGCTACAGCATTGCCATTTGTTACCCTGGAAGTCCTAAAAAGGACTTTAAAATTGAATCTTCTTAGGAAGGTTTGGAATCTGGCTTATATATATAATATAACTTTACCTATACAAGTTGCTACAAGGTGTTTTTAATTTTAATAAGAATCTCTGGAGAAGATAGAGATGTAATTAATTTTTTAACTTGGAGATACTATATATTAGGGTTACCAAGTAATTTTATAAGCTTGGTTATTTAAGTCCTAATCCCAAGTAAAGAAACAGTAAAGTTTGCGTTCAATATACATTCCCGTGTACTCGATGCAGAGGAAGACCTCTGCATCGAGTACCTTTTGGATCGTCTGTTATATGTTATATATATCTTTATATGTTATATATGGTCTTTTCTTTAAGGCCACCATTTGCTTTTATTACTGCAACACTTATGGGGAAGTAGCATAAAACAAAATGTCGATGTCCGTAATGAATTTATGATATAATAATATAATATTACCATTCCCTGAATTTCTCTTCGTGTCTCATCAAATGACAGAAGTGCTCTATAGAAAGAAATGTTATGAAAACAGGAAAATAACCTTTATCCTTTGGTTATTAATCATTATAACACAAATATTACTTTTGTTGCTCGATTATATGGTGCAGTGTCAACTTGAAATACACAATTATTATTATTATTATTATTATTACTGAGACCTCTAGAGAGTTAAGGACTCATCGAGAGAGGCTATAAATCACCCTAACCAGCTATCATACCTTCCCTTAAATTCACTCACACTAGATGCACTTACTATCCCTAAGCGCAAATTATTTCACTCACTAACTGCTCTCTGGAAGAAAAACATAGTTCTTACCCTTTTCCTGCTGTGAACAAACTTAACTTCCATGTATGTCCGAAAAATTTCATCAGTTGATATCCTCTAACACCCATTCAAAAGTTTTTAGACCTCTATCATATCACTCCTCTTTCTCCTGTTCACTAGAGTCTGCAATCCACATACTTCCAATCTGTCCTCATAATCTTAATCCCATAATCCGGATATAATCTTTCGAACTCTTCTTTGCACCCTTTCCATAGCTAACTTTATCCCTTTGGAACCCAGGAGACCAAATCTGCGTGCAATAATCCAAGTGTGGTTTTATCAAAGCCATACAAAGAGGCAAAATGACTTTCTCATCCTTAGATGTCACGCTTCAGCATCAAAACTATCCTCTGAGGTTGAATTTGCAATTTTTGCTAATAGACCTTTGAACTTTAAATTTCTATCCACCAATACGCCAAGATCCCTTGCCTATTCGGTTTCTTGTAGCATAACCCCGGTAATATAATATGCCGCTGGAACTCTAATCACACCAAAGTGCAAAACTTTGCACTTACTAACATTAAACTGGTACCCATTTTCGTTTGCCCAAATTTCCAGTCTATTCAATCATTTTATAATTGCTGAATATCAGTAGCATCTCTGATTGTCCTACCTTTCTTCGCATCATCGGCAAACAATTGCACATCTGATGTTAGATCCTGCCTGATGTCATTAATGTATAGATTGAACAATAATGGCCCAAGGACTGAACTCTGAGGTACACCACTGGTCATCTTAAATCTGGTAGATTCACACCCACTGTATACCACTTTTTGATATCTGTCTGTCAACCATCCCCTGATCCAAGTCAAGAGTTTATATTCCAATCCCATATTCTCCAGTTTATGCAACTGCCTTTCGTGTGGTATCCTATCAAATGTCTTAGAAAAATTCAACATTATCATAGTGTATCCATTCCCTTTATCCAAAGCAGCCGTAACATTGTTATAAAATATGAGCAAATTGCTAAAGCATGACCTTCCTTTAGTAAACCAATGTTGGTCCCTGCAGAGTATAGCATGTTTGTCTACCCATTTATGTATGCGAATTCTTACCAACTTCTCTAAAATCTTCACTACCACACCAGAGATACTGATAGTCCGTAGCTAGACACATCATGTTTTGCACTACCCTTGTACAATGGAATTATCATACATTCCTTCCATTCCTATGGTATCATTCCTGAGATGAGACACAAGTTATACAAACATGCGAAAGGCGTAGCCAATTCGGCTGAACATTCCTTTAGCAAACGGGCTGGTATTCAATCTATCCCTATAGACAAATTCTGATCCAAATTATGCAACAGCCCTTCCACCTCATTGTCATGAATCTCTAACTGGTCATCTAATGTAGCAGTAGCACTGTGCGGCATGGTACATACACCTTGCTGATATATCTTAGCAAAGTGAACACTCATTAATTGAACAATCTCATTAGCTTCCGATACTCGAGTACCATCTACATTCAATATTCTTCCACATTCATTCTTTCTTTTGCTTGTAGCATAACGATAAAATCTTTTTGGATTGCCTTTAGCTTGCATAGCCAATTTCTTTTCATACTCTGTTTTAGCTTTCCTCACAATACTCGTTTTCTGGCCTGAGCTTTATATATTTCATAACTCCTCTCACTCTTATTCTCACGATATTCTTTCCACATCATCTCCTTCTTGTGGATCTCTTGCTTAATAAGGTTGCACATTCATTCCACTCCCAACTTATTTATTCTTAGACCACTAGGGGAAACATTCAGATATCGCCTTATTTAAGCACTTTTTTAAAGATTCCCGTGCACTGCTGACATTCGAGTAACTGATACCATGGGACCAAAGATAGTATTATTCTAAGTTGATCATAATTTCTAGCTTTGCAGTTCATCACGTAACCTGTGTTAATCGGAGGATCAATACAATTAGATACTTCCCTATAAAGTACAGATGATCACTGTCACAATTAATGGTAAAATAGCCATATTCTTGACAAAGACCCCTTCTGACCCTATGAGCAAATCCAACATTCTTTGACCTCGAGTTCCTTCTTTCACATCACATGCTGCTTGAGAAAGTTGTCTCGCAAAAAAATTGGCGATGCATTTCTTCGTCCCCTGCAACTGAGCCGCATGTCTGTAGCAACATCCCACCATATATTTCATTCTGTTAACCTCCACTTCACACCAGTTTTTGAGTCTATCTGGTGTTAACCTCCACTTCACACCAGATAGACTCAAAAACTCACCGCTACATGGGACATTTTTATAGTACGCCCACACTTTGTAGAGCGCTCCGCTTTGCTTTCTGCCAAGAATAATCGATTCATGCTGAAGGGGAGAAAGAAATGAAGGATGCGAATTGGTCGCCAACATGCGAAATCACGTGTTGTCTTGTCTGTCGCTGTACTAGTTTAAAAACTACAATGTTCGTAAACGAAAAGCTAAATTTTCCGACCTGTAATAATAAACAAACTCATCCCAAAAGTCGGATTGAATACCCTATTATCGGAATGGATTCTCCTTTTTTGTGATATGCGCAGAAGTGTCGAAGGGTCTCCAATCTATGGGCATACTATCATTGTTTTCTTGTGTTTCTACTCTAACTGGACTTAAATCATCTGATATAGTTAATAGCACTCCTGGTCTCTCCTATCTCTTCTGTCATTCCTAAAAATAGTATACCCATTACATTCGATCCAACTTACCATATCTGGTTCTGATAGCCAGGTTTCACTAATGCCAACAATCTTAGGCCACATCGTGTTCAATAAAGCAACGAACTCAACCCTTTGTTTTTAGTACTCCTGGCATTTGTGTATAGACAATAAATGACCACCTAGCCTATTCTTATAATTAGATATGCATTTTCAAATGCATCAAGCTATTTAATCCCATTATAGGTGACAACGACCTTATTATTAGGATGGCAATGTAGCCATCAGTTTTGAATGTTCCTGGAAAAGAAATCTGTGTTCAACAAATAACACACTTACTCAAAATGGAAATCCAAACCAAGAAGAAGACTTGGCAAAAGTCTTACAGACTCATTCAATATATTTTATTCCGAGATGTTAAGCTAAACTTCGATCCATCCGATTTAAAAAAAAATCGGATCGGATCGGATTTGTCAAGGGATAGAAAGAGGGCAAAATAATTCCTTTACATACAGGAGGATCTAATTCTATGATAGCGAATTATAGACCCTTCAGTATCTCAAAAAAGGTAGTAAAAGTAGTGGAAAAGTTGCGAAAAAGAGAATACAGGAATAGGTGGATAAGAATATGATACTCCATGAGGGAACAGAATGACTTTGTGAAGAGTCTGCCTTGTCTTAGTAATTAACTAATTTTTTATAATAGTGACAGTTGACTTAAATAAAGGAAATGGAGACAACGATGATCTTCTGGATTATGAAAGGCGTTTGACAGGATAACGCATGGAACTCTGTTTCCAAAACTGGAACAAATGGGAATGAATACGAAACTGGTGATTTGAATACAAATGATGGCTGATGGACAGATATCAGAAAGTAGTATATGATGGAGCAGGATCAAGGGAAAACACAAGTGAGTAGTGTGTGTGTGTGTGTCGTGAGGCTCTGTGCTTGGACCACTGCTGTTTAATTTGTACGCAACTGATACAGAAAATAATCTGAAGAGAGATGTTCAGTTGTTTGCTGATGATTCAAAATTGTGTAGGGAAATAGTTAATCATGGTGCTGATGTAGAGAGCATGCATAATAATTTAAAGAGTTGACAGCATGGGCAAATATAATGGGGGTCAATTTAATGCAGAAAATTGTAACGTTATGCATTTTGGGATAAAAGGAAGATTACAAACTGTGCACCACATTGAAGGAACTCTACTCCAGCAAATTGATGAAACAAGCATGTGGCGGCAGTAGTAGTAGTAGATAGAGTTGAAACTTAGTAGCCCTATTGCTAAGGTGGCCTGGGTAGCTCACAGGATTGCTTGTTTATTGAAGAACACACTAACAAACATCGTTAAAGAAGGAAATTATCATTCCTATTAATAAAGCCTTAATATAACCACATCTGGATTATTCTGTTCGAGTCCAGTCACCTGGGTTTCTTGGGGAAGAGGAAGTGATGGAGAGAGGAAGAGAGAGAGAGAGAGAGAGAATCCAGAGGTGAGTGACTGATGAAGTGGCAAAGACGGTGAGTAGTCTGTGGAATGCTCCCTATGAGGATAGATTGAGGGTTTGTGAGTTGTAAAAGTTGGTTGGTAGTTGAAAAAAGAAGGAATATGATAGAAACATTTAAGTCACCAGAAATATTTTGTTAGGATTAATACAGAGGAAATATTTGAACACTTGGCTAGAGGGAGACAGGACGAGAGGTCATCCCTAGAAGTTAGGTAAGGGTGTGTGGACTAAATCGTTTGCTTGGAGAGTGGTAAATGAATGGAATGGGTTGCCAGAGTCACTTGGGTGCTTTGTCTATAATAGGTTCAAGGGAAGGTACGATAGATATTGTGTGCGCAGTTTGTGTCTCACGATGAATCTTCGGAATCCACAAAGGTGCCAGCGTAGCGTCAGCAGCAACAATTATTATTATTATTAACAGAAATAGTTTAATAGTTCGAGGGGAAAATAACAGGCAGCAAAATTACATTTGCAGATAGAAGGAGAAATAAAATCTTTTCTCAGAATGAATCCTACAAATACTTGAGAACGCTTAAAGCAGACAACATTTTAAGCTCAGCGTCTGAATCCCTGAAAAGAGTTCTAAAGTCTCCAAATTGAATGAATGGAACCTTGTAGCAGCAATCATTTCATGAGCTATCCCTGTAATTAGATGCACAACAGGTATAATTGACTGAACAAAAGCTGATTTGGATGCAGTTCATTGTAAAACAGGAAGATTAATGAGAGTGAATCATGATTTGCACCCGTTCGGTGATGTGGATTGGTTATTTATACATAGCCAGGAAAAGTAATTGAAGGATATTGAAGTACTCAATATCCTTCAACTTCGCCTTCAATATCCTTCAGTACTTGAAGAATATTGAAGTTGACATTTGCTTAATATGGCAGTGGCTTCAACAGGGCAACATCGAAGAAGAGAGACAGGTCTGATACTTGGCTGCTCAAGAAAAATCACTACAAACGATTGCAATAAAAGCGAAGATTGAACAGATCCTTAACGAGAGCAAATGATGACTGTGCAGACATAAATAAGATACACTGGAAGATCTAATTAGCTCTTGCAGCAAAATTGCTCATACCGACTATAAACAAAGACATGATCGAGCAGCAAAAGCTGTTCATTGAAGCTTATATAGGAAATATGGTTTCTCAACTTGTAAAACCCCTTGGGAACACACAGTTGAAAAAGTTACTGATAATGAAAATGCTAAGCTGTTGTGGGACTTTAAAAATTCAGACAAATAGATATCTGGAGAACAAGAAATGTGTGGTTTATTGATGTTTCAATACCTGAGGATAGTAGAGTGGAAGAAAAAATGCATGAAAAACTGGCCAAGTATAGGGATCGGGATAATGAAATTCAACAGCATTTTTTGGAACACCTTACATGTTATGACATGAAGTCGATTCCTAGACCTTGGAATAATCCCGAATTGGACCCATTTTCCAGTCAAAAATTTCATTATGCTGTTTCTTGTTATTCTCTGAATATGCACTGTGTTAATTAAATATAATATTTTTTATTACATACATTTGATACATTACATACGTTTGTTTACATATGATACATACTTGATTATATATTTTTCTTTAAAAAAAATTAATTCTTTTTTTTTATAAAAAAGAAAAAAAAATTATTTATTATTTTTTTTAATAATAATACAACATTTATTCATTTAACAACGAGTTATATACATTTACAATTTTGATTTTTTTTTAGTATATTTAAGCACTGCAACTATAGCACTGAAATGTGATATATGGGTTTGCATTTTTTTTTCTTGGATGTAATTTAATTTCTGAGATGTGATTTCTCAGCTTTCATCCTCGAAGCTTATTTGTAAGCTTATCTGAGGATGACACCAGTTAGTTATTATTTATTGGTTTGTTTGCTGTGTTGGGAAGCTACGAAATCAAACCTATGCTTAACAGGTTTGATTTCCACTGCAGCCGTTGATTGAGAAATTCGCGTGCGCGCACGCACGCACGCGCACGCACACACACACACACACACACACACACACACACACACACACACACACACACACACACACACACACACACACACACACACACACACACACACACACACACACACACACACACACACACACACACACACACACGCGCGCGCGCGCGCGTGATAACTTGGAATGTATTGATGAGTCGCTGAACTGGAAGCCTGAACGAATATATTGTGTTTCATCAAGTTGTTTGTATGGTATTTTGGGTGTGTGTTTCTTGTTCATAGTATGTCCTTAGAGCTCTTTTCAGGCTATTGTAGTTTGTAAGGTTTCTTTATTCAAAAGGTAATTTGTTTATCATGTCTGGGATGTAGAAGTTTCGCGTGGCCTTTCCGTAGTGATTATTGTATTTATATGTGATATAATTAGTAGTCTGAGGTCTTGTTATATGGTATGTATTTCTGACTGTTCTGTAGTTGGCATCGAAATAATGTTTTAGCAAAGCTGCATGGTGACATAAATGTTTTGCTGTCAGTATTTTGTGTTCTGACATTGCAGTGTATATAAAGTTGTTATTTTCTCTTTGTTCCCAAAAGATCAGTTTTATCATTTTGTACTGTAACGAGATTAATCTAATTAGTTCGTAGGGTGCACAGAAAGCATACGTTGTTATAGCGTATCTTAGTATATTGTGGCACAGTGCTTTGTAAATTAGTGTTTTTAGGCGTGTGGGTTTTAGTCTTTTAACCTGTAGAGTTTGCCAGTTATTGTTCGGAGATTGTTGTGTAGATGGTTTATGTGGCTATTCCAGTTCATATCTGCATCGAAGTTAATTCCAAGGTTTCGTATTGTTTCAACCTGAGTGATTGTGCTGGTTTTGCTGTTCTGTGTGTTTTTTTATGTTGGATGGTTATATATTTGTTATCAACTGGTCGAGTCAGGGGATTTCTGAATATCATTAATTTTGTCTTATCTGAGTTTAGGTGTATGGAGTTTTTCGTGAGCCAGTCTATGATCAGATTTATATCATGTTGCATATTTGTTTGGACTATGCTTGCGTTATTATGGATGGATATTATTGCTGTATCGTCTGGGTATTGGACGATCCTACCATTGAGAGGTAGCTGATTAATATCGTGCGTGTAAACGTTGAATAGAGGTGGGGAGAGTACAGCTCCCTGTGGTACTCCACAGGTTGCTGATAGCCTAGGTTTGACCCGATACGTGTGATATGCTTTCTATTTTGAAGGTAGTTTGTAAACCACCTGTGCAGAGGCTCATCTATTCCAACATCCCTCAGCTTTTCTAACAAGGTTTGATGTGTGAGTGTATCAAATGCTTCAGGTTGATCAATAAAGACTACGATGGCAATTTTGTTTTTGTCTAAGGCGGTATTAATTACGTCTGTAAAGTCTTCCAAGAGAGATGTTGTTCCCTTATTTCTCTGAAAACCGTATTGTGTTTTGGGGATAATATGAAAGGTCTCTATATATACTGTGATGGAAAAAATTTCTTTTTCCATGTTTGTATATGGGTGTGATTATGGCGGTCTTTAGCATACTTGGTATCTGTCCTGTTTTAAATATTTATTTATTAATTTTAGTAGGATAGGACCTAAGCTAGTTGCATATTGCTTGATATCCTTAGTTCTTATACCGTCAATTCCAGGGCCTTTGTTTGGTTTGATTTGATGTATTGCTGAGAGAAGTTCTGCTTCTTTTATTGTTGGTAACCATAATGTCTGTTTTGATTGTGGTTCAAGTGGAGGATCACGTTTTGTGATTGGGGAATATTTCTGTGCAGCTCTTGGATGGAGTCTACAAAGGATTGGTTAAAGTCATTTGCTGGTTATTGGATAGGTTTTGCGTCTTTCATGAAGCTGTGTTTTATGGTTTCAGAGGCGGTAGTGTTGGGACCATAATCTAGCATCTCGTTGATCAGATGCCAGGTTTCTTTCATGTTGTTTTGTGCAGCGGTTAATTTTTCTCTATAATAGTTTCTTTTTGCATTTCTTATTTGTGTTGTAAGGCGATTCCTTGTTATCTTATATTCAGTTTAAAGCTATGTTATTTGGATATCGTTTTGATTCTTTCCATAGAGCGTCCTTTCTGTGTATTTCTAAGATTAAGTTTTGTGTTATCCAAGGATTTTGGGTTGTTTTTGAACGAAATCTGACTTTCTTTGCAGCTTTCTTATATATTTCCTCCAGTGTGAGTTTAATGTTGTTGTATAAGATATCTATACAACAACATCGAATCTGATGCCATGTGTTCCCAGTCGGTTTTTCTTATTTCGTGGTTGACTATTTCTTCGTCTATTATTGTTTTGTGTTGGTTTTCTTCTGTGTGGCATTGCATGGATATTGTCTTAGTGTTCAGGTTAGAGCCGTCAAATAATGATCTGCTACTTTGCACTTTATGACTGATGCAATGTAACTGTTTGGTGGTGCTCGGATGTTTGTATGATCTAAGCAGGAAGCAGTGATAGTATTTCCGAATATTTCTTCTCTAGTACATGATATTATTGTTGGTATTAGGTTATACATGGATAGCGTGTCTAGGCAGGGGTGTAGTCCTAAAAGAAATAGTGCCAGGGCTCTACCTTGGAAACAAAAATCCAGAGCACGAAGTGTGGTATTATTATTATTATTATTATTATTATTATTATTATTATTATTATTATTATTATTATTATTATTATTATTATTGCAACGGCTATATGGCAGAGAGATTGCCTTGTTTTCTGAAACGAAAATGACAAGAGCAGCAAGTTGTATTTTTTGACCGAAAGCTGGAAATGCATTATAAGTCTCATTATTATAATTCTTATAATTTATTATAATGAATTTAAAAATTTTGATAGTTTTAAAAAAGTACCAGGGCGTCGCCCTGCTGCGCCCTGGCCCGACTATACCCCTGTGTCTAGGTATTATACCGTGTTGTTCTGGTTTTCGTTTGCAATATTTATGCTTATGTCGCCGATTATCATTAGGTATTCAGTTGAGCATATTTCTTGGAGTGAAAGCCAGCAATTAAGTTCATGCGAGAATTTTATCATGTTTACGTTTGGCGGCTCATAAATAGCATTTAGTATTACGGGATGCTGTCTATTGGTGGTATTAGTGATTTCGATGCAAAGGGTTTCAGCATGCTCAAACTGATACACAGTTTCTTTTGCTATTAATTTATGTTCGATAAATATTAATATTCCATCCTCTCTTTTTGTTTAGCGGCATGATCTATGTTGTTCGAAGTCAGGAATTTGCAAAGCAGTCGCTTCGTCATTAGTTATGGATACTTCTGTTAGACCAATATATCAATAATACTGGTGTAATTCCTCAGATAAGCCTGTAACAATAACCAATGTCTTCGGATTCTTCTGATGTTAATATGCAAGATTGAGAGTCCTCTCGCTTGTATTGTGTATTGTTTCCATGCATCACGCGAGTCAACAGTATAATTGCTGATGTATTATGGTGTGATTACATCCAGCTGATGGTTCACATTCATGTTTGTTGTGTTGAGGTCTTCTTTTTGAACTAATTTGGAGTTGCTTGTTTCACTCTGGCAGCCTATCTATGTCTTTCGAGCTTTTTATTTGTATAGACTTTGAAGTTTGTGACTTTCTCAAGAATATCTTGCAATCTTTGATTCACAAAAATTTATAATTTTTTTGTTTTTGCTTTTCTTGCTTGGTACAACAGATTCTGATTGAATGGTGTTAAATACTCAGATAGAAAGATTGATGTATTGTCTTGTGATGCGTTTTAGTCCTTGACAACTGGCTTTTTCAGTCTGCTGGCTTTTATGAGATTGTCTCTTGTAGCCTTGCTTGTCAGACGAACTATGACTGGTGCGGGTCGTGGCAAGCCTTGTTTTTTATTCTTCCTGGGAATGCGATTTATGGTCTGAATATCATTATGTTGTAGGGGAATGTCAATTGCCTAGCCTAACTTTAAAATTACGTCTCTGATTTTCTATGGATGTAGTTTCTGGAAGACCGTTTATGACAAGGTCTTTATGTTGTTGTTGATTTAAAAGTTCGTATTGTAGTATTAAGGAATTAAGTTCTTGAACGGAGTTCGGATGTGTCTTTCATCAATTTGTGTTGCCTGTCAGTTAGTAAGTTAATGCTAGTTTTAATGTCTTTTACTGTTTGTAAGACTTCTTGGACTGTTGAATTATTAAATTTAATAAACTCTTCATATTCGCTAATTTATTTTTTTTTTTTTTGTTTATTCTGTTTATCAAAGAGTTCTTGGACAAGATCTACTAAGCTGGCTTTTATATTCTCTAAACCTTTTTCTAGTAATAAATTTATGGCATTCAAATGATAAGGCTCACAGGTATTTTTTTTTTTTTTTTTTGTGTTCAGTTCATCGTCCGATCCTCCAGTGTAATCCATCTTCCTCCAGTGTAATCAGCTGCGCCGTGGGTGGCGGCGTTTCTTTGTTCTCTCTCTGCAGTATATGCACTTCCATTCCTCTCGTTTGGCATTGGATTTGCGTTGCCAGGTTGTTTCTGAAATTTCGGAACATGTAAAGGGAAGATTCCTAAGGCATTTCCTGCAGGTTATATGACTTCCAGCGGACGATAAATCCTTCAGGCACTTGTTGTACTTCAAACTCACCTTTCTTCCCTTGAGCAACGTCCTTTGTTCTACGCTCGTTAGTGACCACGGTGAACTCTGTTTAATTTTCAGCACACTCAAAATTTGGATTCTACTTGGCCGATTTCGATGGATTATGTATCACTGTCTTCAGCATGACAAATAGAATTACTTTATGACACTTTTAAATTAAAAACAGGAGTTAGAACCACTTTAAAACTATAAAAAACGAGAGCAGCGATATCACCATGCAACCGTTCGTATGCATACACAGCGCCCTCGTAATAATATAATATAATGTAATAATAATAATTTCTCTTTTTATTTTTATGTGAGTGCCACTCATAAAAGATTGCAAATCGTACTACAACGAATCCTGAAATCCTATTCTAGGCGCTTTTCAAACCATTTCATTTTCGCAAAAAGCAAAGCCGCGGACATTTTTAGAACACTTTTTTGGGGCACCACGATGGATATTTAAACAATGAGGAATAACCATTTCAATGACATTATTCTAATTATTGATTCAGCACAAGTGTTTAGATTTAAAGACTGAAAGAAAGTTAAGAAAATCCAGTATGTAAATGACATAAATCTCTCACTTCGCATTCTTATTACGCCAGACAGTGAGGATTAATTTGCTTCCATGAAAAAAAAAAAAGAAATCATAATAAAAATAAGTAAATAAAATAAAATATAAATATAATAATTTAAAAAAAACACTAAATTACGATCTGAATTGTGTAGTGTAGGGGTTCTCAACGTGTGGTACGCTGTGATAGCTCAAAAGTCGCTAGATCTAGTAACAAAGACGCTAAGTTGGCAACACTGATACTGATTAATTTATGAGAAGTGAGGGACAAAGCGCGGCGCTGTAGTTCACGTCTATACACGTTCGTTAAATTGTTTATGTCACTCTTTGTATTTATCGGAGCTTGTGTAAATAACGGAATAGAAAGCAAAACACATAATGTAAATAAGTATATATAAGTGCAGAAATATTGTATTTAGTAAAGTCTATATCTATTGGAATAATATTGTAATGAATATATCTATTGCCATAAGAGGAAGTATATGTCTTATGATAGTCAGATAAGGTAAAAATATTGCAATATTTCAATGTGTAACTTATGTTAAATGGCAAAATAACTGCTCAAAAGATTGCACAGGACTCTAGGTGAAAATAGATATTGGGCATGTTATCATGTTGTAAATGAAAATTGTTAACTGAAATAAGCATGTTATGTATTTATTGTATATATGTAAATAGTTCGTCCGAATGTACATAGATCATCATCATCATCATCATACGTATCAAGGATTTAGGCCTAGTATGGCCTGTTCCGGCCTTAGAAGTCATCGTTGAATCGTTTAAGAGGACGTCCTAGTTTTCTTTTTCCTAATGGCTTGTACTTTAAGCTTGTTTTGGTAATCTTTCTGTTTTCATTCTTTGAACGTGTTCCATCCATCTATGTTTATATTTTTTAATTTTTTCAATTACTGGTTCTTGGTTTAATTCTTTCATAATATCTTCGTTTCTTTTGTGATCAAATAGGGTATACTTTGCAGTTTTTCTCATAAACTTCATTTCTGCTGTTGTTAATCTTTGTCTTTTTGTTTTTTGTCCAGATTTCGCTTCCATACATTAAGACCGGTAGGGCTAATGTATTGTATACTTTTAGCCTGGTTTGTTTTTGAACTAGGTTTGGTTTAAATATAGAGTTAATTACTCCTGTTATTTTTAAATATTGTGAAATTTTTATGTTTATATCTTTTTCATTTTCATAAGTGATCATACATCCTAGGTAGTTAAATGAATTCACCTGTTCTAAGACCTTGTTATCTAATACTATTTTAGTTCTTGCTGGATCTTGTCCTTTAAAGGCCATAGTTTTTGATTTTTCCGTTGATATTGTCATACCATAATCTTTGGATATCTCATTTAGATTTAAAATAGCTTTCTGTAAGTTATCTTCAGAATTTGTAATTATTATTTGGTGGTCTGCAAAGAGGAGAGTGTTTGAGTTAACTGTAGGTGAAACTTTAATTCCTTGATGTAAATTTTTACTCCATTTTATTATTATTTCATTTAAGTAGATATTAAAAAGCGTTGCTGAGAGGGGACATCCCTGTCGGACCCCTTGGGTTTGAGAAAATAAAATATTCAGTGGATGTGGCGTTTGCACACCACGACGCTTGACCTCACAAAGGAAGACTTCTTGGTTTCGAGTCTACTCGGCGACTAGAAGAAATTTTTCTAAGCCTTTTTTCGACCGGTTCCCAAATCAAGCAGGTTTTGTTTTTTCCCGGAAACTGAAGAAAATCGACAGTTGAACCCGCATTATTTCAGACATTAAATACGAGTGTTATGGTCAGGGACCACGAGATGGCGGCACTTGTTGAGCCGTCCCTCTTCACTGAGCGCCGCTTAATTAGTGATAGCCTTGGGCCAGCTATCTCTGATTTGGTACCAGTGGAGATTGAACTGCCCACTCAGTCTCCAAAAGTCAGATAGGGCTAAAACAGCCTCGCCTACTCCCTATATACGGAAATAAAAACGCGTTAGCTGATTTTTTTTATTTGTTTATCGATATATGTAATTTATGAATATAAAATTTAATATGTGTGTGTGTGTATAAATATATATATATATATATATATATATGTTTTTTATTCCCATTGTTATACTATAACTATAGTTTTATCTATCTATACAAGGGCCAGTTGCATACATATTTCCAGGGGGATACGTGAAGCATAAAAGGTTGAGAACCAATAGCTTAGTGGAAACAAATATCCACAGTATACTTAGATGAATCACTGACGAGTAAGAGATCAATGGTTTGGGGAGAAGTGTTAGAATTATGTGGTATTGTTAAAGCAATTGAATAATTTATGTGATCTAGTAAATAACTCTACTAAATAACGTGTCTGCATGGTTAGCCTAGTGACTGTGCACTTTGCAACCATATGCCTGGGAAAGGAGTGCCCTAGGTTCGATTCCTGTCAGTGACGTGAGGAGCTGAAGGATCTTCCTCAGCCAGAGCAAAGTTAGCCAGTCTTGGACGTAGACAGAAGGGTTTCCCCCAGGGTTTTTCTTCATGCAAAGCAGGTAAACCAACCTTGAGAACTCAACACTACAAGACATAGGATACACCAGAGAGTAGGGCTGACCACCAATGGTTTGAGGTCCGTTGATTAATAAAACCCTCGACACCACAAGTTAAAAAGAGGGTAAAAGGAAGATGAGATGAGTAAATAACTTTTGGGCATGTTTCGATTATTATACAGGTATAATAATAATTCGTACTTATAGACTCCTAACGCTAAGGATCTGTCAAATATCTTTAGCTTTCTGTAACTATAATTTTAGCATCATTAGTAATTAATAAACCTGCAAATGCCTTTTATTTTATTTTATTAATTTTACTTCCTTCTGGAGTAAAGTGCTGTCGAAGAAATGTTTGTTGCTCTGTGAGTCAGTATTTTAACAGTGCCATATTGTTGTGAGGAAAGTGTGGTGGAAGATTTAAATGTCTTGCTGTATGTGCGTGGCTTTCCGTGTATCAGTAATGAAATCATGCATTAATTTCTTTTATGAACAAACTGCCAAAAGGAATCATGAGTTGTGTTTTTCTTCTTTCAAATTCTGTGGTGAATTTGCTGAGGAACAACAGCTTTTCTTGCAAGAGAATGTTGGTGAATATTGACATTGACATAGCAGTAGATCACAGTAATTATTAAAATAAAGAGCCAAAAGGCTTCAGTTGAGAGATGTAAAACTGCATAAGCAAAGTGGATATTAGATCCAGCATTATTTCAAAGCAGAATGTAGAAACATGAAAGATGCCAAAGAATATATTCCCGCAAGCTCTCTGGTCAACTTACGAACCTTTTAGTTTCTACATTCGGCTTTGAAATAATGCTGGATCTAGTATCCACTTTGATCCAGCATTATTTCTTTGAACACAGTCTTTAACATTTCTCAATAATTATTGAGCAACTTTATGTATGCTGTGAACAACTACTAAGTTATTAAATATGCTTGACTAACAACCGTTGAAATATTTGCGTGATATCGGTAGTGATAATAATCACAGCATCTCTACGTGTTGTATCAATGCAGTTAGAAAAAGGAAAGTAATACGAACATTAAAATATCTGAAAATATAACCTTGCCATTAGGAAAGTTTAAGTAGCAAAATTTGAGCTTCAGAGAAAGAAAATTCCAAAGTTGGCAATGGTTGATGATATAGAGTGATGGAGTCACCAAACAAATCTAATAGAAAATAAAACAAGATGCTTAGCCAAAAAATTTAGAATGAGGAGATTCTAGATTCAGTGGTAACCAGAATTAAGATACGTGGTGTTGAAGCCAAAATTTGTGTTCTTTTAGGATAAGTAGATGTGGTTTTGCAGATTGGAGATGGATTATATAGTTGGAACTGAGATATCTATTTGTGGAATAAATCTGGAAAGTTTAGCGAAGTTGGATTTTTTTCTTTAAGATTTCGTGGTCATTTATTGAAAGTTTTGAAATTGAAATTATGCGGCAATGAATTCTTTGGCTGGCTATATGCATATGCAGAGAGGCACTTCCAAAGTGCCTCTCCCACATACCATTCTTAGACTCTTTCCGGAGGATTTCAGTGGCTAGCCTGAAATCCTCCTAAAGCATTACAACTACGCTTTTATGGAGTGACCATCTTAAATATGTACAAGTGGAAAGAACTGTACTCCGTGATGTTCAACGTAAATTTGAAAATATCACTCATATTGCATGCTAGATGAATTGGAGCAGTAAATCAAGACTTTGTTCCAAGTTCATTCAGAACAATGTCATTATTTTCAGAGTAAAATTTAGGTAGCATCGTGTCTAGTAGCACAGAGGCTTGATCATTCCACCATGTGCAAATAACAACTGTAATCCCTGTCTACATTTGACTCATTCTTAGAGAATTTCCTTCAGCCTGATTTGAAAGTGTATGCTTGATGACTTAAAGTTTGAAATTGGTATTGGTGGTTGGATTTGTATAACTCAGTTATTCTATTATTGGTTTTTTTTTTTCACTATACTTTTTGAGGGCTGTCATACATGCATTTACTTTGCTGAATTAAATAAGTATTTGTAATACCCGTCAAAATATTTGCTATTTTTATAGTATTAACGGTCAGGTTGGGCAGCTGCCTGGACACCTAATTATAAGTGGATGTGTTCTATATATGTATAGTATTTATTTTGAATTAACAGTTACACATTTTTTATACATACAAAACAAGAGGCCGTGGTACTTTTTCTTCGCTAACATGAAAAATCGAAAAGTTAAAGGATGTCAAATGAAAACAAAACAAAAAATATTTACTCATATTTCTCTTCAGTGTGATAATCTTTATTAGAATAAGAACAGCAAATTGAATTTATATAATACAGTTTATTAAGCATGATTTATTGTACAAGTTTATATAAAAATAAGTAAAATGTATACAATGGTTTTTGATAAAAAATTTTATGCAGCAGATATAAAGTTAAAAATAATCCGTTAACAATAGACGTGAAAAATGTATATTTATTATTATTCAAAGCATTTTTCTGTGTATCCATATAGAAGTGTTTGTATCGAGAGAGCTATCCTTCTGAAGAAAGCCATTCTCAGTTCGAATAATTAGAGGAACGTTTTCTAATCCTTTCCTCAACAGATCTCTGGCACGAACAAGCGGGTTTTTTCTCCAAGAAGCTTGGAATTTTCGTCAAAACTCAAGTAAATAGTCCACAGAACCCAAACTATTTGAATAATATACGGTTAAGGACCACTAGATGGCGGCACTTGTCTGCCTCTTTTCATCAGATACTGTTTAAAATTAGTAATAGTCTTTAGCCAGCTATCTCTGATTGGCTATTGGTGGAGACTGAACTTCCCCCCAACTCTCCAAAAGCTCGCTTGTTATGTTCCAATAGAAAATAAAAGAACTTAGTGGATTTTTAATTGTTTTATTACTTTTCTGAGGAATGTAACAGGCTGCAGACCATAGTTTGGGTAATAAGAGAATTCTTCATGGCCATGAAGAATTCTACTAACCTGAGCAAATATGGTCGCATTAATTTGCCAAAAATTTGGGAGACTGTTATCTTAAGATTGATTCCCACATAGTTGTAATTACTTTTTTTTTACATTACAGGGCACCAATTAGGACTTGAGATCTTTTATCCGTTACAATTTGAATTGTTTCACATCCTCAAATTGGCATCAAGGAACACAATAATAATATATGTGCATGCAAGCACTATACTAAGTAGTGAAGCTGAAGCTTCTCAACCAAAAGGAAGCTTAAAGCCCTAAATAGTGGACTAAAGTGGGTGTCCTTGGCTGCTGGACTGAAGAACAGAGGATGAGCTTCCCAAATTTTGGGCAGTTTCATGAAACCAAATTTGTTGAGCTTTGACAATTTCTTAAGGCAGAAGCAGATTCAAGGAAAGTCTTAGTATTTATATTTGTTGCAATGGGGTAGAGCAGCATTCTTCCAACATATCCCATGGCAGGCATCCAAAGAATAGTAAGCAAGTCCTAAGTGGCTGTAATGGTGGAAACAGATATAGTCCTTATGTTCAGCAATTCTGATGTTTGCCATCCTGCCTGTTTGGCCATAGTAGGATAGTTTACAACTGCAAGGGACCTGGTAAACACCTGGCAGGTCAAGAGACTGTGGGTGTTTTTTGGTAGAGCAGATAACAGGTGCCATTTTTTCATTGTCTGCAATTGGTTATAAGGTTGTATTTTTTTTTTTTTTTTTTTTCATTAGTTATTCAGATATGCTTCGATATAAATATATCTGAGGAAAGGTGATAGCTCTGGTTTCAGTTCTGGCGAAGGGAAGGAGATATGCAGTTTGGGAGTTTAGTATTTTTTGGATATGGTAGAATGTGGTCAAGTTCAGTGGAGAGAGCACCGTTATTTGAGCTCTGTTATATAGTTTTATTAATTCCAATTGAGGGTGGGAGGCAACTGTTTGTGAATGTATCTACCAGTATGTGTGGGATTTCTGTAAACAGGGAATACCAGGGATCCATCGGGATGGAATTTAAGTATCTAAGAAGGAAAAACTGTTGAGAGCATCCTGGCCATGTAGCCAAATGGAGAACACATCAACAAAGTGTTGTTAAACAGAGAGTTATGTGAAGCAGAGTTCGGCTTTCTCTTCCAAGGTTTCTGTGAAGTAATTAGCCAAGTAGGGAGAAAGCAGAGAGCCCATGGCTGTCTCCTCTATTTCTTTGTAGAATTTTCCTTGCCAAATGAAATAACCTGAGTTGTGAACTTAAACAAGTATGAATACCAGCATTCAGATTGAATACTAGCACAACAATCTCTGGACCCATCAGGTCCCTTGAAGTTGTAAATTATCCTGCTATGGCCAAACAGATAGGATGGTCAACATCAGAATTGCTGAACATAAGGACTATATCTGTTTCTACCACTAGTCACTCAGGACTTATGCTTTGGATGCCTTCCACAGAATATGCTGGAAGAAAGTCACTCTACTCCACTGCAGCAAATATAAATACTATTCCTTGGACCTGTTTCTGCCTTAAGAAACTACCCAAACCTCAAAAAATTTGGTTGCATGAAACTGCCCAAAATTTAGGAACTTAGAGCTTACTTTCAGTTGACATGGTTCAGCCTCATTACTTAGTGTAGTGCCTGTGTGCACATATATTATATAGTGTTCCCTGATGATGGCAATTTGACTGCTGAAAGACTGGAGATATTAAATTTATTTTAGTTAATATTAGTGTATGTTGTAATTTCCTTAGTGGTGATAAATGTATTAAGCAGTGGTATAAGTTTACAAGATGCCCAAGAACCTTTCAATAAACATCTGGAATTTTTTTGTCTGAAGGAGCCAACTAACCATGCAAGTTTAAAGCTAGTCAGAGCATTCCACAGTTCAATGATCATGATGTGCTTTAAAAAGACATTATGTAACGCAACATTCCATATTGTAAGGAATGTAAATATACACGTACGTTGAATTTGCAGTTCTACTTTTCTTACTAATTTATATCCCAAAAGCAATTCCTCCAGAGTGAACATGTGCTGTGCACTTAAAGTGCTAGCTCCATTTAGATATGTTGAAAAAATTAGATTTTTTGATAGTCTTCATGTCATTTTCAGTTAGATTGGGTACTCTGCAATTTCAAAATATTTTGCAACAAACTTGGGCTGTTTATTTGTCAAAGTGGTCATCAAGTACAGATTTTCCAGTCATCGTTTTTTTTTTCCTTTTTTCATGGAGTTACATAAAGATTGGAAGCATACACATTAACGTATCCTGACTGTGAGAGTTAAATATATATATACTATATATATATATATATATATATGACAAACCTTTGGTTACTTGAGAAATACTGGACTTCATAAATTTCATGCAATGAAAATTTCAGTTTAGACATCTGCTGCCCACTCTGAACTTCTTCCCTCCAATAAAAAACTACAAGAACTTTACATTTCAAATTGCCATTCAAATGTTACTTTCATATCTAATATATTTTCTTCTTTGATATGTGAATTCAAATATCATATGTAGAAGTGAAGAAAGAAAGAATGCTCCAGTTACTGTAGATACTGATTAACATACGAGCTTTTCTGGCTATGTGTAATGGATTTTTTTTTTTTTTGATGCTAGCAGATAAAGTATATTCTATTTCAAATCAAGTCTAGTTTTTGTGAGATTAAATTTAGCAGCAACTACTAAAATTTAATGTTTTTACAATAATAGAAACAGGTTTTGACACTACATAAAGGAAAGTTAGAAGTCATAAAATAAACAAAAATACACTAAAAACTTAACAGTATTATTATCTTCACAAAAATATAAAACTGATATTGTTATTCTCATCTTGTTAGGAACTACAGTTAACACATCTGAATAATCTGAATCAAGGGTATTTTATTACAAACATTTCATTCTCTGCTTTTCTGAAGAAAGAAAATTAAAATTTTCTTTCTTCAGGTCTTACAAACCCCGAACACTAGAAAATTAATGTAATAATAATGCAAAGTGTGCGATCTCTTCTGCAATCCTATTATGACAGTACAACAAGGGCCAGCCCATTGGTCAAGTGGTAAGCATATGCACTCTCCAACCAACAGGTTGCAGGATTGATCCAGTTGTGGACATGGATGATGGAGATGAATTTCAGTGCATGGTGTGAGATCGAGCCACTTTTGGATGCCTGAATTAGCTTGAAAAGCTTCATGTTTGGTCTCTAGGAGCAGGGTTTCTGAACAATGTAAAAAAATCAATAAAACAAATTATAAAATAATAAAAATAAATTTTAAAAAATCCTCAGCTCACTCATGGTATTAATGTATAGGCTATATACAATTAAATGCATCATTAGTTGCATAAAAACACCTTTCTAAACCTATTTCTAGAAATTAGGTGAACACGTATCTTACTGATCCCTGACTCCTCATATCTCACAAAAACTGTAAGAACTGTCAAGTGTTTTATAACAAATTTGTAATCATATTGCATTCACATATATCAAATCCCATCTTTTAATGCTTAAGGGCCAAAGCTAGGAAACTAGAAGAAGATCTCCAGTATACTAAGGAATGGGAGAATCAAATGAGTTTTCTGACTCATCCTCCAGTTCTTACCTTCCTAGTGTATGCTCCATTAATGAATATTCACATAGATGCCAAACAAATAAAAATGAGTTGCAGTTTGAAACTTAACCTACTAAATGGTATTCTGTATTTGGCTAAACCTACATACTCAGTATAGCAAAATCAAATAGACCAGCTCATGGTACTGTCCACTTATACAAAGACCCTGTTCTTGTAAGAAAAGAGAGATGAACAGTGAAAAGTTGCTACAGAAACATCAATTTTTTACAAACTGTTTTTATTTCATCATACATGAGAAATCTTAAACAGATTATTTCAAATAGAAAAGTGGATTTTAGCAAATGTTCAGGTAAGCAATCTCTGTTTATGGCATTACTACTACTGCGTAAAAATTCAAGATGTATAATGACTCTTTAAAATGCATCTGTTGCACAGCTTGGGGGGGGGGTGATATCTCTATATGTGTCTATATACAATGCTTGCAAAGAAGTCAAGGGACACCCCATGGATAAAGGCATTATGGCATTACTACTACTGCGTAAAAATTCAAGATGTATAATGACTCTTTAAAATGCATCTGTTGCACAGCTTGGGGGGGGGTGATATCTCTATATGTGTCTATATACAATGCTTGCAAAGAAGTCAAGGGACACCCCATGGATAAAGAACACCATGCCTTGTAATGAGTCATGTGTTTGTAGCCAGTATAAACTGGAGGAATATGACCCAATTCAGTGCAACTATGTCCAGATGAAATAGCTGTGAGAAGGGAACTGACAGAGTTTGAAAGTGGCATTGTGATAGGATGTCATGTTGCATGCTTATCTGTTCAGCAAATTGTTGACAAGCCATCCCAGATCAACAATCAGTGATACCATACTGGGATGGAAGTGCTACCTGCAGTGGACAAACCACCACACTCACCGAACATGACCATAGGGTGCTATGAAGGATTATATGTAAAAACTGCCATTCACCTGCAAACACAATGAATGTGGAGTCCCAGGCATCAACTGGAACAGGGATCTGCACAAAAACATTCAGAACCAAGACTCACAACATGGGTTTGCATGGTATGACTGCAATATGGAGGCCTCACATTACTAGAACTAACATGCAATGTTATCTTCAGTGGTGCAAAGAGCATGTCACACTATAATCTCCACTGAGCAGCAGATGGATGAATCTGGATGTGACAGATACCAGGTGAATGGTGAATGTCTTAACAGAGTGCATAACCCCAACTATGAAATTCGGAGGTGGCAATATGATGGTATGATCCTGTTTTAACCTCAGAGCTCCGTTTGTGGTGCCATGAACAATTAACTGTGAGAGGTCTGAACATTCTGGACAATATAATGCTTCCAACTTTATGGGTTTTCTACACAACTGACCACTCTCTTTCAACTGGACAATGCACTGTATCATAAGGCTGCTGTAATTGTATGGTTTGTGGACATGAACCTTAAGACTGGCCTCCACAGAATCCTGATCTCAACTATATTGACCATCTGTGGGATGAACTGGAGTGTCAGGTGAGATGCCTACAAGAAGAATGTTCCAAAATTCCCTTTGATTGCCACAGTCCTAAGGAGGTCCTACACTTTATAAAGGTGGGTACCATGGCTGCTTGTTCCTATGCTAACTAGGTATTTTATCAAAATACTTTTTTTCTTCATTTTTTGGTAGTTGTGTTTTGGGATGTTTATTTTATACATTCTTCAAAGTATCAAAAGAAACAGACTATTAATACTGATGGGCACTAATAATCCTTACTATGTTTTTTGCTATTCCATTTTAGTAATTCAAGTATACCAATTACTTAGGATTTAAATAGACGAAAATACCAGACACTATAAAATTTTGGAACCTTGGAACTTATCAGTTATTTCATTTGTAATTCTTGTAACCAGTAAACCCCACTTCACTGCTGTTGTATTCCCTTTCTCACAACTTCAAACAAAATAAACCTGTTTACGTTTTTTTTTTTAATTAATTGTTAACATTCCCTATTAGTGACAACTGCCTGCTGTTAAGTAAGAGAAAGAAGCTGCATATATTTAAATCTCACACAGGGAGGAGAGGACAGCTTTTGGCCAAGAAGTATTTGTTTTGCTTTGAAATTTTGTTAATACCTGCACTCATAATATGGGACTTGACTAACATTTTAAAAAGTTTATTGTTGTAGTTATGCTGATTTAATGTTATAACAGGCCACTGAACTTACAAATTATAAGGAAGATTAATTTTTTTTTTTAATTTCTCAAAGAATGACAAATATTGTTCCCAAATTAAAACATGAAAAAAATAATAAATAAATATATAATCCTGATGTATGTGCAGGAATCTGAAAGAAAGTGTCACTTTATATTTATATTAAGTTTCATAAAGGTGTAAAATTAAGATATCCAATCTTATGTCTAAAATTTTTTTTTTCAATTAAAATTTAGTTTTTATAGTATATGAATGAGAGCAGTATATTTTTGTTTTGTCATGACTGTTTGACACTGACACATAAAAGAAAAATAATTTACCTTTATTCTTTGAGCATTTGCAAAAACGATATCCTCAACATGTTTGATTATTTAGAAACTAAATTCCAAGATTTTCATTCGTCATTCATAAACAGCATTTTTTTTTTTTTAAACTGGAGAGAGGAACTGAATGGTTACAAATAATCACATGAATTACTGATAGTATTTTGAATTATAAATCATAATTAGTAGAAAATAATAGTCCATATTAATAATCTCTACTAGCTTCATTAGCATTAATTCATTATCTCAACTATCCAAGTGCTATAAATGACTTCCAAGCATGGTGGTTTGTGTCCCATGTTTGTAAAGCCAAAATTCCAAATCACTGTGAATGCCTTCTGAATCAGTTTTGGCTAACCAATGGGGTGGGGGAAGAATACTAGAACTGGTGCTAGTCAAGAACATTTAAAAAGAACTAAAGAATACTTAAAATTCATTTTTCTCAGACATTACATTGGCATTTAATTTAGCTACATTTTGGCCAAGAATATGCAAATTTTACTTTGCCATTTTCTTTAATTTATTTTTCCCCAAAACTGGAAAAGCACTGTCGTGTAAATACTTTTCTCTCACAACTAAATAAGTTTATTATGGATAAAAAATATTTAAAAAAGAATAAAGTAGTTTTTAGAGAAACTGAATTATCCTTCTTGCAATCATATAGACAACCTGTTTAATGCTACTAGGGATTTAGAAATATTTTACTCCTTACAGAAAATATTTAGAAGTATTTTAATCCTGAAAATGGAATTTTGCAAATATATCTTGCCAATAATAATATCTGATGAACAGTAAATTAAGGAATTATGAAAATTGTAAAAAGAATACTAAAATATAAAAAGAATAAGGTTGCTTATTAAGAGAGAGCTATGTCATTGAGATCACTGTGAAAAAATATGTTTAAATTGTGTGTGAAATTAGTGATAATTAGTTTTCTAAATATTATTATATGATAGTTGTGATCAGTAGGCAGTGTCCAGTGTAGTTATAATTCTGTATTTATCACATTTTTTTGCGTTTGTTGTGTGCAGCTTTGAGCGTGAGTAAAATAGTAGTGAGACGTAAGATGGCATGATGCTGTGAATGCAGTAGGTATGCTTAGGGAAAGATTGAAGATATGTGAAGAGGAAAAATAGGAGAGATGAGAGAGTTTGGGGGTGTAAGAAGTGCCGCATACTTATGGATTATGAGATATCGTTGCATGTAAGTGGTAGCAGGCAAAATATCATGGATGTAGCTACAGGAGTAAGTGGAGTTGATAAGACCACAGGCAAAAGTGGTGATGAGTTAGCAATGTTGATTGGTAAGATAGCATGCATAGATGGTGGTGAGCTTGCTGCAATAAGAGAGCTGGCAATAATTGGTATATCAGCAGATGTGCAAAGTAGTGAAAATGTGATTTGTGTAAATGACACTCAAACTAATTGAAGATATGAAAGTGGAGTTGGTAAAGAATAGGCAAGAGATTAAACATATGGGGAATGAACTTAGAATTATGAATTTGCATGGGAATGTGAAGAAGAATGGGATGAAAGATTTGAAAGAAATATCGAATGATTTGAGAGTGGCAATGTACAGAGATTTGATGATAAGAAGTGTGGTGAGTAAAAAGGTGCACAAGGTCTGTTTTCTCAGAGGCAGAATGAGCAAGGTTGTTGAAGCATCGGATAAGAGGAGTATGCAAACAAAAGAGTTGATAGTGGTAGTTGGCATGAACAATTTGACTGGCAACAAGAAAAATGTAAGGAGGGATGTCATACGGCTGTTAAGGAGAGTGAAAAATAATGGTGTTGTAGGTAAGGTAGTCAGAATGTTGACAGGTATGATAATGATAAGTTGAGAAGGCAAGTGAAGATTATAAATTCTATGCTAGCAGAGGTGTGTGAGGAGAAAGGATATCATTTTGTGAATGTGAGGAATGAGTTTGAGGAATAGACAGAACTGTATAAAAGAGATGGGCTACATTTGAATGGATCTGGTGTGAGTCAGTTGGAGAAACTGTTGCTGCAAGAAAGATGACTGAAGTGAATGTAAGACCTGAAGAAGCAAGAGGTGTTGTAGAAGAATAGGAGAGTAAGGTAGGCAGGTTTGTGAATGTAGAGGTGAGTGGCACGAGTAAAGAGAATAAGAGAGAAGCAACACAGAATGGACAGGGGGACACTGCGTGAAAAGTGTAGATGATGGTTTCAGGAGTAGATATGTGAGTGCACAAGAAAGGGTTAAGACAGTCAAGGCTGTGTCTGGGGAGGAGTGCAATATCAGTGATGATAGACAGGAATGGACAGGGGAGAGTGTAGAGGAGTCATGTCCGAGAAGCAGGGTTAGTGGGACTTGTTATAGAAACAGAAATGAACTAGTGTGTATGTTTACAAATGCTAGAAGTGTTTGAAACAAGGGGAATGAAATTGTAATGTTGATAGAGTTCATTCACCTAAAATTTGTTGGTATAAGTGAGACATGATTGAACGAGGATGGAAATCTGATAGGAATAGAGATAAAGGGATATGTAGTCTTTTGCAAAGACAGAGAAAAAATGAGAAGAGGACTGTTACTGATGATTACATAGGAGTTGTGCCCATCTAGGGTGAAGATGCAAGGTGCTTCTTCACAGATGTGAAGTGGTTTTGAAGCAGTGGTGTGAGGTGGAAGTAGACAGGATGAAATGTTTAGTAGGGTGTTGCTATAGACCTGGTAATGTGGAAGGCAATGAGAAAGAAATGTTTAGACAAATTGGTCTGGCTAATAAGCAAAGGGCAATCATTATGGGCAATTTCAATTAATTATGGTAATATACACTGGAATGAAGAGATGGCATAAGGAATCGAAAAGAATGAATTTGAGTTTTGAAGGGATAACTACCTTAAGTAGAACATAACAGAGGCCACATATGGATTGAGGGTCTTGGATTTGATTATCTCATCAGAAGATATTGTTGGAGATGAAGTGTCACATCTTCCTCCAGTTGGTGAAAGTGACCATGAAGTGATCACTTGGGTGGTGGCTAGCTATATCAGGACTTTTGTGAGAAAGAATTATATGTGGAACTATAAGGCAGGTGATTATGGAAAACTCAGGAGGCAGGTTGTAGCAATATTGTGGAATAAGGAATTGCATGGGGAGGAAATCAGTACTGCTGGGTCTCTACTTGGGAAGTATCTGGCAAAGGATGACTGAGTGTATTCCGAAGGTTAGGAGATTAAATAAGGTGGGTGTAATATGGATGACTGAAGAGCATGCAATCTGAAAGAAAAAAAGGCATTGTGGAGGCAGCACAAGATGAGTGGCGATAATCATTTACATGAAAAGCAAGCAAGGAAGATGACTCACTTAGTAAGTAGCAAAAGTGCAGTCTGAGCAGCAGTTAGCAAATGATGCTAAAAGAAATCCTAGGGACTGATGTCAACAAGTACTTGATGGTATATATCAATGTGTGTCTTGAGGGAATGTTCTAGGTAGTTAACAACAGCTTTAACATACTTTTTTTAACATAAGTCTTAAATTATCCCATGTCCCAAAGGAGTGGAAAGATAGCAAAGTTGTTTCGCTTCATAAAGGAGGTAATAAGACTAAGGCTTCAAATTACAGGCCAATCTGCTTGTCTGCATTGTGGTCAAGGTGTTGGAGAAGGTTGTGAGGACAAGGATTCAGAACTGGGTGGACAGCAATAGAATTCTCTTTAATAAACAGCATGGGTTTGCTAAAAAAAGATCGTGTTTTAGCAATCTGCTTACTTATTAGAGATTGCCACATGAAAAATTAGTAGTTAAATTGGAACAGATGAGGTTGGATAGTAGTAGATTAGTGTGTTGGATTGAGATTGGCTGTCTGATAGATATCAGTAGATTGTGTATGGGGAGGGGGGGGGGTGATATCTCAGAAAAGGAACGTCACTAGTGGCAAACCCCAGGAGCCATTGTTGTTTAATTTGTATGTAAATGACATTGGAAAGGCAGAAAATGGTGATTACAGTTGTTTGCAGATGATGCAGAGGAGGACACTGACGTGTAGAAGTAAGGATGTTTTTGATTCCATTGTACATTGTTTGATTCCTGGCGACCAAATCTGTGCACAGATTTGATCGCCAGGTTTTCAAAAGGATGATGAGATGCTGGAGAGGGTTCAGAGACAGACTAAGCTGGTTTGTGGTCTCCGAAATATGAGGAGAGATTGAGAAAATGCAAATTACAGAGCCTAGTGGACAGAAGGAAGAGGGGAGATTAATGTGGATGAGATTTTTTCATAGAATATCTGGAGGCAGGGGGAGAACAAGAGGCCATTTCTAGAAGCTGTATAAAGTGGGTGTGAGCAAGGAGATGAAGAGTAGTTTTTGCATGGTGAGTGGTGATTGGAATGCATTACCGGAGAGTGTGGTAAGTGCAGAGTCAGTGAATATATTTAAGTAGAGATACGATGAGCTGTGCATGTGAGAGTTGGACCTCCCATGATAAGTCCTCGACTCCATGGAGGTCTGTTCATAATAATAATTCCAATTAATATAAAGCATATGATAAAACTAGACTTACTGTACTAAACAATGTTCCTTCGTTAAAGTAAAAAAAAACAAGGAGTTATAAATTGATTTTTTTTTTGTTTTCATTTTTCTGACAAGCACTATTATTTCCAAAATGGGATACAAGCCACAGCTTTTATTCCATTTCAGAAATTCTATCCTTATAAAACATCAATATGAGAGAAAATGAAATAAATTTTTCTTTATGTACTTATGTTATTTTGCCATTACTGTTCACAAGAAATACTTCACCCATGAAAACAGATATGTTCTATTTTGTTATCAAAGTTGGTTTTATGAAACTGGAAGATATCACAATTTTCCTTTTCAGTCACAGTATACCACCTCTATGATATAAATTTAAAATGTACAATTTTGTGACTTAAAAAAAAAAATTAAACAATTGTGTATGCAAAAATTATAAGTTCACATAACAATACTTTGTGTCCTTTGTACAAATATTTTTACAAGCACATTATGTAAACTTGATGGTAATTTCTACACAATTTTAACTTACCAATTATTCCAATCTTTACCAGGATGAAATTCTAGCAAAATACATACATTTATAATACATTTTATATTCAGATAAGTTTTAACTAAACCATAGGAATTCTCTGTTGTGTACAATTGTGCAAAACTAGTAAGAATGATGACATCTATTCAGATGGTTTTAATAATTACAAGTCTTCTTTTGCATTACAGTTCTTGCAAACCCTTACAGGCTGATAGTAATTCCGGGTAGGTACTAGTTTTAGATGTTGTGAGCAAGGATCACAAACTCCATCTCCACAAGCACGACAATGATGAATGCTAAGTTTTGCAGAAAATTCTTGTTGGCAAACACAGCAGTGTGTTAATTGTTCATCAGGAACCCAGTAATCTGGACGAGCATAGTTTTTGATCAAACCTTCAAGATACATTTAATCAGATATATTAGTTAGTGAAACACATTAAGTTCAGAGGTGGACTGGCTCAGCAGGCTACCAGGATTTCTGGGTTAAATATCTACCATGCCAAAAAGCAATCATAAAAAAAAAAAAAAAAAAAGGAAAACACACACACACACACAATCTAAAATAAATGTATTCACGGGTCATTCTCAAGCAATTTCACAGGCCTACTTTGTTTGCCAGTCCATCACTGATAAAGGTTATAATTTAATCAGAATATACAAGGAAATAAATGTTAAAATATAATCAAAAATAAATTAGGTGATATTACACATACTGCAGAAATAGTAATGACTAACAGAAGGAAAAACAAATTCAGGACACAAATCTATATAGCATTCTTCCAAGGACCCTTTAATTTAAACAACATTAAAAAATATATATATAGCCTCAGGAAAATGCTGCATTAAGGATGAATGTTACTCCAAGAGCTTCACTTATTTATTGGTTTTATGAAATCGGAAGAAATATTTCGTGAATTTTTTTTTTTTTTTTATTTCAAAAAATTAAATCAATGGTATTACATTGATTTATTTGATACAATCTCATGAAAGATTGTATGCCTATTGTACATTTAGTATAGTAGGTAGGCTAGGAATTAAACAATCCAGTTCCTTTCTTCTGGAGACCGAATATGGTATTTTTTTAAGCTGGTTTAGATCTCTAATAAGCAGGCTGGCGATCTCACACCAGACAATGAAATTTATCTACCACCTAAAGATATTCATAAACACTTATACCAGAATGGAACTTGAGCCTGTTGGCTCGAATTCTATCCACTTAGTAAAATGGCTGTTGAAACATTAAAGATGGCAAGAATTATATTCTTGATTTAATCTTTTATCCAAATGTAAGCAAACAAAGTTTGTGCCTGAAGTATTTTCAGGACAGGGCAACTCGTTAATGACTTCATATCACCTGCCTTAGTATCCCATAATGCAATGGCAAATGAACACTATATACTAATAAAGGATGAAGAAAACTTGAGAATTTTTAAGCATTTTATTAAAAATATATATGTAGTTTTACAGTAATACTTTACTCTGAAAGCAAAGTGGGACTTCTCATTCAAATTAAAAATAATTAGAAATGTACCTGCAGCAATAAATTAATTCATTGTTGGTTCACATCCATGATAACCAAGACGTCTATAGATGTCAAGGTTATCATGGATGCGAAGTGCCATATTAAAATTGTAATACCATTGATATTACATTGAAATATATGATGGATAAGAAGCGTATGAGGATGCGTATTTGATCCATAATGGCTGGTAATTTGGTTAATATGAAATCATGAACAGGAACAGAGAGAGAGATCAGTAAAGCCAAGGATATATGATAAAGACATTAAGCTCAAGTTGGGAGCTGAATGTTATTTTCTTAGTTTATACTGGTCTAAAGTATATAAATGATGTGAAAGGTTTAACTGCGGAAGGGAATCAAAATTTCTGATTGGCACATTCCTTTCTCACTCTCACCTCCTGGTCGTGACTTTTTTTGCTTTGTTTTGTTAAAAAAAAAATTGAAAGATTATATATTATAGAATGTGTTTCTAGTAGCATCTTACATATATTTTGTTAAAGTTGTTGATATCCTTCAGAAGGTTGGATAAACCTGAAAGGCTTTTTTTTTAACCTCATGACAAGGTAATGAAAGTTACTTATCACCTAAAAACCTCCATAAACATCTATTCTTATTTAGCAGGATCATTTTAGGAGCTATTTCAGGAGCGATGCTATAATAGTTCATGCAATGCAGTCCAAGGAGAGGCAGTTCTGTATGCTGAAATTATGGGACTGTCTCTTTTGATATATTTCAGCATAAAAGAACTCTCTGCTATGTGCTAAAGTGGCAAGTTATCTCTAATCCTGATAAGAGATGTTCTGTTTGAGCTTTTGTACTTCCTTTTCATCTTTCAATTTTGGCATGCTCAGGAATAGGCTGGATGATCTAAATTAACTCATTTAGGTTTTCCAAAAGTTAGATAGGGCTAAATGGCCTCGCCTACTCCCTACATGGGAATAAAAAGTGTTAGCTGATTTTTTTTTTTGATGAGGTTTTATCAGAGCACAATTCATTATCATATTCTTTACTGACACATTCAGCAGAGACAGTAGACCTATGACAGGCAGTTTAGGCATGCACATATTTCTAACATTTAAAACACATTGAGGTGGATTAAGGATGTAAAGCCTGGCAGGAGAATTGCAATATCTCACTTTTACTGATATCAGAGATTTATGTGTCAAAAGTAAAGATGAAAAGTAAAGAAGGATGGTTTGCATCTAAATGGATTTAGTGTTCGGAGACTGGAAAAATTGTTGTTGAATGAAGTGACAGTGGATGTGCAGAATCAGGGAAACTAGAGCTTTTAAGTGTGGAGGGGGGGGCTGTTGAGTAGATATGCAGACATCAATGAGGCAGTCGAGTGTAAGAATGTGTATAATATGCCTGAGTTAGTACAAAGGATAACAAACAAGAATGGGATAGTTAGTATAAGGTGTCAAGATAGGGGTGGGACTAGGGGGCTTTTGCACTTTATGTTCACTAATGCCAGGAGTATTAGGAAAAAGGAAGAGAAATTTTTGGCCTTGGTTGGCTCTTCCTGGTCACAGGTTATTGGCATTAGTGAGATATGGCTAACAGAAGATGATATAGTTAGTGGGATAGAATGTGAAGGGTTATCGTGCATTCAGGAAAGACAGAGAGAAAAGAATGGGGATAGGAGTGTTATTGATGATAGCCAATGAACTGCAGCCAAAGAGAATAGAAATTCACTGCAGGATAGTGAAAATAGCACAATTAAAGCTATCTGGCATGAGATTGAGGCCAGTAGAACAAAATATACAGTCGGGTGCTGCTATAGATCACGGGATGGAATAGATAATGGAGATAGTAATCATCAGTAAATAGGCTCAGTGGGTGGAGGTCAGGTAATTATTATGGGGATTTCAACTATGGTAACATTGATTGGAAGGAGGAGGAGAGGACACGTGGGAGGAAGGAAATGGATTTTATGCAATTACTATGGGATAATTACCTGAGACAGCACGTAATGGAATATACTAGGGATTCAAGAGTGCTCAATCTAGTAATTGCTTCTGAGAATTTGACTATAACAAATATGACCATGTTGCCACCAATTGGTGAGAGTGATCATAAGGAGAGAGTGATCATAATGGCAACATGGTCATATTTGTTATAGTCAAATTCTCAGAAGCAATTACTAGATGGAGCACTCTTGAAACCCTAGCATATTCCATTACATGCTGTCTCAGGTAATTATCCCATAGTAACTGCATAAGGTCCATTTCCTTCCTCCCATGTGTCCTCTCCTCCTTACAATCAATGTTTAGCCACCTGAGAGGTGGCTAAATGTGTGGAATTTTCAATTAAGACAGGGTATATCTGGAACTCCTGAGCTGTAAGTATGACATGCTTAGGAGATTGCTCGGATCATTGCCATGGCATGTAAAACTGCAAGGGCAGGATGTTCATGGTGCATGGAAAGTGTTAAAGGAGTGTTTGAGGGAAGTAATGGCTGACTGCATACCTAGTGTCCAGAGAGTAAATCAAGTGGGAGTTAAATGGATGAATAACACCATTAAGCTTGAGCTGCAAAAAAAAAAGAAATTGTGGAGGGAATTTAAGGACAAAGGTGACCTGCAGGCACACGAACAGTACAAAGCACAGGCCAGAAGGGTAATTAGTGTGATAAGAAAAGCAAAAGCAGATTATGAAAAGAAATTAGCAATGCAAGCTAAAGAGAATCCCAGTTCTTTCAATATGCTGCAAATAAAAGAAAAAATGTATACAGCAGAATGATTTCAAGGAATGCCGATGGTAGGGAGGTAACTGAATCAGTTGAAATAGTAGAATTACTAAATGAATACTCTGCAAGAGTATATCATCCAGGAGGTGATAGTGCAGGAACGAGGGAACCAATGGCTTATATGCAGGAATTGAGGTGAATTGTATATTACAGAACCTTAATGTGAATACATCTGTGGGATTGGATGGTATACCAGCTTGAGTCTTACATGAAGCGGCAAAGGAATTGTCAGTGCCCTTGACCATATTATTTAATTTAAGTCTCAGCTCTGGGTTAGTCCTGAGGGAGTGGAAAGAGGGGAAAATAGTTCCACTGCACAAAGGAGGCTCCAAGTCTGCTGTTGCAAATTACTGACTAATCAGATCAGCATATCAGGAGTCATTGTCAAGGTATTGGAGAAATTAGGCAAGAGCAAAATACAGGAATGGATAGATGGAAATGGGATACTGTATGGTGGAGGGGGCAGCATGGTTTTGTAAAGGGTAGATCATGCCTCAATAACTTGCTCACGTTTTATAATACAGTGATGGCTGAATTGGATAAGGGTAATGGGTTTACAGTGATACTGCTGGACTTTGCTAAGGCCTTTGACAGGATACCACATGGAATTCTAATCAGTAAACTGCAGAACATGGGGATGGATATAGGGTTGGTGAGATGGATAGGCAGGTGGTTGATGGAGAGATATCAGAGAGTAGTTTATTCAGGAGTATAGTCCAAAAGAAGGCCTGTGACTAGTGGCATGCCACAGGGTTCTGTTCTTGGACCAGTCCTATTTAATTTGTTCATTAATGATATAGGAAAAGATCTGAGAGGAACTGTTCATTTATTTGCCGATGATGAAAAGTTGGGTAGAGCAATGGTGAATACACATGATGTCAAAATTTTGCAGGATAATTTGGATAGATTGGCAGACTGGGCTAAGGAGAATGGATGTCAGTTTAATGTGGCAAAGTGAAAGGTTATGCATTTTGGGGTGAAAAGATTAGCAGCAGTAGTATGGTGGAACTGTACTCCAGGAAATTGACAAAGCCAGAGATTTGGGAGTGTTGGTGGATAGGGAGTTGAAGTTTGGGGGGGCACACATAGCAAAAGTGGCTAAATCAGATCATCAAATCACTTGGTTACTGAAGAATACTTTGATGAGCAGAGACAAGCAGGTTATTGTTCCTCTTTATAGAGCCCTGATAAGACCCCATCTTGATTACTGTACCCAGATCTGGGTGCCAGGTAAGAAGGTAGAGAGGAGAAGTTGGGGAGAATGTAGAGAGGATCCAGAGGAGAGTGATCAAGATGGTAGCTGGTCTATGGAATGAACCTTACGAGAACAGGTTGAAGATCTGTGAGTTGTAGAAATTGGTTGATAGGCAGAAAAGGGGTGATACGATCGAGACATTCAAATTACTGAGGGGTTTTTACAAGATTAATTTAGGGGAAATTTTTTAGAACAGGTGTGGTGGTGGGAGAATTAGGGGCCATCCATGGAAACTGAGCAACTAGGTTTTTTACTTGGAGAGTGGTGAATGAGTGGAATAAGCTGCCATGATTGTGAATGAGTTCAAAGCAAAGTATGATAGATACTGTGCGAATGCTGAATGGTTCTTGATATGATGTTTAGGGCCTCCCTCGATAAGTCTACGGGCAACTCCCAGGAGTCCTTAATAATAATAATATTTCTAGCTGGAACTAGATCACCACACCTACATATCAGATTGCATCTAATGACTGTCACACTTCTTCATTTAAGCTCTCTGAATATTTCTTCATCTGGTGCATCAAGAAGATCCCATTCCAACACGATTCCCAAAAATAAATGAAGGGTTTATTGGGATATTCCTCATGTGGATGCAACTGACAGCAGCTTTTATTAGTAGCTACTGACATGATTTCTACTAGAATATTACTAATACATAGAAAACTATGTATTAGTAATATTAGTACCTGTGTATTAGTAACTATGTATTAGTACCTGTTTTAGGGGATTCTACTAATCCTTCTAAACACTTTGAATAGAGAAGGGTGACATTTTCCCTACTGGCTGTTGACCTGTTTCATGAATTATGAGAAATGATGGTTCATTTCTCATAAGAAACAGAAAATGAAAATATCTGTTTAATTATCAAATAATTTATATTTGATAAATAAACAGATGGTTTAATTTAATTAAATGGTTTCTGTACATTGCTGGGTCATTATGAGGGCCCCTGAAAAATTTGAGAATGAAAGATTCATAGTCAAAGGGATTTGTGGTTTGGCACCAGAGATACCCACCAAAGAGCAATATAGAGACTGCACTCAGAAGTGGGATATCACAGTTGCTCTCAGATGATATACCAGCAGTGCTGTAAATTTTGAGCTCTGTCCCCAGATCATGGGAAAGAAGAATTACTACACTACTGATTTTTTCATGGAAGTCCACAAGCAAATGATACCGGTGGACCATCCAGGATCACCCATCTTGCTAGAAACAATGCATGTGAATTATCAGGGTCTCCCTTTCCAGATGTCTATAGGTGGCAAATAAGGTGGCAAGTTATTAGATCACAGTGATGGTGGTATGGAGAATAAAAAAGCAAAAAAAGTCTCAGGCAAAATACAGGAAGGAAGGTATAGAAAATGAGGAAGAGTGCAATGGGCTGGTAACTCCCCCATGAAGGTGCTGGAAAATGGTGGAAGGTACAAATGTAAAGTGTTTGTACCAGTAAAGGCTAGAAGTGTAGGTCAACCCAACAAGAGGAATTTGATCTTGCCTGGAGATCTGAATATTATCAAATGTAAACAGAGGTGAAGTAAGATCATTTTTGCAAAAAATAACACAGAGCTTTGTTTTGATAGTGCTGAAGTTGTTATCACACTCCAATGGAGAATATAAGGTGACCAGTATTGAAGGCACTCATTATAGAAAATCATGAAGCTTGGAATGTTTGAGTACTACAAGGTTTGTCAAATCATTGAACATACTGTACTGCTATTAGCAAAGCTATGGATAATATTTGAAGAATGCTAAATGAATAGCATTCTTTCTGCTCTTCAATCAACAGATTATTAATTGGAATCCCATTGTAGTATGGATGTTTGTAAATGTTTTGAATCTCCTAGCTTATATTTTTTAACATTCAGTATGAGACTGCCACTGCTTTTTAGAGTTCTGAAGTGACTTGAAAAAATACCATATATCATTTTAGTAGGCTCTCAGGATTCTTTTCTAATTGATACTTGATTGTTTATCATCCCTTTAAAGATATAGTAAATCACACAGCATTGCAGTCACTAATTATTAACTCAGCATCAAGGTCATAATGCAAATCAGTCAACTCTGTAAATGATCACTGATGATGAACTACAAGCAGCCCATTACTGGTTTATCACTGCTATGATCAGCCACACAGATGCTAGATGGCTAATAAGTATATAATATGATTTCATATTTTAAGCTTATGTGATGCTATAGCATTATATTAATGAATTAAATTAGATATAAAAACACAGTTTAGCTAAACACTTTAAATTTATTAAAGACTCTACAGTTAGCTTTTTAGAATTTTTTACAACACTGAAGATACCACAGAAGAAATATTAGGTATGTTGTGTTTACTAAATTTAATGTTTTCAACTTAACTTTGATTCACCAAAATAAAATAATTCATTTTATTAAATTCATTAAAATCAAAATACCCTATGATACTATATATATGCATTTGTAATCAGTCAGGTCTTTATGAAACAATGTTGTATATTTAAATTAGAAAAATTACATAGTCATGCTTATATGCTCTGTTGAAATTAATGCTTCACTTACAAGCAAACATCTACATTATTTAACCACACAATAACTGAATGTGATATTACAAGCAGTAAATTCATTTGTTTTAAGAGAATGATCTTTAGTTAAAATCTGTGCATGGAGAACTGAATTATTTCCTCTCTCCCTCCCTTTATGCAATTGATTATTTTTACCTGATGTGGATACAAGACATAATACAGGACTTAATACTGAAGCTCCAGTTTGTTCAATGGTTAAAAATAAATAGTAAAATTTTCTGTCCATTCTTTTTCATGTCATTATTTTTAATCCACTGATGTTTCTATCAGCCTGTGTAGCTCAGTGGAAGTGGCATTTGCACTCCATGGCACTTGACCGCATGAAGGAAGACTTGGGTTCAAATCGAGTTGCCATCTAGAGAAATATTTTCTAAGCCTTTTTTCAACTGGTTCCTAAATGAGTTGATGTCTGGCACAGGCAAGTGGGTTTTTTCACCTGGAAAGTTGGGTATTTCATCCCATAAACTCAAGAAAATTGACAGTTGAACCCACACTATTTTCAGACATTAAAAATATTGTGTTAGGTTAGGAACAATGAGGTGGAAACACTTGTTAGTCATCTCTTCATTGCCTGCCAATTAAACTAGTGATAGCCTTGGGCCATCTATCTCTGATTGGCTACCAGTGCAGATTGAACTGCGCACTCAGTCTCCAAAAAAAAAAAGGCCTCGCCTACTTCCTATATGGGAATAAAAGGCATTGGCAGGTTTTTCTTTCTTTTTTTCCTTTTAAAATTTTTCTATTATAAATCACAGAGAATGGATTTATAGTTCCTGAAGAATAAATAACTTTTTTGTAGTTGTTAATATTAGGTTAACTTGTTGTAGTTTCTGTTTTAAATGAGTGAGTGATTGAATGAGCTATTTAGTTTGTAAGTAAACCTCATATTTTTTTTGTTCGTTTGTTTTGTTTAAATACAATATTATGATACAGCATGGTGCCAATGCATGGTAGAATAATGGTGGCAAAGAGCATGTTATCAGTTGATTTGAATTTGCAGCATTTTGTGCAGTGTGTGTGAAATTTATACATCAAGAAAAGTAAAGGATATGTGGAAGGAGATTAAAACTGGATGAGAGAGAGAGTATTAAATGTTTCAAAAGTGAGTGTCTATTAGCTGACGAGAATGCAGCAAATGATAGAGTGGACAGTACTGATGGCAGGATGGAAAATGATGTTCTTAATATCAAATGTGCAGCCATGAAAATAGAGGAGAATGAAATGGACATTAATAAAGGGGGGGAGGGAAGAATGCTTAAATGTTATCCTTCACAGGACAAAATACGAAATTCAAAAATTGCAGAAGTGGCAAGAAATTAGCAGGACTGAAAAGAGAAAGAAGCAGGTGGTCCAAAGTAATAATAAAGATCAAGCAAACAAACAAGAAAAACAAGTTAAGGAGAAAATTATACATGGAGACTCATTGATCAGGGGAGTACTTTATGAAACTGTGACAAAATCATCTTTCCCTGGTGCAAAAAATCACAATATTAATCACGCCATCCGGATGCAAAAAGGTAAGTCGAAGGAAATGATTGATTTGGCTGGCACAAATGATTTGAGAGGTGAGAAGTATTCTATGAGAGAGGATGTAAAGGAGTTGTTAGAAGAGGCAAAACTGAAGAGTGAGAAGGTGAAGATTGTACATCTCCTACCATGCTATGATAGAAGTGAACTGAGGGGGTTGTTGCTAGCAAATGAGTCTATATGTAGGTTGTGCAGAAGTATTGTTGTAGGATTTGTGGATCATTTGACAGAAATAAGGATTTGTACAATGCAGATGACTGTATCTAAATGGTTTTGGTGTTAGATGTCTAGAGAGCTTTGTTCTTTGAGCATAATGAAGTGCAAATTCAGGAAAACTTAAGCAATTAGGGTGGAAGCACCCAGATTATGAGAAGAAACTAGCCAAGCAAGTCAAAGGAAATCCCAAAGAGTTCTTTCATTAAGTGGCAAGCAAGAGGAAGAATGACTATGGAAGATTAACCTGAATGAGTGATGATGTTCATGAGGTGACAGAAGCAGATAAAATAGTCCAGTTACCAAGTGATCACTTTGCAAATGTATATCATCCTAGTGAGGTTACTGCTCTAACATATGTGACAGACATCAATGTGGGAACAGAGGTGGATGAACTGGAGGTACTTAGGATATTGCAGAATCTCAATGTAAATACAGCTGTGGGATTAGATGGGATATCAGCTCGGGTTTTGCGAGAATGCGCAAGGGAACTGACAGGCAGGCTCTGACTAGGCTGTTTAATTTAAGTCTCAGCTCTGGTATAGTTCCAAGGGAGTGGAAAGAGGGCAAAATAATTCCCCTTGCATAAGGGAGGTTCTAAGATTGCAGTAGCAAATTATAGCGCAATCAGTATCTCAGGCGTGGTGGTAAAAGTGCTGGAAAAATTGGTCAAAAAGAGAATTCAAGAATGGGTGGATAAAAATATGATACTGTATGCGGGGCAATATGGCTTGGTGAAGGGTCAGTCATGATTTAGTAATTTACTCTCTTTTTCATAATAGAGTAACAGCAAAGTTGAATAAAGGAAATGGCTACAGAACAATTCTGCTGGATTTTGCAAAAGCATTTGACCTTTACTGAGGTCTCATCAGTGGGAGTCAGACTCAGAAGTGAAAAAACTTTCAACATCTATCTCTAATCCAGAGTATTTTAGTAATAAGGTGTGACGCCTTTTGACTATTTGTATATGGAAATATGACTTCTACATTACGTCAACATTGAAATCACTTCTGGGTCTGACTCCCACTGATGAGACCTCAATAAAAGTCGAAACCAGTCTTGGTAGTGGCCCTTCCCATAATGCATGTCCGTAAGGATATGTACGTTACATTATGGGATACTAAGGCAATTGATGTGAAGTCATTAGCCTCTATATACGAGTAGCCCAGTCGTGAAGTTACTTCACACGCAAACTTTATTTTGCTTACACTTCAATAAAGGATGAAACCAAGAATATTATTTCTTGGCATCTTTAATTTATAGTATAACCAAGTGAAAAAACTTTCAACAATTTAAATAAATCTTGCAGGAAGAGAAGTGAAAATAAAAAAATATACAATTTGCATATATCTGAGCTTACAGAAAAGCAAGCATTAAATTAATTCAAACAAAATGGAAAATATTGAATCTGTTTTTGCTAATTAATGAACTAATCACATGTACTGCACAGTAATTAATATTGTGCAGTACATGTGGGTTTAATACAGTATACAATATTGTAATAAATGTCTCCTGAAAATTAATTATTATACAAACCATAACTGAAGTAACTTATTCATGGTTGAACATGTGCATATTTTAAGATACTGAAAATTAAAAATTAAACTTACCAGCAGGATAATCTAAAGCTGATACTATAGTTTCAAATGCACTATGTATGGTTTGACCTACATAACGAGCTGTAACATCAGGAGGATCTGCTTTCACATTTGTTTCTGACATACCTAGAATAAATTGTTCTTAATATGTACACATATTTTGCACACGTTTGCATCATTGCCAATATATAAAAACAGTGCATGTGCAATATAAACACACAAATGCTTATCACAATAAATTTTACAAACTGTCTGAAAAATGCTAAGAAACACTGCCATGTTTACTAGCATTAATTTGTGCACTTTTGCTGATGCTTATCAACTTCTTTCTGCCAGTTCTGCTGCCTAATTCCTTTTATGTATTCGACTTGCTCTTTTTGAGAGCAACATGTCACCAGCACCCCTCACTCTCAAAGTGTTCAATGAAGTATAATAGAAATGCTTAACAATTTATATATTATTTTCAATAAAAAAAACAACATAAACAATACAATGTTCACGATGTTCAATAGCTATCAATATTCTGAGAGCCTGTGTAACTCAGTGGAAGTGATGTTTGCACTCCTCAGCACTAGACTGCCTGAAGATAGAGCATTGTGAACTCGAATCTAGTTGCCAACTAGAACTTTTTCTAAGCCTTTTTTTGATTGATTCTTGAGCGAGTTGATTTCTGGCATGGGCAAGCAAGTTTTTCCTCCAGGAAACTCAAGAAAATCGACCATAGAACCTACACTATTTCACACATTAAAAATATTCTTAGTTTAGAAACCACGAGATGGTGGCACTTATTAGTAGTTTCATCACTGCGTGCCACTTAAATCAGTGATAGCCTTGGGCCAGTTATTTTCTGAAAATTAGTTATTATACAAACCATAATTGAAGTAACTTATTCATGGTTGAACATGTGCATATTTTAAGATAATGAAAATTAAACTTACCAGCAGGATAATCTAAAGCCGATACTATAGTTTCAAATGCACTATGTATGGTCAACAGGGAGGTGTAGTTTGTATTTGAATTAAAAATGAAATACATTTTGAAATAAAAGAACTGAAGAGCATACAAAACTGCATTCAGTTGATGGGAGAAATGATATCTGCTTTTAGATTAAAGGATATGTCAAATTATTATTATTATTATTACACAACACCTCCAGGGAGTCCAAAGACTCATCGAGGGAGGGCACCTGCTCTACAAATCTCCATCTCCACCAGCACCATCTACCACTGACCACCACCACTATTTTCACAGACAATCACAAACATCCATGCCCACGGTGGGATTCGAACCCACAGCCTTTTGGCTGGAGAGCAGATACACTAACCACTCAGCCAACCAGGCTGGCAATATGTGTGCCTCCAAATTCATGCAAAGGATAAATGTGCTAAATAAACATGCCTCCAAATTCATGCAAAGATATTGTCTTTGCAGTTATTTACAATTAATTATTCCAAAAAACATATCTTAAACAGGATCCTTCTTTACACAAACCTTTCCCTTGTATATCAAAATTGAGTAAGCTTAATGTTAATAAGGCTGTGGGAATTGATGATATATCGCCACGTGTTTTTAGGAAATGTTGCAGGGAGCTGACATCTGCCCTGATATACTTGTTTAACATAAGTCTTGCAATGGGCAAAATTCCAAAGTAATGGAAGGAAGGCAAGATTGCACCACTTCCCAAAGAGGGGACCAAGACCTAGGCTTCAAACTATATGCCAATCTCTGTCTGCTGTTGCAGTGAAATTAAGTTGATTAATTAATAAATGAAGCAGAGTGAATGCAGAATTATTAATAATAAAAAGGAAATTTAATACGTACTATTATTAGTTTGAATTTGAATTAAACAGAATTTTACTGTATTATTTTGATTACATATCTCTGGGAAAGATGAATGAAGCAAAACAGTTGGGAATATCTTGTACATAAACATATATATCTTGTTATTAATATCATCTCACTTTCTCTATTTGGTATTTTTTTTACAAAAAAAAAAAACATTCAAAATTAGTTCAAGTGCTCTCCAAAGCAAATAAGAAAAACCTCTAACTGGAAAAAAATTTTTGGAGACTAATTTTAAGACCACCAGACCATCAGCCAAAGAAACTTCAAATGTAAGTCTTATAATTTAAGTAATTTAGGATATATGTCAGAACAGCAGTTCAGAAATTTGTGTGTCAAACATGCACTGATATCCCACATTTTTGAATTTAATGGTTTACATAGTATAACTGCAATACCCCCCCCCCTCCAGTAGTACTTTCCCATACAGGGAGAACAGATACTTTGTGTATGGAAGACATGTTTATGATAATACCGCTCCCACAATGAATGTCACTGCTCTGTAATTAACTTTCTAAGATGTAAAAACATGGTTAAAAGGCAGAACAGAAACAATCTTGCATAGAAAATAATAAAAAAAGTGTGTATATGCATACATCAAAAATACAACTAAACAATCACAAAAACAACATTACACACACATACAACAAAAAGGATCCATACAAAAAAAAAATCCTCTTTAACATCTGTGGCCTAAACACAAACAAATGATGTGTGCACTCAGACCTGGCTGGCGTGTGTGAAGTGTACAATATACACAGACACTGCAGAAGAAAAGGCACCTAAAAGATGTCAAAAAATATGAGATAAGAGTTTAAACGAACAACAAATGGTACATATAATTATGAATGTCGTCGTTTTCTGTTCGGCCCCTTCAGACTTCCGAAACGAACAAATAAATTCTGAAATTGTATCCTGGACCCGATTATATCACTGTAATTTTTGATTAAAATTTACGAAAATATATCTAAAATAGTTCTTTATTTTTTGATGTATCATAAATCAACTTATGATTAATTGTTCAGTTCCGTGTAAAAAAATTTGTATAAGCAGGACTAATCTGTAGGTAACATTATACTGTAAAGCAGTTTTCATTTCCTGTTCGTTTTATTCACACTTTATTCAAAAAAAACTTTTTTGGAAAGGCGGCGAACATTAATCGCACACACAAGAAAAATACTAGGTGCCGGCGCTGTGTGCACTAGTTACATCTAAACAGAATCTTATCTCTTGCAGAATTACAACTTGCAGCCTCAACAACTATTATCTGCCTACACAAATTATACTTTACATTAATCCTTCTGTAAAGAAGGAAGTATATGTGAAATCATTAGAGCTGGTCTCATTCGCAATATATTTCCTCCGTGAATGGTGGATGAAATATATCAACCACCTTATACGTCACAATTGTTATCTCGATGGTTTCTCAGTGATATTTCAGGTATACTCAGATTCATGTTTTCGATCACCTTTTAATCATCCTAATGACCTCAAATTATTTTTGTAATCATTCTAATGATCTTAATGATCATAAATTATTCTTGTAACCATATTAACTACTATGAATATTTATTTATCTCTGAAACTCAATTTTCTGCAGCTCAAATATCTAAATTGTAAAGGTCATCTTAGGGACTTAGCATTCTCAACTCAAACTGGCTGACCTTCTCCAAAACCACTGATCAAGTTGGAAGAAAATCCAAAGTATCTGTAGTTAGTAATGATCTGACACAAACTGATCTACCTACTAAAATACAGGCTAATCTTTGTCATCTCCCAACACTGCACTTTTCCTTAACAAGCTCTCATTCCAAATATACTACAGATATTAGTTCTCTTTTTGGTAACTCAAAACATAACTTTATATTTCCATTTTATAGAACTTCCTAATAGTCATTCTCAGTCCTGTGCCCTTTAGCACTACAACTGTCAAACGAGATGGTTTCAGTTATTTTTACTTCTCCTTTTCATGGTCTCTGATTACTGTTTCCACTCTCCCAATTCAAACACCTGTTCTAGACATATAAGTGAAATAATCATCTTGGAAGGGATGATTATTTCATCTCCCACTGCAATCCAAACTATTGATTTTCACCTCCTCTTGCATCCTCTTCTCAAGCTGAATGACATCTCTTGCCTTTCTTGGCCCAAACATTTTACATTAATAACTTCCTCAGCCCTCAAAATATTTGGTATCAACTTCTGTCCAAGATATTACTGCTAATTCTCACCAGCACGAAAACTTACTACATATATCCCAATCTGATATGGATGCTTAGACACTGATTATCACTCGTGTTGATGTTTTGTGGAATGAACACATATCTATAGATAATGAATACTAACTAAATTGATGTAGTTAATAGATTGTCAATATTTTGCCTTGACCACCAAGGTATCTGTATGGACACAAAAATACACTGAGCATATGCATACAGGAACACCTGGAAAGAAAGCAAACACAGAGTGTGAATGATACAATCTTACAGTCCTAGCTGGTGCCCTCTATGGATGCAATGATGAAACCTTGCTGAAGGTCTCATGATGACAGACCGCCAGAAATTTAGTAAAGTGAGGCATCTTTAGTGAGGTAGCCAAATTTGTTAAGATTTGGCACATGTTGTAATGCTGAGGAAAATTCTAAGGTCAGTCTCTTAGATTTTTATTTGCTCTTATATAAGAGGGAGGTTTTCTCCCCAACGAATCTACTGATCTGTATCCATGATATCTGCTATTCCAGAATGGCTGTAGTGTAGGTAATGAATGGAATGAGAGAGTGAAGACTGTAAGTCTACTACTCTGCTATGATAGAGGCAAACTGGAGAAAAGAAAATGTTCTAAATTAAATCAATGCACTGGTTGTACAGAAGGAATAGTGTATAATTTGTGGACCTAGGAGCTGAATTTAACAGTTGGAAGGACTTATATAATGCTCATGGACTATACTTAGAGAATTCAGAGTTAAGTGTCTTAAGAGAGAGAGAGCACTGTTCACTGAGAGTGGAAGCACAAAGTTAGGAAAAACTAAAGCTATTAGGGTGGATGCAGGTGAGTGTGTGGATGCAGGTGAGTGTGTGTGTGCAGGCACCCATGAGTGAGTGGGAGAATGACTCAAAAAATATCTAGTCTCTCAAATAATATCAAATGGGGTAGCCAATACAAGGTGTAAAGCTGGTTGGAAGCCTAAGAGGATGCTGAAGTTTGCATATACTGATGCTAGAAAGTAGGAATAAGAGGAAGGAGTTTTTGCCATTGGTTGGTATAACCTCACCAAAAGTTATAGGCATCAGTAAGACTTGGCTGACAGACAGATGGGGGTTTAGTATTTATATGGGGGGGGGTTACTGCTGACAGCAGATGAATTGCATGGGCATATCACTCACATGATATGCCCTTGCAAAATGATCACTTAGTAGCTCAACAATTTTGTCTGCCTCTGTTACCTCTCTATGATCTGCACTCCTTAAAATTATCTTTCCATAGTCATTCTTCCTCCTACTTGCTGCATAACAATAAAACTTTTTGAGATTTCCTTTTACCTGCTCAGCTAATTTCTTCTCATTATTTGATTTTGCCTTCCTTACCATGCTGGTGACCATTCTTGCCTGACCCTTATTCTGTTCATGAGTTAGTCATCTTTCTCCTTATATACTCTCCACAACATTTTTTTTCCCCCAGCTCTTGCTTAATGATATTATTCATCCATCTAACTTCCTACATGATTTAGCCTCCTGACGTTGAGTATACAGTGTGTGATACTGCTTCCTTCAGATACCCCTCGACTATCCCCCTCCCCATGCACTGTGAACAGCCTTCTCTTGCAAATCTTTATGCCATGGCACTGTTTCAAGCTGTCTCTTACATGTATCATAACCATCTGCCTTGTAGTTCCACATATACTACTTCTTAACTGAAATTTCCACATTTTGTTCCCAAGTCAAGACACCACAAGATCACTTTTGTCAAATGGAGACAATGTAGCCACCTTAGTTATGGACAGGTCTTCTGATCCTATATCATCAAACACTCTCAAACCCCTAAGTTTCCTCCATTGCATTCTGCTTCAAGTAAATATCTTTCAGTAAGTGTATAAATTCCATTTCTTTCCTACCATGTGATCTTTCCTCCTCCTAATCCATGTTTCTGAAGTTCAAGTCCTCCATAATAATTACTCAATTTGCATTCATAGTACTAACCCGCTGATGATATTACACATCTATCTAACTTCCTACCTGATTTAGCCTCCTGACTGAGTATACAGTGTGTTACTGCTTCCATCAGATAAGATACCCCTCCTCCCAATGCACTGTGAACATCCTTCTCTCGGTATCATAATGATGTCTTCCCCATCATTCCTGGCATCCCTGACCTACAGTATCAACCAATTTTATATTTTCTCCTACTGGTCACAATCTCACACCACCAAACTGACTCAAAGGAACTGCCATCTGCCCTACTAACTCTTACTCGTTGGCTGCAATTAATCTATCATCAGCAGTATCTCACTTTCTGTCCTGTCTACTCTATCCTCTTTGAAAATACCAAATCCATCACATTCTATCCCTGTAACTACATTATCTGCTGTTAGCCAAGTCTCATTAATGCCTATAACTTTTGGCAAGGTTGCACTAACCAATGCAAAAACTCCTCCCTCTTATTCCTGATGCTTCTAGCATTAGCGTATAGAAACTGTAGAAAGCCCAAACCACCTTTACATCCTGAATTGACTATCCCATTCAATACTGTTGTCTGAGAGACTAGATTCTACATATTTTGTTCATCTTAATGTGAGCCATCACACACACTTATCAGCATCCCCCACCTATTTTCTTTAGTTTTCCTAATTTTCTGCTTTCGTACTCTCAGTGAATGAAGCTCTCTGATACCTAATTCTGAATCCATTTAAGTGCAGTCCATCAGCATTGTACAAATCCTTCCATCCATCAAACTCAGGTCAATGACAGATTGAAGGTTTGTGGGTTGCAAAAGTTTGTCGATGGCAAAAAAGAGGGGATGTGATAAAAACATTTTTACTTTTTAAAAGGGTTTTATAGGATTGATAAAGAGAAAATATTTCAGCACTTGTCTAGAGGGAAAACATAAGAGGTCATCCCTGGAAACTGAGTAAGTGTGGTCAGCAAGGATGTGAGGATCAGATTTCTTTTTGTCCCATCCCTCAACACCACCGCTATACTGCACAGGAGCATGCGAAACAAAGTAAAAGCTTTATTGTAGCTGGAAATACAGTAAAATAATGAATAAGAGAAATTGTTTCTAAGAATTTCCAATTACTTCACATTTATTTCTTCTGTTTTTTAACTCAAAAAAAGAAAAGGTTAATTTCTTTTTAAGTTCATTTCCAAGAAATCCAAGAAAAGTCTGGCTAACCCTAAAAGATTAGTAAGACTTGTATTATTTTTTTTGGAAATCACCTGAGATAAAAAGGTGAAAGATGGAATTGTAAAACTTGATGCAAAATCTGCATCTCTAAACTTATTGATGTATCCAGAGACTTGATTTGAGACTGAAATGTGAGAAATTTTATATTACGTAATTTTGAATTTTTTCGTATAAATACCATAAATTAAAAAAAAAAAAAAAATAAATAAAGTATCTGATTATTTTATGAAAGGAACAATGATTATAGTTTTTGATATAAATTTGGTTTATTTATGATGACTGACTGAAGGGAAACAAAAATGGAAACTATCCATTGTGAAACTATCTAAAACAGTAATATTCTCTGCCAGTATATAAAATAATGGTAAGTTCAAAAGACTTGATTAATAATTTGATGAATATTCTCATAGCAATGTTTTATCAAATTTAAAAAAAATATATTTATATAATATATAGGTCACAGCAATTTACTGTACTATCACATGAAAATGTAATTTTACTTTCCTAGAGATACTCCTAGAAGTAATGGTATAATAATAAAATGAAAATATCTCTATATATTCATATATATATACTTCAATTGGTGCAGAATACAACCCATTTATGTAATGTATAATATTTTTAAAAGGAAATGTTATATATACTATGTTGACAAAAGTATTTGGACACCTAATTCTGGTTAAAAAAATGCATTTTACTTTCATTTCTAGTAGCAAGTCTGAATGACAGCAATTACCCTTTGGAGTAATGCTTTCAACCAATTTCTGATACGTTAGAACAGGAATATTCTTCCATTCCTCATGCAAAGCTATCCCCATTGCTGATGATGGCTGCTGTGGTCTGGACTCTAAGCCAGCCAATCCAACACTTCAACATTATTTTGAGGAAACCAGTCTCGGACATTCAGTGCAGTATGACATGGAGCACTGTTATGCTGAAACATGCCAGGTTCACTGTCAGAGTACTTCCACAGCATCGGAAGAATGAAGTTGTCCAAGATGGCTAGGTAGCCGTCAGGCGTCATGGTTTTGGATATGTCCACCAATGGACTAAGCCCTAATCCAGCTAAAACACCCCAATACCATTACCAAGCCTCCATCAAACTAGATAGCTGGAATGATGCAGTCCTGCTATAACCATTCCCCAGGTAATCTCCAGATTCAAACATGATCATCAGAGTGAAACATGTGGAAGCATGCATATTTAAGGATTTAGGGACACAAAACACATATTGAAATGATTATTTGGAAGCATGACTTGTTGCTCCACAGAACCCTTTTCCAATCATCTATGGTCAGGAATAGGAATGGTTGTTTGGTATTGAGGGGGGTGGGACATGTGGCTTGTTCACAGCAGCTCTGCTGTGGTAACCTAAGGCATGCAGCTCTCTGCAGACAGATGTCTGTGCAGAATTTTCCAGGCTGGCTGTGAGGTCCACTGCTGATGATGTGCAGGATACTCGAACATTCCGAGACAGAGCTTGTTGATCTCAGTCAGTGAGGATCAGTAGCCTCCCTACTGTGGTAACGCCATCAACTTTCCATCTATGAATGACATTAACAACAGTGGATATCAATATACTGAGATGGATAACAATGTCACAGACAGAAAGATCACTGATGTGACACCCAACTACCATCCCACATTGGAAGTCTGTCAGTTCAGTTGAACGTGGCATCTTGATATTGAGTACAGTGGAAAACATGCAGCACATCCCACCTTTTATTATCAGACTTACACAGACATTCCCTGAATATTTGCATGTGGTAGGATTCGAAATGTACATGGCATGTAATGTCCAAATACTTTTGTCAGCATTGTGTGTGTGTAAACTTGAAATATGAAACATTATGTTTAAGATATTTTATATACCATGAAGACAGTTCATAAATATTAGTTTTAAATGAAAATCCTACTGTTTAAATGCATTTAAATGAAAAACACTTCAAACTGCATGATATATATGATGACAAATGTGTAAAAATGTGCCCTCCCAATGCATAAGGACATGTTACATGGTCATAAAAGCTCTTGTTAGACATAGCATATGTGTGAAACACAGCCTGGCTTGAATGTGTGAAATTAACTCCCACCCCCATTAGACTCAAACTTATTTGAAATCCTAATTGACAACATCAAATACTGGATGGCCCTTTAAGGTGGCCTCAACTGTAAAATCAATCATAGTAACAAATTTTGTTCTTATAAATGGTTAATTCTGGATGACTTCAACCATCTACCCTCAAACTGGATAATACATGAAATCCCATCAAATCCTATCTATTTATTATTCTATATCCACTTTGAATATCTTGGTTTTTACCAATCCATTAAGGAATAAAATATAGGTAATTCCCAACTTTACAAGTTAATTCATTACTAGCATGAACTTGTAAAGCAGGAATATATTTCCCATAGACTTAACATTGAAAAGAGATTCCTAACAATGAAATTTGACCATAGTATTTATTTAGCATATGGTTCACACATGAAAAGATTACATTAATCCTTAATATGTATAAGCATAATAATAGACATATGTACTATAATAATACATAATACAGTCATAAAAGAGACACTCAAGAATAGACTACAACTGTACGTCTAGGTTGATTATCCAGTCAACTGCACTTGGTGTAGCATGGATGAAGGCCGACAGGTTTCTATTGTATGCACATTGGGCATATTCAAATGTAATATGATTAACTGTCTGACAGGGTGATCCAGACAGTTAATCATATTACAGTAGAATGGGGCATGATTGTATCACCTGGGTGAGGCAGTCATGCCCCATTTGTAAGGGTGGTCTGCACATTTGCCATAATTGGTGTGAATTCTGTTAAGGGTAGACCAAGTTTTCTGAGGTAGGTCAAAACCCGACGGCATCTGTGTTGGGTCCACTAATTCATGGAAGTCCCCTGTTGAAGTTCTACACCAGGATTCTTTCCACTTCTCCTTCATGTTAAAACTTGTCACTGCAAGATTTTTTGCTGTTAAGATTGGAGGGTGCCTTGACTTTAGCCTATTTATTTCTACAGGTGGGATGTCTTCGTGGATTGTGAGATCTTGGATTTCCATGATTTTGCTGTATTCATGTAGAAGAAAGTTGGATCTGTGGAGGTGGGATGTTGCTTAGCACTGGGAGCCAACAGGTTGGGGTTAATTTCACAGTTCCAGAAATAAAGGGCATAGTGGTGTTAAGCTGAGCATCAACCATAGTAATATTAAATCAAGGTCAACAAAATCCCTCGTGGCACAATTGGAAGAACAATGGAACAGTGATTTCATCAATTAGAAAAGACCAGTATTTGATTCTCATCATGATGAGAGGAATCTTTATATGGGCTTTTTCAACTGAAGGTGAGTTAGCTGATCTCATATGGAGGTAGCAGGGTTTTTTCTCCATGAAACTTGCACTGTTTATCCTGTGTTCAGGTAAATAGACCATAAGAAGAACACATGCAATTTACAGACAAAAAAAATAGTGTTGTTGGTGGTCATGGGTAGCAGATGGCACTGAGGTTATAGTAGATTCTTTGTGAGTGTTGGAGAATTACATAGTAGGGGAGACGGTGAGATGTGTGTAGCAGAATAGAGTAGGAGTACCTTCCCACGATGAGTCCTTGGACTCCTTGACGGTGTCATGTAATAATAGTAATAATAAAATTACAGTTTATGCCTAAATAATGATTTAGTCCAAAAACATGAAAACATAGCTTTAAAATCAAGCAAATTATAATAATAAAGAAATTATTTGTCAAACAAATTTAAAAGAAAACAAATATTAAAGAATTTTAAAGAATATCATTGATGGTCCGTCTTTGCCATTTCTTTTTATTAACATCTCTCTCCACAACAATATGGCACATAGCATTATAACATATATTCGCCGGCCTGGCTGTCCGAGTGGTTAGTGTACTCCGACCAACAGGTCATGGGCATGGATGTTTTGTGATTGTTTTTAAGTGGGAGATGAATTTCTTCACCTGGTGCGAGATCACCTCTGCGCTTATTGGAGGTCTGAAGTGGTTGAAAAAGTTCTGTGTAAGGTCTCTAGAGCAGGATTTCTGGACTACGTAAAACAAAAAAAAATTACAAAAAATATATATAAAACTGATAAAAATAGCAAAAAAAAAAAAAAAAAATCCTTAGTTTACCCATGGTACAAAGTGTACTAAAGGTTTGTAATAACCTTTCATGGGTTATTACAAACCAATGAAAGGTTATTACATTTATGTTATGCGAGTTTATGAGACACTTATTTACATACATAAATACAGAATAGTACTGCATTGTATAGCTATGTGTGCAATTTGAAATGCCATATTTATGATTGTTTAACATTTATTTATTACAATTAATGTTCATTATTTTCAATTTTTTGCTGATACTTGAAATAAAGAACTTGCAAACTCAGGAGCTTAAAAAGCATGAACTGCCATTATTTGCAATTTACCCTTTGTTTCTTCTAGAACCTTATCTACAACCTGCTATTAATGACCCCCCCCCCCATTTAGTGTTGCAATGGCTGTTAATCTGCATGTTCTTTGGTAAATTTACTTTTATGCAGGATGAAAAATCTAAGGAGATGGTAGGGTTTACTCTCTCAGAAGTAAACCCTACCATCTCCTTAGATCAGACAACAACATTGGATTACTGGCTTTCAAACCCAATCACCAGACAAGAAAAACAAATATCAAGATGAAAAAGTTCATACTTCAGACTACAATGCAATTGCTATTACCCTTTCTTCAAGATGACTGGTTCATTTGAAACCTATAAAGTCTACAATTGTACAATTGTATTGCAGAAGGTTATATTGTGAGTAGTTGGTGTAATTTAGAGCTCATGTAAAATTGTTGATTTTTATTTCTTTTATTGTGTTTTTTCCTTAGAAAATTAGTGTTGTATAGTATATTAGAGATTATTATACTCTAAAAACATAATTTTCATGTTTTTAGAGTATTTGGTGTCTTTATGACATATTTTTATTGTGAAATTTGCTGTAACTGTTATCACAAGTACAGAAGTAGTGAACAAGAAGATTTTTTCCACTAAAGATAATACTAAAATAATTTAATCTCTGAAATTGCTAGATTAAAGCAGATTATTAATCAGATGATGAGGAAATTACAGAAAGTCAAGCAGCATTTAGAGAAACATAGGAAGAATAAAAAAAGTTTAGCAGCATAATGGAAAACAACAAAGCACCGAATCAGGTAATTTAGTATGTAATAGCAAAAATTTGGTAAGTTGATTGTAAAAATGATGGTCTTTGTTATTTTAACTATGATAAAACATGCCATTGATGAGTGGGTTATAACATCAAGTTTTCCTGGAGCAAAAATGTAAAATATAATGCAAGCAATTGAAAAACAGAAAAGCAAAGCAAAAGAGGTCATAATTCTGGTGGGTGCCAAAGACTTAACTAGAGATAAATTCAGTATTGAGAGAGTATATGAAAAGGTTGTTGGAAGAAGCAAGAATAAAGAGTGAGAAAATAAAAATTGTTAGTATATTACCTAGATATGATCAAGATGAATTATAAAGAAGAGCTATGATGGCAAACAATTCTATGTATGAGCTGTGTAGAAGGAATGGATGTGAGCTTTTGGATATGTGGAGTGAGTTTGAGGGAAGATTGGATGTGTATAAGAGGGATGGCCTACACTAGAATGTGTTTGGCATCAGGAGTCTTGAAAAATTGTAAATTGATATCAAACCTAATACAGAGAGTCAGGAAAACTGAATTCTGATGGGAGGAATTGTGAGAATCTGTGTGTACGAGTGACAATATTAGGTAACTGTGTTAATGATGGGAATGGTTATTATTATGGAAATTATTATAAAGAGAGTACAATTCTGTGTTCGTCCGGTTCAGACCCCCCATCAAGAATGTGTAAAGATGTCTGCAAGACAGAGATCTGCAAGTTGTTGAACTGTGTCAGTAAACCACAGACAAGAGTATACAAAAGAGTATGCAGTTAGCTTATTATGTCTGTATACAAATGCTAAGAGCATCAGAAACAAAGGAGTAGAGTTTGTTGCCTAGGTCAGTGCTTCCCAAACTTCTGGATGTCAGGGCCCCCTTTGCAAAAATTAAAATATTTCACGGCCCCCTCGAAAAAAAATCGTAATAGAGAGATATATTATTATAATATTTATTGCATTTATATTCAATACAAAACATACGCAGCGAATATTGCAAAAATCAAATGCATACATTACATTTTTTGCCTCTTACCGTTTGGTTCTGAAGACGATGCGGGCTGTTCTGGTAAAATATGAAATACTGTCCTTTTTTTTTTGAGTCTGTTTCTGCTTCTTCTGATTGTTTGCAGGATTTTTTTATTTTTATTTTTTATCAGCCACTTATCCATCTCAGGGTTAAATTTTTTAACGTAGAATAGATCAAATAATATCACTACTTACCGATACTGGCACACCACAGACTGATAACATGAAATTAGTGAATATTACCTGAATAAGGGAATTCCTGGACCAGGAACATTTCTCTCTTTTGTGACTTTTCTCCCTTTAAAGTAATTAAGCCTAACGCGAAACAGACAGCAAAGGCAGATTATTAAAACGTGCATATGATTGGTGCGGTATTAACAAAAGATCGCGCAACCAAAAGATAAAAGCATAGCTGGCGATTGAGTTGAAATGCTAACTCCCTTCAACCGAATTCCATATGTGAAACTGCCATAACATTCATTATATATATATATATATATATATATATATATATATATATATATATATATATATTACTTAGTTTTAACACTTTTACGAATTTTAACAGGTTCGGTTGAATTTTATTGCTGCCTTGGGAAATCGAACTCTCACACATCTAATTAATAACAATAGTTTTTAGTTAGATACTGTGTTTGCCCATGCAACATATGGTTTTGTTTCAGTCTATACAGCATAGTTTCTGTATGAGGGAACATGTGATTCATTAATTAGTGTGTTTTTATCCCAGTTGTCTCTAATTGCACTATTTGTTGAGAAATATATTACACAGACTCCTCATACCTTATTCACCGGCATAATAAAAGTACTTGTTTTTATTGCCTCTGCAGTATAGTGGCTGTTAGGGAAGAGCGTGTTGTTTACCACTGCAAGCGAGTTACTATCTCCCCACATGAACTTGTTTAAGCTTTTTTTCATGTGTGAAGTATATGCGAAACTTTTATTGGTAACAGAAAACTAGCTCCGATGACAGTGATAATATAAAAGAGTTTTGATATGTATATAAAGTCAATATCAACAGTCACTGATTACGAACGTGTGATGAAAGGGACAGGAAGATTTGGAGCTTCCCTGGAGAGCATTCGAAGTAAATACAATTAACCACTGCTTTGAAATGAAACATATGAATAAGCAATATTTACTAATATTCATTAAGCGCCGAAATACGCAGGAAGCGAAGTTTGTGAACCAACACCAATGTGTGAATTTTTCCATTAAAATATAAAAAATAACAAAAAAAGAAATAATAAATAATAAAAGTTAAATACGTTTCTTTTAAAATAAAAAAAATCTACTTAGTCTTAAAACATTTTAAATTTGTTTTCATTATTTCATGCCCCCCCCCCCCCCCTCAACAAAACCTACGGCCCCAAGGGGGCTGCGGCCCACAGTTTGGGAAGCGCTGGCCTAGGTTAACATATTGAGATGGCACTCACTTGGGAAGTGGATAAGTTTAGGAATGTTCCATTCAGAAAACTTTACATGCTGAACTACAAAGCAGGAAATTATGACAACCTGAGGAGTATGCCGGATTCTGTAGGCATTAGTGAGACCTGGCTATCAAAAGCAGACATACTAACTGGTATCAAGTGCAAAGGGTAAAGTATTTTTAGGAAGGATGACCAGGATAGGAGAGGATCGTGCTGCTAATCAGATCACTTGAATCCAGTTAGAATTGAGACCTATGACTGCAATACTAATAACAGTTTTTCATGTGGCAGTGGGTTTGAAGCCATCTGGTGGGAGGTGGAGTGTAACAAGATTAAATACATCGTGGGGGTGTTGTTATAGACCTGGTGGATTGGTTGCTAGTGATGAAGAAATGCATCACCAAATAAATACAGTGGGTGAGAAAAGAGTAATCATAATGGGAGACTTCAATTATCTGAACATTAACTAGGCAGCTGTGAAATCGCATGAGAAGAATGAAATCGAATTTATTGAGCTGTTGCAAGACAACTTCCTCAAGCAGAATGTGACAGAAGGAACTTATAGTCAAAGAGAGTTAAATCTGATTATAGTGTCAGAAAGGAGAAGGGTTTAGTTAAAGACTTAACTATTCTGCCTCTGGTTGGTGACAGTGATCATGCGGTACTCATTGGGAAGTGGATAAGTTTAGGAATGTTCCATTCAGAAAAGTTTACATGCTGAACTACAAAGCAGGAAATTATGACAACCTGAGGAATATGCCGGGTTTTGTGCCATAGTATCAGTTGTCAGATAGGAAGGTATCAACAGTGCGTGGGAAGTGTTTCAAAAATACTTAAATTATGTGATATCAGAATGTATCTCTAGAGTTTGAAGAATAAATTTAGTAGGAGTGAATTGGATGTGTAATCTAATTAAGCAAGAGATTTGTAAGAAAAAGATGATGTGGAAAGAATACTGTGTGCATAAGGATGATGTTAGTTATGATAATTATAAGCAGCAGGTCAGAAAAGTCACAAGTGTTGTACGGAAAGCTAAGTCTGAGTATGAAAAGAAACTGGCTCTGCAAGTTAAAGACAACCCAAAAGAATTCTACCGTAATGCTGCAAGTAAGAGAAAGGATGAATATGAAAGAATAACTGCACTGAATGCAGATGGCATGCAGGTGACCTGTGCAGAAGTGATTGATCAACTAATAAGTAGCCATTTTGCTAAAAGCTATCAACCTGGTATATACAACATTGGACTCACTGCTACTTCTTCAGTGAATGAGGAAACTCGTGTGTATGAGGAGAAAGTACTATAGCTGTTGCACAAACTAAATAAGAATTCTGAAATAGGAACTAATGGAATATCAGTATGGATGCTAAAAGTGTTTAGCTGAACTAGCTATTCCTTTGACCAGACTATAGAATTTGAGTCTAAGAATAGGGAAGATTCCACAGAAGTGGAAAGAATGTATGGCAATCCCATTGCACACAAGGGTGGTGCTATGACCAATGTATACAACCATCGACCAATCAGTATCTCAGGGTGGTGAAGATTTTGGAAAAGGTGGTTAGGACTGGCATTCAAAAATGAGGTGACAGAGAATTTCTACTTTGCAATGATCAACATGGGTTTACTAAAGAAAGGTCATGTTTTAGCAACTTGCTCAAATTCTATAATAATGTTTACCAATGAGTTTGACAAGGAAAATGGATACACTGTTATACTTTTGGATTTTGCTAAGGCTTTTTGACAGAATACAGCATGTTGCATAAATTGGAGAATATGCAATTGGATTATGGACTATTGACATGGATAAGAGGATGGCTGGCTGACTGACTGACAGATATCAAAAAGTTGTGTATTGGGGGAGTGAATAAAAGGTAACCAGTGGTGTGCCTCAAGGATCAGTCCTTGGTCCATCATTATTCAATAAGTACATTAAAGACATTGGGAAGTATTTGACTTGCAACATACAGCTATTTGCTGATGATGCAAAGATAGGTAGAATAATCAGGAGTGCTGCTGATATGCAGTATTTGCAGAATGATTTGAACAGGCTGGAATTGTGAGCACGTGAAAATGGCTATCAGTTCAATGTTAGTAAACGTAAGATCATGCACTTTGGTGTGATTAGATATTAAATGGTGTATTATATTGGTGGGATTATGCTAGAAGAAACTGATCAGGATAGAGATCTTGGAATGTTAGTAAGGCCATGTAGCAAAAATTATCTTTTGAGTCATACAACTCAAAAGATAATTGCAATGCTGAAACAAACTTTAACATATAAAATAAGGATGTCATTTTGCCTCTTTACAAGGCCTTGAAGAGATCTCACTTGAACTATTGCATGCAGGTCTAGTCTCCTGGTAATTCTGATACAGTGGATAGTGTGCAAAGGAGAGTATAAAAAATTATATCAGATTTGTGGAATGCTGATTATGAAGACAGACTGAGAATCTGTAGGCTACAGACACTAGCAAACAGGAGAAAGAGAGGGTGATATGATTAAGAGTTATAAACTTCTGGAAGGGTTATACAGAATTTCAGTAAATGGAATTTTTCATTTTATGAAGAATGGGGAAAGGGACAAAAAGGAAGTTGAAAAATGAATGTTGTCAGAAGGGATGAGGGCTAAATTTTTCTTTCAGAGTGGTGCATGATTGGAATTGATTGCTGTTGGATGTTGTCTGTGCAAGTAGTGTGAATGAATTCAACAACAGGTATGACAGCTGGTGCAAATAGTATGGCTCTCCCCTCAATGAACTCCTGACTCCCTGGAGGTCTCTCTTAATAATAATAATTCTTTCAATGAATGTCTATTATGCCTATTTATACATTTACAATACTCTTGATGAATATGTTCCGATGGAAAATATATAGCAAATGAACCAAATTGGCAAAAGATCTATCCCCACAAACCTAGAAAAAAACTCAAAAGCATACTGAATTAAATGATGACTTAGTTCTGGAGCCTCCTATCTTTTATTAAGAATATCTCATTTTATCCACTCTGAAATTTCCATTGCAAGTCCAAAACAAGCATGTTCCACTCCAACTCTTTACAAAACCTTAACTGAAAGACAAAGAAAATTCAAATTCAACTGTTTAAACAATCAGAGAAACATTGTAGACTGTCACAATACTAAGATAAAGAGAATACTTTCACAGTCAATTTTTTCTACTCTTTTCAGCAAAATAACAAAATGATCCCACACCTTCACCATACATACCTATCAGAACCTATGTAGATTCTACCAAGTGTGGTCCTGACTGCCTGAAGTACAAATCAAATCTTTAATATTCAGGATATCAGGAAAGGTTTTATTTTCTTAAGGCTATAGGTTCACATAAGCAACTTGAATACTTTCCAGCTTTTTTCCTTGTCTATAATTTTTAAAGCTGGCTACAACCTGGGCCAGATACCTATAACCTTATGAAAATAAAATCATTCCTGATACCCTGAATATCTCTGACTTCTAGCTACTGTTATTCTGATCCATAAAAAACATTAATATTGTAGCAATTATAATCAATGACCATTTAACCCCATGTGTAAATACTATCAATCTCCTTTCAAAAGCCAATTAGGATTTACCAAAATATAACAACCTGTGGACAAAAATGCTTGACAACAAAAAATTAGCAGACATCATTTATAGTTATTGTTTTGGTTGTAATTACAGCCAAAACAATTAAGTTATGTATCCCTTGATGGTGCATATCAGGAAATCTATGACAATGATAAGCTATAAGGTCTGTATATTATGTAGATTAATTGTGTGTGCTGTGCATTTAGTTTGCAGGATGAAAAACTACAGTTCTCAAGAGAAAAAATCATACCACCATTGTGGTTCATAGCAAAGTATTATACAAACTTGAGGTCTATACACCACCAGTTCATTACTAAACTGGTTTACATTCTTGAATAATCACACGCAACAGAAAGTCATAAATAATTAGCTGTCAGCATTCTTTCTGGTGTTGTGAATAGTTTACTCAAAGGGAATACTTTAGGCTTTGTGCTCTTCTTCCTCTTCGTAAAATGATCACGTGACTGATAGATCATTAGTATTTGAGCCGTTTTTGCTGACAATACCCAAGTGTACCAATTATGCAAACTGATTCTCTTTGAACAGATCTAGACATCAACACAGCTGGCCTAAACCCTCACAACTGTAAACTACAAATAAATGATCCTACAACTTGGTGCCACTAACCATACCAGATTATCTCTCTCTCTCTTCCCCCACTCCCCTGATTTATGTGGATTATCTCACTATCACCAAATATTTAAGAAATCATATCAAGTAAGATCTCTTATCTTTCTGATAGGTGAATGTGCTGACTAAAATTCAGTACATTCACCTAGGTCAGGCTTATCCTTGAATACACTGTATCATCTGGAATTTTTCCTCATCAAAAATATCAAAATCTTATAGAAAATGTGCAATACTATTTCTCACCTAAACAGTTTTTTAAACCATACTTTCATATGAACACTGCCTAAAGACCCTTGAAGAGAATGCTGCATTATGTAGAGTGCACAAAATGCTTTGCTTTATCTATTACACACACACACTGTTGGTATTGCTCAAGTGCTAAAGATTTCTATGGAATCTTTCTTGCACAACACTGGATGCAGAAACTTGCTCAAGGTAGTTTTTGTATACTATTTTAATGTTAATCTCACCCAAAACAGGTTAGTAAATTATAGCACATTAGGGGGCTCTGTCCCCCCCCGTGTTCTGGACTGATAGGCCGGCTCTCTTTGAATTCTAATCACTCGAATTTCGAAGGCTCGACACTCAGGGTAGCCCCTGGTCAGCCCGAGTTCGGACTGGTAGGCCGGTTCTCCTTGAATTCTAATGACTCAAATTTTGAAAACTCAAAAGGGGGGTTCTTTCCCCCTGGCACCCAACCCCCCCCGAGTTCCAGAATGGTAGGCCGGTTCTCCTTGAATTCTGATGACTCGACACTCAGGGTAACCCCTGAGTTTCAAAACGTTTCAAATAACTTGACAAAAAACGTTACATAAAAACATTTCATAAAAAGGCTTATCATTTTATATATATAGGGTAGATACTGTGGATAGGCTAAGGGTTAGATAATCTGAGAATCTTGCTCTAGAGACTAAATATGGAAATTTTTTAGGTTTCATGTTTAGTTCCATTTCAAACCACTTCAGGCTTCGAAATAAGCAAACCAGTGGTCTATGGGTAATTAAAATCATCTAACCACCAAACATTCACATACACAGCAGATCTGAACCCTGTTGACTGGAGAGCAGATTGGTACCATCTGCTACCATGCTATCATCCAATCAAGATGATAGCATATTAAACTAAACTGTATAAAATGTGATTTTGCAACAGAATCACACTCTTACCTACTCACACTAATGTATTATATATATGCTAATGGCCTTTCATGGCTGGAATACATATAAAAATAAATTAATTAAATAAAAAGAAACTTCATGCTGGACTACTTTGTAAATGCAGAAAATCTGTACCAAATTTACACATGCTTCAAAACTGATTGGTCATTTTCTCATGAGATCTAGACATCAAAACAGCTGGTCTAAACTGCACACTACAAGTAAATGATCCTACAACTTGGTCTTATGCTCCTACTATATTATCATTGTTATTTCAACACACAGTTGCTTCTCATCATAGCAAACACTGCTATAGCAAACTATTGAAAAAATCAAAGCTAACCTTTGTAGGTTAGCTTTGATTTTGATAACAATGCCATGCTTAAAAAATAAAATAAAAATAAAAATTCATTATAGCAAGCTATCCACTATAACAAACTATTCTTGTTATTCCTTATAGGGTTTGCTATAGTAAGCAGACTAGAACAGAGTTTTTTGGCTAATAAAATATTTAAGTTACCTAATTATTATGATGATACTTCATGAATACTAAGCATGAAATACAGAAACTAATCAATATAATAACCAATATAATATCGAATCTCACCATTTTCATAGCATCTGTCGCATACTCTTTCTGGAGAAGGCCAACCTCGTTCTGGAACCAAGCGAGTTTTAGAAGAACAGTCATCACAAAACCCTTCACCACATGCCCTGCAATGATGTTTTGTATCCAAAGGGCCAAATTCTTTTTTGCACTGCTCACATTGCTGAGGATTTGACAGATAGGTGCCATTACATTACTTGCATGACATTATTTCAATTATAATACTTCAGACAAAGATTCTTACCCATACATAAAAAAGTACCACAATGAAATGCTTTTTTTTATTATTTATTTCAATAAAAGTATAGAATTTCACATGAATGCAAAAAACATGATTAAGGTGTTATTTTTAATTAGTTTTTTGTTAAAAAATAACAACTATGTTTTCAATATTACAGTTCTTGTTTTTTTTATTTTTTTTTGCATACTGGTTTCCTCTTCAGATTTCCTTAGCAGGGATGGAGTATCTCAAGGGCATGTATAATCTTCTTCCACTAACCTCAAATCTTATTCATACTTTTGCTGGTGACATTGCCTTTATTTCATTTCTTCATTTGACAAATCATGTAGTACTCAAATGAAACATGCTTCAAGATCTTCGATAGCCAATGTTTTAAACAGCTCTTGCTGCTCTCCATATGGGAGGACAATCTAGTGAAGTTCAATGCTACCAACATACAGTCCTGTCTTATTTCTAAGAAAAGTTCTCACCTCACTTCTGATAATATGCAAAACTCATATCAAATATGAGATGTATCGCTAGCTTACTGCTAAATTTTCTCTTGCTCCATATATATTTATTTCAGTGACCCCCCAAAACTTACAAGCCTTATTTATCTAGTTTTGTATTAATTTGTCAGATTCTAGAGACAAAAGAAATGGATAAGTTATATTAAATAAATTAATTTTAATAATAGACTTTTTGTAACACTAGTCTTATGTGATTTCACACAAAAAAAAATAATTATTTTCACCATATTGTGTGATCTTTTTAGGATGGAAAAATATTGGCTACCAAAAGAGGTGGTTATATATAGACCAGTGACGAGATGGAAAGACCAGCAAAGCCTGAACAGGCAAATGCCTAATCCTTGAAGAGAAGAAGATTGTTATCTTATGCAATTCCACCGGGGTGACTCCACCCCTTGGCCAAGAAAAGATCTCCCAAACAGAAGTGAAAACAGATGCAAATTTCTCCTAGCATAAATATATACTACCTATAACATGCAGCTATATAACAAAAAAAAAAAAAAAAGCTAGCTTTCCACTTCAAGCAACATTCATTATCAAGTCTGGCATGCAGTCTGAGAAACTCTCATCCTATGACCTTTCTCTTGAGTATGTGGTTTTATCTGGTCACAAAGGAAACTAGACACCCAATTACAGAGCATCTGTCATTGGGTGTGGGGTCTCTATAAGTCTCAGCTCTGACTGGAATACTCTCCTCATGTTTAGGGAAGTGTCTCAAAAACATCTTTAAAAATCTATATGTCAATCATCACAAGAAGTTTTAATCAGAATGATTAACAATTCCTTTCTTAAGATTCTCTACACTCCTTTGCACACCCAGAACACAAACTGTGCTTCCACCATTCTTCTTGAACACTGTAAATGTCAAGTTGCAACCAATATCATCATGAGTTCACAGTTCATATTTGAACCCAATGCACTGGCACTTATCTTCTTTCATGCCCTCTGCTGCCACCAAGTGAAATGGGCTACCTGCATCACTGTTTCTTACCAAAATCAATCTAAAAGCAGTAAATAAATTTCTTTGACTATCCTAACCTACTCATTCAAAGTACCAGTGTATTACAGATCCCTATCCTTTCATGAATAGGATTACTTTAAAAAAATTTTGTGGGAAGGATATATTAAAAACTTAATTTATTGCTACAGTGAATATAGCAATGTATAAGGATGCCACTTTAAAAACTTCATGGTCAAAAGATTAAGCATTATTGAACAAATACTGAAACTGAACAAGATAACATGAACAAACTCATATGATAAAACTTTTATTAATTGAAAATAAAATCAGAAATTAGAAGTAGAAAGGGCACTGTACATGAATGATTATTGTGTTCTGTTCAGAAAGTTTTCAATTCTTATGTACTATGTGTACAAGTTTCATTATTTTAAAAGTGAAACTTGTACACATAATGTACATATATTAGACATGAGGATAATCATTTGACACTTTTTTCTGTATGCAACTGTTGTTAGTCATGCAACAATAACAGTGCACATGCAATAAATAATTTAAATCAAACAATGGTGTTTAATATTCCTCTACTGCTATTTTATAAAAATAAAGCTTAGCCAATGTATTTCTTATAACAAATCAGATTAATATTAATACTGTTGCAGATTAGAAATTGAAGTTTGTTAAATTTTAGCTGTAAAATCATATTTTATGCTCCAGCAAAACAATCTCTATAAAGATCAGCTGGCTTGATCACAAAGGACTTTTATATATTGAATTGAACTTAAATGTTTCTTTAAAAGGTGATCCTGTTAAGACATTTGTAATTCAGGATGATCATTTTGTAGTCATATCAGCAAGAAGTAATGATAAAAGCTGTCACCAAAGCATTTCAAAATATTTAACATTCTGCATGAAGATGATTTGATTCATCAGTGCTTAAACTTAGATGTTTAGAATGATTATACATGAATTGGGAGTTATATTATTCTACCTACACATTTATACTTTGTATCTACAATTCTGTGGAAATTAAGGTGGTTAAAATCTTTATAAAGATCTCAATAATTTCCTGTAATTAGACCCATTTACACAAATGGGTCGCCTAATTACAAGAAAATTTATGGGATTGAATGCAGAACCATTTTATATATGTATTTATGCTGCAGTTACTTAGCAATTAAATAATAAGAGTTATAGCTGGTGGCATGCTTACTTAAAATTACTTTGAATATGGAATATAAGATGTACAAAGTAAAACATGATTTCAGTAAACTTTTTTTGTGTGTCATTTTAGTATTTAGTTACATGTTTATTCCTTCTGGTAGATAGGCTTATACGTTGGTTACTCATAACTATTATTTTTCAGGAAATAACGTATTCTAACATTGTAATTATAAAAACTTTAATTAATACTTTCTTATATTTTGTCAATGTTATATCACCATCATCAGGGATCACAAAAAACAATGATATGTGCATACAGGTACTAACACTGGGCAAATGAGGCTGAAGAAAGTTGAGCCTGGAGTCCTAAATGGCACCCCAAATTTGGGGAAGTCTGGGAAGCATTCATCCTGAGATCTTCAGCCCAATGGCCAAGACTACCCAATTTAGCTCACTAGGGAGTGCCGTTTAGGACTCTAGGCCTGACTTAGGTTGTCTTTCTTCAGCCTCATTTGTCCAGTGTTAGTGCCTGCATGCACACGTCATTTTTTCTGTGATCCCTGATGATGGCAATGTTAAATTGCCAAAATATAGGAAATGTATTATTATTATTATGCGACACCTTCAGCAAGTTCAAAGACTCATCGAGAGAGGGCACCTACTCTACAACTTTTCTCCAATATTCAATCCACCTACTACAACGAACTGCGACTACACCACCACCATCACTAGTATTTTCAAAGAAAATCATAAACATCCATGCCCATGGTGGGATTCGAACCTGCAGTCTTTTGGCTGGAGAGCAGATACACTAGCCACTCGGCCAACCAGGCTGGCAAAAAAAAAAAAAAAAAAAACACCTGCTACTTCTGTATGAGATTGGCTAACTCATCTTCAACTGAAGAAGTCCATGTAAAGATTCCTCTCATCATGACAAGAATCGAACTTACATCTTTTCCAAAATCTGATGCTGTTCTTTGAACTGTGCTATGGAGGGGTATTAATTCAAGTTTCTATAATTAATATTTTAGCATACATTGTTATTTCCTGAAAAATAATAGTTATTTTTATTCCTTTTAAATATAGATTGATCAGGTGTACTTAAAGGGCTAAGTTTAAATGAGAGCTCATTAAAATAAATATCAGTGTGCAAATTAGTTAATATAATCTTTCTTACAGGGGATCCTTGTAATGAAGTGGTTCACCAATCCATCCTATCATAATACAGTATGAGTAATAACATGGATAATAACTTACAGTTTTAAATCATTGCAAGAATAAACTGTTTAGTTTTCAATTACTACTTCTTTGGAGAACAATTATTTCCATCTAAAATTTTTCATAGCAAGAAGAGCAAAAAATGGATGATTACAATACCAAACATTGTATACAGACATTACTATATTAAAGTGTTGCAGCTCATTTATGGAATAATACATAGTTAGGACATAATAAACAATGACTGTTTAATAATAAATTTGATATTTCATCTCTGTTACAAATGTAATCAAGAGACAAAATTAAAAAACATGCCTTGAAGCAAATGTAAAAGGAATAAGGAACCCAAGTGACTGAGTTCTAGTATGCTAAATGGAGTGAGCAATTTAAAGAATTTCAAGTACTGCTTATTAATTTAAACAGTCAATATTTGGCTAAAAACAAAGATTTTGTACAAAGAAATATAGAAAATTACCTCGCTGTTATGTGATTTACATCATTATAACAATAAAGAGATAACATTTATTGTCTATAAATAAAGTTAAGTGAGATAGCTTTATTCTTATAATAAATATCTAAATTGATCTTAATTAAATGGACCTTTTCTGAGTTAAGCTAAACTTACATAGATTAAATAATTTGGAGTCCAATAATCAGGTGCAATCTTGTCTGTTATCCAGTTTTTAACCATTTTTGAGGGCTTAGAAGTAACTGATGATACAGTTTCTGAAACATACTGAACACCATCTAAAACGCGGCGTGCTGTATGCTGTGTATTTTGATTAGGAAGCAGCTCCTATAATATTGATACAATATAGCTTATATACTGAAATCTCTTTGATTTAGTCAAATTCATATCATTAGTAAGAAATTAATATCATTCATATAAGGTTAGTTAGAATAAATTTAAAAGTTGCATTAAAAATGCAGATAAACAAGATGCAAATCTATGTTAACAAACCATGTCTAAGATAAAGAATAATAGGATTTTTATGTAACTGTTATTCTACATTAAGTAAATATAAACTAATCAAAAAAGGGTAACACAATTCAGCTATCAATCAATAAATAATAATTCAGCATATGTAAAAACTGTAATACAAATAGTAGTAGATGACTATAAATAATGATACCTAACTTCTGAAGTCCAAACACAACATGAAGTGGTGTTAGTTTATCTTTGAAAAAAAAAAAGAAAAAAGTAACAGCAATTAATTCAGATTTACACAGTAATGGTCAGAAAATACTAATCCATCACTTCTTTTTCCATGGATGAATTTATTTTTCTCCAAGCAGTCAGGATAAGCAGGTTAATCAGCATTATACAAATGTAGCTTATAGAAATTGTTATATCAATCAATACATACCTTGTAAAGATGAAAAATTAAAACATAACTTGAATAAAATTATCTCAAAACAATAGATGATTCCATAAATCTAATATAATAATAATAATGACTAATCTATCCCAAATCATACTCAACAGTACTGATAACTTCAGATCTGTATGTTGACTCTTATCTGTTACCAGCAGATAGGAGCCACCATTCAACACACACTCGAGTGTTATTTATAACCTAAACAGAATATGTAACAAGTTTTTTCACTTGTTCAAAAGTAAATTATATGTGAAAATGAATTATGCTCATGTTTCAAAACAAAGTATGATAGTTATTATTATTTTATTTTTATAAAATAATTTACTTTGTTAGCAGCATCCAGTATTACTATATCAGATGGCTGTTTTTGGATTTATGGCTAAAGCAAATAAAGCTAGGAGGCCAGCATATTATGTCTGTAAATTGTGTGTTTTCATGGTTAATTTGCCTGAAGTGGTTTGATGAAAAATCTGAGTTTCCAGCAGAGGGGAATCCTGTCACCTTTGTACGAGATGTATTCTAAGTACTAAATAGGTTCAGGTTTGCTTCAGTAATCAGATGAGAATTGGCTTCATCAAGAATATAATTTCTAGCCAAGTATAATTTACTATACAGACCATAAAGAAACAATTTTTTAACATGCTCAAGACAGGCATAGCCAAACCATCCTGTCTTGTACTTGCCCATTAGATGTAAAACAAGAAACTGCCCTATACTTCCTGTTTGCAAGAATGGCAAACAATGAGAATGAGGCATAAGCAAGGTAATAGGCATCATTTGTTCTTCAGGAGACTTTTGAGCAGGTCCTGTGTATCACTCTGCATAACCAAGCTATCTCCCTCATTACAGCCAATTCTTCATTCTTTACATCCATCATGCTAGTATTCTTTCAATCAATACTTTTGTTCTCTCTCTCTCTCACACACACACACAATCGTGTGACTTTTAATCCCTATTTCAATCCTATCTGCTGTTATGCTGCTACAGACATTTTCACACATATTCTATGTCCATTGCTTCAATATCAAGACCTAACCTGCATTTTTGACCCTTGCTTTCATAGTATTTCCAGCACATTTTCCCACCACTTTCAAGCTAAATTCCATTTGCTTTGGTAATGGGTACATCTCGCAGACAATGCACTGCACAAAGTCCCTTTGGTTGAATTCTTTAAACAATGATACCTTGGATGTCACTGTTCTGCTTTTCATCAGTGCCATTTGCTACACTGAACAACTTACTTATCATGCAAGAAAGACTATATTAACTATACAGTGATACCTCGGCTAATGAAGATAATTCGTTCCAGAATCACATTCGTTAGCTGAAACATGATTTCCTGTAGGTTTCTACAGAAAATCGTTTAATTCATTCTGGATGCTGCCTACTATTTAAAGATAAGTTTTATAAAATAGTAAAAAGCACACTATAAAAGGGCAAAAACTCACCAAAGGATGAGATGAACAGCTACCCAATTCGATGAAGGAGAATGGAAAGTAGAATGAAAAACTGACGATCTTTACACTATTATATACACTTTATTAAACTGAAAATATGTACACGTTTTTACTATTCTTCTTCCAAATTTTCAAAGTTTATTCAAGGTAAGTCTCCTCTTCTTCAGTAGCTGGCCTCTGTCTCTTTGCTAAAGGAGAAGTCAAAAATCTGTCCAAAGTTGATTGAACTTCTCTTTTTTTCAGAAAGTGATTCAGACACCTGTCTTCAACCAAGGCACAAGGTCTGTTCATTTCAGCTTTGTTGGGATGCCACTTTGTAGCCAAAGACAAACTCTTCCCAGTAGTGCAGCATTTTTTTAATGTCACCTGTTGGCATTCTTCCCTTTTTATTGCTGTCCTCCTCCTCTGATGAGCACTCTTTATCTTCCTTGTCTTTTTCCTGATTCAGTTGCTTTTCAACTCTTCAAGATCTTTCTGTTGTCAGATCTTTTGAGTGTTCTTCAACTAATTCTTCTACATCTTCTTCATTTACCTCCAAATGTAATGCTTTTCCCAAGGAGACTATCTCATCTACAATGTCAGCATTTTCAGCAGCAAGTTCGCCAGGCGTCTCACTTCTCGCTGTCTTGAACGTAAACAACACACTTGGGTTGGTGGGTCTCCCCTATGTGATGTGGTCTGCTCATTTCTTTGTCTCACACACACACATATACAGATGGAAAAGATAAGCTCCTGAAATGGCCCGACCGTTCAGGTTTGCTGCTTTATGTTAGCGCGTGCATCCATTAAAACATTCGTTAAAAAACTTTTTTTTCACTGTTTTCCGAAAAAACAGCAAAAAAAATCTTCGTTAGCAGGGTCACTTGTTAGACGAGGTATCACTATATTTAAAATAAAACTTTTAACTTAAATCTAATTAACACCATAATACAATCTAATTCTAACACAATTTTAAACTAATATCACTGTCTTTTCTAAACTAAACAACTTAACTTTTGGAGCTCTCCAAATACAGGCATACCACCATAAGCCACTGGATGGTAATATGATACATTCTATTTTACAACTCCAACTTCATGCTTGAATATTTATTTACGCTTTTGCATTCAAGCACTTTATACTCATGTAATGAAAATAAAAGGCAAGATATATCATACATTTGTAGAGATCTTAAATGTAATACAAATGGCAGATTAATTTTACTGTCAGCAGTGAAACATCAGCCTTGATAACTTGGAGTTCTAAAGTTTTCAAAAAAATTCTAAATTTTGTCTCTAGAACAGGGTTCCTGCATAATCCAACCATTAGCAAACCTACACTACTAATGTACTATAGGTTTGTAACCTTTTGTGGATGGGATTCATATAGAATACAAAATAAAACATTGACAGAATATAATATTCTATGAATATTTAAAGAAGATAATTTCTATTATATGTATAGGATATACAGGGTGTTTCAAAAAGAATGACCCGATTTTAAATAATTATCGGTACTATCAACATAAGAAGCCTGAATGGCAAAGAAATGGAGCTAGCTTAGGAATTAGATAAGTACCAGATCGACATAATAGGGGTGACTGAAACCAATAAATACAAAATGTTATATTCAGAAAATGACAAACAAAGAAAAGGAGTAGCCATAGTATTCAACATAAAATACGAGGCTAATCTTCTTGAATGGCAGTCTGTCTCAAGTAATGTGGGCAAATATGAGAATGGGGAACTGGACAATGAGACGTATTTGTGCCTATGGTCCCACAGAAGGTTCTACTAAGGTAGAAGTGGAGGAATTTTTTGAGGCTTTAGAAAAAGCAACTGATACAATGAAAAAGGAAAAGTTGGTCCTTGTTGGTGATCTGAATAGCAGAGTAGGAAATGATTGTGAGACATACAAAAATATTTTGGGAAAATTTGGAAAAAAGAGCAAAGCTAATAATAATGGCAAATACCTGTTGGATTTCTGCTCAGGACATGGACTGGTTATTACTAACACCATGTTCCAACATAAAAATGTGCACAAATTCATGTGGAGAGAAGAGGCTAGGAATAAGAAAAGTCTCATTGACTATGTTATTGTTGATAGTGATGTTTTCTCCCTGGTGCAGGACACCAGAGTGTACAGAGGATTTGAAATTGGAAGCGATCACTATTTAGTCTTGAGCAGGATAAAATTGAATTTCATATTGAAAAGAATAACATGTAAGAAAGTCTTAAAGCGAATAAAAGTTGAGCAGCTCTCAGATGTGAACTGTAGACTAAAATACACAAAGATTATTGAAGAAAAAATGAAAGAGTTTGAGAACAGGAATCAAACCTTGGAGATTCAGTGGCAAACTCTGAAGAAAGCATTGATTGATTCTGCCAGAGAGGCATGTGGTGAGGTTGTCTGCAAGGATAAAAAAAATCCGAACTCCCTGGTGGACACAGGAAGTTAAAGAGGCAGTGAAGGATAAGAAGAAAGCATATCAAAAGTTCCTGTCAAATAAGTCAGCTTGTGCTCTTAGAGAATATAGAGACAAATGCAAGAATGCTAAACACTGTGTAAAACTAGCTAAACAAAAGTCATGGGAGGATTTTGGCAAGAATATAGAAAATAAATACCAAGAAGGTGGCGAAATATTTTGGAGGTTGTTGAAAAAGCTTAGGAATGGAGGAAAGAGTGCTGTAAAAGGAGTTAGAGATGATAAAGGTGAAAACGGGAGAAAAAGATATCCTTGAAGTATGGAGTAAGTACTTTGAAAAACTGCTAAATGAAAGAAGCAGTGATGACAACACAGTAGTAAAAAACACTGACCAGGTATGCAGTCAGGAATACATATCCATACTTGAAGTAGAAAAAGCCATCCAAGGCTTGAAATGTGGAAAGGCAGCAGGAGTAGATGATATTCGACCAGAAATGCTGAAGTATGGTGGTATAAGAGTCTTACAGTGGCTGCACTGCATAGTTCAGAAAGCCTGGTCAGAGGGACGAATTCCCGATGATTGGAGTAGAGCTCTCACAGTACCCATATATAAAAAGGGAAATAAAACTGAATGCGAGAATTACAGAGGTATTTCCCTACTGAGTGTTCCTGGCAAAATTTATCTAAGTATACTTGAGAAACAGTTGAGAAGAATTGTGGAAGAAAAGCTTGGTGAAGAACAAGGTGGATTCAGGCCAAATAGAGGCTGTCAGGATCAGATCTTCACTTTATGACAAATAGTCGAGAAAGCATGGGAATATAACAGAGATCTGTATTTAAGTTTTATCGATTTGGAAAAGGCATATGACAAGGTGCCAAGAGAGAGAAAGCATGGGAATATAACAGAGATCTGTATTTAAGTTTTATCGATTTGGAAAAGGCATATGACAAGGTGCCAAGAGAGAAGCTATTCAATACGCTACAGTTATATGGTGTCAATGGGACATTATATCAAGCAATACTTAGTCTTTATTTGAGTTGTAAGTCAGCAGTTAGAATTGAAGGAAGAACAGGAAGATGGTTTAATGTTAAATCTGGTGTGAGATAAGGATGTACATTATCCCCTCTGTTATTCATTATCTATATGGATCACATTGAAGGAAAGTGGTATTAAACATGATATCAAAATTGGAGATGTTAATGTCAGCGCTTTGCTTTATGCAGATGATGTTATACTACTAAATAAATCAGCTACAAATCTGCAAGATTCTCTGACTAAATTGAATAGCTGTTGTAATAGATATGGTATGAAGGTCAGCAATAAAAAGACAAAGACAATGAAAATAGGCAGAATCATTGAAAATGTCAACTGTGTTGTGAATAGAGAACCTGTGGAACAAGTGAAACATTTCAGCTACTTAGGCACGAATTTTACTGAAGATGGTAAATTAAATATAGAAATAGACAACAGAATCAGCAAAGCTGGTATTGTAGGAAGTCAACTGAATAAATTCATATGGAATAAGAGAGAAATTAGTCGGAACACTAAATTAGCTGCATACAAGACAGTGTTCAAACCAGTTTTAACTTATGGATCTGAGAGCTGGGTCAGAAGTAAAACACTTGACCAAAGACTAGAGACCGCAGATATGAGAGTTCTGAGAAAGATTAGGGGTATAAACAGATGGCATCAATGGCAATATCATATTAAAAACGAGGATATTAGGAAAGAACTTGACACTGTCAGCATCCAGAAATGCGTTAGCAGAGCTAATCTCAGGTGGTATGGTCACCTAAACAGAATGGGAGAGGAAAGATTAGCAAAACAAGTGTTCTCTGCCAGGTTGACAGGAAAACGAAAACCCAGAGGAAGACCAAGATATAGGTGGATTGATACGGTACAATGTGCCTTAGACGATAGAAATATAAGATCTGATAATGTTGGAATCTTGACAAGTAACAGACTGATTTGGAGGAAAATTGTAGATAGGAAGTTAGTAATGATGTAATTTTTTTCATGTAGTACTATCATATCCTGTACACCCTTTGAGGGTACATGGCAGGAATTTGATGATGATGATGATAATGAAAATGCGGTTCAATTACAAAATAAATTAACCTAACCAAGTATGAAGTAAGGCCTAAAGTTTCACTCACCACAATTACAAATGCTCAATGTCGCATTCATTTGTAGTTCGTGGTTGCAGAGATATACAATTTTCAAATTGATACATTCTTTTTGAAACACCCTGTATTATAAATTATAGTAATAAATTCAGTAATAGTTTTTCTTATTCTTCAAATGTATTTACACTGCTATGGTCAACTCTCACTTAGTGAACTTGGGACATAGGAGATAGTGAATTGCCTTTAGAATAATGCCTATGAGATTAGCTGTGACTTTTGAGCATTAAACTATAGTGATTTTGTTATAATGATATTTGCTACAGTGACAGCTGAACTATATTTCAAACTTTGAAGTTTCCAAAAAATTATTTACAAAAAAGGAAGGGATTTATGCATGCAAACTAAATGAAATATTAATATTTAAATTTTTTATTATAATTATGATAATTAACAGGTTTTATTCGATAAACAATCAGTCGTATTATAAAAGTCCAAACACATGAGTTAACATTCTGTTAAGAACCAATACATGAAATTAGCAAGTAGCTATTACGTGAATTAGTTCATCCATTAACATAACTCATTTACATCAATGCATATATTCTGATTAGGAAACATCAGTGCATGTGAAAACCAATTTGAAAAACTGTGTATTAACTATAATTCATGCAAAAATGATTTAACTAAAAATTCTATTTGAAAATAAATATTTTCTAATACCATTCTGAAATTAGGACTGCAGGTATACATGCAAATTCTCAATACTGAAAGCAACAACATTGAAAATACAGGCAAGAAAGAAAATTATCTTAGAGACAATGATACATAGTTTGCAAGGTAAGATCATGCATTGTCTGTAAGATAAGTCCACCTGGAAGCATGTAATGAAGTTGTCTCATAAGAAGAGAAAAATTAGAACTTCATTGTGTAACTCATGATTTAAAGAGGCAGACCTGGAAAACAAGAAATCATAATGAAAGTTCTTGGCAAATAAACCAGTATGTTTCCTTACAGAATACAGAAAATGATGTAAGAAAACTAAGTTATGTATAAAAGCAGCTAAAAGTCCCTGCAAGAATACAGAATATACACAGTGGGCATCAAAACATTCTGGAGACAACTAAAAAAAAAAAACAAGATTAGAGGAAAGCACACAGCATACCAGAAAAGGAGATAATCATCAAATTCCTTATGTTTCTTCAAGGGAACATGTACAGGATACTATGCTAGAACAATACGGTTTAAATTTACATTATTGCTAGTTTCTCTATCAACAATTTTATTCAAATCTGCTATAAATTCCACATTAAGTTTGTTGACTAATTATTTCATTAAGTTTAAACCTCTACTAGTTTCATGTACATTTCATCAAAAGAGTGAGGGGGGGGAAAGAGCTGAGAAACAAGCATAAGAGCAACACAGAATATTTGAAAAAGACCAACAGTTGTGAGTACATGTGATTTATGTTGTATTATAATGGCAATGAGCCATCATACATGAGACGAGAAGAGTGTCTGAGATTTGCATGTGCCTCGTTTCTGATGAAAAGATGAACCAAACCTGATGCAGGATCACATTTTGTTTCTTGTTATACTGATGTTTTTTTTTTTTTTAACATTTATGATGAGTTATTCAGCTGTAAGTAGCCAATAGAATAAATTTATATGGAATAAGAGAGAAATTAGCCAAAACATCAAACTAGCAATATACAAGAGAGTGTCCAAAACAATTTTAATTATGGATTGGGGAGTTGGGTTAGAAATAAACTACTTAATCAAAGACCACAGATATGAGGGTTCTGAGAAAAATTGGAAGAAAAATCGAACTGGAAGTCGGTAAGATGCAGCACTACACCTTAATTGTCATTGCTAACTGAATTCATTGCAGATAACAATAGGATGGAGAACAACTTTTTAGTTGCCTTCATAGTGCAATTGGAAGAACAGCAGAACATTGCACCCTTCAATTGGAAAAGACCTGGGTTTGATTCTTGTCGTTACGATGGGAAGCCTTATCAGGGTTTTTCAATTGAAGGTGAGTTAGCTGATCTCATACAGAGGTAGCAGGGTTTTTTCTCCTGGAAACTTGCATTTTTCATCCCATGCACAGACAAATTGGCGTTCGGAACACATGCAATTTACGGACAAAAACTACTGCTCTTGGCAATGACGGGTGGTAGATGGCGTTGATGATAGTAGTATGGTAGTAGGAGAATTAAATAGTAGTGGAGAAGGCGAGATGTATTTAGCGAAGTAGAGTCCTCTCACGATGTCTCTTGACACTCCATGGAGGTGTCAAGTAATAATAATAATAATTAGGAGAGTGAACCAATGGCAGAATCATATTAAAAATGAAGATATTAGAAAGGAACTTGACATTGTTAGCATTCAAAAATGTGTGAGCAAAGCTAATTAAGGTGATATGGACACTTAAATAGAATCGGTGAGGTTAGGTTTGTTGCCAGGATGGTAAGAAAGAGACCCAGAGGAAGACCAAGATCTAGGTGGAATGATTCAGTCAAAAATGCCTTAGAAGCATGAAATGTAGATATGACAATACTGGAGTGCTGACAAGTAATAGACTAATTTGGAGGAAACCTGTGGATAAGAGATTAATAATAATGAAAATTTAATCATGTAGTGCTGTCATACTAGCCTGAACACTCCTTGAGGGTACATATCAGGAAATAGACAATGATGATTCTTTGAATGCTCTGATAAAGTTTTACAAAAATAACTACATTGTGGCCAATGTAGTTATTTTTGTAAAACATGACAAAAGATCAAATATATAGTATGTGATACTTAATCACATACTATATCTGTTGTATTATACTGCTGATCCTGATTTATATTTTCTTTTCTCCATGTTCTCGATATATTCTGATGTACATATATTTCTAACTGGCATAGTCACACAGCAAATTCCATATGAACAAGTGATCTTCAAAGGAGACTCGACATCTTGTTTGCAGGGAGAAAACAATTTTTGTTGCTGATGAGATATCTTTGATGTCTTGTCCATAACATATCATATGTAAGGGAATGATGCTGCTCCTTTCCATTCTTGCTTTTCTGTTGATCTGTTTATTTAGAGAGCTCCTTTAGAATGTTCTTAACTTTTTTTTTATTTTTATTATAACAATTTTTGGAAGGTCTTCAAGTTTTTGGTTTCTCTTCCCCGTACCACTGTTAATATTATATGCTATGTCTCAAAGAGTTCTTATAATAGCAGTGTTTTTTGTTACAGATGGATGGTGATAGAACTTTGCATGGAGGTCTCTTCCTATGTGTAGGTTTTCTATAAACAGAATAGCTAATTTTATATTAATGACTAAACAAACACATGTAATAACCACAGTAATAAGTTTCAATAAGTAAATATTTCATCCTAAGTATCTTAAGACATCGTCAGTACAGTTAATTCAAACAATACTAGGAATAACATACAGTTTAGGTGCATGATTACAATCCTAATATGCATGCAGTAACGTGTTGTAGAATTAAATTAAAATATATTTGGAGGGAAAAAAAAAAGATTATATTAAAATAAGATAACATATATAAAAATGATTTTACACAATTTTATATGACAATTTCGCATACTTTAGGAATAGCAAGAACGTCATTATGGTTTAGATTTGGTCTGTGAAGTAAGGCTTCAGCACTTTTTTTTATATAAACGTTCATGTTTATATAAAGATCTATGTAGAAGTGTGGTCTTTTTCCAGTGGATCCTATGGTTTGGGTTTTCAACTCCGTGTTGTGCGAGGCCAGATTTCTGCGGTTTGATAAGACGGATATGGTCTTGATGTTCCAAAATGCGTTTATGAAGAGATCTACCTGTCTGTCCATAGTAAGACAATTTACAGGAGCATGGAACCTCGTACATGCCAGGTAGCATCAGAGGTAGAGTTTGTCTTTAGGAGAAGGTAACAACTTATAGATCTGGTTGATTGGTTTGTAGGTAGTAGCAAGTTTCTATTTCTTCATAATTTTTGAAAGACGTTCGGAGATGTCTTTGACATAAGGTATGGGAATCCTTAAAACATAATAAAAACATAATCATCACCAGAGCCGACATGGGAAATACCACTGTTGTTCTAGATACCAATTCATATGCCCGAAAAACGAATTTACTACTCTGAGATCGAAATACTTACGGCAAACTTGATTATGATCCTACAAAAAGACAGCTCAAGAAGCTGAATAAGTTACTTGATGAAACTACTTCCTTAGATGAAGAAACAATAAAAAAAACTCGGGGCATACCATGCTAGGCCTCCTAGAATATACGGTTTACCTAAGCTTCACAAGAATAACGTTCCACTCAGACCTGTCATGGATTCTATTAGCAGCGCGACAAACCAATCAACCAGTTCTATAAGTTGTTATCTTCTCCTAAAGACAAACTCTCACCTCTGATGCTACCTGGCATGTACGAGGTTCCATGCTCCTGTAAATTGTCTTACTATCGACAAACAGGTAGATCTTTTCATAAACGCATTTCAGAACATCAAGACCATATCCGTCTTATCAAACTGCAGAAATCTGGTCTCGCACAACACGGAGTTGAAAACCCAAACCACAGGATCCATTGGAAAAAAGACCAAACTTCTACATAGATCTTTATATAAACATGAACGTTTATATAAAGAAAGTGCTGAAGCCCTACTTCACAGACCAAATCTCAACTATAACGGCATTCTTGCTATTCCTAAAGTATGGGAAATTGTCATACAAAATTGTGTAAAATAAGTTTTTTATATATGTTATCTTATGATCTTTTTTCCCCTCCTCCAGATATATTTTAATTTAATTCTATAGCACGCTACTGCATGCATATTGGGGTTCCATTGTAATCATGCACCCTAACTGTATGTTATTCCTAGTACAGGTAATCCTCGTATAATGCAGTACTTACACAATGCGGTTTCGATATAACGCGGTCTACAAATTGTGGTATCCCTTGTTCAACGCGGTCTACAATTTCTAGTAACCCTTTATTTTTTTTATTTTATTTTTTCATATTTTTCACCGCGAGACTTAAACATCAAATTTTATCTTCGTCAAATCTGTGTCTGCCCGTATCGCGCAAGTAGTTAGAAGTATCAAATTTAGTTTTATTGTATCACTGAATAAGGTACTGTACAGAGGGCTTTTTGCAGTCTTCGTCATTCTCAACAAATAGTGCAATTAGAGACAGATGGAATAAAAATGGTGCTAACTAATAAATCACATGTCCCCTCTCACAGAAACTATGCTGTATAGACTTAAGCAAAACCATGTTGCACCGAAACACAGCATCTAACTAAAAACTAGTGTCGAATTTTTCAATTATGAAATAAGTGATTTTTTATTGCATTTGAAATTCTCAATGTCATTATGACAGATCACAAAGGCTAACTTAAAATAAAAGACTACCAAAAATTGAAACATGCCATATAATGAAAGTGTGAGTTTGCCTGCCACCTCAAACACAAACAAGAAGCCATAAAATTCAACCAAGGGTTGAAACGCTTGTGTGAGTTGAGCCAGTCAGTAATAAGAAGTTCCATCGGAATGATAAATGACACCCTGTTGTGAATGTGTTAAAACTAATAGTGAATGTTGTTATGACAGTTTCAGATGTTATGGAATTCAATTGAAGAGAATCAGCATTTCAACTCACCACTTGTCGGTTGCTTCTGTCTTTGGGTCACGCGATCTTTTGTTAATACCGCACCAATCATATGCATGTCTTTATAGCTGCTGTCTTGTGTAAAACAAAATTCAGCTTGTGTGTATTGTAACAATTTAAAAAAAACTTGAATAATTTATAAACGTATAAAAGGATATCACCTGTAAATCATTGACGTGCCAGCAAAATTCTCAGACGTGCCACCTCTGGCACGAGTGCCACAGGTTCGCCATCTAGGGTTTATTGTATAAAGTGTTTATTGTTGAAAATTGTCTTCGTTTTCTGCCAGGAAAGCACATTTAAAATCATAAGTGTGTTATTCTCAAGCAGAGTAGTTTATTTTCTGGTGAGTTTTTTTTTAATGTGAAAGTTTATTTTCATTATAATGGCCACTAAAGCTGAAACAAAAGGGAAAAAACAAACATTGAAGAGGAAATTCATTTCTCTCGAAGAAAAAATTAAAATCTTGGATGGGTTGAAAATTGGAGAAAAACCAGGAGTTGTTGCAAGGATTCTGAATTTAAATGAATCAACAATTCGAACAATCAAACAAAATGAACATAAAATTTGAGAAAGTGTTTATTGCTGGGTCAATGGTAAGTGCAAGGCGCGTTGCTCGTGTTCGCAATATTCTAACAGAAAAAATGGAGAAATCTCTAATGATTTGGATAGAAGATTGCACTCAAAAGAAAATTCCTTTGGCTGGACACCTTATTAAGCAAAAAGCTCTCAAAGGTTTATAAACATTTAAAAGAACTTGATCAAGATTCTTCAGAAGAAATCTCTCAGCATGGATTTTCTGCTAGTAAGGGTTGGTTCGAAAACTTTAAAAAGCGGTTTTCTTTGTATAATCTTAAAATCCAGGTAGCATCAGCAGATGTTGAAGCTGCCCGGAAATACCCAGCAGAACTTTTAAAAATCATTAAAGAAGGTGGTTACAGTGCAGACCAGGTGTTCAATGCGGATGAATCTGGGTTAAATTGGAAAAAAATGCCAAAACGCACCTATATTTCGAAAAATGAAAGATCAGCTCCTGGATTCAAATTTTCCAAAGATAGAATTACTCTACTGTTTTGTAGTAATGCATCAGGTGATTACATGACAAAACCAATGTTTATTAACCGATATGCAAATCCTCATGCGATGAAAGGGCTCGACAAGTCCATCCTACCTGTTTATTGGCGGGCCAACAAAAAGGAATGGGTTACAGCTAGCATGTTTGAAAATTGGTTTTTCAAGTGTTCTGTACCCGATGTAGAAAGTTACACAAAGAAAAAGAATATGGACTTCAAACTTCTACTAATTTTAGATAACGCACTACCCCACTCAACAAATTGAAGCCATCCGAACATTAAAATAACTTTTTTGCTGCCTAATACTACTTCACTTATTCAACCACTCAACCAAGGAATAATATCAACATTTAAGTCATATTATATTCGGCGAACATTTCAATAATTTTGGAAAAAATGGAATCTAATCCAAACATGACACTGCCTCAAGCGTGGAAAGAGTTTTCAATATTGAATTGTATAAAAATTATTTCTCTGTCCATTAAGGAATTACAACCCTCTATACTGAATGCTTGCTGGGAAAAAATATGGCCTGAAGCCATAATGGAACAAAATTTCGTACCTCCAGTGGATGCCGAGCTAATATTAGCTCGGCATCCACTGGAGGTACGAAAACATTTTTGGTGGAGAGGGCTTTTGCGATATGGTTGAAAACGAAATTAGTGAATTAACTGATGGAGAAACAGATTTAAATGAGGAGGAACTGGTAATTAATAGATGGCGTCGAACCAAATGGCGGGGAAAGTTCTGCCGAAGATTCTGATCGTGATGAATCCGTTAAAGAATTCAGTTTAAAGAAATTAGCAGAAGGATTGGACTTCGCAAGAAAGTTAGGAAGTTATTTTACGGATAATGATCCCTCAATGGAGCGTTCGGGAAAATTCATGAGACAATTGGATATTTGTTTAGCACCATATTATGAACTTAATAAAAAATTGCAACATAGTAGAAAGCAAAGTCTTATTACTGACTTCTTGATGACTAAACCAGCCGAAGTATGCAATGAGAATTATATAAATGATGTCCAAGAGATTTCAAGTGGTGACGACCTCCGGCCACTTAAAGAACATCTACGAAATGTTATTTCTGAAGACAGTGATGACGATTAAAATATGCGCTTTATTTTATTGTCTAAAACATTTATGCATTATGTGCAATGAAATTTATATACAATTTGGAAGTTTAAAAATTTTATACTATGTATATGTCATAGTTTAAGTTTTCTTAACTTACATGAATTAAATAAAAAAACGATTTCGGAACCTAACCCTACTTTTTCTGTGTGATCTATGTCTCATATAATGCGATTTATATAACACGGCATTTCGCGGAACCTAACATCCGCGTTATACGAGGGTTACCTGTATTGTTTGAATTAACTGTACTGACAATGTCCTAAGATATATAGGATGAAATATTTACTTATAAAAACTTATTGCTGTGGTTATTACGTGTGTCTGTTTAGTCATGAATTCTCTACAAGTTTCATTGTACAATAATTTTATATTATTCTGTGATCTCCAGGAGAGTATTTTTTTTTTTTAAAAAAAAATTGGTTTCGCTTAAAAGAGAGTGTGAGGAATCGTTTTAGGGAGAGGGTGTTAGAGAGGATTTCAGATGGACTAAAAAGTGTGCAAGATTGGTGGAAACATAATTCAAAAGTAATCCTGAGCTGTGCAATCGAGGTGCTTGGTGAAACATCTGGAAAGATTAGAGAGCAGAAGGAGGGTTGGTGGTGGAATAATGATGTACAAGTGGCAGTGACAGCTAAGAGGAAGGCAAAGCAGAAGTGGGATGAGTCAAGAGTGGAAGAGGACAGAGAGGTGTACAGAGAGAGAAAGCAAGAAGCCAAGAGAGTTGTGGCACAGGTGAAGGCCATGGCATATCAAGATCTGTATGATCAATTAGAAACAAAGGAAGGACAGAGGAAAAATTTACCAACTAGCAAAATGTAGAAATAAAGCAGCAAAGGACATCTTACATGTGAGGCAGATCAAAGATGCTGAAGGAAGAGTATTATGGAGGGATGTGGACATAAGAAACAGATGGAAAATATACTTTGAGGGACTTTTGAATGAGGAAAATGCAAGGACTCACAGAGGAGATGGGCAGCTTTCTGAGGGGATGGTGCAGAACATCAGTAGAATGGAAGTGACGGAGGCCATGAAGAGGATGAGGAATGGAAAATCGGTGGGCCCGACAGAATTCCAGTGGAGGCATGGAAGGCACTGGGGGAAGAGGGAATTGACCTGCTGTGGGACCTGTTCATGAAAGTTTGCAAACAGAAAAAATATACCTGAGGAATGGAGGGAGAGTACTCTTGTTCCCATCTACAAGGGTAAAGGGGATGCACAAGACTGTAAAAATTACAGAGGAATAAAGTTGATGTACCACACAATGAAAATCCTAGACAACAGATGCTATCTTTGGGTTACGACAGATGATGGAAAAATATCGAGAGAAACAAAGGGAGCTACATCTGGTATTTATTGATCTGAAGAAAGCATACGATAGAGTGCCAAGGCAAGAAGTCTGGAAGTGTCTGAGGGAGAAGAAGGTGCCGGAGAAATATGTCAGGTTGGTGCGGGAAATGTACAGAAATGTGAAGACAAGTGTTCGGACCTGATGGTACAACATGACAAAATTTCATGCCGGCTGGGGCGTCGCCCGGTTAAACAAGGCCCCCGTTGTTTTCGCCAGGGAACCAGGGCGAACAGCGAAAAGTCAGCTACTGGAACAAATCTGAAAACAAACCCCAATTCAACATCACCAGAGTTAAAGATCGGTACTATCAACGTAAGAAGCCTGAATGGCAAAGAAATGGAGCTAGCTGAGGAATTAGATAAGTACCAGATCGACATAATAGGGGTGACTGAAACAAAAAAGACCAAAACTGGTGAGATCTTTCTGAGCAATAAATACAAAATGTTATATTCAGGCAATGACAATCAAGGAAAAGAAGGAGTAGCCATAGTATTCAACACAAAATACGAGGCTAATCTTCTTGAATGGCAGTCAGTCTCAAGTAGAGTAATGTGGGCAAATATGAGAATTGGGAACTGGACAATGAGACTTATTTGTGCCTATGGTCCCACAGAAGGTTCTACTAAGGTAGAAGTGGAGGAATTTTTTGAGGCTTTAGAAAAAGCAACTGACACAATGAAAAAGGAAAAGTTGGTCCTTGTTGGGGATCTAAATAGTAGAGTAGGAAATGATTGTGAGACATACAAAAATATTTTGGGAAAATTTGGAGAAAAGAGCAAAGCTAATAATAATGGCAAATATCTGTTGGATTTCTGCTCGGGACATGGACTGGTTATTACTAACACCATGTTCCAACATAAAAATGTGCACAAATTCACATGGAGAGAAGAGGCTAGGAATAAGAAAAGTCTCATTGACTATGTTATTGTTGATAGTGATGTTTTCTCCCTGGTGCAGGACACCAGAGTGTACAGAGGATTTGAAATTGGAAGTGATCACTATTTAGTCTTGAGCAGGATAAAATTGAATTTCATATTGAAAAGAATAACATGTAAGAAAGTTTTAAAGCGAATAAAAGTTGAGCAGCTCTCAGATGTGAACTGTAGACTAAAATACAGAAATATTATTGAAAAGAAAATGAAAGAGTTTGAGAACAGGAATCAAACCTTGGAGATTCAGTGGCAAACTCTGAAGGAAACATTGATTGATTCTGCCAGAGAGGCATGTGGTGAGGTTGTGTGCAAGGATAAAAAAAATCAGAACTCCCTGGTGGACACAGGAAGTTAAAGAGGCAGTGAAGGAAAAGAAGAAAGCATATCAAAAGTTCCTGGCAAATAAGTCAGCTTTTACTCTTACAGAATACAGAGACAAATGTAAGAAAGCTAAACAGTGTGTAAAACTAGCTAAACAAAAGTCATGGGAGGACTTTGGCAAGAATATAGAAAATAAATATCAAGAAGGTGGCAAAATATTCTGGAGGTTGTTGAAGAAGCTTAGGAATGGAGGAAAGAGTGCTGTAAAAGGAATTAGAGATGATAAAGGTGAAATGAAAACAGGAGAAAAAGATATCCTTGAAGTATGGAGTAATTACTTTGAAAAACTGCTAAATGAAACAAGCAGTGATGACAGCACAGTGATAAAAAACACTGACCAGGCATGCAGTCAGGAATACATATCCATACTTGAAGTAGAAAAAGCCATCAAAGGCTTGAAATGTGGAAAGGCAGCAGGAGTAGATGATATTCGACCAGAAATGCTGAAGTATGGTGGTATAAGAGTCTTACAGTGGCTGCACTGCATAGTTCAGAAAGCCTGGACAGAGGGACGAATTCCCGATGATTGGAGTAGAGCTCTCATAGTACCCATATATAAAAAGGGAAATAAAACTGAATGTGAGAATTACAGAGGTATTTCCTTACTGAGTGTTCCTGGCAAGATCTATGCAAGTATACTTGAGAAACGGTTGAGAAGAATTGTGGAAGAAAAGCTTGGTGAAGAACAAGCTGGATTCAGGCCAAATAGAGGCTGTCAGGATCAGATCTTCACTTTACGACAAATAGTCGAGAAAGCATGGGAATATAACAAAGATCTGTATTTAAGTTTTGTCGATTTGGAAAAGGCATATGACAAGGTGCCAAGAGAGAAGCTATTCAATACGCTGCAGTTATATGGTGTCAATGGGGCATTATATCAAGCAATACTTAGTCTTTATTTGAGTTGTGATTCAGCAGTTAGAATTGAAGGAAGTACAGGAAGGTGGTTTAATGTTAAATCTGGTGTGAGACAAGGATGTACATTATCCCCTCTGTTATTCATTATCTATATGGATCACATTATGAAGGAATGTGGTATTAAACCTGATATCAAAATTGGAGACGTTAATGTCAGCTCTTTGCTTTATGCGGATGATGTTATACTTCTAAATAAATCCGCTACAAGTCTGCAAGATTCTCTGACTAAATTGAATAGCTGTTGTAATAGATATGGTATGAAGGTCAGCAATAAAAAGACAAAGACAATGAAAATAGGCAGAATCATTGAAAATGTCAACTGTGTTGTGAATGGAGCACCTGTGGAACAAGTAAAACATTTCAGCTACTTAGGCACAATTTTTACTGAAGATGGTAAACTAAATATAGAAATAGACAACAGAATCAGCAAAGCTGGTGTCGTGGGAAGTCAATTGAATAAATTCATATGGAATAAGAAAGAAATTAGTCGGAACACTAAATTAGCTGTATACAAGACTGTGTTCAAACCAATTTTAACTTATGGATCTGAGAGCTGGGTCAGAAGTAAAACACTTGACCAAAGACTAGAGACCGCAGATATGAGAGTCCTGAGAAAGATTAGAGGTGTGAACAGATGGCATCAATGGCAATATCATATTAAAAATGAGGATATTAGGAAAGAACTTGACATTGTCAGCATCCAGGAATGCGTTAGCAGAGCTAATCTCAGATGGTATGGTCACTTAAATAGAATGGGAGAGGAAAGATTAGCAAAACAAGTGTTCTCTGCCAGGTTGGCAGGAAAACGACCCAGAGGAAGACCAAGATATAGGTGGATTGATACGGTACAAAGTGCCTTAGACGATAGAAATATAAGATCTGATAATGTTGGAGTCTTGACAAGTAACAGACTGATTTGGAGGAAAATTATAGATAGGAAGTTAGTAATGATGTAATTTTTTCATGTAGTACTGTCATATCCTGTACACCCCTTGAGGGTACATGGCAGGAATTTGATGATGATGATGATGATGATGATGTGTTCGGACCTGTTTGGGACAGACAGAAAGTTTTCAAGTAACAGTTGGCTTGCATTAAGGGTCAGCATTAAGTCCATTTCTGTTTAATATTGTGATGGAGGTGGTAACAGAGGAGGTGAGAGAAGATGCGCCTTGGACAATGTTGTATGCAAATGACATCTTGCTGTGTGTAGATTCAAGAGAAGAAGCGGGAACTAAACTGGAAAGATGGAGAAAAGTACTGGAAGAGAGAGGTATGAGACTGAGCAGAAGTAAGACAGAGTATATGTGTTGCGCAGTGGGCGGCGGCGGCCAGGAGACAGATCTGGAGCTGGAAGGAAATGTCATCAGGAAGGTGAGAGACTTTAGATACTTATGTTCAACAGTGGTAGAAGATGGAGGAGCTGAGAAGGAAGTGGGATGCAGGATACAAGCGGGTTGGAGAAACTGGAGGGAGATGGCTGGAGTGTTATGCGATAAGAGGGTGCCGATCAATCTGAAAGGCAAAATTTATAGGACAGTAGTGAGGCCAGCTATGACATATGCTATAGAAACTGTGGCCCTGAGGAAAAATAACATTAGCAGGATGGAAGTAACAGAGATGAGAATGCTTAGGTGAATGTGCAGTGTGACCAGAAAGGATCGTCTGAGAAATGACTATGTCAGGAGAACAGTGAAAGTTACGAACTTAGGAGCGAAAATACAGGAGGCAAGGTTGAGATGGTTTGGTCATGTGATGAGGAGGGAGGACGAATATGTGGGAAGAAGGGTCATGCAGATGGATGTGCAAGGAAGGTGGAAGCGTGGGCAGCCAAAAAAGAGCTAGAGGGAGCTGGTAGAAGAGGACTTGAAGATGAAGAACTTAGATGTGGTGACAGCCCAAGACAGGAAGGTGTGGAGGAGACTCATTACAAACAGTGACCCCACTTAAGTGGGAGAAGCTGCAGAAGAAGAAGAAGAGCTGCCTTTTTTAGATACTCTCACCCCTCCCATGAACAATAGTCATGTAGCTGTGTTGTAAAGCTGGTCATATGATGACCATATCATCTACATATCACAACCAAAATTTATGTCACAATTCATAACTCAACAGGGCCTGTTTTTCAAATAGTTCCATAAATAAGTCAGCTGAAGTGGAGAAAGTAGTGAGCCCAGTATTTTTCACTAGTGTTTTATAAAAGTTATATATATTTACTCTGAGTATCTTGTAAACAGCAACAAAAGACTGCTATATCCAGTTTATGGGGTGATAGTATTCCCAGGCATTTAGGCTGCTAGTATGATGATCTTGGAAGGAACTTTCATACACAAATTAGTTAAATGAATGTGTGTGAACTACAAATGCTGAAACTAATTCCATTTCTATGGCACTTGGACCAACTGATATATTCTGAGACTAAGAATTACACTAGTCAACAAGAATACTGTAACTAGGATCAAAATAACTGGATTCTATGTATTTTAGGAGACAGAATTTCACCTTACCCAACATGTCAGAATTTTTTATTATAAGTATACCAAAAGATCAGTTTGGCTAAGTATTGTTCAACGGTAAAAATAATAATGTTTAGCAATAGTTAAATAAAAATACGTGTATTTCCTAAAAGTAATCCTGAGCTGTGTAGAGGTGCTTGGTGAGACATCTGGAAAAATTAGAGAGCAGAAGGGGAGTTGGTGGTGGAATAATAATGTACAAGTGGCAGTGACAGCTAAGAGGAAGGCAAAGCAGAAGTGGGATGAGTCAAGAGTGGAAGAGGACAGAGAGGTGTACAGAGAGAGAAAGCAAGAAGCCAAGAGAGTTGTGACACAAGCAAAGGCCATGGCATATCAAGCTCTGTATGATCAATTAGAAACAAAGGAAGAACAGAGAAAAATTTACCAAAGAGAAATAAAGCAGCAAAGGACATCTTACATGTGAAGCAGATCAAAGATGCTGAAGGAAGAGTATTATGGAGGGATGTGGACAGATGGAGAATATACTTTGAGGGACTTTTGAATGAGGAAAATGCAAGGACTCACAGAGAAGATAGGCAGCCTTCTGAAGGGATGGTGCAGAACATCAGTAGAGTGGAAGTGACGGAGGCCATGAAGAGGATGAGGAATGGAAAATCGGTGGGCCCCAACAGGATTCCAGTGGAGGCATGGAAGGCACTGGGTGAAGAGGGAATTGACCTGTTAATGAAAGTTTGCCAACAGGAAAATATACCTGAAGAATGGAGGGAGAGTACTCTTGTTCCCATCTACAAGGGTAAAGGGGATGCACAAGACTGTAAAAATTACAGAGGAATAAAGTTGATGTCCCACACAATGAAAATCCTAGAAAGGGTTCTTGATGGAAGATTGAGGAAGGAGGTGGAGATTGCAAAGGAACAATTTGGCTTCATGCCTGGTAGATCAACAGCAGATGCTATCTTTGGGTTACGACAGATGATGGAAAAATATCGAGAGAAACAAAGGGCGCTACATCTGGTATTTATTGATCTGAAGAAAGCATACGATAGAGTGCCAAGGCAAGAAGTCTGGAGGTGTCTGAGGGAGAAGAAGGTGCCGGAGAAATATGTCAGTTTGGTGCGGGAAATGTACAGAAATGTGAAGACAAGTGTTCGGACCTGTTTGGGACAGACAGAAAGTTTTCAAGTAACAGTTGGCTTGCATTAAGGGTTAGCATTAAGTCCATTTCTGTTTAATATTGTGATGGAGGTGGTAACAGAGGAGGTGAGAGAAGATGCGCCTTGGACAATGTTGTATGCAAATCATCTTGCTGTGTGTAGATTCAAGAGAAGAAGCGGGAACTAAACTGGAAAGATGGAGAAAGTACTGGAAGAGAGAGGTATGAGACTGAGCAGAAGTAAGACAGAGTATATGTGTTGCGCAGTGGGTGGCGGCGGCCAGGAGACAGATCTGGAGCTGGAAGGAAATGTCATCAGGAAGGTGAGAGACTTTAGATACTTATGTTCAACAGTGGAAGAAGATGGAGGAGCTGAGAAGGAAGTGGGATGCAGGATACAAGCGGGTTGGAGAAACTGGAGGGAGATGGCTGGAGTGTTATGCGATAAGAGGGTGCCGATCAATCTGAAAAGCAAAATCTATAGGACAGTAGTGAGGCCTGCTATGACGTATGCTATAGAAACTGTGGCCCTGAGGAAAAATAACATCAGCAGGATGGAAGTAGCAGAGATGAGAATGCTTAGGTGGATGTGCGGTGTGACCAGAAAGGATTGTCTGAGAAATGACTATGTGAGGGTAACAGTGAAAGTTACGAACTTAGGAGCGAAGATACAGGAGGCAAGGTTGAGATGGTTTGGTCATTTGATGAGGAGGGAGGACGAATATGTGGGAAGAAGGGTCATGCAGATGGATGTGCAAGGAAGGAAGAAGCGTGGTTGGCCAAAGAAGAGATGGAGGGAGCTGGTAGAAGAGGACTTGAGGATGAAGAACTTGGATGTGGTGACAGCCCAAGACAGGAGGATGTGGAGGAGACTCATCATCAACAGTGACCCCACTTAAGTGGGAGAAGCTGCAGAAGAAGAATACAAACAGCAAAAATATTATATCCAGCATTATTGGATATAATAAACTATCCAAGTACTTGAATATTTTATTATAAAAAATAATTATAAGAGGAAAGAAAAAAAAAATTTAAAGTGTTTATATGGGTTCATTAACTAAAAAGGTTTCATTGGCTAAAAAGATAATGTAGTCATTCTCCAAACAATAGACTATGAGTCTGAATCCCACTATGATGCAGGCATCTCTTGAATTGTTTGAAATGGTAATGAAATTTCAGTGCTCAGCATGAGACTACTGTCCTAAATATACCAGCCACAAAATTAGAAACCATTATGCAGATGTATGTAAATGTCACTTACATAGCATATAAGCAAAATACTAGGTTACATGTGTCACATGTTCTAGGCAACTATTTAAGAATGCTGCTGGTCAGTAAACATCAACAGTGTTGATAACAATGGAGAAAAAAAAGGATCATTCAGAGTTCAATAAAGGGCTTATTGTGGGTTTTTTATTCTGCTGTTTCAAAATTGTGGAGCCACAATTTTTAAACAGCAGAAATGACTGATTTCTCAAAATGTGAGATATCCCAGGTGTTTATTCAATTGAAAATTAGCCCACAATGCTTGTCTAAGAGGAGTAACTGCAGCTCTAAGATAGTCTGTAGAAACAATGGGCAAACAGAATTTCCTGTGTACAGCAACTGACTGAAGCATTTAATGAAGGCTATTCCCGACATAAACTCAACAAACTATGTGCAGGGAATTGAAGAGAATTGGTATTGGGAGTCGCATGCCTATATGTAAATAATGATTTCTGTGAAAAACCAGAAAGTTCATCTACAGTGGTAGCAGAGAATTCAGCAGAAGCCCAGCAATGAACCCAGCTTGCCTTGTAAACACAACTCAAAGGTGTGGAGGTGATATCATGGTGTGGGCATGTTTTGTTGGTACAGAAAAGGTCCCCTGATACTGCTGGAAAGTTGGGTGTCCTCCAAGGAATATCTGGACATTGTTGCCAATCAAGTCCATCCTGCAATGCTGACTTTTTATCCAGCAAGTGACAGTTGTTTCATGGATGACAATGCTACTGTCCATTGCAAAAGAGTTGTTCTGTAGTGGTTCAACATGCATGACAGCAACTTCCACCAATATCCCTGGATATCACAAATCTGAGATCTTAACCCCACTGAGAAGGTATGTTACATGTTAGACACAACAGATCTGGAAGCTCCTCTTCTGTCAAATCTGAGCCAGTTAAAGGACTTCTGATGAATTCCTGGTATGTTTTAGACATAGATGCAATTCAACGCCTTGTGGAATCTATGGCAAACTGCATATGTGCCATTTGCATATTAAATAAAAGTTCTAATTCAGTGGCTGGTATGTGTACTTCTTAGAAGCCTGAAGTGGCTTGAATAAGTCAAATATTTTTTCTCTAGAGCAGGTTTTCAGGTTATCTTACCCTTCTCCCACTGACAGTACCAATTTAAATTTAAAAAAAAAAAAAAAGCAATAGTGATCTCAGTCATGCTACTTTTGCTGTTATCAATGCATTATTACCATGATGTCTTGGCAGAACCATCGTCATCATCAAATTCCTGCCATGTACCCTCAAGGGGTGTACAGGATATGACAGTACTACATGAAAAATTTACATCATTACTAACTTCCTATCTATAATATTCCTCCAAATCAGTCTGTTACTTGTCAAGACTCCGACATTATCAGATCTTATATTTCTATCGTCTAACGCACTTTGTACCGTATCAATCCACCTATATCTTGGTCTTCCTCTGAGTCGTTTTCCTGCCAACCTGGCAGAGAACACTTGTTTTGCTAATCTTTCCTCTCCCATTCTATTTAAGTGACCATACCACCTGAGATTAGCTCTGCTAACGCATTCCTGGATGCTGACAATGTCAAGTTCTTTCCTAATATCCTCATTTTTAATATGATATAGCCATTGATGCCATCTGTTTATACCCCTAATCTTTCTCAGAACTCTCATATCTGCGGTCTCTAGTCTTTGGTCAAGTGTTTTACTTCTGACCCAGCTCTCAGATCCATAAGTTAAAACTGGTTTGAACACTGTCTTGTATGCAGCTAATTTAGTGTTCCGACTAATTTCTCTCTTATTCCATATGAATTTATTCAATTGACTTCCCACCATACCAGCTTTGCTGATTCTGTTATCTATTTCTATATTTAATTTACCATCTTCAGTAAAAATCGTGCCTAAGTAACTGAAATGTTTTACTTGTTCCACAGGTTCTCCATTCACAACACAGTTGACATTTTCAATGATTCTGCCTATTTTCATTGTCTTTGTCTTTTTATTGCTGACCTTCATACCATATCTATTACAACAGCTATTCAATTTAGTCAGAGAATCTTGCAGACTTGTAGCGGATTTATTTAGATGTATAACATCATCCGCATAAAGCAAAGAGCTGACATTAACATCTCCAATTTTGATATCAGGTTTAATACCACTTTCCTTCATAACGTGATCCATATAGATAATGAATAACAGAGGGGATAATGTACATCCTTGTCTCACACCAGATTTAATATTAAACCATCTTCCTGTACTTCCTTCAATTCTAACTGCTGACTTACAACTCAAATAAAGACTAAGTATTGCTTGATATAATGCCCCATTGAAACCATATAACTGCAGCGCATTGAATAGCTTCTCTCTTGGCACCTTGTCATATGCCTTTTCCAAATCGACAAAACTTAAATACAGATCTTTGTTATATTCCCATGCTTTCTCGACTATTTGTCGTAAAGTGAAGATCTGATCCTGACAGCCTCTATTTGGCCTGAATCCAGCTTGTTCTTCACCAAGCTTTTCTTCCACAATTCTTCTCAACCTTTTCTCAAGTATACTTGCATAGATCTTGCCAGGAACACTCAGTAGGGAAATACCTCTGTAATTCTCACATTCAGTTTTATTTCCCTTTTTATATATGGGTACTATGAGAGCTCTACTCCAATCATCGGGAATTCGTCCCTCAGTCCAGGCTTTCTGAACTATGCAGTGCAGCCACTGTAAGACTTTTATACCACCATACTTCAGCATTTCTGGTCGAATATCATCTACTCCTGCTGACTTTCCACATTTCAAGCCTTTGATGGCTTTTTCTACTTCAAGTATGGATATGTATTCCTGACTGCATGCCTGGTCAGTGTTTTTTTATCACTGTGCTGTCATCACTGCTTGTTTCATTTAGCAGTTTTTCAAAGTAATTACTCCATACTTCAAGGATATCTTTTTCTCCTGTTTTCATGTAACCTTTATCATCTCTAACTCATTTTACAGCACTCTTTCCTCCATTCCTAAGCTTCTTCAACAACCTCCAGAATATTTCGCCCCTTCTTGATATTTATTTTCTATATTCTTGCCAAAGTCCTCCCATGACTTTTGTTTAGCTAGTTTTACACACTGTTTAGCTTTCTTACATTTGTCTCTATATTCTGTAAGAGTAAAAGCTGACTTATTTGCCCAGGAACTTTTGATATGCTTTCTTCTTTTCCTTCGCTGCCTCTTTAACTTCCTGTGTCCACCAGGGAGTTCGGATTTTTTTTATCCTTGCACACAACCTCACCTCATGCCTCTCTGGCAGAATCAATCAATGTTTTCTTCAGAGTTTGCTACTGAATCTCCAAGGTTTGATTCTTGTTCTCAAAATCTTTCATTTTCTTTTCAATAATCTTTCTGTATTTTAGTCTACAGTTCACATCTGAGAGCTGCTCAACTTTTATTCGCTTTAAGACTTTCTTACATGTTATTCTTTTCAATATGAAATTCAATTTTATCCTGCTCAAGACTAAATAGTGATTGCTTCCAATTTCAAATCCTCTGTACACTCTGGTGTTCTGCACCAGGGAGAAAACATCACTATCAACAATAACATAGTCAATGAGACTTTTCTTATTCCTAGCCTCTTCTCTCCATGTGAATTTGTGCACATTTTTATGTTGGAACATGGTGTTAGTAATAACCAGTCCATGTCCTGAGCAGAAATCCAATAGATATTTGCCATTATTATTAGCTTTGCTCTTTTCTCCAAATTTTCCCAAAATATTTTTATATATCTCACAATCATTTCCTACTCTGCTCTTTAGATCCCCAACAAGGACCAACTTTTCCTTTTTTATTGTGTCAGTTGCTTTTTCTAAAGCATCAAAAAATTCCTCCACCTCTACCTTAGTAGAACCTTCTGTGGGACTATAGGCACAAATAAGTCTCATTGTCCAGTTCTCCATTCTCATATTTGCCCACATTACTCTACTTGAGACTGACTGCCATTCAAGAAGATTAGCCTCATATTTTGTGTTGAATACTATGGGTACTCCTTCTTTTCCTTGATTGTCATTGCCTGAATATAACATTTTGTATTTATTGATCAGAAAGATCTCACCAGTTTTGGTCTGACTTTTCGCTGTTCGCCCTGGTTTCCTGGCGAAAACAACGGGGGCCTTGTTTAACCAGGCGACGCCCCAGCCGGCATGAAATTTTGTCATGTTGTACCATCATTTTTTATTTTGGTTTAACCAATAAGAATACAATTTGGTCGGCTAAATCCCAAATTGCCAGCCCATCCTCGTTCGTTCAGTATCAAAGTAGATACCCAACAGGGTGGACCACGAGAAGGTGAGGATTGGACATTAGGTCAGAAGCCCTGGTTGGTTCTCCGCATTCCTTTAAAGGTTATGTGGAGGTCTCCTCTCAGTTATACAGCTTTGATCCTTAAGCACCCCTGGCAGAACCATTCATCCTGTAAACCATATACACTAAGGTTTTTTAAAGAAAGAGGTCCAGGTGAGAAAGAAAAAGTACATTTTCAGTGACATCCTGGACCCATCTTGTGGGGTCTAGGATGTACTTTGCTATAAGTTGATCAACTTTATGATCTGCATCATTACTATTTTGCCATAAAAATTTCAGCAATATCTCTGAATGATTTCCAGGCTTCTAGTTGTAATTTAGTAAGACTTTCTTGAATTCAACTTTTATTTGAGGTCCCACAAATATACCTTTTTTAAGCTGTAACTTCTGAAAATTTTATAAACTTACAGTTAGTACTTGAGTGGTCCATTCTTGTCCAATACTTTATTTTCATGAAAAAGTTTTTCATAAGATACATTTTAATATGGCAGCAAAAATATTTTCTTAGAGTCAATGGGGTACTTGTGCTTTATGTTCTCTTTCTCTATGGTGATTTTTTTAGAAGGGCCATACGTTCTTTAATGTTCCTTTATTGTGCTACTTTCTGATAAGTACAATGAGCAGTAATGTTCTGTAAATCATCCTTGCACACCAGCAATGATGCAATTACCACAAATATTCAAATCATAATCCTTGTATCTTATTATTTATCAATTTGGACATATAAGTTTCCTTCATACTTATTGCATGTGCAAGAGAGAGAAGATCTTGTTACTATTATATAACAAAACTGCCTTTAAGATTGTTTTGGAGGAGTCCACACACAAACGAATCAAATTTTTGGTTCATGAACTTCATTTATTTTTCTAAAAAGACTGCCGTGCATCAGTGTTAAAATTTCCATTCTTTATCTCAAATATGAAGCTACAATTCTGTTTAAGCAAAATTTTGTTCCTGAAGCCAATAAGTTATACTGATGAAGAAAAGATCTAAACAGTTTGGATTACTGTTTAGGTAAATTCAAGTCTCTAACAAGGCTGTTTAATTCTTCTGTTCGATCAGATGTGGTTTGTTGAAGAATTCATAAATGTTTTCATCTGATGACAATGACTTCTATTCACAATGGAAGCAAAAAGGTCATCATCTATCAATATCTTCCAGTGATGGAACAAGTGGTGAAGTAAAGAATGAGTAAAAAAAGAATGAGACAGCAATCTCAAGTCATAAGTATTAGTTTAACATAATTAACAATCTATTACATGACTTTCTGATTTTCACTCCCCACCCCAAATTACTGGCAACTTAAATCACAGACCAGCCTTTTCCCAGAATCCACTGAGCCATTGTGGATTCTGGAAAAATGTGAAACCAATACAAAAAGTGAAAAGTGCACTTTTTTTTTTACCTTGGTTTCTTATATCACATCCAAAATAATGAAAGCAAGTAGGGCTTGTCATGTGAGTGATATTGTGCTGCTGCTGCTTAATGAATCACATACGAATATATCAAAAGCAGTTCACACTTCTTTTACTTTTAAATGTGACAATAACATAATTTTAAAAAATGAGAGAATCAAAGCCATCTTAACACAGGTGAAAACTTCACCAGAATGAGTTTATTCTAGTAGCAGTTATTCATTAAAGTTGCCTTTAATTAATATACTTTATATGTTTTGTTAATTCCGTAAACTAATTACCAGCTAAGAATGAGTTTATGTTACAGCACTTCTTGATGTAAGGCAGGTTCAAATGTATTCAAAAGTTAAACCACACACCTCCAATTACAAGACAATACAAAGTTTGAGTCACAACAGCTACAAAAGGACCAAAAAAGTTACAAATTTTAGGGACAAAAAGTGGCAAATGTTAAAATTTTAGCTTTATTATTGACTAACTCATGATTAAATATTTTAAAAATGTATTAAGAAAATACATATCTGTTAAAAATTATATACATAATGGAATTTTTCTTGGATTACAGATCTGGATTCAACACATCAAAATACGTTGGAATGAAATTAATTTCATTTGCATAAAACATATTTGTTAACAGAACTTGAATATTCAGATTTGTTTTGTTTAATGGTTCATTCCCCTTAGGCATATTTGTAGCATCCTACTTATATTAGGTAGTGTGTAAATTAATCATAGTACATCTGTTATATTTTACTTGCATGAAATTTAAGTTCCTTTTAATTTATTTTGGTTTAAGAAAATAGCATATTTAATACTGAGGGCAGGCTGAGCTAAGTAATCTAGAAATCCCAATTTACATATCAAACATGCAACTTTTCAAGCCATTTCAGGCCCTGATTAAGCAGGGTGGTAATCTCATCACACAATAAAAATTACCTCCCACCTAAAGATTTTCACAAACATCTAAACAGCGGAATTCATTCAAACCCAAGCTTATGGGTTAGATCAGAGATGCCATCCATTCCACCAATTCCTTGAAACTTTATCTTTCCTCATTTCTCCTTCATAGTTATGTTAATAAATTTATTTATTCAGCAAACTGCATTGGTGTTTCTTTTACAAATGCAATTTATTGACCTGATGTACTATACTAGCTAAGTGTAGTATTGGTTTACCTATCCAGTCTATCAGATCTATGGCCATTTAGTTAACTATTAGTATGTTCACCAACATACCGAGTATGTTCACTTCTAAAGTCATCATGACTCTGCTAGCTAATACTGTTAGCATTAAGAAAGTGAGATTTTTACATTCCATTTTCCAGTTTTGTGGCTCTCCAATTTTTCATGGAAGCATAAATCTTATCCGGCTAAGAAAAATTGTGGAAGAGAAACTTTTAGAAGAAAAAGCTGGGTTCATACAAAGATTAGAATTCACTTTACTTTATGACAAGCAGTTCAGAAATCATAGAAATATAAACAAGAATTTGTAATTTTTTTAATTTTTGTGGATCTGGAAAAGGCATATGACATTGTGCTCAGAGAAAGGCTTTTGAAAACACTGCAATTATATGGAGTAAATGGAACATTATACAGAGCAATACATAGTCTACATTTAAGTTATAATGTCAGCAGTTAGAATTTAAAGAAATACACGAAGATGGTTTGATTTAAAAGGGGTAAGATAAAGATGCACATTATCTTCAACCTTATTCATCATCTATATAGAATGAATTATAAAAGAAAGTGGCATTAAACTGGATATTAAAGTCGAAGAGATCAAACTTAGCTCTTTGCTTTATTACTATTACATAACAGCCCCAGGGAGTCCAAAGACTCATCGAGGGAGGACACCTAGTCTACAACTCTCCGTCTCCACCACTCCACCAACTGCAACTACCTTCATCATCTACACCCAACGCCACCTACTGCCGACCACCACCACTAGTATTTTCACAGAGAAACATCCATGCCCACAGCAGGATTTGAACTGGCAGCCTTTTGGATGGAAAGCGGATACGCTAACCACTCGGCCAAACAATGTAAGTCTCCAGGATTGTCTAACTAAATTAAATAAAGCTGTAACAAAATTGGCATGAAAATCAGCAATAAAATGACCAAAACTATGAAAATAGGCAGGAACACTGAAAACTTCAGTTCATTCTTTCAATGTAGAACCTATAGAACAAGTACAAATATTTTAGCTATTTAGGCACAGTTTTTAGTGAAGATGGCAAATGAAATATAGAAATAGACAACAGAATAAACAAAGCTGGTATGGTAGGGGTGCCAGTTAAATAAATTTATATGGAATAAGAGAGAAATTAGCCAAAACACTAAACTAGCAATATACAAGGTAGTGTTCAAAACTGGTTTATGGATCTGAGAGTTTGGTTAGAAATAAAGCACTTGATCAAAGATTAGCAACAACAGATATGATAGACCTGAGAAAAATTATGAGCCGAAATAGATGACATCAATGGCAGAATCATATTAAAAATGAAGATATTAGAAAGGAACTTGACATTTTTGGCATTCAAGAATGCATGAGAACAGTTAATCTAAGATGGTACGGAAAGTTAAACAGAATGGGAGAGAAAAGGTTAGCAAAACAAGTGCTTGATTTCAAAATGGCAGGGGAAAAATTGAAAGGAAGACCAAGATCTAGATGGACTGATTCAGTCAGAATTGCATTAAAAGACTGAAATGTTAGATATGGCAATATTGGAGTGCCAAACAAGCAATAGACTAATTTGGAAGAAAATTGTTGATAGGAGATAAAGTAATATAAGATAGTAATGTCAACTTAATTGTTACTTTGAACTGTCAAAGTAACCTGTACACCCCTTGAGGGTACATATCAGGAAACTGATGATTAAACTTATCACCAAAATTAATAAGTTAGCTGTAGTAAATAAATAGAATGACATACTATTTTTGCAAGTGTTAATTTTTATGTGACTTTAAATTGCTATCAGAACAACGAAATTTGATTATTCTAACAACATTCTTCCAAACAAACTATGTAAGGCTACTATGTAATACCTTAAAGAACAGGACATTAAACTAGTAATAAATTCATTAGCAAGTTGTTATAAGTTATGCACTAAGAGAATTGGCAATGGCTTCTGACCCAATGTCTTACCCACATCTTCCAACGAGGCACACTAAAGGTAAAAAAGGCTTTCTGGCATATAGGATATGTAGAGAGATCTGCTTACTAGGAGATTTTTTTTTTTTTTACACAACAATCAGCTGTAATAACTATGTTATGTTAAGTATTTGCTTCAATCTTATATTCTGAAAAATGTCAACATGCTTTTAACTATCTGATGTGTTATGGGAAATAAAAAAAAATATAAAAAAGAACTTCTACAAGTAAAGGCTAAGTTGTTATCAAAGCAACCGAATGTCATTTAAAATTCAATTCTTTCAGGTGTGAAAAACCATTCTATAATGAAAAATAAACAAGTGTCGATATTCGCATAACGACTAACCACCATCACTCATACTTACACCAGGCCACACATGGCATGGCTCTGCTATAACTGAAGTCTCCCTTGGATCTCTATTCCCATACCAGTATTTGCGGCTTGTATATATTATTCCACAACTGGGACACTCCAACACATAACTAAAAGATCATTAAAAAAATTGTTTTATTTCATAATACAGAGAGAGCATAATAGATTTCATTAAAAAAATATTATATATATATATATATATATATATATATATATATATTCAGAAATTGAAACATGCATTTATTAAACTACAATAATAAATTAGGCAAAATACTGCACAATACAATCATTATTTCATTAACTAATGTTTGACATTAGTCAAGCAACACTTTACAATGTACATATAAAGCAATCAGCATCCTACAAAGGCTTGAAATGTTTCTCTTCAATAGCTTAATGGATCATCTAGGTTTCTCAATTTGTCTCTCTCTCTCATAGGTTGTATCTGGTGTAAAGTTCATCCATCTATCTTAAGTCTTTCATTAGCACATCAATCCATTGTGATCAGAGTCCTCCTAGGCTTTTCTTTGTCAATTTCATTTGCAAGTACTTATTTGATAACTGGTCATCTGCTCTCCAAACAAGACCAAACCACTCAATTCTCTTACTTCTTATAAATGCTACTTTTAAACAGAGGGTCTTTTAAACAGAGTTTGTAGTTTCTAATTATGTGTTCGTTCAATACAGTTCAGTATTTTGATTGTAAGATAGTCCAAATTTTTTTTTATCAGTACTTTTCTTTCAAATGTGACCATGTTTCACAAACCATAGGTAAATATCAGTCACAGATAGCTTAAATATTTTTCTTTGGATTTTCTTGATACTATTCTAGATTTCAGGAGTTTTAAAAGTGCAAAATATACACTACTGGCTTTCTTAATGCTCTCTCCTCTCTCGATGCATATCAATGTAGGTATTAATGTTGACTCTTAGTTAAAATTATGCACTTACTCATTCTGATGGGTCTTGAAATGCAAATATATATATTTAGTATTTGTCTGGTTTATAACAAGACCTATAGGATAACTTACCTTGATTAAACTAGATGTAGATTGTATAACATCCTGACAAGAATCTCCACAGTTAAGAGGATGATGTTCCCATTAATTTCCATCCTTCTTTGTTCATTTAAGTCTCTAATGATTTTTTCCAATGCTAGATTGAACAAGGTTGGTAAGAGAGCATCTCCTTGATAAAGTCCAGATTTTATTTCAAAACTTGATGAATGTTCTTGAGAGAATGTATATTGACAGAGGGTGTGGCAATTACAGAGCTGTACTATATTTGTATACTTTTGTGGTATTCCAAAAAATCTCATTACATCCCACAGTGCATTTCAAATATATATACTATCATATGCTTGTTAATAGTCCACAAATATTAGATGCAATTCTTTATCAAATATAATTCTTTATCTTTATTAAAATGCTTCTAAATTTACAAAATATATATCACTTAGAATCAGCCAAAGATGGAGATATACTTTGTAAATTTAGAAGCATTTCGATAAAAATAAAGAATTACATTTAGTATTTGTGAACTATCACATCAATATTTGTTTTTCAATAGTTTGCAGCAAACTAGTGACAAATCCCAACCAAACTGCTTTAGGGGTACAATGTTATGTTATAATAAACTATCCAGTAAAACAAACTATTCCTGTGGTCACTGGGAGTTTGCTATAATGAGAATCAACTGTATCTATTGACATCCTAAAATGCACTATAAAGAAAGTAATGTTTCTCAGATGGGATATCACATCTTTTAATTATGGTGAGGCAAGTCTCCTGTTGAAAGCATGGAAATTCTTCATATTCCATTTTAACAAACTACAGGAATGGTCTGTTATATATATATATCTACAAAGAACCTTCACAAGTAATGGCTACTCGTCAAAAACTATTAATAAGCATCTATAACGCCGCCATCAAAACAACTCAGAAACACAAGACAATCCAAAAGGTTATATCACCTTACCATATATCAGCTCACTCTCCAAAAACTAAGAAGAATTTTAAGAAAGTTCAACATAAAAACCTATTTCTCTACTCTTTCTAAACTAAGATCAATTTTAAGCAAATACAAACAAGCTCACAGTCACCTACAATTCCCAAGAGTGTACAAAATCACGTGTGACTACGGGAAGCAATACTATGGCCAAACTGAAAAATCCATCCTCCTACGTCTGGAAGAACACCAGAGAGACATTGCCTACAAAAGAATTAGAGCAAGTGCCCTGTCAAGCCATGTACTGTTTTCAGTTAACACAAATGATGAAGGCCGTCAACATGAGATAAACTGGACAACAACCTCAAACCTTCATATATGCCATGACGAGGTAGAGCGACACATAGTCGAGTCTAAGGAAATTGTTATGGACCCTCATCACATAAATAATAACCTTAGCTATAATCTACTGGACTTTTTCAGCTCTGCTATCCGATATTGCCACACGCGTGAAATCAGACACACACAGCTACTTAATAGAACTTCAACACGGACTGTAGCTACAATTCAAAGCTAACTGAATTTTATAATAGTCGTTTTATAGTGATACGATGTTTCTTATAGTGTTTACTTGCTTTCTATGTTCCCACGCCTGAAGAAGTCAAACAATCCGATGAAACATGTTGCGTTTTGAATAAATTTAATTGTTATTCTAGTCTCGGTTATAGTCAGTATATATAAATATGAATATATATATATATATATATATATATATATATTTTTTTTTTTATATTTTTTTTTTTTTAAATATTGAATGACTAGAAACTGAGAAAAAAGAAAACAAAGTTTAATAGCACAACTAGTTTCAGCTGGTATCAGCCTTCTTCAGGTACACATTAAAAAAGAAATAACCAGTAAAACATAGAGGAAATAACTGTAAGCAACACGGAAAGTTAGTGTGTGTGTGTGTATATATATATATATATTCAACGTAGAAACGTTGAAGTCTGCACATTCAAACTGTTCTCTCATTGGCTTCATTGTTCGGCATATGCATGCGTATAGCATCTCGCGACTGCCAGTCGTAGCACAATGAGAGCCTGAAAGGTTGTAACTCAGGTTGTTGTTGAGATGTAGGGGGTTGAGAATGATTTCTTCTGATTCTATTATCTTTCTTTCTAATTCATCCTGCCAACGGAAAATGTTATCAGACTTGTTCCATAGGCTGTATGGCTAAGGTTTTATATATATATATATATATATATATATATATATATATATATATATATAGGCAGGCAAATAGACACACACACAGTATGTATGTATTGTACATATATGTAAATATATAAATGATGCCAATGACCTATGACATACTGAGCAGTACATTTAGAGAGTTATAGTTATAATATTCAGTAATTTTTTTACGCACTTACTTAGTATGCAAATAGCTTAGGTATTTAATGAATTTACATTTTTCACAACATTCTTCTTCTTTTCAGCCATTTTCTGTCCACTGCTGGACGAAGACCTCCTCCAGTTCTTTCCACCTTTCTCTGTTCATGGCAATGGATGACCAATTTTCCCCAACAAAATTTGACAATTTATCACTCCACCTTCTTTTAGGACGTCCTCAGCCTAGTTTCCCTTCTTTTGGAAACTTAACATACGAAAAGGTGTTTTTAGTATGTTGTGTGCTTTAAAACTAGTATAAAAAACGGTTGTTGAGATTCTTCTATTATGTTATACAATAATTCACTTTATTATATAATTATCATTAATTCATTCTCATTCTCCCTTTACATGTTAAGCTCGTAGAAAGTATTTTACCTTGGGTATAATAAATGTTAAAGATACCAAGCTATTTTAAACCTGGTTTTACTCCATTTCCTTTTATTCCATTTTACTCATTTGTCTGTTTGCTTACTTGGGAAATGGAGTAAAACCAGGTTAAAAATAGCTTGGTATCTTTAACATACACGTTAAGCTCAATCAGCTGTCACAATCAAGAGAGTAATCAATGTCTGTCATTAACTGTCTATGTCTATATTCATCAGGTAAGAATAGAAAAAATATAGAGAGAAACATGGATACTACATCAAGATCTCAACAACAAAATGTACTAAAATGAAGGTAAGGCAGAGAGTTCCACTCTCTGTGTACCAACAGGTAAATGAATGTTAGTGTATGAGAAAAAAAAAAGGCAGCTAATACATTGTCTGTTAACTATATATATAATTGCATTTTATAATAAAGTGACAAGAGCAGTTGATGAAGGAAAGGCATATACTGCCATTTTTTTGGATTTTACCAAGACATTTGACAGGTTGCCACACATGATAAGCTGATATTAATTTGCAGCACATGGGTTAGTCAACTGGATTCAGGATTGGCTGTCTGGTAGGTATCAGAGAGTTGAGTATGGTGGGACAATATCAAGGAGGCAGAAGGTTACAAGTGGTGTCCTAGAGGGCTCAGTACTGGGACCTGTATTGTTTAATCATCTGCAAAGTTAGGAAGGGTTATTAGTAATAGTGCAGATGCAGCAGCCCTGCAAGAGGATCTGAATAAACTAGACAGATGGGCAAATGAATGGGGGTGTCGGTTTAATGCAGCAAAATGTAAAGTCTTGAAGTTTGGAATACATCGATGAGAGGCTTCATAGTCGATTGGAGGAGCTGTACTAGAGGAAGTAGGGGAGACATGAGATCTGGGGGTCATGATTGATAGAAATCTGAAATTCAGGGAACATATTGCAAAGGTGGTGAAGATAACCCAGAGGATTACTGTAGTACTGAGAAGGATGCAGACCTGCAGAGATAAAGGCTATCGTTCCATTGTCAGACCACACTTAGACTATTGTTCTCAAATTTGGTCCCCAGGATTTGAAGGGGATAAATTAACTGTGGAAAGGGTACAGAGGCAGATAACAGAGATGGTTTCAGGACTGTACAATGTTAGTTATGAGGATCAGCTGAGGGAATGTGGACTACAGAGTTTGGTAGATAGAAGGAGAAGTGATATGATTGAAACATTTAAACTGTTGAGAGGTAGTTACAGGGTTGACACTGGGGAGTTCTTTTGCTTTGTGGAACAGAGGAAAAGAACGATGACAACGGGCCATCCTTGGAAGTTGCAAAAGGAAGCTGTGAGCAAGAGGGTGAGGAGTGGTTTCTTTGCATGGAGGGTGGTTGAACTGTGGATGCATTGCCTGATAGAGTGGTGAGAGCAAGAACGGTCAATGAATGGTATGATAGACTGTGTTTCCTAGGAAGGATCTCCCATGAGTCTTTCGACTCCGTGGAGGCCTGAATAATAATAATAAAGGATCCTCCGATCTCTGGCCGATTCGAATTCAGATTTTGCCAAATGAAAGGTAAATGTTATATTGTTGAGCAGCTAAATAAGTTTCTCTAGCTGGGCATCCACTTAGATTGTTTTTTTTAATGTTTTCTACCATTATTAGAAAAATAAAATAAAGAAAGAAGATCAACTTTGTTTAAAAGGCAAGTTTGAAAAACTTGCCTTTCAGACAGAGCTGACTTCTAGATCTTCCAAACATATTAAAGATCTTGTTGATCAACGTCTGTTTACATTCATAGACCACAATGTGAAACACCGTATCCTCTTTCAATACACATTCTAGAGACAGAATTCAGTTTTATTTGCATATTCCAGACATGCAAAAAGTCCTATAGTATAAGTACACATACCACATATGCAAAGTACAAAACACTACTTATTTATTGCTAATCTTAAAACTGCAGATATTTCAGAAAGAATAACTTGTTCTGTCCCACGTTACAAAAAAAAGTAATCAAACTATATAAGAATATACAACAATCAGATAATTGTTCAAGGCAAGTGCTGCATTTCGAAATAACATAATGCACTGCTGGAATCCTTTCAAATGGAACAAATGACAGATGTAGAAGTGTAAAATACATATGTAAACTCAAAACATTTAATTAATGCTGGTGCACAGTTTAAGATCAGAACATTTCACACCTTTACTGTGGATAATTCACTTTGTAATTCGAATTAGGGCAATGTAACATCAGAACTATCTTTAAACAAAAATTTACAACTACTTCTATACGTGAACTTGGTATTTTCCCATTCAGCACTTATGTTGAATATTTAGCCAACTGTTGTATATTTTGTTTCAAACTAGCTATTTAGTTTTTGCATCACTGAGGATAAAATAAATTATTCATTCCAAAATACTGACGTTTTAAAATTAGCAATAAGCAGTGTTTTCACTGTATATACGTAGGTATACTATGCCTGAACTATAGTTATTTATAATAATGTAGCAAAAATGACTGTCTTGCATGTCATGTTTGTGATATATGTCCTTAGTTGAATGGTGGTGGTGGTGGGGGGGGGACATGAGCAACTATATTTCAACAGTACAGGTATCCCTTGCTTAACGTGGTGAAATTAATTGCGGTAATTCCTTGATACACGCAGCAAGAGGTTTGATTAACACGCCCTTAACCCTACGGAGCTCGCAGCTGATCTGACAGATATATGCAAAATGTTTAATATAAATATTCTTATATAATTCGTTGTATAGCTTGGAGGTCCTGAGTAGCTATGCATTAATATGTTAGAGTGATATTCCGCACTGTTTTTTGCTGTCAGTTTGGTTTAACACATGCTATGCAAAGGTTTGCGATATTTGACAGTAAATTGTATATGAGAGATACTGAGACCTCCGATGTCAGTATAGTATGGTTTAGTTGTTTTTTTTATTCTTTGTTCAATAATTTCTAGATTGTAACTGAAAATAAATAAACCATGATGTATTACTGAAATAGAGAGCCAAAGGCTTATTTATCATACGTATCCTCTAAGACAGTGCTTCCCAAACTTATGGATGTGAAGGCCCCCCTTGGAAAAATTAAAATATTTCACGGCCCCTGTCGGAAAAAAAAATCGTAATACAGACATATTATTATAATATTTATTGTATTTATATTCAATCCAAAACATACAAAGCGAATATCAAAAATCAAATATGACATTTCTAGCATCTTACATACACATTTGACATGGCACACTTAGTCTTAAAACATTTTAAATTTGTTTTCATTATTTCATGCCCCCCCCCAACAAAACTAACGGCCCCCAAGGGGTCCACGGCTCACAGTTTGGGAAGTGCTGCTCTAGGAGATGTGCTTTACATTATGAAAAATACTAAGGAAAGTGATCTGGAGCTTACTCCACCTTTACTATGATTTGCCCATAAGGTTGCTTATGCTTGCATCTGCCGAAACTTTTAGTTTCTATATATTTGGCACGAAACTCTTCTAGTTTCTATGTTCGGCTATGAAATAATGTTGGATTCAATATTAACTTAATTTGTACCATCATGTATTATATTTGCAGTGTTTTTTCTTTATGTTTCATTGCTTGTTTGCCGAGGTCTGGAGTGTCATTTTGCTTGTTATTGTAGAATTTATGCTGATAAGAAAAAAAACTAAAACTGTTCAAACAACTCTTGATAACTTCTTTTGATAAAAAAATTGCAGTAACTAATGTATGTACAAGTATTTATTAAACATTTACTTTGCATTTATTTTTTATCTTTCCTAAAAGAGTACCACATAAAAAAATTATTAATACAGTAATCAATCGTGGACGAATTGTAATTTTTACCATTGATTATTAGATTTGATTAACGTGATTTTGATATACGTGGTAACATCGAGGGATACCTGTATTTGTTACTGAAATATTTTGAATAAGCACTAGGTAACACATTATGATTATACCAAGAGATTACAAAATTAATAAAATTATAATTAAATTTATAAAAAGTACAATTTAGACTAGCAGTTGTCTTACCCTTGCCAAACATATTTCACTACACTCATAATGGATGAGTCTGCAGATTCTGCTGATCTAGGTTCTACTATATTTCTTCTACCATCTTTAATACATATCTGTTAAAAAGGAGAGGATGTCAAAAAATATCGTGCTTCAATTAATGAATATAAATGATGAACTACTTTAATGGGAATCTCTGTAGGAGATTAGAATTCAAGCTCTATAAAAATAAGAAACAGTAATTAAAACAGTAGAAAAGAAATGTGAACGGGAGAGAAAGACTATTAAAAATTCAGTCAAACGATTTCTGGAATTTTACTTTTTATACATATTAAACTGAACAAGATATATTTATTGAAATAAAGTTAAATTTTAAAATTCAAAATAATTTTCCTTTGTAAATCTCACACTAATATATTTCCTCTGACTTAAAATGGGGATAAATATGTGGTGCTAACTATTATACACTGCAGTGTGTATATAAGTATACAATGTATGCATAGCATGATGCTGATATGGTGATAAATTATTGCAGAAAGTAAAACTACGTTTTTAATATCCATGATTTGAAGTGATTATCCAGATGAACAAATAATTAGCGATTTGCATGTAGTTAATCCACCTAGCAGCAAATACATAAGATGGTAGATGAAACAATTTAGTGAAAACCTGAGGCATGAAGAATTTGAAGCTAATTTGTGTTGAGCTTAGAGCTAAGTGCAAATGTTGAGTTTACAATTATACTTGATTTTTTTTTTTTTTTTTGCACATATTGTAAAAAAAAGATTCATGAAAGGGTTCAGTTTGGATTGAATATCACACACACATACAAAAAAACCAACTGTTTTGATATATTTCATACAGATGTAATAAAGAATCTAAAAAATAAGAAATATTATAAGGAGGCAGAAGGTTACAAGTGAGGTCCCACAGGGCTCAGTACTGGGACCTGTATTGTTTAACCTTTATATCAATGACACTGTCAATGGATTGCAGGAGGATATTCAGTTGTTTGCAGATGATGTGAAGCTGGGAAGGGTTATTAGTAATAGTGCAGATGCGGTAGCCCTGCAAGAGGATTTGAATAAACTAGACAGATGGGCAAATGAATGGAGATATCGGTTTAATGCAACAAAATGTAAAGCCTTGAAGTTTGGAAAAAATCGATGGGAGGCTGCATACTCGATTGGAGGAGCTGTACTGGAGGAAGTAGGGGAGACAAGAGATCTGGGGTGATGATTGATAAAAAAAACTGAAATTCAGGGAACATATTGCAAATGTGGTGAAAGTAACCCAGATGATTGCTGCAATACTGAGAAGAACGCTGACCTGCAGAGATAAATGAGTTATCATTCCACTGTATAAGACCCTGATCAGACCACACTTAGACTATTATTCTCAAATTTGGTCTCCAGGATTTGAAGGTGATAAATTAACTGTGGAAAGGGTACAGAGGTGGATAACAAAGATAGTTTCAGGACTGTACAATGTTAGTTATCAGGATTGGCTGAGGGAATGTGGACTGCAGAGTTTGGTAGTAGAAGAAGGAGAGGTGATATGATTGAGACTTTTAAACTGCTGAGAGGTAGTTACTTTCACTTGTGGAACAGCAGAAAGGAGTGATGACAAGGGACCATCCCTGGAAGTTGCAAAGGGAGGCTGTGAGCAAAAGGCTGAGGAGTGGTTTCTTTGCATGGAGAGTGGTTGAACTGTGGAATGCATTGCCTGATAGAGTGGTGAGAGCAAGAACGGTAAATGAGTTCATGGAGTGGTATGACAGACTTTGTGTTTCCTGGGAAGGACCTGCCATGAGTCTTGACTGCATGGAGACCTGAATAATAATAACAGTAATAATAATAATAAAATTGCAGCTATGGAAAATGACCCAAGAAAATAAGTATGCAAGCTGAAGTTCTGCTACAATCTAATGTTGCTGTTTGGAATTATAGTCAAAGTTCTGAGGACAGAATATTATGTATGTTAATTACATGCATTCTTCTGGTCAATTTGCCTATTTTGTGGGATGAAAAGCTGAGATTCTGGCAGGAAAAACCCTGCCACTTCATATAAAACCAGCTAACCCACATAGACTGTTATTACATTTGCAAGAATGACTTTTTTATTTATTTTTTTTTTAAAATCCTACCTGGAATACTCAGTAATGAAATTCTTCTGTAATTCTCACATTCAAGTGTATTTCCCTTTTTATAGATGGATTCTGAGAACTACTCCAGTGAAATAGAATTCGACCCTGTGACCAGGACATCTGAATTATGCAGCATTGCCATGTATAACTTTTATACTTCTATATTTAAGCATTTCTAGTCAAATATAATCTACTCCAGCTGCTTTCCACATTTCAGGTTTCTGATGGCTTCTCTACCTCAAGAACTGAGGTAACCTTTCAAAGTAATTACTCCAGACATCTAGAATATTTTATGTTCTTTTTTCATGTTACCTTTAACATCTTTAATTTCTACAGTACTCTTTCCTCCCTTTCTAAGTTTTCTCAATAGCCTCCAGAACATTTTTCCACCTTCCTGATATTTATCTTCTATAATTCTTTCCTTCATAGTGATCAGAATACATCTTAAGAATTATGGAAACAACCATGTTAGAGTAAAACTTCAGTTTAATATAAATCAAAATAATCACTTGATGTTTTGACCTTCACATTAAGATCATCATATGTGTATCCTCCAGAAACAAGCTGCACTACAATCTACATGGTATGCTAAAGTTACTGGTCAACTGTTAAAACTATTGGCCTGACCTCTGGTGAAAAAAAAAAAAAAAACCTTACTACATCAAAGCGAGATTCCTCTAATTATTATCTATTAGGCTACAAAATTATATTAAGCTAGAGAGCAACATGTTTACACAAAACACTTAATCATATATATATATATATATATATATATGAATAAAATATAGATTTAATGACTATAAAACCGAGATAACATATAAAGATTTTAATGATAAATACTACTAGTTTCGGCATATGGCAGCCTTCTTCAGGTATTTATAAAGGAATACTAACCATTGAATTATTTAAACAAACTGGAAATTACAGGTACAAATTGCCTCACATAATCGATACATAAAAACGTATTTTTTCAAGTTGTTCCAACTGGCGTGCCATTGTTTATTGCAATTGTGCGTGCAGGTTCACATGAACGCCAATATTGAACAACTACAGCATGGCTATCTGGGATGTTATAACTTAAATTGTTGTTTAAGTGAACCGGGTTCAGCAGGATTTCTCTTGATTCTACAATTTTCCTCTCAAACTCATCATCACAGCGAAAGATATTTTCTGATCTATTCCAGCAAACGGAGTGGCTTTGTTGGTTATCATTAGGATTATTTGAAAAAAGAATATGACTAGATAACACTGTTGCATGGGATCTTTTGTAAGAGATGTCACTCTTATTCTCTTCTATTCTTTGTTCAATAGATTTGTTTGTTTGTCCAAAGTATGGGATATTGCAATCGCACCACAATTTATATACTCCAGGGTAACTAAGGTTGTGATGGGTAGGTTTTGGATGGCTGATTAGAGAACGGATTTTAGGAAGTGTGGTGAAGAAGGTCCTGATATTATATTTTTTAAGGACTTTAGCTATTTTTTTGGAGACTGTGCTAATGTATGGAATGGAGATGCTACCTTTAAAATTAATAGTCTCTGTTGTGCACTGCCTAGGAAGATCCAGAAGAAATTTCTTAATTGTTTTTTTCAGAGTATCCATTTTGTTTAAAAATAAGAGTGAGGTGATTCATTTCTTTTTGTTGTTCATCTTGTTCATTTAAGAGGGAACGTGCTCTGTGTCCTAAGGTAGATATGGTTCCAAGTTTTTGTGGTGGAAAATGATGAGAAAGATTATGCAGATATATATTGGTATGCGTAGGTTTTCTGTACATAGAGATTTTTAATCTTTCAGAGCATCGTGTAAGCATAACATCCAAGAAAGGTAAGGAGTTATTATTTTCTAAATCAGCAGTAAATTTTATATTAGGATGTTGGATGTTTAGATGACGAAGAAAATCTGTGAGAGATGTGTGCCCGTCATTCCAAATAATGAATATATCATCAACATATCTTTTCCAAACTTTTGGTTTAAGTGAGAAGGAAGATATGGCTTTCTTTTCAAAATCTTCAAGGAAAATGTTAGCTAGCACTGGAGACAAAGGATTGCCCATTGCCAGGCCTTGTTTTTGTTTGTAAATGGAGTCCTGATATCTGAAGTAACCAGAATGAATGCAATGCTTTAATAAAGTGAACATTTTTTTGGATAATTTGTCCTGTAGTAATGTAAGTACCTCGTCTGTAGGAACGTTAGTAAATAAAGATATAATGTCAAAACTAGCTAAAATGTCATTTTCATCGATGGGAATATCTTTAATATGAGAAACAAAATCTGTGGTGTTTTTGATGAAAGATGAAGATTTATTGGAGAAACACTTGAGGTACTTTGCTAAATATTTTGAAAGTTTATATGTAGGTGAATCAATTCCTTCCACAATTGGGCGAAGAGGGGTGTTTTCTTTATGAATTTTTGGAACTCCATAGATGCGTGGGATAAGAGGATGTAGAGAGCGTAACGAGAGGCGAACATTATGAGGAAGTTCACTCGCAGTCTTTAACAAGTTGTTTGTACGGTTTTGTAATTCTCTTGTAGGATCTTCCTGAAGAATTGAATATATTGAATTCACAATTGAATTATTAATTGAAGTTAGTACTACTGAAGTAATTGAAGCATTTTGTTGTGGTAATCTTCGGAGTTGAGGATGACCGTGGAGTTGCCTTTATCTGCAGGTAAAATAATAATGTTGCTGTTCTGTTTTAGATTTTTTAGAGCTCTTCTTTCAGCCACTGAAATATTATCTGTTGGAGGTTTGGCATTATTTATAATGAAAATCGATTCAATACGAAGAAGCCACACGACTACAAAATAAGAATAAATATACTCTTATCAAGAAATTTAATAATCTAATAAGGACACAAAACAGATCTGGTCATAGTCGTATTAATCCTGAAAAGGTAGTAGTGAACAAATCTTCTCATATGTTAACGGATATTCTTAGCAAAGGTCTCAATTTTATTCCCTCACCAAAATTTATCCCTAAAGAATCTCTCCTTACAAAAATAGAAAAAGCAAGTTCACTCATTCCTAATCATTTGGCGAAACTTCTTCGTATTGAATCGATTTTCATTATAAATAATGCCAAACCTCCAACAGATAATATTTCAGTGGCTGAAAGAAGAGCTCTAAAAAATCTAAAACAGAACAGCAACATTATTATTTTACCTGCAGATAAAGGCAACTCCACGGTCATCCTCAACTCCGAAGATTACCACAACAAAATGCTTCAATTACTTCAGTAGTACTAACTTCAATTAATAATTCAATTGTGAATTCAATATATTCAATTCTTCAGGAAGATCCTACAAGAGAATTACAAAACCGTACAAACAACTTGTTAAAGACTGCGAGTGAACTTCCTCATAATGTTCGCCTCTCGTTACGCTCTCTACATCCTCTTATCCCACGCATCTATGGAGTTCCAAAAATTCATAAAGAAAACACCCCTCTTCGCCCAATTGTGGAAGGAATTGATTCACCTACATATAAACTTTCAAAATATTTAGCAAAGTACCTCAAGTTGAAAGTTTATTTTTCACTTGGTTAGAGTATAATAAATTTAGTTTAATCCTTTATCCAAGTGTGAGCAAACAAAGTTTGCACCTGAAAGTATCTTCAGGACTGGGGTAAGGTGGTACAACACCAGGGCAACTCGTTGCAAAGGTGGAGCAAGCTACCAACACTCCTGTCTCAGTATCTCCTATAATGCAAAACACATCTCCTTGCGGATATGTCTAATGTTATGCATTAAGGGAAGGGCCACTACCCAGACTAGTTTCGACCTTTATTGAGGTCGAATGGGAGTTCATGCCTTTCATCACTGGCCTCTTTAGATTTAAAAAAGTTGTGCTGAGAGTCAGCTTGATAGTGAGAGAGGAGGAGAAAGATAGAGTGGATAGCAGTAGATAGTTAAAAGAGGCCTCAGTCGATCTACTTGGCCTGACTTAAATGTCAGCACCAAGCAGATCTCCGACATTATCTCCCTCCATCCGTTCTTTTCAGCTTTCCCCAGTCAGTCACCTTTTCAGGTGTCTGCCCGAGGAAAGTGGGGAAAAACAAATGAAAGAAGCACCACATGAAAAAGAGGAACTGGTAAATAACCTTTAAAATTACATATAACACTTTGTAAGAAACTAGGAAAATTCTGAAATTTCAACCGGAATGACCAGTTTAATACTGAGAAGAGCGGAGGCAGAGCCTGGCCTGGGTGATGCAGCCCACAAGGAGCTGCACCGCCTCGGTGTAAGCCTTCGCAGCCCAGGTTCTCAGGATACCCCCTCCTGTGTAGAATAGACATAGACCTTTTTTACAACAAAAATTCTAATCTGAAAGAGGACAAAAAGAAGAAAAAACAAACCAGATTTATTTATTTATTCCCCCCCCCTCTGGCAGATCGATACTAGGAGTCGACTGACTTGTTAGGCTAGGTTTAAATCCTCCTGCTGTCTATTGTTGTGGGTTTTAATGATGAGATCTGCTAATTTGTCTCCACGGACGTGGTTTAGCATGTAGAGGCCTCTGTGCAGTGCTAGTCCCACGTCGTCCTCTGCATCGATAAGACCAATGATCTTTTCAGGAGTGATTTCATCTATATTATCGACAAACACGTCGTTCCATTCTGCACTGACGACTCTTGGCCCGTTTTGTCCTGTGAGTATCAGTTGAATGTCTCCGAATGTTTCTATTGCTTTTCGTAGTCTCGCCTGCTCCTCGGGGAAATCTTTTAAGAGATGCAATATAGGTGCATTGGCCTTTGCGTGAGAGAACTTTGTGGGTTCTGAAGTTGACTTTATTTTTCCAACTTCAGCTGGTTTTGGTTTTTTTATATTTACTTCTTCAGGGCTGGCTGGCCTCTTTTGTGTGCTTTCTGCATTGTTGATTTCCATATCTACTGCCTCCGTGTCTTCGTCTATTGTGACTGCAGTGATAGTTCCTTTTTGTTGGTGCTACTGGTTATTTTCGGTTGCTACATTTGTAGTGGCGGTTTGCTCGGTGGCTGGTTCTTTCTGCCTTTTGTCTTTCCTGCTTGTAGGTTTCTCTATTGGTGTATTCGGCAGTGTTTCAGACGTGGCGGCATGATTCTTTCTTGTTGTTCCCTCATGTGCGACCTTCAGGGTAGGGAACTCATTCTGTTCTGTGCCAATGACATTTTTGGCTGTTGCTTCCGTGTTGGGCATAATACTGCCTCCCAATTTTTCGGCCAGGTTTCTGTCCGGACAGGTGTCCACCTTATGGCCGTTAGTGCCGCATTTTAGGCATGCTGACTGGCACTGTGCTACTGTATGGCCCGCTGTTAGGCAGTTCTTGCATATTAACTTCGGGCACTGGGCCCCTAGATGAGTGAGGGCGCCGCATCTAAAGCATTGCCTCCTTACTCCGGGTAACTCACCATTACACTGGCCGATCCTATCCTCACGAAATTCGGAATTTCTGCCTTCATCATGACGGAAAAGGTGACTTCACCAGATTTCCATTGTGGAATCTCAGCGTCCGTGCCAACTTCGATATCCCGAACAGCTCCCCATTTCGAGAAGACTTTAGTTATGATGTCATTGTCTTCTTCTAGGTATTCAAGCGGAAAACGATCTATTCTTACTCTTTTGACAAAGCTTCCTACCACAAAAGGTTGAAAAATTTTTGCCTCGCACTCGACTCCTTTCAGAAGTTTTTTTCTAGTAGCAGCGTCTTTGCATACAACTTGAAACCTTCCCCCCCCATAAGGGGTGAAACCGGAAATATTGTCTGCCCCGACGCAGTCAATAATAGCCCTCGCAAACGTCCTCTGGTGAATACCAGTATCTATTTCGAACCCGAGGGTTCTTACCCTCGGTAAAACTGAAGACATTATTTAACGAAAGAAAGGAAGAAGACTTTCCAAGGATAGTCTATTCCTATAAAATAGCGGAATGCCGTGTATAGGCCTAAAAAAAAAAACCACAAAAAGAACAAAGGAATCTTACCAAGGCAGGACTTCAATCGGAGCTCTCTTTTCGGTTCTCCTAAACTGTTGCTGGAATCCGCTGGAACAGGTTTGAAGAAGGACTGGAACATGGAGCTTTCTCTCAGGGCCGCTGAAAAAGGTCTCTTCAGTGGGAGCCAGGCCCAAGCTGAGATACCAGGCAGAAGCATTTGCAGGTCATCTCCACCTATAGGAGTTGCCAAATGGTGTGCCACCCTTTTTTAATAAATTACTCTGGATTTAGAGAAAGATGTTGAAAGTTTATTTTTCACTTGGTTAGAGTATAATAAATTTAGTTTAATCCTTCATCCAAGTGTGAGCAAACAAAGTTTGCGCCTGAAAGTATCTTCAGGACTGGGGTAAGGTGGTACAACACCAGGGCAACTCGTTGCAAAGGTGGAGCAAGCTACCAACACTCCTGTCTCAGTATCTCCTATAATGCAAAACACATCTCCTTGCGAATATGTCTAATGTTATGCATTAAGGGAAGGGCCACTACCCAGACTAGTTTCGACCTTTATTGAGGTCTCTTCGACCTGCGAATGCTTCTGCCTGGTATCTCAGCTTGGGCCTGGCTCCCACTGAAGAGACCTCAATAAAGGTCGAAACTAGTCTGGGTAGTGGCCCTTCCCTTAATGCATAACATTAGACATATCCACAAGGAGATGAGTTTTGCATTATAGGAGATACTGAGACAGGAGTGTTGGTAGCTTGCTCCACCTTTGCAACGAGTTGCCCTGGTGTTGTACCACCTTACCCCAGTCCTGAAGATACTTTCAGCCACAAACTTTGTTTGCTCACACTTGGATAAAGGATTAAACTAAATTTATTATAAAGTACCTCAAGTGTTTCTCCAATAAATCTTCATCTTTCATCAAAAACACCACAGATTTTGTTTCTCATATTAAAGATATTCCCATCGATGAAAATGACATTTTAGCTAGTTTTGACATTATATCTTTATTTACTAACGTTCCTACAGACGAGGTACTTACATTACTACAGGACAAATTATCCAAAAAAATGTTCACTTTATTAAAGCATTGCATTCATTCTGGTTACTTCAGATATCAGGACTCCATTTACAAACAAAAACAAGGCCTGGCAATGGGCAATCCTTTGTCTCCAGTGCTAGCTAACATCTTCCTTGAAGATTTTGAAAAGAAAGACATATCTTCCTTCTCACTTAAACCAAAAGTTTGGAAAAGATATGTTGATGATATATTCATTATTTGGAATGACGGGCACACATCTCTCACAGATTTTCTTCGTCATCTAAACATCCAACATCCTAATATAAAATTTACTGCTGATTTAGAAAATAATAACTCCTTACCTTTCTTGGATGTTATGCTTACACGATGCTCTGAAAGATTAAAAATCTCTATGTACAGAAAACCTACGCATACCAATATATATCTGCATAATCTTTCTCATCATTTTCCACCACAAAAACTTGGAACCATATCTACCTTAGGACACAGAGCACGTTCCCTCTTAAATGAACAAGATGAACAACAAAAAGAAATGAATCACCTCACTCTTATTTTTAAACAAAATGGATACTCTGTAAAAACAATTAAGAAATTTCTTCTGGATCCTCCTAGGCAGTGCACAACAGAGACTATTAATTTTAAAGGTAGCATCTCCATTCCATACATTAGCACAGTCTCCAAAAAAATAGCTAAAGTCCTTAAAAAATATAATATCAGGACCTTCTTCACCACACTTCCTAAAATCCGTTCTCTAATCAGCCATCTAAAACCTACCCATCACAACCTTAAGTACCCTGGAGTATATAAATTGTGGTGCGATTGCAATATCCCATACTTTGGACAAACAAACAAATCTATTGAACAAAGAATAGAAGAGCATAAGAGAGACATCTCTTACAAAAGATCCCATGCAACGGCGTTATCCAATCATATTCTTTTTTCAAATAATCCTAATGATAACCAACAAAGCCATTCCGTTTGCTGGAATAGATCAGAAAATATCTTTCGCTGTGATGATAAGTTTGAGAGGAAAATTGTAGAATCAAGAGAAATCCTGCTGAACTCGGTCCACTTAAACAACCATTTAAGTTATAACATCCCAGATAGCCATGCTGCAGTTGTTCAATATTGGCGTTCACATGAACCTGCACGCACAATTGCAATAAACAATGGCACCCCAGTTGGAACAACTTGAAAAAATACAACGTTTTTATGTATCGATTATGTGAGGCAATTTGTACCTGTAATTTCCAGTTTGTTTAAATAATTCAATGTTTATTAGTATTCCTTTATAAATACCTGAAGAAGGGTTGCCATATGCCAAAACTAGTAGTATTTATCATTAAAATCTTTATATGTTATCTCGGTTTTATAGTCATTAAATCTATATTTTATTCAAATGTACAACAACCGAGTAAAAGCTGATCACCACACATATATATATATATATATATATATATATATATTAAAACAAACTAGTACGAATGGTGGCAAATAAAAGCTGGTATGGAAAAAGAAGGTACAGCCATGGGCTCACCACTATCCCCCCAATTGCTAACTTTTATATGGAAGCTTTTGAGCAATGTGCTCTAGATTCTTTTACTTGAAAACCTACAGTTTGGCTTAGATATGGTGACGATGTTTTTGTTATCCAGCCACATGGCTGCCAAACGTTAAACAGATTCCTTAGTCGCCTGAACAAACAACATGAGTGCATATAATTTACTATTGAAATTGAAAATCAGAACTCGCTTCCTGGACACACTGGTCACATGTCTTCCCACAGTTGTCTATCTTTCACTGTTTACCAAAGCCTACACATACCGGCCAATATATATAAATGCTAACTCATATCATCACCCTTTACAAAAACTTGGAGTCATTAACACCCTTAAAAACAGAGCTATAACAATTTGCTCTAATCAAAAAGCTCTTAAACAAGACTTACAAATTATTGGCAATACATTTATAAATAATGGCTATAGCAAAAATACTATTAATAAAGTTCTTCATAAAATTTCATCAAAAAATAATATAGATTACAGTAAAACTATAGCTATCCCATACATTAAAGGGTTATCAGAAAAAATTAATAGAATTCTACATCATTATAATCTTAATGCCACTTTTAAACCACCTATCACCTATAAAATTTAAAAAAATATTCAACTCCCCCTAAGGATCCTCTCCCCCCCCCATTGGCTCACCCTGGAGTTTATTGTATCTATTGCACCTGTAACTTACCTTATATTGGAGAAACTGGACATGCAATCCCTATCTGTAAAAAAGAACACAAACAGCACATTAAATTTAACAATTTTGGTGAAGCAGGCCACTCGGATCATGCTCTTAACACCTACATCAAATTGATTGGAAAAATACATGTCCCTTACATTATACAAAAACCTGGTATGAACAGAAATTTAAAGAAGACTATGAAATTTTGATTAACCACCCTAATCTTAACAATAATGGTGGCATAAAAATCCCAAGAATTGGATGGCACACATTCAGCCCACTTAGTTCTTCAAGTTTTTCAGCAAACCCTGACTTTAGGACTCTACGCAATTTTTTCAGCTTTTACTGGTCATCATCCATACTGGTTTGTTTCAATTTATTATTATTATCATTATTATTACGGGCAACTCCAGGGAGTCATTAGACTCATCGAGGGAGGCCCCAAATCATTTTCATCACAACTATTCGACATTCATACAGTATCTATCATACCTCGCCTTAAACTCATTCACTGTCACAGCATCCACCACAGACTCAGGGAGCGCATTCCACTCATTCACTACTCTAAAAGTAAAGAACCCAGCTCTAACACCTTTACTAACCACACTTTTGCCCAGTTTCCATGGATGTCCCCTAGTCCTCCCACAACCAGCCCTGTTCTCAAAAATATCTTCTGAATTAATTTTATAGAAACCCTTCAGTAATTTGAATGTCTCAATCATATCTCCCCTCTTCCGCCTATCAACCAATTTTTGCAACCCACAATTCCTCAACCTGTTCTCATACGGTTCATTCCACAGACCTGCTATCATCTTGGTCACTCGCCTCTGGATCCTCTCCACCTCCTCCCCATCAAGAAGAAACCTAGGTGACCAAATCTGAGCACAGTAGTCGAGATGAGGTCTTATCAAGGCTCGATACAGAGGAACAATAACCTGCTTGTCTCTGCTTGTCAACGTATTCTTCAGCAACCAAGTGATTTGATGAGCTGATTTGGCCACTTTTGCAATGTGTCCCCTAAATTTCAATTCCTTATCCACCAACACTCCTAAATCTCGTGCCTCATCAATTTCCTGGAGCACGGTTCCACCAATGCAGTAAACTGCCTCCCATCTTTTCACCCCAAAATGCATAACCTTACATTTTGCCACATTAAATTGACATCCATTCTCCCTAGCCCAGACCTCCAATCTATCCAAATCATCCTGCAAAATTTTGACGTCATCTGCATTCACTATTGCCCTACCCAACTTCGCATCATCCGCAAACAAATGAACTGTTCCTCTCAGATCCTTTCCTATATCATTTATGAACAAATTAAACAGCAGTGGTCCAAGAACAGATCCTTGTGGTACACCACTAGTCACAGGCCGTCTAGTGGACTCTACTCCTGAGTAAACCACTCTCTGATATCTCTCCGTCAACCACCCTCCTATCCATCTCACCAACCCTATGTCCATTCCCATATGCTGCAATTTACTGATTAGAATTCCATGTGGTATCCTGTCAAAGGCCTTAGCAAGGTCCAGCAGAATCACTGTAAACCCATTACCCTTATCCAGTTCAGCCGTCACTGTGTTATAATACGTGAGCAAGTTACTGAGGCATGACCTACCCTTCACAAAACCATGCTGTCCCCGATACAGTATCCCATTTTCTTCTATCCAATCTTGTATTTTCCTCTTGACTATTTTCTCTAAGACCTTGATAATGATTCCTGTTATGCTGATTGGCCGGTAATTTTCAACAGCAGCCTTGGAACCACCTTTGTGCAGCGGAACTATTTTCCCCTCTTTCCACCCCCTTGGGACTGACCCAGTCCTGAGGCTCAAATTAAACATAATGGTCAAGGGCACTGACAATTCTTTGGCCGCTTCACGTACGACACGAGCTGGTATACCATCCAATCCCACAGATGGTATTGACATTGAGGTTCTGTAATAGACTAGTTACCTCTACCTCATTCATCACAATTCCAGTATAAGCTGTTGGTTCCTCCATTTCCGCAAAGCCACCACCTGGATGATATACTCTTGCAAAGTGCTCGCTCAGTAATTCCACAACATCGACTGATTCAGTTACCTCCCTACCCTCAGCATTTTTTAAGATCATTCTACCATGAGCATTTTTCCTTTTACTTGCAACATATTGAAAAAACTGTTTGGGATTCTCTTTAGCCTGCATGGCCAATTTCCTTTCGTAATCTGCTTTTGCTTTTCTTACCACCCTTGTTACCATCCTGGCCTGAGCTTTATACTGTTCATGCACCTGATGGTCACCCTTCTCCTTAAATTCCCTCCACAATTGTTTCTTTTTTTGCAGCTCAAGCTTAATAGTGTTATTCATCCATTTAACCCCTACCTGATTTATTATTCGGACTCTTGGTATACAGTCAACCATTGCCTCCTGCAAACAGTTCTTAACCACCTCCCATGCACCATCAACATCCAGCCCTTGCAGTTTTACATGCCATGGCATTGAGCCAAGCACACACCTAAACTTGTCATACTTACCAGCCCGGTAATTCCACATATACCCTGTCTTAATTGTAAATTCGACTCCTTTAGCCACCTCCCAAGTCATGACCTTATGGTCACTCTCACCAATTGGTGGCAACATGGTCATGTTCGTTACAGCTACATTCTCAGTTGCAATTACTAGGTCCAGCACTCTCTGCCCCCTGGTATTTTCCAATACATGTTGCCGTAGATAGTTGTCCCTTAATAACTGCATAAAATCCAATTCCTTCCTCCCATGTGCCCTCTCCTCTTTCCAGTCAATGTTACCATAATTGAAATCACCCATAATAATTACCCTCCTTCCATTCATTTCTTCTATTTGCTTATGCATACTATTCCCACCATCCACTCCATCACCCGGTCTATAGCAGCACCCAATTGTATATTTTGTTCTGCTAGATTGTATCTCACACCAAACAGCCTCAAATGTGCTTTTTTCCCCATCCTGCAGTTCAACTTCTATACTCCTTGGCTGAAGCTCATCAGCTATCATCAATAACACTCCTCCCCCCTTTTTATTCACCCTGTCACTCCTGAACACGCTATACCCATCACATTCAATCCCACTAGCTTTATCATCTTCTGTCAGCCATGTTTCACTAATACCGACAACCTGTGGCCTGGAAGTGCCAACCATGGCCAAAAACTCTTCCTTCTTGTTCCTAATACTCCTGGCATTAGTGTACATGAATCGCAGAAGCCCATTTGTCCCATCCCTACTTTGATTCCTTATACTAATTATCCCATTCTGATTTGTTGTCCGTCGTACTCGCCCGGGCGTAATATACTCATTCATACACTTAACTGCCCCCCCTAAAGTCTGCATATCTACTCCCCCCCCCCTTAATAAATCTAGTTTCCCTGAGTCTGTACATCCACTTCCACATCATTCATCAACACTCTTTCAAGTCTCCGTACACCAACTCCATTCAAATGTAACCCATCCATCTTATATAAGTCCTTTCGCCCATCGAACTCATTCCACACATCCACAAATTCCACACCACTCTCCATGCATAACCCACGCATAAAGTCATTGGCAATTATGGCCCTCCTTCTAAACACTTCGCTGTCATACCGCGGTAAGATACTCACCATCCTAACTCTCTCACTCTTCTCTTTTGCTACCTCAAACAACTCCCTCACATCCTCTATCATTTCCATTTTGTCCTCTTTCAAATCATTCGTTCCTGCCACTATTATCATCTCTTTCACCCTCTGTTTTTGCAGTCGAATAGATTCGCTGACGTCCTTTTTGTTCGCACCCGGCTGGTATGACTTCGTTAAACTCTCAATTATTACGCCTCTTAATAGCGAATCCCCATACAGCACTCACTCCTTCATTTTATTGACGTTTATGTACATTCTATTTTTTGCCGTCACAGACTTCCGCCGGTTATTTGTCGGTACGTTCAACACACATTTTTGCATACGCTCCAGTTGTCGTTTGGCTCTGTGTATCGCGCCATGTAAACGGGCAATTTCGCTACTCGCATTTAACTCACCATTTTCATTATCGATCAAATCATCCATTCCTTCGGTGTTTCTACCTTCATTTACACTTTCAGCGACGCTCTCACACATATCTGGCACTACCACGCAATTCTCTAGTACACCGCCATTTTCTACATTCTGACTACCGTTAACGATATCAGTCTCGATACACGAAACACGCTTGAAGTCCTCATTCTCTTTACACTTTCTACACATATTAACTCCACTATCACTTTCTAACCAGACTCCTACCGCTCTTCACAAGGCATACATCTCACAGACAGCACATTGCATAAATTCTTTTACATCAAAACTCTTAAGCAAGCATGGCGACCTGGCCGCCATTTTTTTCTTTATCGGTGCCATGTGTACGCTATCTTTTCTTAAAAATAATAATTAAAATAACAGAAAACACACAAAAATTGCACAGACACACCAAGAAACAAAAAGCAAACAATACTACTTAAAATTCTGGTAAAATATCTAATGTTAACACAAAATAATACTGATCTTTCCAGGAGCTCTCGACAAGCCGACGATCTAATCCGTGCGACACCAAGCGATTTATATGTATACTTATATGATTAACTTTTTTGTGTGAACATGTTGCTCTCTAGCTTAATTTAATTTTGTAACCTAATAGATAATAATAACAGGACTCTAGTTTTGACGGTTGACCAGTAACTTTAGCATATCATGTAGATTGTAGTGCAGCTTGCTCTTGTTTATATGTGTATACTCTAGATGATGAATATAAAGGTTGAAACGTTGAGCAATTATTTTGGTTTATATTAAACTGAAGTTTTACTTTAACATGGTAGCTGTTTCCATAATTTTAAAGATGTTATCTTCTATAATCTTACCAAAGTTTTCCAATGACTTGCTTAGCTGCTTTTATCCAGTAGTTTGCTCTCTTACATTTTTCTCTGTATTCTCTCAGAGTATATGCTGATTTACTTGCAAGGAACTTTCAACATGCTTTCTTCTTTTCCATGACTGTCTCTATCTATCAAGGTGATTTTTCTATCCTTGCGGATAACTTCACCACATGCTTCGGTGGCTGAATAAATCACTTTTCTTCAGAATTTTCCAATGAACCTTTGAAGGTTTGATTCTTGCCTTCAAATTTTTTCATATTTTCTTTAATAATATTTGTATATCTGAGTCTGCAATCATCTCTGAAAGCAGCTTAACTTTGATTCTTTTTAAAACTTTCTTAAATGATTTTCAATATGATATTCAATTCTGTCATACTCAAAACTAATGGTGATCACTTCCTATTTCAAATCCCCCATATACTCATCTGTCCTGAACAAACATGAAGATACTGCTATCAACAATAGCATAGTCAATGAAACTGTTAGGGTTAGGTGACTACATTTGGTTGAGACTTGTTTTTTTGGTAATATGTTATAAGTGAGTGAATTCGCTATAATAGTGTTTGCTATAGTAAACTGTAGTATTAAATCTAATGGAAGGAAGCAAAGTTTATACAGCATTAACATTAGAACAAAATCCTCAAGAGCATAATGCCTTTGATGCTCTTATAGAGCCACTGTACTAAATAAAACAAATCATTCACATCTCTGTACTGTATCATCCAATCATAAGGGATGTCAATATTAAAATAATTCTCTTCCAATACTTATATAGGACATTGGGAATTTAAGTTATCTCCTTATACAATACATTCTGGATTTTATCCCAATAATTACTTACTCCTTCATTAAAAGATTATTTCCTTAAACTAACTTACAGTGATGATTCTTTCATTAGTTTAAAACTATGTTCTAAACTATGTATCCAATTTCTTGGAAAATGTGATAGGAAAGATGCAGGGACCAAAGAAATAGTTTATTATAATGGAAGGCCTACTTACAGTGAATTTCCTTTAGTACTACACTGATGCTATAGTGCTTTGGCTGAGATTTTTTTTAGTGAATGAGTGATTTCACTGTAACAATATTTGTTAAAGTAAACATCAACTGTATACTTCTACCTATTCATATCCTTAATGATTTATATAATCAGTAACATTCATCTTATTACTAAAAATTGTAAATCTACAAAATCCTTACAGGATTTTCTCATACAAGTGACCAGAACATTCACATTTCTGATTATTTGAAAAGAAATCACAAATACTACCTTGATTTCTTAAGGTAAACATTCATTTGCTTTGAGTTAATAAAATATATACAGAGATAGATCTTGCCATTGAATAGGCTAATCCTTTTCCTATGACGGAACACTTCACAAATCCTGAAATTTTAACAGAACCCCTTGGTTAGAGTTGAGTATCATCCATCTCGTATTCAATGTAAAGTTAAGTGCACACTATTGCCGCAGCAGGCTGTATCGCATTGCAAAAATGCAACAGCACACACTACAGGCATGCCAGGCCGCAGCGCATTCCATTGACCTTGCTTATGACCGCACGTTTTCTAGAATAGATACCTAAGTACTTCCTTGCGCTTGGAGGTGTCGACAATTGCGGGCAGCTGTCAGCCAGCGGCTGAGTCAAGGCCAGCACGTGCTGGCTTTAATAGCACAATCCACACACAAAGTGAGGAGAACCTGATTTTCAAACATGTTTGAACTTGTCGCAGCATTTAAAACCATTCCAGGCTCATATTAATTTTGATAATTTTTCACAGAACATGTATTCACTTTCTTCAGAACACTGGTGTACCATGGAACATAGTTTGGAAACACTACTAATTAATGTATAGAACAATAAGCATGATTAAATTTATTTTGATGCTAAGAGATGAGCTAGTTTGAAACTTTTTAATGCAATGATTTTGAAGATTAATCAAGTATCTTGTATTTGGGAAATGTAATTAATGCTCCTGATTATGTCTGCAAACTGCTTGTGCTACTATAAAATGTATCTGTGTGTTTAACTTGCTCTCTGTTTTGCAAGCTGTAATATTAAAATTTCTAAATTTTGAGAAAAGTGATGAAGAAATTCATCCCTATTTGACAGCAACATACACAGTAAAAATAAACTTTCACATCTTGAAGGGAATTATAATTGTGAGAAACTTAACAGTAAACAATAAATGAAGCAGAATATATCCTATTAATACCAGCAACCTTCAAGAAATTTTCAAACAAATTATATAATAACCTCAAATTTTCTCTAAATGTGAGAGAAAAGAAGGACATCCTGATCACAAAGTAAATGAAACTAATGATATTAAGTTTATATATAAAAATAATTCTGAAACAGATGCTATGAATAAATTAATATAAAATTAATGTTAATAAATATACCTTGCAGTACAGGTTTTCATTTTCATACTGATGTTGATATTTGCACATATTATCTGATGAGTGAGGAATGTCATCACGTTTATGATTCATACTTTTTGTACACCTGGCACTAAAAAAAAAAAGCATTTGTTATACCTTCCTTCTGTAGTCAGTAAAATAAAAATAAACACTATAAAACCCTCATCCTTAAAGGTTTCATCACCATTCTCACAGCAGTGATGAAATTAATTTTAGGAAGTAGATATAGAACAAAATTGAGAATTCTGGTTAAGAAACAAGAAATCTGTTTGGCATTCTCTGTCTGTTCTGTCTATGTGCACATATAATATGCAGAAAAATAATTTAATGAAGCATTCCATTATTAAGTTAAGCAAGTGCAAATCCAAGTTTCAGAATATATTTTTATAATGCATATTACTTTTTAATTGTATGTAATTTACTCTACACATAAAATTATATAAATCTGTCAGATCAGTGTGACCCCGTGGAGGTCGCACTGATCTGACAGATGCATGCATATTGTTTAATATATTCTTACGCATATTCAGTGCATAGCTTGGAGGTCATGACTAGCTGCGCGTGCATATGTTACGAGTGATATTCTACACTATTTGTGCAGTCAGTTTTGGTTTAACACATGTTATCTAAAGGTGTGTGATATTTCATAGTAAACTGTATCTGAGAGATACCACGAATTCCAATGTCAGTATAGTATTGATTTAGTTGTTTTTTTTTATTTACTGTTAAAAATGGCTGTAAAAATATATCAATTGGATAATCCATCAGTTGTTGAAGAGATTCAGCGAATGTTACTCAAGTCCAATGATGAGGATAGAGGCGAAAGTGAAAGTGATATTTGATAGTAAATTGTGTCTGAGAGATACCACAAACTCCGATGTCAGTATAGCATCGGTTTAGTTTTTTTTCTTTGTTCAATAATTTCTTGATTGTAACTGAAAATAAATAAACCATCATGCATTATATTTGCAATGTTTTTTTTTTAAGTTTTATCGCATTTTAGCACATACTAGTAATGAATGTATCTCTCAGATACACACGAACTACGCTGCAATTTCTTCACCTGCAACCTCCGCAGGGTTAAAGAGCTTACTCTCACAAGCAAAAACAATAGCATACATAATCACTGCCATAAACTATCCATGTATCCACAAGAGGCATCCAGAATATTACAAAGTGCTAATAATTAAGTTTGTACCGACTAGCTTTCTACCGACAATTTTCTGACAAATTAATGTTATTTGTCAGGTCTCAAATATTGTCATATCTTACATTTCAGTGTTCTAACTATCAATCTATTAGTATCTCGGGAGTAACTGTAAAAATTTTAGACAAGTTAATAAGTACTTCTATACAGAAATGGGCAGACAAACAAGATGTACTTTTCAAGGAACAGCATGGGTTTACTAAATGGGGGTCATGTTTGAACAATTTCCTCATATTTTATAATAATATTACAGCTGAGTTGGATAAAGGGAATGGATACACTATAATACTATTGGACTTTGCTAAGGCTTGGATAGGATAACAAGGGGTTTGGAATATAAATTATTAGCTTGGATAAGTGGGTAACTGATAGATAAGTATCAGAAAGTGGTATATGGGGATGCAAATCTTCCAGATTTAAGGTGACCAGTGGTGTGACTCAATGATCAGTGCTTGGCCACTAGTTTAAGCTTATAGGCAGAGCAATCAGAGATGCTAATGATATACAGCATTTACAGAATGATTTGAATAGGCTGGATGTGTGAGCAAATGATAATGGTTTGTCAATTCAATGTCAAAAAATGTGAAGTTGTTATGCATTTTGGAGTGATGCCATATCCAACAGCATATTATATTAGTGGGATTATACTTGAAGTAACTAATGAGGCTAAAGATCTTGGAGTTATGGTGGATAGAAAGTTGAAATTCATTGATCACATAACAAAAATTGAAATTGCAAATACAACTCAGAGGACAACTCTGATGTTGAAACACACATTGACATAATGATATGGAAGTCATTTTGCCTCTTTACAAGGCCATGACATGACTGCACCTGGCCTACTGTCCACAGATTTGATCTCCTGAGTTTCAAAGAGATAAAGGAGCTGCAGAAAGGCAGCAAAGAAGAGTTACAAAGATGATGATAGACTGTAGATCACAAGGATAGATTGAGTATATGAGCAGCAGACACTGGTAGAGAGACGAAAGAGTGACAACGTGATAGAGGTCTATAAACTTTTGACAGGGTGTTATATGATATTGGTTGATAAAATTTTCATTATATGGAAGGTGGGGAGAGAACAAAGAGGCATCTGTGGAAGTTAAGTTTGTGTGCAGTTAAGAAAGGGATAAGAGCTAGAGCTTCTCTCACAGAAGAATGAGGGAGTGGGACAGTTCCTGCTGAACTGGTGAGTCTTAAACAGTATGCAATAGGTACAATAACGGTGCACAGTCTTTCAATAAATAAATACATTCTTGTGTTTAGCTCTTTAAAAAAAAATATAAAAACAATTTCATTTATCATTTTCACAAACATCCTGCATGGATGTTTGTGATGAACAGTAGATGACGTTGGTGTAGATGATGATGGTAGTTGCGGTTTGTCGTAGTTGGTGGATTGAGTGGTGGAGATAGAAAGTAGTAGAGTAGGTGCCCTCCCTCGATGAGTCTTGGACTCCCTGGAGGTTTTATGTAATAATAATAATAAAAAAAAAAAAAATTTCATACTTGCATGACATGCACTGTGCTGGACAACTGAAAAATATCACAGGGAATGTATTTGGAACTGTTTTTTCAATATCTCCACTGAATTTATGTTTATGAGCTTCTCTTAAACTCACATGAATGAGTTTAAGAGAAAGTATGACAGGTGGTGTGGTTGATGTATGGCCTTTCTTGATGAGTCCTTGACTTCCTAGAGTTCTAATAATAATATTTACAGCTCAGTTGTAAATATGAAACTCCAGCAGATATTTTGTGCTTTATTTATAGTATAGAGATATATAGGACAAATTAATTTCATCCATGTATCATATAAGCATAGTGTCCAATGGTTTTCTCTTGCACAGTATGGGTAATAGAAAGCTATGGGCACAACATATGTAGATGAAATCTGCATTAAGTTCTTTGAAATTATTTCATTTAATGCATTGAGTACCATCGGGGCTTAATGTATAAATTTACCATCAATGCCAATAGGTTGTTAGTATTTTCTCTTCAAAAATATAATTGTTGATACATTTCTCACTATAACTACAAAATTTTCATTAGTAAAAAAAACGTTTTTAGAGCTTGTGTGACTGGTTGAAAGTTTCTAGTCCCACAAAGGTAGGGAGCCACCAGCTCATCAGAAGTGAATGACACTAATGCTGCACTAGTATCTTCATGCAGCTACCACAAGCCAGTTATCAACTTGCCACCCATGCCAAAATACTCTTAGCATTTTCTTTCAATAACATAATTCTTGCTCATTTTTTTCACTTTGTGAATGCATGTACAAAATGTTTAGTAAAGAAACAATAATCAAATTACCTTGTATTTGATGTATAGATAAATATTTCTTTAATATGCATCATCTAAAAGATATCTCCATCCTGCGTTGTATATATCAACTCCCAGAGGGGGGAAAAAATTAGTTTACACTTAAAAAATAATAATAATAATAAACCATTAAATGCCTGTTGATTTAGTTCAATCTTGGTGCCACTTGCTTCTAATAATCTGGATGCTCCATTCTCCTGTGGGTCAAGAAACTTTGAATCAGTATTATAAACATGCAAACTCTAAAATCATGCTAGTACAACTAGATGTTGCAATTTTTTTGTATTTATTTTACAAATCTGTTGCATTATTTCTCTCATTATTCACTTGTAAAAACTATTTAGTTCAATTTCATTACAGTTACTCTATGTCAATCTTCCCTTTCCCCATGTGAAATACTTGCATCAGCAACGAATTATCATGTAGTCTGAAACAATGTTCATTATGAAAAAATATGATATCAGATAACTTGTAGCTGGCATCCTAATATAGATGGCCAATTCAAAAAGCATGATTGATTCTTTAAATGCTACCTTTTCAAAGCCCTCCTGTTTGCAATCTTTAGTAATCTGACAATGTTTCGGAATACAGCAATATTATGGAATACCCAGAAATCATAAATCACCTCAGACACAGCATCTTCTGGGTCTGCATTAAGAATAAATGACTTCATCCCATCTTTTTTTTTTAAGTTGGTAATAGTGTCAGCAGTATCATGCTATTTCAAATATTCACTAATTCTCTGCACATCCCTGGCCTCTGAAAGATACAAATACATAAACGCTTCTTACACTTTACAGGCCTAACTGATAGAGTTGAGTTACCTTATGAGAATGATACTTGACCTAAATATTCTTTTTCCATTTTTTTTTTAGGTGGAGGATCCCAGTGACTCACAAAAGATAATTTTCCACTAGAATGTAAACCAGAAACATTACTTACTCTTATGCTAATGTCAAATTGTAAATTGCAAAAGTTTAACATTTTCTGCCTTCTACAAGATCTGACTAATTGTCTGAATGACAACTGCACTTTACAGTCAAATGCAACCCTTTTTACAGAACTCTGAAATCAAGAAATGCAAAGTAGTTAACAGTATATGTTACAGATTTCAGTCAAGGCTTTTGCACATATAGGGTAGAGAGGATGTATGTGAGAAAGAAAATGGGTTTTCCAATGGTTTGCAGAACTTCAGCCTGATCTTACTCAAACCATGAAAAGTTGGAGTTCCTGTAATCTATAAAATAATATCTCAAAAAAAATTAATCAAGAATAAGCAAACAGTAACATCTTTAATCGTAAGGTTCTACTGTTTGTGTATATGGATGTATTAATCAACAAAATACAAGGTATCAAAATGTAGAAAATATCAGGAGAAAAAATTTCCACACAAAACATAGTTTCCTTTTGAAAAATTAGATAACTTCTTCATTCTTGCATTAAAATAACATATGATGATGACTAACATGTGTAATGGCTGGCTGCATTCCTCCAATTACACTTTTTTTTTTTATGTTTGAATGATCATAAGATTCAAGGACTAAAACTTCATCTTCTACATACAAATATGACAATATAATAAAACTAGAAGAACATTCAGATTCTAATCTCATAGCTGAATAAAACAGTATGCAATAGGTATTATAATGGTAAATAAAATATATAAAAAAAATTTCATTTATCATTTTCACAAACATCCCACAATAGGCATAGATGTTTGCGATGATGAATGGTAGATGATGTTGGTGTAGATGATGATGGTAGTTGCGGTTCGTTGCAGCTGGTGGATTGAGTGATGGAGACAGAAAGTTGTAGAGTAGGTGCCCTCCCTCGACGAGTCTTGGACTCCCTGGAGGTTTTACGTAATAATAATAATAATAATGAAAAAAGTTTCATACTTGCATGACATGCACTGTGCTGGACAACTGAAAAACATCACAGGGAATGTATTTGGAACTGTTTTTTCAATATCTCCACTGAATTTATCATTCAATACCTATTAAAAAAAAACAGGAAAATAAAATCAGATAATTATTTACATTACTTACAAGTAGTGTGGCATTAATGAAATTACAGCATTATAACAAGGGCCACATTATAATAGTGATATAGCATTGAATGGATATAAAGTTTTATACCAATATAAATTAGTATATTATAAGAACTAGAAAGAATAACCAGGAATACAATTACCTAATAAGCAGTTTGCTTATTCTGTTCTTTAACTTACTGAATAGTTAATATTTATTGTGTCAAAAGTTCCTATTTATTTAGTGTAGTAATTCAAAAATTACTACACTAAACACCTCAATACAGATGAAGGCTCTCTCTCTCCTTTGGTCCTAATCATACTGAAGCAGTAAATTATCCCCCTTAGTCACTGTGATGGAGCCTTGTACATGCTTTGCAATCTCATGGTATTTGTTTTCACTGATGATGTCTTTCACAGTTGATCATGACATATTAATTTTTTTCAGTTTGCTCAATGATGTGAAGTTTTGTGTTCTAATCCATCAACTTTTCAGGTTTAATAATCTGGTTTCTGTGTGAAACAGATTCACTAGTATCACAAAATTTTCAGCTATTTCACTAAAACTTGTACAGTCTGCATGTATTTATCTAATTGCAAAGTGACATAAATCCTTCAGAAACTTATTATTAAGGTTGGAATGTGTAAATAATTACAGATAAATACATGAAGACAAGTCTTATATATATCGGGTGATCATAAAATAACGTCAAGTGTTCACAGCCCTCTAGTGAGTAATGTATTGGACGAAACACACCAATATTCGGTAGACGTACACAGTGGGAACATGGGGATTCAATTTAAGGAAAAAAAAATAGTACCAAAAGTCGCCAACAGGGGAAATTTTGACGCTGCCAAATTAATTTTAGTAGGCGTGACTAATGAATGCCTAAATGGCAAATGAGAGACAGCACACATCAATTTCATGACGTTTATTGTTAATTACAAATGAGGCGCAATATGACCTCATTCGCAAATGAGACAGCACACATCAATTTCATGACGTTTATTGTTAATTACAAATGAGGTGCAATATGACCACCATTCTGATGTTCCAGGAACTGCATACGGTGCAATTTTCCACAGTGGCTCGCAACATATCGGAATTGATTTGTCTCACGTGTAACGTTATTCGATCTTTCAAAGTTGGAATATCAGGTACATGTCCTTGATAAACAATGCTTTTAAGAAATCCCCACAGCCAAAAGTCACAAGGATTGAGATCAGGTGATCTCGGTGGCCATGACGTGGGAAATGCATGACTAATGATTCTTCTGTCAGAGAAATGTTGTCGCAAAACACACTCTACCTGAAGTCCGATGTGGGGTGGTGCACCATCCTGTATGAAGATAGTCGAATCGAGACATCCTCTTTGCTGAAGTTGTGGCAAAGTTCTGTAGCATATTGGCATACCTGTTAGCATTGACGGAACAGGTCGCTGGTCCATTTTGGCAATTTTCCTCGCCAAAATAAAAGTATGGACTGATGATAAAAGATGCCATAAATCTGCACCACACTGTGACTTTGGGCAAATGGATAGGCATCTGCAGATACACGTGTGGATTAGTTGCAGCCCAAATGCGACAGTTGCATGTTAATATCGCAGTTCAAATAAAAGTGCACTTCATCACTCCATAAAATCTGCCACAGCCATGCATCATCCACTTCCATGGACGCTAAGAATCTCAAAGATAAGTCGATTCATGTGGTCGCATCACCAGGGCACAATTCTTGAACACGACTGATTTTATAGGGGTAAAACTTCAACATCTGTAGTAGGATTTTCCACACCGTTATGTATGCGATATCCGTTTGCCGTGATATTGCTCGTGCACTGCTGGTACCCTGCACATTCATCATCTCCTGTTCCACAATAGCAGTTGCAACTTGTTGCTGATTGATTGGTTTGCATCCCCTGCCTACCTGCACTGCTAGAGTTCCAGTAGTTTGAAATCACCGAATCAGTTTTCGTAAGTTTGTTACGCTAATCGGGCCTTTTCATAAATTATTCATATGCCGAAAATCATGAAGACAAGCACTGGCATTATTGTTCCGCTAATAATAATTTGACTAACAAAGCACGCTCACGTAAGGTAAGAGGCATCGAAAAGCAGTTCGTCTACGAATGATAAGAAATCTCACAGGCTTTCCATTAATTGCATGATCGCTCACAAGAAATGCGATTAACGCAAATTAATGCATTTTACTCTGTAAACAGTGCCAAAATTTCCCCTGTTGGCGACTTTTAGTACTTTTTTTTTCGTTAAATCGAATCCTCATGTTCCACTGTGTACGTCTACTGAATATTGGTGTGTTTCGTCCAATACATTACTCGCTAGAGGGCTCTGAACACTTGACGATATTTTATAATCACCCGGTATATTAAAAAAAAAAAAGCAATCATCATGCTACAAAGAAAAAAAAAGTTTATTTTCTTAATTTTGACACTTTTTTATGTTGTGTTAGGATCATGAGAAATTTTTCTATTTTAAATAATCTGTCCATTCTGTTTCAATTTTAGAAAGACTGCATATATCATCCGCAAGGAGATGTGTTTTGCATTATGGGAGATACTGAGATAGGAGTGATGTTAGCTTGGTCCACCTTTGCTACGAGTTGCCCAGTGTCGTGCTACCTGATCCCAGTCCTGAAGATATTTTCAGGCACAAACTTTGTTTGCTCACACTTGGATAAAGGATTAAACTAAATTCATTATAATCTAATCAAGTGAAAAATAAACTTTCAACATCTTTCTCTAAATCCAGAGTAATTTAATAAAAAGGTGGCACACCTTTTGGCAACTCCTATAGGTAAAGATGACCTCGCCATTGTTTCTGCCTAGTATCGCCACTTTTGGGCCTGGCTCCCACTGAAAAGATCTCAATAAAGGTCGAAACTAGTCTGGGTAGTGGCCCTTTCCTTAATGCATAACATTATACATATCCACAAGGAGATGTGTTTTGCATTATGGGAGATACTGAGATAGGAGTGATGTTAGCACTACAAGTGCTAACATCACTTGTTACACTTGTTGCTACAAGTTTCCCAGTGTTGTACTACCTGACCCCTCCTGAAGATATTTTCTTCAGGAGGCGCAAACTTTGTTTGCTCACACTTGGATAAAGGATTAAACTAAATTTATTATAAAATAACAAAGGTTTTGATAAATATCTCTCATTCTTGCTTTCTTCTGAAAAAGGGAAAGAGAGAGAGCTGTCTTTCCCCCAATATTCCTTGTTTTCCAAAAAAAAAAAAAAACAGTGGGATCTATGTAAACATTTTCTGAAACCAGGAAACCAAGAAAACCAAAATTTTCATGTTGTTCTGATTTAAAACACTGAAATTTGAAATTAATTTAATCTTTCAAAATCTATATTCCACATGATTCATCATCATCCTTCTTTGCCAGTTTTATTTATGTTTCATTTTCTACTATTGAATATACATACAACCAGCAATATACAACCAGCTATGTCTTTTTAATTACTCTTTAATTATGGACTAAAATGTTATAAATTTTTCTATTAAGTGTTAAATGAAATACTTTTTTTTTTATAAGAAATGCTGTTGGCCTATAGAAATGCTATCCATGAAATGCTGTTGGCCTATAAAACTTTAGTGTCAGTACAATGGGCAGGCTAAGGGATAAATAATATGAAAACTCTCTTAGAGAACAAGAATTAAAAAACAATAACATGGGATAATATTTTTTTAACAATTTTCTTGAATATGCACACACACACATAAAAAGAGAGAGAAGTCCATAAAAAACTAACCTTTAGAGCATGATAAATAACACCGGGTCGCCTGGATGACCTGACTGTTGAATTTTGAAGATGTTTTCGGATTGCTGTTTTCAGAGACTCAAATGATGTGTGAGATCCAAAATTTCTTGTTCCAACATATTCCAGAGCACTATAGGCATCAATTTTAAGCTCCAATTCTTGAAATCGTGCCCTTATTTGATCTAATGGAGTTTTCCCATTTTCTTAAAAAAAAAAAAAAAAACATAGCTTTCAACATTAACATAATTAAAATTCATGTTATAAAACTTATTCAATGATGAAAAAGTTTCATCATTAAAAGACATTAATACCAGTTCTTAAGTAGTATACTCAATAATTACACTTATATATATTAGTAGAAGGTCAGTGTGTTTATTGCTTCTGCAAAATTAGTGATTTTTATCTGTTTCATTGTTATTTTCTAAGAATAATTAGTTTTTATAGTAATATATTAATATATTACTATATATTAGTATAATATATAGTAATAATATTACGGCTAATTTTTGTGAATTTATAGTATTTCCTAATATTTTGCTGAAAGATCAATAATATTAAAGTAGTACTGTAAAATGGTGCCAAAATCTTGAAAGAACAATGAGAAAGCAATAAAGAGGGATGTTAGTGAAATTTAAACAAAGTGGCTTGCCCACTATACAAGACAATAATTAAGTTTAAATGAAGTCAAATTATTTTGGTTTGATAAGCATTTCACAGTCTACCCACCACATTAAGGAAAAGATGAGACTACATTACTTTTTTGGGGGGCTTCAAAGTCAGCTGTTTTTAATGTTTTTCTTTTCTTTCAAATTTAAGGCAATTTTTGAGGCTATTCCACTACATGTATAAATGAAATAGAAAATCAATCATTGATTCAACCTAGGAACTGTAGTGTAAAAATGAGGGGAAAAAAAGAACTTTCCAAACACCTAAAGCAGATGGCTGCCATCTTGAAACTTAGTTTGTCTGAAAATGCAAACAATAAATCATTTAAGTACACACATTGAGCATTAAAATGGCAGTAAGAAATAAGAAATTGGACAATCTGGAAATAAGCTGTAATTAATTTTGAGCTCTTGGAAACTGTAAAATTCTGCACATATACTAATAAAAATGGCTGCCATAATTAATAGGATGTCAGAAAAAAACCTCAAATATATATATATATTGTACGGCCACACTTCATAGAGCCAACTTTGGCAATGTGCTAAGAATAGTCAATTCATGCTGAAGGGGAAAAAGAAATAAAGGATGTACAGATTGGTCACCAACACATGAAATTACATACTTCCTACATAAATTTTCCAACTATTGTACAAGCAAAATAGTTTACCACTTTGAGAAGTAGAATTTTCACAAAAGAAAGGCAAATTTTCTGACATACAATAATAAACAATCATCCCACAAAACACATTAATTACCCTAATATCGGAATGGATTCTCCTTCTTTTGACATGCGCAGAAATGTTAAAAGGTTTAACATCTGTGGGCATACAGTGTATATATATATATATTCCCCCCCCCCCTGCAATCTCAGGAATAGAGTAACAAGATAACATTTCCATCAAAATACAAAATTATGCAGTTTCAATTTAATTTTTAATTTGATGATTTCAGATGGAATGACCTATGATATGTTGGGCTAAACTAAGTGCATTTTGCCAATTTTTTCTTGAATAGTTAGTTTCCTTAATGTGTTTTCTCATGTATACTTGCATAAATCTTTCATGGAACACTCAACAGAGAAATTCATTCTATTTATTTGTACAATGATTCAGCCTTCTGACCTAACCTTGTATTATGCAGTGCAGTCAGTGTAAAACATAAATAAAACAAAAACATAAACAAAAGAAAGGACGGAACGAACTTTCCACGCCTTGTAAAAGTGACTTGCAACACGCCGACAAGCACATCAAAACTAATAACAGCGATCAACAACAAGTTCAAAAGACACTTGTCTGCAATCGTGCATACGTGCCGACCAGATTTATCATTTGCACAAAGAGAACAAGGATGCCAGCTTTCAAGACAACTTGCAGAAAAATGTCAAAATGGTGACTACAGCTGGACCATCGACTATAAACAAGCTAAATTGATGCAAAAACTAAGTGATGCCACTAGTAGCCACCATGGTGACCAGTATGCAGGCACTGCATAGGAAATGTGCAAGACCTCCTGCAGTCAAACTTATGGCTCACAAAACCCTACAAATCCACTTCAACATCCGTGGCCTAAACTCAAACCTTAATAATGTCCACCTGCAGTCTACCAAACCCCACCTACTCTTTCTAGCAGAAACTCAAATCTCACCTCCAACATTATTCGCCTCAACCTTCCAAACTACACACTCTTTAACTCCTTTAGACCCAAGGGTAGTGTCTGCACACATCCACTCCGACATACCTTGCCAAAGAGCACCCAACCTAGAATCGCCCAACTTTGACCTTCATTGGATGAAAATATCCCTATCCAACTCAGTCAAATTCATATACTGTCTCAATCACTCCCCTAATGCAACTAACCACTCTGAGCTCTTCAATTTCCTCTCATTAAAAACTGACTTTCTCTAGTTCCACTTTCCCAACAGCGAAATCATTCTCCTAGGAGATTTTAATGTCCACAACACCAAATGGCTTTCCTCCTCCAGCTGTACAAAGCTTGCAGGCAGAGATGCTGAAACATTCACCATCACCAATGACCTTACACAACTAGTTCAGATGCCAACCAGAATACCCGATAACCCAAAACTCTCCAAATACCCTAGACCTCGTCCACCAATGACCCTTCCAAATACACAGTGAATGTAGAGAGCCTGCTAGGCAATTTTGATCACAACCTAGTGCTCATCTCCTCTCTCATGCAACAAATGCTTACACAGCCACTTCCATACAAGAGTAGTTTGGCATTATAACAGTGCCAAGTGGGACAGCCTCTGCAACTTCTATGCCTCATTCCCATGGTTAGCCTAATGCTTCTGACCTTCAACCCAAACACATAACCAAAGTAATCCTCACTGGCATGGAATCATACATTCCCCACAGTATTCTGACCTGCCATTCCCTAACTAAACCCTGGTTTTCCAAAAGATGCACCAAGGCTGTACAAATGAAAAACCAAACATGCCATTACTGGCTCAAATCAAGAACCCCATCTTCCTTTACAGCTTATACCCAAGCCCGAAATAAATGCAAAAAAAAACAATCAATGCTTCCAAAACAGAGTTCAAAAGAGCAAAAAGCTGGAAATTAGCAGCCTGTCCAAATGGCAGCTGAGCCTTTTGGTCCCTCACCAAAGCAATCGGTTGTAACTTCTGCTCAACACTATTTCCACCTATATCCTACCCAGATGGCTCCATTGCATCATCACCTACAGAAAAGGCCAATCTCCTGACCTCACACTTTGCTTCCGATGCACGCATAATTGACAATGGCAAATGTCCCTCAACCATTCTGCATGTCTAACATACAATGTCCACTATATCCTTTTGCCAGAAAAAGATCAGCAAAATATTGTCCAAATTAGACACAAAAAGTCTCCCAGTCCTAATGGCATTCCTCCAATTGTCCTGAAGGTTTGCGCAGAACTGTCTCCTGTCCTTTGTTGCTTATACATACTGTCTTACTCCACTGGTATCTATCCCACAGCTTTGAAATTGGCCTATATTCAACCCATTCCCAAGAAGGGCGACAACTACCGCCCCCATCTCGCTCACCTCAGTCCTGTCTTAAGTAATGGAAAAATTCATCAATTCCCAACTTCTATACTACCTCGAAGCTATCCATCTAATAAACAACCACCAGTATGGATTCCATCGCTACCAATCAACAGGAGATCTGCTCACATATGTCACCAATCTCTGGACAAATGCCATGGAGAAGGTTGGCAAATCTCAAGCAGTTGGAATTGATATCTCCAAGGCATTTGACCGGGTCTGGCATAAGGGCTTACTAAGCAAGCTGCCATCGTTTGGTCTATCTCAAGACCTCTGTAGTTGAATTGCCAGCTTTCTGTCTGGATGCACACTATGTATGTGGTGGTGGATCCTCTCACCATTCAACTAATGCCGGGGTTCCTCAAGGTTTTGTCCTCTCACCAACCCTCTTCCTACTATATATCAATGACCTACTTCAGCTGACCTCCAACCCAATACACAGTTTTGAAGATGACAGCCACATTGCACATCTCCCTTTCTTTTGATAAACCTTACTCCACACAACTCACCTCAACCTACAGAACAGCAACCACCACTGCCCTCAATTCAGACCTCCTAGTCAATTTCAATGCAAATAAAACCCAGTATTGTCTTATTTCTCATAAAAAAACATTTTCTCCCGTATTATTTTTGACAACACCCAAATTCCCAGACAATCTGAGATTTCTCTGAACAGCTGTTAACCTTATACAAATCACAAATCCACCCAACCATTGAATATTGCTCCCACATATGGGGTGGGCCATCAAAAGCTCCCTCAAAAATGCTCGACTCAATACAGAGGAGAGCAATCAGACTTATTAATGACATCACTTACCAACTCACTCCCCCACTTTCGCACAGACGATCAGTCTCTGTACTATGTGTTTTCTACAAATATTTCCATAGAAAATGTTCTGAAACAGCATCAATAATTCCCCCACTTAGTACTAAGCTCATTGGAACATGTGCAGCTGCTGCTCAACATCCCTACACAGTGCACCTTGAAACCCATAGAACAAGTTTCTTCTCCTCCTCCTCCATCCCTGCAACTGCTATACTATGGAACAGTCTTCCCCTAGGTGTGTTCCCTAAGGAAGGAATACAATATACAGTCATTCAAATCCAATGTGAACAAGTATCTTCTTTCCCAACCCATACATGGTACTAATGTAATATAGGTTGATATATCAACCTCTCGTGTATGGGGTTCAACATAAAAAAAACTCTTAAGTCTACACATTTAAATATGACAGATTGAATATCATCCACTCTAGGTACTTTTCCATATTTCAGTTTTCTCATGGCTTTTTCTACTTCCAGTACTGAAACATAATCATTTCTTATAAAGACAGATCTACATTAACAAAAGGAAAACTCTATGTAAAGGAAATACTCACCATCTCGCAATACGAGATGGTGAGGATTAGGCACTAGTTATCTGCTTGGATGCCGAACAAATGAAGACAGGCTGGCAATTTGAGATGTAGATGATTAAACTGCATTTGATATTAGCTGAAACTAAACATGCACACCACTTTCTGGGATCGTTGGTTCTGGAGCCAAGGATTAAACACGAATATAATTTCTTGACATCTTTAATTTAATTTATAACTAAGTGAATAAACTTTCAACAATTAGCTCTAATTGTATTTTAATAATTAGGTGTTACATCTTTTCACTAATTGTATATGGAATATATATAATTTCTGGATTACTTCAACCTCAATATCTCTCACTGATACGAATTTCCACAGAGGTGGGATTGCTGAAATGGTCTCGATCACTTCATTCCATTAGATGCTTGACTAATAGCTTCTACTGACATGTCCTTTATCACAGCCCTTTGGTGGATGCTTTTCCCTGGGAGATGAGCAGACAAAAACAACTTCTTTTCAAAGAATCACTTTAGATTCAGGTAAAAGTTTAGCACAGAGCATGCTTTGCTGAACTTTATAAACACTAAACTGGTTCAAAAATCACTTAAATGATAGATCACAAATCCTAAAAATAAACGTAGTTATAGCAGTTCCAAAACAGTCAACTGTTGTGTACCACAAGAATCTGTCTTAGGACCGATTTTATATAGTATTTATATCAATGACTTCTGCAATCTTAAACTAAACAGTAAAATAAATGCTTTTGCAGATGATACCATCCTAATTTTCTCTACAGACACAGCTGAACAAATGTAAACCAAAGTGAATGCTAAACTTTAAAAAGTAACAAACTGGTTCTAGTCAAATAAACTCAGTCTGAATGTCCCAAAAACTAAATATGTAAATTTTAATTTGCAAAATACAAGCAGTAAAATGAACCTCACTGCACAATTATTTTTGCATGACTGGAACTGCAGTACAAATTCAAATTGCAGCTGTGCATAAATAGAAAAAGTCAATGTAATAACTTACTTGGTATTAAAAATTGATAGTAATTTAAGTTGGAAACTGCACATCGCTGATGTCATAAATAAAGTAAGGATTATGTTAAACAGACTTTACTACTTAAATACATTCTTAAATTTAAATATGTTAAAAATATTATATTCTGCATGGATACAAAGCACAAGACAATAAATGCAGGATAGTAAACATACTACCCTTGCATATTTATATGCTTATAGGTTCTGCTATTCATAAAAAACTAACAAATATTATTATTATTATTACGTGCGACTCCAGGGAGCCCTTAGATTCATCGATGGAGGCCCTAAACATCATGTCCACACAACTATTCGACATTCTCACAGTATCTATCATACCTTGCCTTGAACTCACTCACTGTCATAGCACCCACAACAGACTCTGGCAGTTTATTACACTCATTTACCACTCTAAAAGTAAAGAACTCAGCTCTAACACCCTTGCTCAGCTTCCATAGATGTCCCCTAGTTCTCCCACCACCAGTCCTGATCTGAAAAATATCCTCTGAATTAATCCTATAGAAACCCGTTAGCGATTTGAATATCTCAATCATATCTCCCCTTTTCCACCTATCAACCAATTTCTGCAACCCACAAATCTTCGACCTGCTCTCATAAGGTTCATTCCATAGACCTGCTATCATCTTGGTCACTCGCCTCTGGATTCTCTCCACCTCCTCCCCATCAAGAAGAAACCTAGGTGACCAAATCTGGGCACAGTAGTCGAGATGAGATCTTATCAAGGCTCGGTACAGAGAAACAATAACATGCTTGTCTCTGCTCGTCAAAGTATTTTTCAACAACCAAGTGAGTTGATGAGCTGATTTATCCACTTTTGCAATGTGCCCCCCTAAACTTCATCTCCCTATCCACCAACACTCCCAAGTCCCTGGCCTCATCAATCTCCTGGAGTACAGTTCCACCAATGTGGTACACTGCTGCTAATCTTTTCACCCCAAAATGCATAACCTTACATTTCGTCATCCATTCTCCTTAGCCCAGAACTCCAATCTATCCAAATCATCCTGCAAGATTTTGACATCTTCTGCATTCACTATTGCTCTACTCAACTTTGCATCATCAGCGAACAAATGAACCGTTTCTCTTAGATCCTTCCCTATATCGTTAACGAACAAATTAAACAGCAGTGGTCCAAGAACAGAACCCTGCGGCACACCACTAATTACAGGCTGTCTTTTGGACTCTACTCCTGAATAAACTACTCTCTGATATCTCTCCATCAACCACCCACCTATCCATCTCACCAACCCTATATCCATTCCAATATTTTGCAGTTTACAGATTAGAATTTCATGTAGTATCCTGTCAAATGCCTTAGCCAGGTCCAGCAGTATCACTGTAAACTCATTACCCTTATCCACTTCAGCCGTCACTGTGTTATAAGACTTGAGCAAGTTACTGAGGCACGATCTACCCTTCACAAAGCCATGCTGTCCCCCATACAGTATATCATTTTCATCAATCCATTCCTGTATTTTTCCCTTGACTACTTTCTCAAAGACCTTGACAACGACTCCTGATATGCTGATCAGTCTTGGATTCTCCTTTATGCAGTGGAACTATTTTCCCCTGTTTCCACATCTTCGGGACTAAACCAGACCCGAGACTCAGATTAAACAACATGGTCAAGGGCACTGATAATTCTTTAGCTGCTTCACATAAGACCCGTGCCAGTATACCATTCAATCCCACAGATGTATTCACATTAAGGTTCTGTAATAGACTATTCACCTCCACTTTATTCATCACAATTCCCGTATAAACTAATAGTTCCTTCATTCTTTCAATGTCACCACCTGGATGATATACTCTTGCAAAGTGCTCGCTCAGTAATTCCACTACATCGACTGATTCAGTGACCTTCTTACCATCGGCATTTCTTAAAATCATTCTGCCGTGTACAGTTTTTTTTTTTTGCTTGCAGCATATTGAAAGAACTGTTTGGGATTCTCTTTAGCTTGGATAGCTAGTTTCCTTTCATAATCTGGTTTTGCTTTTTTTACCACACTTGTTACCCTTCTGGCCTGCGCTTTATACCGTTCATGTGCCTGCAGGTCACCTTTCTCTTTAAATTCCCTCCACAGTTGTTTCTTTTTTTGCAGGCTCAAGCTTGATGGTGTTATTCATCCATTTAACCCCTAGTTGTTTTACTATTTGGACCCTAGATACACAATCAGCCATAACCTCCTGTAAATGCTCCTTGACCACTTCCCATGCTCTATCGACATCCAGCCCTTGCAGTTTTACATGCCATGGCACTGAATCAAGCAATCTCCTAAGCTTGTCATGCTTGCCAGCACGGTAATTCCACATATACCATGTCTTAATCGAAAATTCCACACCTTTAGCCACCTCCCAGGTGGCTAAAGGTGTGGAATTATGATCACCTTATGATCACTCTCAGCAATAGGTGGCAACATGGTCATATTCATTACAGTCAAGTTCTCAGATGCTATTACCAGGTCAAGCGCTCTCAAACCCCTAGTATTTTCAATTACATGCTGTCTCAGATAGTTATCCCTTAATAATTGAATAAAATCCATTTCCTTCCTCACATGTGTCCTCTCCTCCTTCCAATCAATGTTACCATACTTGAAATCCCTCATAATAATTACCCTCCTTCCACTCATTTCATCAATTTGTTTATGCATACTATCTCCACCATCTATTCCATCACCTGGTCTATGGCAGCACCCAACTGTATATTTTGTTCTGCCAGTCTCAATCTCACATCAAATAGTCTCAAATGAGCTCTTTTCACTATCCTGCAATACAATTTCAATTCTCCTTGGCTGCAGTTCATCAGCTATCATCAATAACACTCCTCCCCAAATTTTATTCTCTCTGTCCCTCCTAAACACACTATAACCTACACATTCTATCCTTCTAACTATATCATCTTCCGTCAGCCATGTTTCACTAATGCCAATAACCTGTGGCCAAGAAGAGCCAACCAATGCCAAAAATTCTTCCTTCTTGTTCCTAATACTCCTGGCATTAGTATACATGAAATGCAGAGGTCCCTTTGTCCCACCCCTATCTTGATGCATTATTCTAACTATCTCATTCTGATTACTTGTCCTTAGTACTGGCTCGGGTATATTATATACATTCTTACACTCAACTGTCTCACTGATATCCACATATCCCCCCCCCCCTCTTTGGTAGTTCTAGTTTCCCTGGTTCCGTACATCCATTTTCACTTCATTCAGCAACACTTTTTCCAGTCTCTGCACACCAAATCCATTCAAATGCAGGTCATCCATCGTATATAAATCCTTTCACCCATCAAACTCATTCCACACCACACCGTCTGCATAACCTGCGCATAGTCATTTGCGATTATGGCCTTCCTTCTAAACTCCTCTCTGTCATACTGCGGCAATAGACTCACCATCCTAACTCTGTCACACTTTTCTTTTGCTACTTTTAACAATACTTTCAAGCCCTCTCAAAAATATGTAAATATCAAACAAGATGCTTTCCTTAGGACATAAGGGCAAAAAAATATGTAGTTGCTAAAGCAAATAAAGAAGCAATGCACAAACATTATACTTATTTAGCACCAATATATTCAAATACATTACCTTTAACAATAAGAAATGAAACTAACCCAAACAAATACAAAACTCTAATGAAAAAATATTTATTTTCTCACAAAAATGAGGAAGCTCTGTTCAAAATAATTGTATAAATGATTGTTTTTTTTAGCATATTTGTATTCATATAATACAGTTACAGTTATATAATATAATATATAATAAAGATACAGTTTCATGTGAATGAGTTTTGAATAATCATATGTGTAACCTGGACGAGCAACAGCTCATCCAGGTTACACATATGATTATTCAAAATTTTGTACTATAATATGAAACTTGTTCTTCTTCTTTGAGTGCCATCTCCTATCGGAGGTCGGCAAAACACCTTGGCAAACTTTGAGTAATCCTCAGCCACTCTCAGCAGTCTCTCAGAGTTCACACCAGTCTACTGTCTTATGTCTGCCAGCCAAGATTTTCTTTGTCTTCCTTGTCCTCTTCTTTCATTTATCTTCCCTTTTATAATCAATTGAAGTTTTTTATATTTTTCATTATGAAGTAGGTGACCAAGATATGCAGCTTTCCTTCTTTTTATGGTATCTAAAAGTTCACATGATTTCCCCATTTGTTCCAGTACTTCCTGATTGGACATTTTTGCTATCCATGGGATTTTTAACATTTGTCTGTATAACCACATCTCAAAGGCTTCAAGTCTTTTTTATTGATGTCTTCAAGGTCCAAGTCATATGAAACTTAGAATAAAGTATTTATCTATCTAAATTGATTATATGAGTGTTTACCTTGAATTTTTTTTTTTTTTTAAATAAAAATAGAAGGTCACTATTCTCCAATTCATTTTATAATCTCTGAAGAGCTGCAAAACTTTCTCAAACAGTTGTGTGCAGCTTATTGGTCACGAGTTGCATACTACTGACCTTAGACTTGTATGGAAAGAAAAACAAAATCTAGAAAATCTTTGCCATTTCAACTGGAAAATGAACCTAATTCTCTTCTCTTTCCCTAAGGACAGTCATATAGCTATCATAAATGCATCACTAATTAACTTAAATATTATTGGCAAGCTATGATAAGAAGTACACTGACATAAAGATAAGGAGATGGTGGCACCTCTGTATAAGGCATTGGTCAGAGTCCACATGAATTACTGTGCTCAGATTTAGTCAATTAATTTTCGTTGTGATGTGGAAACACTAGAGAGGATCCAAAGACAAATGACCAAAGTGATATCAGGACTTGGAAGTGTTGTTATGTAGAGTGGTTGAGGGAATATAGACTGCACAGTTTGGTGGATAGGAGGAAAAGAGTTGACATGATAGAGATCCTCGAGATGGTTAAAGGATTTTACCAGATTAATACAAGAAATAAAAATTATGTATATCTACTCTATACTATAAAATGAGCCAACCAGTCCGGAACATGGGGGGTTGGGCGCCGTAGGCGTCAGGGAGCAAGCCCCCTAGTATATACATATAAAAGTGAATGATAAAATGAGAAAAATGAGAGGCCATCTGTAGAAGTTTTGGAAAGACATGGTGCAGAAGAAGAATGTGAGGAATAGAGTGGTTGGTGAGTGGAACATACTGCCAGAGTGCTTTGTGAATGCAAGGAGTAAAAATAATTTTAAAATTCAATATAATAGATATGTCGGTTGAGTGGGTCTCTGACAATGAGTCTGCTGACTCCATGGAGATTACTGTAATAATAATAATAATAATAATAATAATACAATAATATAAATTCAAGAATAAAACAGTAAAAATACACTAAATCAATTAGGTAGACTGTACTGAACAATAAAAATAAATACAAATGTGTACAATATGTTTTTACCTTCAGCTAGTATATCTGTATAACGAGTTTCATGAAATATGATGACTGATGGTCCCAAAGATGATAGTGGGGTATCAAGTTTATATTTTTTTAAAGCTGCTCCCAACTCCTGAGAAAAGTGCTTAATATAGGCTTCTGATGCATCTCCCAAAAAAATAAACAGATCATTGTGAAGGCGCTCAGCACGTGTTCTGTATATTACAATGTCTGAAACAGCTAATACCTGCAAATTTGATAAATATTTGACTTGAAACATGCACATAAAATTTTGTATCAGTACATTTATTAACATAAGTTTAATATTTCAATGATAAATTTATATTATAACATTATGTTTGGAATGAAAACAGCACCATACTTGATCAGCAGGGAGCACTACTGCAAACTATACTCATCGTGCATCATCCTATTATATAAGCGTCTCTACAAAGAAAGTAGTTTTTTTTTTCCTGTCCTGTTCTTTTATGTACGTAGTCAGGAATACATTTTAAGACTTGAGGCAAAAAAGAATATCAGGTTTTTGAGGCAAAAAAAAAAAAGCCATCGAAAACCTGATATATGTAAAGGCAACTGAAGTAGATGACAATTAGAGTGGCTGCACTGCATAATTCAGAAGGTCAAATTCCAGATGACAAGTAGAGCACTCATAGTACCCATTTATAAGAACTGAAATGAAAATGAATGTGAGAATTACAGAGAAATTTCCATACTAAGTGTTCCAGATAAGATTTACAAAAGCCAATATTTAAGAAGAGACTAAGAAAAATTGTCAAAGAGAAACTTGTAAAACAAGCTGGGCTGAGGACAAAGAGGAGTTATCAGGATCAGATTTTTACTTTAAGACATATAGCTGAGAAACCATGATAATATAACAAGGATCTGTATTTAAGTTTTATAGATATTGAAAAGGCATAATGACAAGGTATCAAGAAAAAAAAGTGTATTTCAAAATGCTACAATAATATGATGTAAATAGGGACACTGTACCAAACATACATGGTCCATATTTAAGTTGTAAATCAGCAGTTATAACTGAAAGGAGTATAGGTAGATGGCTTGATGTAAAATTATGTGTAAAATAAGGTTACAGTATACCCTATCTCATTGTTATTTATCATCAACATGGATAACATTATGAAGGAAAGTGGAGTTAAACCTAATATAAAAACTGGAGATGTCAATCTCAGTTCTTTATGTGCGTGATATTATACTAATGAATAATCCATACAACTCTGCAGGATTCTTTAACTAAACTGAATAACTGCTGTAATAAATATGGCATGAAGATCAACAATAAAAAAATGTCAAACCTAATAGGCTGGAATCTGGAAAACTTCAGCTGCATTTGGGAATGGAGAATCTATAGAACAAGTAAAACATTTCCGCTATTTAGACACAGCTTTTATGAAGATGTCAAATTAAAAATGGAAATAAATAACAAAATAAACAAAGTTGGTATTATGGTGAATCAACCGAACAAATTTATATGGAATAAGAGGAAACTTAGTCAAAACACAAAACTAGCAGTATACGAGATATTCAAACCAATTTTAATTTATGGATCTGAGAGCTGAGTTAGAAGTACAACAATTGATCAACAGTGGAAGTATATTAAAGATAAAGATATTAGGAACTTGATATTGTTAGCATTCAGGAATGTATAAGCAGAGGCAATCTCAGGTGGTGTGGTCACTTGAACAGACTAAGTCAGGAAAGATTAGCAAAGCAGAAGTTTGATACCAAGATGACAGGAAAAAGACCCAGAGGAAGACCAAGATCTAGGTGGACTGATGCAGTTAGAAATACCTCAGAAGACTGAAATATAAGATCCAATAATACTAGAGTCCTTGGAGATAATAGGCTAATTTGGAGGAAAACTGCTGATAGGAAGACAGTAATGATGTAAACTTTTTGTGTAGTGCTATCATAGTATGCTGCACCCCCCCCCCCCATGAGGATACATATCAGGAATTTGATGATCTTGAAGGGGCCAGTGCAATCAAACTTTGTAAGGTCATCTCTTTTAGATAAGTTGAGGATTAATTTAGAACCAAAATTTTGCCACCCCCTCTGTTTTTTAATGCGACTCTCACCCAGAAAAAGGTTTTGTAAACCTATAGTACATTCATACCACGGGTGGGTAAAAAAATATAAAAACAAATTTTTTTTATTAATTTTATTTATTTTTACATAGTCTGGAAATCCTGCACTAGAGACCAAACAATGAATTTTCAGATCCAACAAGAGGGGAAGTGGTCCCACACCAGGCAATGAAATTAATCTTTCACCAAAATATAATCACAGACATCCATGTCCATAGATGGATTCAAATTCACAGCCTGTTGGTTGAAAGGGGGATACGCTAACCACTCATCCTACCAGGCTGCCAAGTTAATCCCATTGTTATATTACTACTTTAGAGAGCAATATAAAAAGAAAAAGCATAACAATGGCAACTCTTTGTGTGTCTCTCATAAACACAATGAAAATTGTTTGCATCTAGTCTGTCCCCCCATGCCTTTTTTTTTTTTTTATATATGTCTAATAAGCTGTATATCTGCATCAATCAAAAGAGATTTTCACTTCATAGCTTCTTGATGCAAAGGTGTCATAAATTTTATTGATGAATACCAGCAAACTGGCTGAATGCTGCTCTTCAAAACTTGATTAGGATCTTCCACAGCCTGAAAACAGTTATGCTTTATTCTTCTAATGTAATTTCCACTACAATAATTAAAACAGTATTAAAATGTATGCTAGCTAAATTGATATTTGCACAATTAATTGTATAAGCTAAGTTAGTGGTAATGGTTTTATATAATGAGTGGTTGGCTGTTTACATTCAAAACAAATACATTAATCTGTGAGAAATCATAGTAAGTAGTAACTTACTGTTTGCTTATTTGCAATAAAGGTTTTAAGATCCAATTTTGCAAACTATACTGGAATGACCACATCTTTCTTGTTGTACAGTCACCTCAGCCTACAGTAACTACACCAGTGTTACATGTGAAAATTATTTTACAGTTCAAAATTATTTGTCACACACCAGCAAAATATCTGAATAGAAACACTGGTTTCATGGTTTTGTTCATTAGGAACAGATCTATAATGCAGAATTCTATGAATGGTAAAAGGCTCAGCATCAAAAATCACTTTTGAAATTGGTTAATTACTATGTTGGCCTTGACATCTTTATATGTCAATAAATGCATGAATACAAAGTATCTACATTAAAATGGCAATAATCTTTGGATACTATTACTATAACATGGATACAACAGAAATTATCTGATATATTGCATCTACGTAACTATTTGGACATGTAAAACTTGAGAACTCATAGGGACAAGGCGCTGTTTTTTTGTCTTTTTTTTTGTGATAGAGAAAAAATTGTAGAAGGCACAACATACAATCACATCTTATGAAATATTACTTCTCTATAACACTCTACAACTAGAAGCAGATATTTTTACTCAATGCAGTGCTGTGACCTAGCAGTTAGACTAGAAAAATTCTGATTGCATCCCCTGTGTATGATTGAGAAGCTCAAATAATGAAAATAACTTCTATAATAACCAGTATATTCAAGTTCTTATAGTACTATTATATGAGTTAGTTACTACAGTTAGTATTAGCATCTGACCTCCATGGAATCAGAGACCTATCATGGAGTCGCATAGTAACTATAGTAACTTATAAAATTACAGATTACAAAAATAATTACAAATTGCCTTTGCAAGATTACTTTTTCTTGGTGGCAGATTAACATACAGAAAAAAAGAAAAGTTCAACAGGTTAATCCTGTTAAGACCTTAACCAAATAAAAAATTATAAGCTCATATAACATATATATATCTTTGTTATATGGCAGTATACGAGCTTATAACAATTTACAAGCGAAAACAAGGCTAAACAGCACATGTTAACAGGCAGCTGTTTGTGTTTTTATATCTCTGGGAGGAATGGTGGTGGTGGTGGCCAGCCCAATGGAGCAGCAAAATACCCATATAAAATATCTATAGAAAAGATATAATAAGAAACAGAGTGTATGATAAAGTGGTTAAAGGGAGTCTGTGAGAGTGAGGTTATCTATTAAGTAGTATACTCTTTCAGAGAACATCAAGCAATTTTTAGAGACCCCAAATGCAGGAAAATTTGGACTAATCTCTGTTTTATATTCTATACAGTTGACTCTAGAGATAATAGGATTATAGGAATAAATCTGTTATGGGGGACAGATTTCTATAGTGAATTTTCTTTAGGTAGCATTGTGAATACAGATTCAGTTAGGAGTTTGCAGTAGTTTGCTACAATGAATGAGTGCATTATAACAGTGGTTGCTATGGTAAGTGAACTGTGTGCGTGTGTGTGTTAATATTATTTATATATAATCGCTTTCTCGTAGATGCTCAGGCTCTGTTTTATGTTTCTTCTACAGGAAATTTCATGATTGCTGCTACACAGAAACTGACCACTGTCATTTCTCTACTTTTATGACAAATTCTCATCCATCTACCTCTATTCCTTGAAACAACCTTCGCATACTATTTTTTCCCAAGGATTACAATAGCCAGCTGTTCGAGAAACAACATCAGGTTTCTTCTTTATTCCAAGTCCCTTACCCACAATGGCACCTCTATTGAGGTCTCATTCTGCATTATTTCAACCTTGGTATCACCTCTAAGTCAGGCTCTGATGAGACCTCAATAAAGGTCAAAGCTGGTCTGAGTAGTGACCTTTCCCATAATGCATAGCATTATACATGTCTGTAAGAATATGTGTTGTGCATTATGGGATACTAAGACAAGTGATGCAAAATCGCTAGCCTCTATATACAAGTATCCCAGTCGTGAAGTTACTTCACGTACAAACTTTGTTTGCTTGCACTTGGATAAAGGATTAAACCAGGAATATAATTTCTTGGCATCTTTAATATATAGTATAACTAAGTAAAAAAACTTTAAACATTTTGATAATACAATAATCACATGTAAATATAGTAACAGAATCAACGTATTTGTTTATTTATTTTTCTCTTCCTTAATTCACACAATCAAAAAGGACAAATTTACATTAAAATTGAAACCAGCAAAAATACAGCTGAATTTCACTAAAGTAAACTCATATAGAGGAATAATTTGTTACTGTGAACAGCCTACACAAGTCAATTTCTGGTAAAACAGCAGTTGTGAAACATTAATTGAGACTTTTTAGTTGTTTGTTATAGCAGTGTCTTAAACACTTGCTTTGCATTTAATGTCTTTTTGAATGTAGTGGTGTTTTGGATATAACTTATAAATGACTTTCATTAGCTAACCATTGTGGATGGTATAGAAATTAAGTTTTCTTTTTTTTTGTATCTCTTAAAAAACATAATATTCTGCTCATTAGAGTTATCAATAATGCCATATTCTGGGTTAAGATAGAAGGAAAGATTTCACTCACAGATATGGCAGCCCATGTGAGTAAATGTCTGACATGCCTATTGTCAAAACTTGAGAAACACATGACCACAGTGAGATATTTAATTAACTAAAACATTTACAGATATTTTACCTAGCTTAGCTCAGAAGGTAAAATATACAGTGTATTGCTTACCTCAAAAGTAAACAAGCTCAGTGGATTACATCATATCCTTTAGATGATTTTTCAGTAAAGACGTCACTCATTCAGTTATGCAAAGTTAATATTGTTAATTGAATAAATTTAGGTGGAATAAGAGAGAAATTAGTTCAAAACACTGACTATATAAAAGATGATGTTCAAAATAATTTTAACTTATAGATTTGAAAGAGCTCAGGTAGAAATAAAAGACTTGATCAAAGACTGGAGACCACATAAGAGTTCTGAGAAAGATTAGGGAAGTGAACAAATAGCATCAATGGTAGTATCATATTAAAAATGAGGATATTAGGAAAGAACTGACACTGTGTTAGCATTCAGGATGTGTTAACAAAGCTAATCTTTGGTTATATGGTCACTTAAACAGAATGAAGGGTTAACAAATTAAGTGTTCTTTGCCAGGATGGTAGGAAAAAGACCCAGATGGGATGATATAGTAAAAAGTGCCTTAGAAGACAGAAACATAAGGTCTGATAATATTGGAATCTTGAGAGATAAATGTGGAGGAAAATATCATTGATAGGATGTAAAGTAATAATGTACCTTTTTTCATGCAGTGTTATTATAATATCCTGTACGCCCCGAAGTATTTAATATCATAATATCTGGTATAACTGGGGGGGGGGGGGGGGAGAGTTGTCCTACAAAAACAACTTGAGAACAAACGTGCACTTGCACACACACAGTGCAAAGCGGATTAAATTAAATACCATGGCAACGTATTAATTATAGAATGGAAGCTAGTTACTTTGCAGTGATAGGCTACTCAGCCTAACATGCTAATAGGAAGAATGTGATAAAATTTATGTTTATCATTTATGGTTTAATTAGTAATTGGATTTTCAAAGCAATTTCCTTTTTTTTTTTTTTTTTTTTAAATTCAAATTTAATCTGCCTGTTTGCTATATCAGATATTTATTTATGTTTTAATCTTTTGTGGATGTTTGCCATTTTAAGAAAAGTAAAGACTTCTCATTTTATAATTTATTGATATTATGAAATGAAAATTTAATTATATTAACAAACAAGGGTTGAGAACTATTTCATTGACAGATTATCAAAACTGAGATATAATGTACCTTAAAATGTTTTTTTTTTTTGCTGTTTGTTTAAATATAATTGCATACATAACTAATGTACTATAAGTTAGCAATCTCTTAAGTGTGTGTGTGTGTGTGTGTGTGTGTGTGTGTGTGTGTGTGTGTGTGTGAGAAGAGGATTTAAGAAAAGAATTTTCACTTTTACCTTAGATGTTAGCCCCAGTAGCCTGTCCATAGCAAAGTAACTTGGCCTCACAGAAATCTAATAATCACTGATATGATAGGACAGATAATCATATCTACATAGTCTGATATATATCTGTCAAAGCATGTAACTCCAGTCAGTTTGCCTGTCTTGCATAATGAAAAATTCAATTTTCCAGGAAGAAAAGCCATGTCACCTGCTTATGAGATGAACTAATTCACCTCGGCAGAAAGGTCCTAAACAAGATTCACACTTGGGTCTTTCCAACCAACGGACATCTCTGACAAACCTCTGTTACCTCTTACTTTCTTTCTTTGGTTATATCAATAACATGTTTCATTTGTCCAACTGCCTATTATTTTGCCACAAGCAAAATAATTTTATATATATATATATACACACCAGTTTTCCAAATGGAAGCTGCAGCAGTTCAATGATCTGATTGGGGACTCTGAACAGAATCCTATACAGAGGCTGACATCCCCTGTATAGGATTGAAGCCACCACCTACATTGTTATGCTTTAAGATCCATCCCATCCTGTCTACTACATTCCTGATATGAAGTGAGTAAATACACAATACCAGCATAATTAACCACCTCTGACTAACAAGCTGTGGATTCTGTGAATAATTAAAATATACATATCAATTGAGAAATTTAAACCTGTAATTGAGAAAATAATACATAAGCTATGAAATTATGAATGCATTGTGTCATTGTCTGTCGTAAGACTACCACTAACCTTGCTGGAGGGCTGAAGTGGCTTGGAAAGTACCAAGTCTTGTCTCCAGAACAGGTTTCCAGATTACCTAACATTTAGTCTGCCTAAAGAGACGAAATCTATTAATATTCTTTTTGATAGCTGGAGAATGAAGTCTTTGGGAAAAACTTTTGTGAAGAAGGCTCTTCCGGAGAACAGAGATTCTTTTTTCTTTTAAGGTTACACGGTGGTCAACATTCATATAGCGAAGAATTTATGGAGACCCAACACACGTGTTAGAATAATTACTTTACTCAGCATTAAGCAAGTAACAATCGATGTGTCAATCTCTGTACTGAGGTCATCATCAGGAAAACATATATGTACAATATACAAGCTACATGGCACTGCACTATACGAAAGTAAAATGAATCTAAACATTAGTTAATAATTTATCCTAGCCTGACCTCTGGTGAGAAAAAACAAAACAGAGAACTACATTAAACAATTTCTACAGTCCTTTCATATTGAGATTTTCTTGTCTGGGGTTGTTCTGGTTGCTATATGGATTGCAGATGGATCTTCCACATTCTTGGAATAATTAATATCATTTTTGTTCAGATTTGGATGATGTTTCAGCATTTCACAAGCTTCTTTGAATTTTCTTTCAAACCAGGTTTTGGTGTGGTGTAGGGACTTAATGCCTTTCCCATCAATTCTGTGGCATGTTTGGACGTGGTCCTGTTTTACCATAGTGGAGGTATTTAATGTGGCGTTTGTGTTCATCTTTTCTGATTGGTATGGTGCATCCTGTGTCCCCTATGTAAGGTGTACCCTATTCATTCTTGTAATCTTTTTTGCTTTTAATGGCATTTTTATGGAGGATTGATCTTGTGAACTTTTTTTTTTTTTTTTTATTGTAGCCATTTTATTTTACAAATGTTTGGTTAATGATTTCAAATTCTTGGTTCAGTGCTTGTTCATTGAAGCAAATTGCTAGGGCTCTGTGTTTGAGGGTGCTCATGACTCCTAGTTTTTGTGTTGAAGTATATTGTGCATATGTATGTTTTCCTAATGATGACCTCAATACAGAGGTCAAAACGTTGATTGTTACTTGCTTAATGTTAAGTAACATCATTATTCTAACATGTGTGTTGTGTCTCCATAAATTTTTCACTATGAAAGAGAATAGAGATAGATGAAATGGATGAGAAACAGGTTCAGTAAATTTGTTAGTTCTGCAGGAATTTTAGATATCTATCTATGGAACATTTCATTATGTTGTAAATTTCAGATATAATTATGTGACTAATCCAATTAAAAAAAAATATATATATAGAAACTCAAGATCTGAAAAAAAAAAAAAAAATCGAAAAACATATACATGCAACAGGTATACACAGTGTCTTAATTGTAATTTTTTAAGCATTTACTTACTTTTAATAAAAGTCTGGTTCTTTGGTTCTGATTACATGTAGCACCCAATAATCCCTCTGTATCTATAATAACTACACTGTGGTTTGGATCATAAGCTGCCCACACTCCAATAGTACAAGACTTTTGAGTAGATGATGTTTTAAAAGTTTCATGTCCACCATAAAATGTATGATTTAATGTATATGACTTCCCATCACCGGTATTTCCAAAGATACAAATAACTTTCACAAGACTTTCACTATCACATCCTAACTTTTCAATAAATTCACTTTCACTTTTTACCTAAAAATTCATAACAAAATACAAATAAGAAAAAAAAAAATAATAAAAAAAAAATAAATAAATAAATAAAAAAAAAAAAAAAAATATATATATATATATAATAAAGAGTTATTCCTAGAGATGCATATAAAACCTACATTGCATTTCTATCACAATTGCGCATACAATAAATATACTTGGAAGATTAACAACAATAGTAAATACAGTAAGGCCCCCATATCCGCGGGGTTTGGTTCCATCGTCTTCCGTGGATACCTGAAACCGCAGATAGTAGCGAACCACTAGTGAGACCCAGATTTTTGCACATATATAGCAAAATTGAAGCAGGAAATTATTAGTAAATTGACTTAGTCTCACACGCTAGAACTGTATTGTTCTTTAGCGAATATGTTATGTAGTTGATATATAATGTATACACTGAATTGTATGGCTAAATAAATAATAATAAAAAGTTTTTTTTTATTAAATGAGGTAATTTCTAGACTACCACTTCACTCGTACTATCCAGGGATGCTATCTACCGCATTTGGACACACATTCCATTGCTCCTCGATAATAATATTACATATTTATTTAAAATTATCATGAAAAAATTTTTACTCTTTAGAATCTATGAGGAGCAATGGAATGTGTATCCAAATGCGGTAGAAAGCACCCCCAAGTGGTACGGTTGAAGTGGCAAACCAAAAATTTGCCTCATTCAATAAAACTTCGTCTTTAGACAAATTAAATTTAACCCACATAATTATGTATAACAAAATGAGAAAACATGCTAATGAAAATGCAATTGTTAATAAAATCTTAACATATTTACTCTTATTAGGAGGAATCAACTGAGATCAGAACACCTCATTGTGTTCAGCTACATATTTATTCATCTTCCGAATCTTTGGCAGTCAGCTGCTTGCTTGCCTACTGAGCAAATGATGTGGACGGCTGAGGATCATCGATAGTAGAAGTTATTGGAATGCCGTTTTTGTCTCTTCAATTCAGTAAACAGGTTCTGCAACGGTTCCAAAGCTTCTGTTATTGTGAAAGTAATTTTTATGCTGCATTCCATCATTCAATCATAATTCATTATCTGTTCCTTTAATGTTTGAGCCATTCGAAATATCGTGGCCAATTTTTCAAGTGTACACACTGGTGGTTCTTGTTCACTTTCATCCTCATTGTCATCTTCTTCTGTAGAAGATTCAGCAAGATCTTTCAACTCCTCAGTAGTGAGTACCTCACGATGTCCATCTATGTAATCATTCAATTCTTCTTCTGTCACGTTGTCAAATCCCTCTCCACCTATTTTCTGTGCTGTGTTAATTATCATTGTTATCTGTGAGTTAATATCAGAGCCTTCTTGGGAATTATAAACAGAGTCACTCCACAAATTCTTCCAGCACGCAGTTACCATTTTTGGTTTCAATTCGTCCATTGTTCCTTTGATGAATACAATTGCATCTGCAATTGTGAATGATTTCCAGCACTCCATGACTTCATCAGCAGAATCCTCAACCATTGCACGAATCATATCGAAAACCTACCGAGCATACGAGGCTTTAAAGCATCTAATGACACCTTGATCGAGTGGCTGAAAACAATGAGGTCATATTAGGTGGGAAGAAAACTACTTGAACATTTTCATCTTCAGTGACTAGTGACTCAGGGTGCCCTGGAGCACTGTCTATTATCAATAAAACTTTAAATGGTAATCCTTCCCTCTCCAAGTTTTTTCACCTCCGGAATAAACACATCGATGGAACCATTCCGTAAATAACACGGCCATGACCCACACTTTCGGATTTGATTGCCAAAAACAGGCAGACCACTTTTGTTTTTAAGGGCACATGAATTCTGTGCTTGGTAAACAAGGCCAGGTTTAATTATATGACCAGCTGTATTGCCACAAAGTACCAGCGTCAATCTGTCCTTAAATGCTTTAAAGCCTGGTGCTTGCTTCACGGTTTTATGGAATGTAGGTCTGTTGGGGCATTTCTTCTAAACGAGGAAGAAAATGCCCCAACATTTTAATTCCTCACAATTAAAAACTTGCTTAGGATGATAACCTTTCTCTGCAATAATTTTTTTTAAATTCTGCTGGGAACAATGCAGCGGCTTTCTCATCAGCCGATGCAGATTCTCCCGTAAGTTTTATGTTTTTTAGATTAAACCTAGTTTTGAATCTATGCAACCAACCCTTGCTTGCTGTAAATGACTTTTCTTCCTCTTCTGTTTTGTCTTGCAGCTGCATGTCTTCATATAGGATCAATGCTTTTTTGTCGTAACGTGTTACCGTCAATAGGAATCCTTTTTCTTGTCATGTCTTCCACCCACAAATTCAAAGCTTTCTTTACCTTGAGTAACACCTTATCATGCACTGTACCCATAACGTTTGCAGATTTGAGCGCTAGGAAAGACTGGCATTTTTTTCTTTGTTCTTCAACACTTCACATATCGAAGATTCATTTTTATTATAGATCTTGGCGATGGTTGCAATTGACTTTTTTTCTACTTCAGTCATATTGATAATCTTTGATTTTTCACTAATACTGAGCATTTCACGTCTTCTCTTCGGTTTTGATGCCATTTTAAAATTTTTCACAATTCATTTGCTTGAATTGAAATGCAGTTTTTAATTGCAATGACAGACAATTGACTGCTTTCTTTGATAATCCGACTAAAGTTTTCAGTCTGTGCATATGCATTCAACCGGCACGTCGCTCAACCGTTTCGAGCGCTTTTTTTGAACCACGAATAAGTGAAACCGCAAATATGGAGGGCCTACTGTACTATAAAAATTCACTAGCAAGAATTAAAAATACGTAGCTTTGAGTAACTTATAATGAATATAATCAGCCTTAATTTACTGACTAGATATATTATACATGTGGAAATAATAACAGCACATACAGTAAATTATACCTTACACTATAATGGCTACATGGTTAAATCACTTTGCCACATGTCATTTAGTAAAGGGATATGGGAAAGCTGTAAAAATGGAAATGTGACAAAAGAAATTATTTATAGCGTTTAAGAAAGGATAAATAAAGTAATTAGTTTATCAACATACAAATCAGTTAAACTAGTCTCAGAATACAAACAGATATTAACTATTGGAATAGGACTAACCACTTAAATCCTATCAAAAACTGAGAATTAAGCGAGTAGTAGTCCTTTTTCCGAGAAAATTACTATTTGAAGCATAAATTTAGAAGGATGCATCTTCAACTTTTTCCATCACCATCAGTATGGCTTATATATACTGATGTCTCATTCATACAGTGAACTAGATCTCTTCCTGCAATGAAGTAAATCTCCACTAAAGAATTAATTTCAGAATCAGAGGGCAGTCTGCCTTTTCTGAATTAAATGTGAAACCAAACAGCTCCATTAAACCTGAAGTGTAAAAGATACTGAAAATTGTTGCTATATCTACTGCAACTCATCACACCATTCATCTCAAGATTGATATCTCTCCTCTCAAAATATTACAACATTGGGAAGGTTACAATCAAAAATGCAATGTATCAGAAAGGTTATTACTGCTTCCTTAATATAAAAAAAAAAAAAAAAAAAAATTACTGAATGGTTTGTACCTCTAACTCCAATCCCATCTTATGAGCAAAGAGTCTCCATCACCCATATATTAAAATAGCATCTGAAGAAATTTTCAAAATACTCTGAAAATTCAGTTACAAACTTTCCCAAAGAGCAAACTCTCCACTTTCTTTTCTTCACTCAATGAATATTACCCATGTATCATTCAGGCATCTTCCAAGTACTTGCTCCAATCTTACATATTATAGACAAATTTGACAGTTGGTGAAATAAAAATTTTCAGACATCAAGACTATTCATTTCCATAAATCTGCAAGGTTTGGCTTGCAGAGCATGAAGCAAATAGATAATATTTTGTGGAGGAGCATCAAAGTTTTACACAGGGCATGATTTGAATACAGAAAAAAAATTTAGAGAAGTTGTGAAGACACATACTGCTATCATAATATAAATGATTTTTCACTTTCTTCACTGGCAAAATCCACTTTTTTAAGGGCTTATTTGCTGTTTATCCTTTACTGTTCCTAAAAATTTCATTTCCTGGGCCTTAATAAGAAGACGTTTAGTGCTACGTGTCTTATTTCTGTATATCTGCCAATTTCAATTTATGATGCATCTAGATATTGCATGCAAGTACTTGTATTAAAGTAAACATATTAGTGCAGACTAATTATTTCCTCTTTTTATTCTGTTTACAGCTTGAGGCATGGGTCCCATGCTACCCCTCTGGAAAAAAGAGGTTAGCTGTGAATAAACAGGGAAACCTGTGAATAAGCAGTCGTGGACAATGGGACGGCATCTACCAACAGGAAGTGGTGAGATAGACAGTGGCATGTTTATCTCTATAAAAAGCCACACATTTCCACTGACAGGGATGCGACATGGCGAGATGTAACCGCCATTAAATAAGTTACAGCCCGCTGGAAGTTGGGGCACCAACAACTTTCATCCTGATCAGCGGCAGATCACCATAAGTGACAACGGTGTAAAGGATACTGTGGTAGGCGGATAATCATGAGGAATGAGAAACGGCTAGCACATTGAACCTCTCTAGAAGGCTACTGCTGGACAAGGAAGGCAAGGGGATACCACCTTGTTCTATTTTTCTCTAGTATGATAGCAGTATGGATGGACATTCTAAAACATAGTAAAGCGCACAATGGCTCAATACTTGTGCACGGCAGGGGAGGAAGCAAGGCTTTCCAGGTCGTAAACCAGTGAAATCCTTGTACATTCATTGGAATGTGGAATGTGAGAACCCTCCTACAAATTGGAAAATTGGAAAATTTGGAGAGAGAAATGGATAGATTAAAAATAGTCATATTGGGAATTAGTGAAATGAGATGGACTGGAACTGGAGACTTTTGGAGTGGTGATTACAGAATCATTTATTCAGGTGATGAGACAGCAAAAAATGGAGTTGCGGTGGTTCTCAATAAGGAATAGGGAAGAAGAGTAATCAACTCAGTAAAATGTAGTAGCAGATTGATAATGATAAAACTAGAAGCAAAACCAACAAATATTATAATAATACAAGCTTACATGCCTACTAGTGACCACAGTGATGATGAAGTTGAGAAAGTATATGTAGATATTGAGAATCTAATCAAACTGACCAAGAAGGAAGATAATCTTATTGTCATGGGGGATTGGAATGCAGTCATTGGTGAAGGCAAAGATGGTAGAGAGGTGGGAAGGTATGGACTTGGATGCCGAAATGAAAGAGGAGATAGACTTTTGGAGTTCTGCCACCAATTCAATCTGATCATTAATAATACCTACTATGAGGTACCAAAAAGAAGAAGGTATACTTGGAAAATGTCAGGGGATATAGGAAGGTACCAAATAAATTATATTATGACAAGAAAGAGATTTAAAAATCAAGTAAAATCATGCAAATGTTACCCGGGAGCTGATGTTGATAGTGATCACAATTTGGTTTTATTGAAATGTAATCTGAAATTTAAAAAGTTGTTACAACCAAGGAAAAGGCCCAAATGAACATAAGTAACCGGAAAACAGAGGAAAACCATAGAAACTATAAACAGCAAACTGATGAAAGCATTAAAACTGGAGAGAGGGAAAAGAAAAACATAGAGGAAAAATGGACTCATTTGAAGGATACAATCATCACGGCTTCCAATGACTGTTTTTCCTTCCTACAATGATTTGTATTTCATTGGAAGAAAATACAATGATTTGTATTTTCTTCCAATGAAGAAAATATAAAACCTCCCTAAAGGAAGAAAGCAAAGACAAATATAAACATATAAAAATTATGATAAATAGAAAGTGTAAAGAAGCAAAAGAACAATGGTTTACAGAGAAATGTAAAGAAATAGAAAATCTAACAAAGACCGGAAGAATCGATAAAGCTTATAACATTATAAAAGGAATAAGCCAGCAAAACAAGACACGAAGTACAATTATCAAAAATAAACAGGGGAACATACTTATAGATAAGGAAGAAATTTCGGAAAGATGGAAGGAGTACTTAGAAGATCTATATAGTGGAAAAGATCTAGATGCCAAGGCTATAGAAGATGAAACAAGACTTGATATGGAAGAAATTGGTCCAACTATATTAAAAGATGAATTTGAATGGGCACTGAATGAATTGTCAGCCAACAAGGCACCAGGCACTGATAACATCCCCTTAGAATTAATAAAATACTCAGGAAACATAACTAAGTCATACCTTTTCAAGATCATAAAGGATTTTTATGAAACAGGGATCATCCCCAAAGATTTTACACAATGCTCTATCATACCCATTCCAAAAGTAAATAATGCAAACAAGCGTGAAAATCATCGAACAATAAGCTTAATATCACATGATTCAAAAATACTACTCAAAATTATACAAAAAAGACTAACAAAGAAGGTTGAAGAATATGTTGGCAATGACCAGTTTGGATTCAGGAAACAGCAGGGGACAAGAGAAGCAATCCTAGCTCTAAGAACAGTTATTGCAAGAAGATTGGAGAAGAATCAAAATAATCTGATAGTCTTTCTTGACTTGGAGAAAGCCTTCGATAGTATTGACTGGAATCAAATGTTTCACCTCCTAAAAACAATAAAGGTAGATTGGAGAGATAGAAGGCTCGTATTTAATCTTTACAAGCATCAAGAAGACCTAATAGAAGCAGCCAGCAATACAACAAAAACCGCAATAGCAAAAATACGTAGAGGTGTAAGACAGGGGTGCTCTCTTTCACCCATATTGTTTAATCTGTACATTGAAGATGCAATAAATAAACTGAAAGAACTAATAGAAACCGGAACTAAGATAAATGGAATTGATATTAACTGGCTACAGTTTGTGGATAATATAGCAGTTTTAGCTGATAACGAAAACAAACTGAAAGCCACCCTAACAGAGATGGAAGAAATCTTCACACAGCACAGCCTAAAAATTAATTATAAGAAAACAAAATTATTAATTACAAGTACAGCAAATCCAATGAAAATAAACCTGGAAATAAATAATAACCTACTACAACAGGTATCCTCTTTTAAATATCTTGGAAGTCTTATCGCAGAAGATGGAAGAAACCAATCAGATATTAAAGCATGAATAATCCTAGCCAAAAAAGCATTCTATAACAGAAGAAACATTTTTACCAATAAAGGACTTAGCATCCAGCTCAAAAAACGGCTAGTGAAAACATACATATGGAGCATTGCATTATATGGTTGTGAGGCCTGGACTCTAACAAAACAAGACATGAAAAAGTTGGAGGCATTTGAAATTTGGTGCTGGAGAAAGATGATGAAAATTAGTTGGACAGAAAAGAAAAGTAATGAAAAAGTTCTGAATATAGTTCATGAAGAGCGGTCATTAATGAAACACATCAATAAGAGAAGAAAAAGCTTAACTGGACATCATTTGAGGCATGGGGGACTGATTACAGAAATAATGGAGGGGACTGTAGAAGGAAAGAGTAATAAAGAATAAAAAGAAAGAATAATTAAGCAATGCACAGAAATTTGGCACATGTAAAGAAGAATAAAAGAATTACTGATGCCAATTCTGGTGAACAGCAACCTTGACAATAATCACCATCATCAAATTCCTGTTATGTACTTTTTTAGAACTTTTATACACATTTTTCTTTTCAGTATGATATTAATTTTTATCCGGGCTCAAAATTAAATGGTGATCACTTCTGATTCCAAATCATGGATGAGTATGAAGTTACCGTAATGATAACAACAGTCAATTCAATAAGTCCTCATTTCTTTGTGTTCTCTTCATATGAATTTAGCAACATCTTTATGCTGGAATATGTTACTAATGGCTAATCTTGTCCTGAACAAAAATCCATCACTTATCATCATTACTATTTTCTCCAAATTTTCCCGAAACATTCTCTGCCTGCTATTCATTTCCTATTTCCCTGTTCAGATCTCAGAGAAGAGCTAAGTTTCATTTTTTTTCTTTATGGAAATATCTATAAAAAACATGTAGAAAAACCACAAATCTGAGAAATAGTGGAATCATTTAGTGAGAGATGTTTCATTAATCAACGAATAATTTCTACAGTCAAGAATTTTAATAAGTGCTTACAGGTTAGTCACCATCCCAGATGTGAGAATGGCATTTATGATGTTGACAGATTTGTGATCTACACAGTATTTAATAGGTCTGAAGGAAATGCCTGAATTAAAAACAGAAACTTTTAGTTTCTTGAATACTGATGAAGCAATATATGTGATATGTCTATACCAAGAAGTTATCCCAATAAGAGAAATTGTCTTCTCCATGGATTATTAGTAAAAGCAAAGTAAAAAAAAGTACAAGTTCTTAAGAAACAAGACAGAAGCAAGTTTTTCTAGCACTAAGTTAATGAGATTATCAGTTCCCTGTGAAAAATTAAACAGGTTCCCATTTCCCCTTACATGTTAAGCTTCTTTGAAACCTATTGAATGCTCTGATAGGTCATTTAATCCTACCTGCAGGCCTATTAATACTTCAACTAGATCCTCTGCAGTGCTTAGCCTTCTGCCATTTTCATTGATTGATATCATCCTTCTATAATCATTCTTTTTTCTACTGGTATATAATATACAGGTATCCCTTGCTTAATGCGGCGAAATTAATTGTGATCCCTTTATATACGCAGCAAGAATTTGTACCAAAATTCCACCAAATACGACATCATTGCTACAACCCATGGACATGGATGTCATTGCAACTTTCAAAGCCTATTTTCTTAAAAAGACATTCTCAAAGGCAGAAGAAACAATAACAGGAGAAAACACGATTAGGCTCCAAGAATTTTAGAAAACTTTTAACATTAAACACACAATTGAAAACATTCATGACTCGTGGGAGCAAGTGTCTTCTAGCTGTATGAGAGCTGTTTGGAAAACCTTTTGCAGAATGCGGTAATGACTTAGGTGTTTTTCAAAATCCTCTGAACAACGTGGTTAAATCTTGTTGCAATTGATGAAGACATTGATTTTGATGGTGTTGATTCAGAAGATGCTAAATAATTATTGGATTCAAATTCAAAAGATTTCAGTTACAATGATCATCTTGAAATTAACAACGCACATATAAAGACAACAAAGAAATGGAATGTGAAGATGAGGTTCCAAAGGAGACAACAATTAAAGAACTGGATGCAATATTTCAGTTTAGAATCGCTTAAGCAGCTAGTAATGGATATGGATCCAGATATTAATCGAAGAATGCTTGTTTGCCGAGGTCTAGAGATTCATTTTGCTTATTATCGTAGAACTTATGCTAGTAGGAAAAAACTAAAACTGTTCAAACGACTCTTGATAACTTTTTTTGATAAAAAAATTGCAGTAATTAATGTAGATACAAACATTTATTAAACATTTACTTTGCATTCATTTTTTATCATTCCTAAAAGAGTACCACATAAAACGAATTATTAATATAGTAATCGATCATGAACGAACTGTAATTTTTACCATTGATTATTATATTTCATTAACGTGATTTTGATATACGTGGTAACATCGAGGGATTAATTAATCGCGTTAATCAAGGGATACCTGTATGTGTGTGTGTATATATATATATATATATATATATATATATGGAAAGAACTCCTAGGGATTTTTCTGGCCTCATTAGCTAAGTGCTGCTCATACCACTTTTGCAATCCTTACAGCAAGTCACCTTTCTTGTCTGTTCTTTGTGCTCCTCATACAACTGATTATTACCATTCAACTTATGCTGTCACCATAATGTCTTCTTCCAGACTGACTCTTTATTCACATCAACCTTAATTTAACCTTCTGACCCTTGGAATACATTCAGACATTGCTTCTGCTATTCAAGAACACTAATGTTCTTGAACAACACCTTAAGCAGCATTGATCTTTCTGCCCAACTCCTATAATTAAAATCACCCATAATGATCTCTTTTTTTTTTTATTTTGCTATATACTGTCAGAATCTTCCACATTACTGGGTCTATAGCACACACAACTAAATATTTCATTCTATCCATCTCTACCTCACACCATACTGCTTCGAACTGCTGTCACTATTCCACCTCTTCCTTGTATGGGCACAACTCTGTTTCTATCATCAATAGCACCACCTCCCTTTTTTGCATTTTCTATCTTCACAAAAGCCATAATGGCTTTTGTGAGAATGTCACAAATCCCTCCATCTCTATTCCTGTCAGGATGTCATCCTCATCCAACAACAACATTGTGCTTATTCCAACAATTTTTGAGTGAATGAACTTGATCAATGCAACAACTTCATTCTCCTTATTTTTTATACTTCTGGCATTCTATTATACAAATATAATAGTCCATTTCTGGATATCAGTCATCTTCCTTTGTTGTCTGCTCACACATTCACTTCTGCTTCCAGCATCCATCCATCTCACACTGTAGTTTCCTGATTCTACCTGTTTCCTTGTTTGTCTTGCACTTCTGTTCTCTCATTCTCCTCTCCTCATAAGCACCCCTTTAATCTCTCCTACCTTCCTCTTCTACATCACTTTTTACCTATTCATCTTTAGCAACTCTGCTTTTAAATCTTAAATTCTCCCTTCCAGCAACAGCCTCTCTAAATGACTCAGACCAAATGCATTTACATGTAATCTCTCACTCATACAATTCCATTCATTCCCCAAACTTGTTTCATGCATCCACAAACTACAATCATTTCTCCTTACATATCTTTAATCTCTCCTACTTTCCTCTCTGTCTCTCAAACTCATTACTCTCATATCTGAGGAAACACCCTGACAACCATTCCTACCACACTATTTTTTTTTTACTCTCCTCAACAACCTCCTGATATCCATTATTACATTCTCCTTGTTTCCAACCAAAACATTCATTCCTACTGCCAACTCTTCCTCAACTGTTTCTGCTATTTTACCTCCAGGTAAACAAACTTCGTGAATATGCATATCCTCATTCATTACAACTCTAATAATCAATTCTCCATACAGCAGCACTCATGAATCATTACCCCTTTCACACGGCTACATTTCATTTCATTCTTCTCTCTTCCATGCATATCTACAATTTTCTTCATTTCTTTCCAAATGCTCCTCTTACCTCATCTTTACCAACTCTGCTTTTAAATCTTAAATTACTTTTTCTCTATCCTTCACTCTTGCTAGCTTGCCATCAGTTGCGCTTTCTTTTTCACAATCACTCTTGTGTTATCTTACTGTCAGGCAAACTCTTCTTCAGCATCAGTCTTGCATGCATTTTTGCTTGCAAGACTTGCTCATTTTTCTTATTCAATCTCTTATTCACTGTGGTAACTGTCTGACAACTTTAAAAAGAACCATGTTCAGTTTCTAGAAATGCCAGAATATGTATCCCTTTGTCCATCTGCACTACTGATGTACTACAGGATTAAAACCTTATATGGGTAGTAATGCCATATAAAAAAAAAGGTAGTGGAAAAGGTGACTGCGAATAAACTTCTCCTTTACTTCACAAAAAGTCATGTGCAATAAGAGGGATTTGAATAAATAAAGATTTGTTACCTTCCTTAGGAACAAGTTGAATATACATTAAATTCAATACTACAGGATAAAATACTAGTGAAATGAGACACAGAGAGAGAGAGAGAGATCCATAAAATAACTAACCCAACAGAAAACAGTCAACCCACAAAAACAATTAGAGAAACAGCAATTAAGAGCAGGAGACTTTTTTGATATCTGGATATGACAAGACTCTTGGGATATACCTTTCTAGATAAAAAAACAATCAAAAGAGACTATGATTGCTGTTTGGAATAGTAAAAAGAAATTACAGTCAGAAGACTGGCTACCAGAAGTGAGTAATAATACAGTGGAACCAGATGTTAAAGAGGTAAAAGTAGGGTTAGAACAAAAGTTACAACCAATAGTGTTTGGCAAGAGACAGAAAGCAAGCTGCTATTTTGATATGATGCAATTTTCCTGCTTCTAACTCTTTCAAAATCAGTTTGTGATGTGGTGATAATTTTTCTAGAGATACGCAAGCTTTAATATGGGCAGTTCTTATCTCATAAGGAACGAGAACCTAAAGGTAAATAAAAATGGGTAAAATTCATGCCTGTAAGATGTTTTTTCAGAGATGCATTTAAATGTTTGTATATAAACACATCCTCAGGGCTCACTTTAGTGAGTACGGTCATGGCAAACATCAGGTACCTGATGTTGGACCATGCCTTACTTCATGTAATATACATCTGTTATATTATCTGTAGACTGGTCCCTCCTCTTCCTTCCTTGCTTCTTTCTTCTCTTCTTGCTCCTTACCCCAATGCTATTAGAGTATTCGAGGGCTAGGGATGAATCTTTCCTATTTTGCTGTGTCATTTCATCTTATGCAGTATTGTGAGGCATCAAGCCGTCTGGCCAGCGTGGTGCTATAAAGCTGAATACCTCCCCATGAGGATAATGCAAATGATGAATAAAGTAAGAAAATTACATGCTGGCTCATCCATCGCCCAGCATAAAAAGGGACACATCCTGGATTTAGGCAGAGGATCTCTAGGTCAAAAAATATGCTACAGTCTCCACTAGCTACAATGAGTCTACCTATAGTGCACAATGATAGAAGGATATTAGTAGGAACATCAGATCTCTACAGGATGATGATAGATTGGAAGAACTGATGAAGGAATTGAACCATATAAAATGGGATGTTGTGGACCTTTCAGAGATAAGAAGGAAATAAGAAACTCTCATGCGATTAAAAGATGGACATCTACTCTAGCACTGTGAATGTGACAGAAACTCAACTGGTGGTGTAGGATTCCTAATAAATAAAACAATCAAGGACAACGTCCTGTTTGTTAATAAAGTAACATCAAGAATAGCTGAACTAAGTCTTTTCATAAATAAAAGATACCAACAAAATTATACAAATATATGCCCCCAACTAACCATCCAGATGAAGAGATAGAAGATTTCTAAGAAACATTAGAATCCACATTAAATAATTCTACATAATTATAATGGGTGACTTTAATGCCAAGATTGGAAGCAGAGATGACCATCTGAACTCCATTGATAAATTTGTATTTGGACAGAGGAATGAAAGGTCCACAACAGTCCAATTTAGTGAATGTACCACAATAAAAGCTGTTATAGAGAATCACTCAAAAATGAACTAAAAAAAGTTAAACACAGCTACTATCATCAATGATGTTAATGAAATCTTAACAAAATCTATCTTGAATTGTGCACTAGAAATAGGAGGTGTAAAAATGGTACCAAAGAGAGGAAAAACTAAGACAGCAAATATTAGATCTGATGAAGAAAAGAAGAGATATGAAAAGAGATTTGAATGACACCAATAAAATAGAATATGCGGAAATTTGTAAAACTATACGTAAAAGGATGAAACATGAAATTAGATCATATAATACTAAGAAAATTACAGAAACGATAGTAATATGAAGGTCCTAAGACAAACGTTATCAGTTGGAACAAAGAAAATAGCTCGGTAAGAGGAAAAAATGGCGAACTTATAAAAAATAGAGATGCAATAATCAAAAGAATTCAGGAATTTTATACTAAACTCTATGAAGACAAAGACCGAGACATTCAAGAATCATCTATGGATAACTCGAGTGAGGAAGAACACGATGCCCCTAAGCTCTACTGGAAATAAGAATGGAAAGGCCCCAGGAGAAGATGGAATTATGGTAGACTTCTTAAAACTGGGAGGAAGCCCTATTATCAAACAGCTGACTAAACTCTTTAATAAATGCCTAAAACAGAGAAAAATTCCAAAAAATTGGAACAATTCACTTCTAATATTAGAAGGGCAATAAGGAAGAAATTAAAAACTACAGACCTATAAGCCTACTCCCCACCATATATATATATATATATATATATATATAAAGTCTTCAAAAAAATTATAAATAATAGAATAAAATCTAAACTAGAAGGAATGCAATCCTGTGAACAAGCTGGATTTAAAAAGAATTACAAAACTTTAGATCATATTCACACATTAAGGCAGCTCACTGAAAAATCAACTGAATACAATAAACCCTTATGTCTGGCCTGTATAGACTACAAAAAAGCATTTGATTCAGTTAAAACATCTGCAACACTAAAAGCACTTGAAACCCAGAGAACTGAGAAACCATATATTGAAACACTAAAACATATTTACAATAATGCAACTTCTGTAATTAAATTATATAAAAACAGTGAAAAGTTCCCAATACAAAAAGGCATCCGGCAAGGCGACACCATATCCCCCCCAAATTATTTACAGCTGCACTAGAGGAAGTCTCTAGAAGCCTTAATTGGGAAACAACAGGAATAAACATAAATGGAAAAAGGCTGCATCATCTGAAATTTGCAAACGATATTGTCCTAATAGCAGATAATCTTGAGGATCTGGAAGAAAGGCTAAACCAGCTAAATGAAGCCTCCAGAGTAATTGGATTAAAAATAAATAGAGAAAAAACAAAAATAATGATGAATAAATACATAAACCACACATTTTCTGTCAAAGTTGAAAACCATGAAATAGAACAAGTTACTGCATATGTATATTTGGGCAAATTGTTATCCTTTGAGGATTGCCAAAGAAAAGAGATTAAATGAAGAATTCACCTTGGATGGATGGCTTATGGGAAAATGAGAGACATATTCAGAAGTGACATCCCTATGAGTCTAAAAAGGAAAGCTTTCAACCAGTGCATACTTCTTGTTCTAATACATGGAGGAGAAACATGGACTTTAAAAGAAGCCCTAAACAAAAAGCTGAGAACAACACAACATTGCATGGAGAGAAGTATGCTAAAAATAACATTAAGAGATAGGAAAACAAATACCTGGATAAGATCTCAAACAGGTGTCATGGATATTGTAAAATACATTAAACAGGCCAAGTGGAGTTGAGCTGGCCATATTGCCAGATGCAGTGACAGGAGATGGACTAGAAAAACAACAGAGTGGAGACCAATGGATGGAGGAAGACCAGAAGAAGGCATAGAGATGAACTGGAACAAATTGCAGGAGTGAGATGGACGGGAGAGGCAGAAACTGAGTGGTCTGGAAAATCATGAGGGGGACCTTTGTCCAGCAGTTAACAGAACCAAAAGGTTGAAGAAGATACAATGTTGAAAGAAGATATAAAACAATCCAACTAAAGATATTAAGATCAGAAATCATAGATCTACTAGGTAGTATATGACCTTCATTGCACAGTGAAACACCATTGCCACCTTGCTTATTGGGAGGAAGGAAGAAGCTGATGCAATGTTTAATCCTCACAGCAGGAGACTATGGTCTCCCCAACCTTCAGAGTGTGGTATGAGTGATACCCTTCAAGGAATGCCAAACATACTATGGAGATCTAAACCTCCCATTCTTCAAGGTTACAGCAGTAAAGCAGTTCTGCAGGTTTGCTGCCAGAAGTTATGGGAGTGACTTGATTGTGATATATTGAAGTGGCTTCCTGAGCAGCTTCATTATAATCATACTTCACTACATGACCTACCTCTAAGCACCAGATCATGCATAGAAGCAAGTGATGTGTTGAATCAGTTGTTGAGGCCACATTATAGCATGGAGACTGAACTCTCTCTGTGTGGATCACGTCTGAGAATATCTCCTCCCACTGCATGTTACTCTGCTCTTTTTTCATTTCTTCAGTACCATGATGACAATAACCTCAAATAGATATAGTGTTCCTGCAGTTAAAATGAAAAACAAATCTCACCTAACTTCACAAAAAAAAAAAAAAAAAAAAATTAAACTTAAACTCTTCCACATTCACTTCGAATTCTGTAGCGTAAATACCAATATGTGCATCATCACCTACAGATATCAAAACCTGATCCCCTGTTTTTGACAAAACCCCAAATTATTGCTATTATTATTATTATGAAAAGAAACTGGCTCTGTGTGCTAAAGACAACCCACAAGAATTCTATCGATATGCTGCAAATAAAGAAAGAATGAATATGAAAGAATAATCCTTCTAAATGCAGATGGCATGAGGGTTACAGATGCAGAAGAGGTTGTTCAACTAATGAGCACCCATTTTGTTAAAAGCTATTAACCTGGTGTATGCAACACTGAACTCACTGCTACCTCTTCACTGGATGAAGAAACTCAAGTATATGAGGATGAGGTATTAGAGCTTTTGCACAAACGGAATAAGAATTCAGCAATAGGGACTGATGGGATATCAGCACATGTGCTAAAAGAGTGTTCATCTGAACTGGCTATTCCTTTGACCAGGCTGTTTAATATGAATCTCAGAACATTCTGCATGAATGGAAAGAATGTATGGTAATTCTATAAAATCTCACACGAGAAATTAAGTTAATTAATTTTTAGAGTTCAATTTTACAGAGGTTTCCAAATATATAAAATAGAATTTATGTTGTAATAAAATAAATGTAATAATTTTGCAGAAAAAAAATGCATAATTTAATTCCCATTGAATTGTATGTGAAATGGAAAAGAGGTGATGAACCCAAATTAGAATGATGACTAAGCAAAAACAAAAGTTTGCAAGGTCTTGTGAACATAAAAATATGCACCCATGAATGGAGGGAGCCGAAGTGATGTCATCATGCTAGTGGGTAATGCTGGAAACTACATAGTAGTAACAAAGGATTAGTGACGATATAAAAGAGGACCATGAACCAGCAAGGTCTTCAATTTTTAGATGCCAAGTTTTGCCCTGTTCCAGAGAACGGAGTTTCAAGAGTGTAAAGGCGAGGCCGTTATTCGATGTTAATCCTGTTTAAATGTATGGATGTGCTAGGAGAGTGCTACTAGCCAGGGTCATAACGAAGACTTTAGCAGTTCCTTTCCAGTTACTGATGAAAGAATCACAGCAAAATTGTCTGGCAATTCCCAGAGTGAGAACCACTACATCGTCCAAGCAACGATCGTAACCTATGGTGAAGACGGACTGAGGTATTGTGCAATTGACCACAATGTGTATGTAAAGGACTATTTTAAGTAGGCACAAATTTTGTTAATGCTTTGTAAAGGTGAAATTGGAATTATTATATGTAATGAATGTGCCTACAGATGTTTAGTAGAAAAATGTAAAGTAATGAATTGTGATAACAAAAGGGTAGATTGATGGTAAATTTGTACATATAATGGAAGAAAGCAAGCTAAGGTGTATCTTAGGGAATAACTACATGCTCAATCTAGATTAGTTAACATTGTGAAGGGATTTAGCAAGTTGTATGTAATATAGTCAGTTGTATGTTGCTCCTATTGTATTTTGATAGGCTGAGAGAGAGAGAGAGATCATTTCCCCTCTGATGTGTGTGTTGTACATTCATTCCAGGTTTAAATAAATGTTTTGTTTCTTTAACTACCTTGCCAATGCACTATCTCTAAAAAACTAGCCAACCTGCATACACAATAGATTGAGAATCGCCATGACTAGCTATAGAAATTTGTATAATTTAATTATGATCTTGCCTGTGTTACATACCTTAATTCTCAAACTTTAAATAGCAATTAGAATGGTGCAATCATTAATAAAATAATTTTTTTCTGACTGTCAAGTGTGAGAATTGGTGACCTGTATATTGTGGATAGGTTAATAACCTAAAGTTTGTTCACTAGCAGTGGGAACATGGAATAAGATTAAAGGGGATTAATACAGAGATCTACTTTAGGCAGATTATAGTTTTATTAGAGTAAGATAGATAGAGGTAAGTGAGGTACAAGGTCTGGGATTGCAGCACGTGTAAGGATAACAAAGGTGCAGTTGATATTAAGATACAAGAATAAATAAATAAATAGAATATTACAATGGTGCAGACAACGACTATAAAATATAACAATTCCATTGTACAAGGGTGGTGCAAAGACTGATGTATCCAACTACTGACCAATTAGTATCTCAGGAGTGGGTGAAGAAAATTGGTTAGGGCTCACATTCAGAAATGGGTTGACAGTGAATCTCTGCTTTGCAATGAGTAACATGGGTTTACTAAGGGAAGGTCAGGTTTTAGCAACTTGCTCACAGTCTATAACAATGTTACCATTGAACTAGACAAGGGGAATGGATACACCATGATACTTTTCGATTTTGCTAAAGCTTTTGACAGCATATAGCATGGAAGACTGTTATATAAACTGGAGAATATAAGTTTGGATTATAGAATATTAGCATTGATAAGAGGATGGCTGACTGAAAAATATAAAAAAGTGGTATATGGGGAATGTGAGTCTGCAAGATTTAAGGTAACCAGTGGTGTACCACAAGGATCAGTGCTTGGTCCACTGTTATTCAATCTGTACATTAATGATATTGAGAAGGATTTGACAAGCAATATACAGCTATTTGCTAATGATGTATATTGCTTGTCAAATCCTTCAGCAGCAACATTCCTAATTACCCTACCTATCTGCAGTACTTGCAGAATGATTTGAATAGGTAGGCATGGGAAAATTGATGTCAGTAAATATCAAGTCATTCACTTCAGCATGATTAGATATCCAATGTCGTATTATATTGGTGAGATTATGCCTGAAGAAACTGATGAGGCTAGGGATCTTGGAGTGTTAGTAGATAAGAAGTTGAAGTTCAGGGACCATGCAGGAGCAAAGATTCCAAATACAACTCAAAAGATAATTGCAATGCTGAAACGAATGTTCACATGTAAAGATAAGGATGTCATTTTTTCCTCTTTACAAGGCCTTGATAAGCCCTCACTCGGACTATTGTGCGCAGGTCTGGTCTCATGGTTTCCGTTGTGATTCTGATATATTGGAGAAAGTGCAAAAAAGAGTGTTAAAAATTATATCAGGATTGTGGAATACTAATTATGAAGACATATTGAGAATTTGTAGACTGCAGACACTAGCAAACAAGAGAAAGAGGGTGATATGATTGTGACTTACAAACTTCTGAAAAGGTCATACAGGATTTCAGTTGATGAAATTTTTCAATTTATGAAGGGTGGGGAAAGGACAAGAGGGCATCCTTGGAAGCTGAGAATGAATGCTACTAAGAGGGGGGGGGGGAGTAAGGGCTAGATTTTTCTCTCATAAGGTGGTGCATGATTGGAATTGATCACCATTAAATGTTGTGAGTGCAAGCAGTGTGAATGGATTCAAGAATAAGTATGTTAGTTGGTGCGTGTAGTTCGTAGCCTCCCTAGATGAGTCCTGGACTCCCTGAAGGTCTCTCTTAATAATAATTATTATTATTTATTGAACTCTCCAATGACTTATCACAGGAAGGCAATCCACTCCACTACAGATCTAACCATCTTCCCTACTACTTAACCATCCAACTGGCCATGACATGCATACACGTCCAGGTTACCATGGATGTGAAGTGCATATTAAAATTGTAATACCATTGATATTATTGAAATATATGATGGATACGAAGTATAGAGGAGTGATATATTTTATCCATATTGATGGCGATGTGGCTAATTCTTCTATACACAACTACCATCAACCGCCCATCGCCAGTATTTTTTTGTCTGTAAATTGTGCGTGTTCTGAAGACCAGTTTGCCTGTATGTGGGATGAAAAAACTAAGTTTCCAGGAGAAAAAGTCCTACCTCCATATGAGATTATTGCCACCACAACAAGCACAGTCCATCTTAACTGTCCAAACTATAATGATTCCTTCTGCCACAAGAATAGTACTTGTGTTTATGTGCATTCTAATATTCCTTGAAGGGGATGAAATTTCCTATTTTTGACCTATGAATTAAGATTTCTTTGCCTCATTATGTATCATTCATCTATTGTCTCTACCACTATCCAAATTCTGAAAGCCATTCTGACGTTTTTTGAATTCTTATCCTTGAAGCTTGATTTCCTGCATTTCAACTACACATAGTGAAGTAATCTTTCTTGGTAACTTTAATGTCCACAGTTCCAAATGGCTATCTTTTTCCTAATTCCATTGACTGAGTTGAAAGGAAAGTAGAGATCACTGTTGTAAGCAATAACCTAAAGCAAATTTTTTTCAATCCACCAACTGGAATACCCAACAGTTCTTTCCAATCACCCAACAGTCTAGATCTTTTCTTAACCAGATTTTTTCTCAAGTACACTGCTGATGTAACCTCTCCTTTTGGGAATTCAGATCATAGCCTCATCCAAGGTTCATCCCACTGTAAAGCACACAACACTCACAAAACAATAATAACAGTGTTAAGCTGTCTCTGAAAGGACAAAATATAGAAACTCACCAACTGCACCAATGAAAGCAGGGCCTTCTGGTCCCTTGCAGAAGCTGTGGGTGAATTTGTCCTTCAGTGCTCCTGCCTCTCTTACCTAAATAGCAGTACTGCAACATCACCTAAACATAAAGCAGCCCTTCTGACATAATTCTTCTCATCCAATTCCTGTACAAATGACCAAGGTAAATCAACTCCAACTTTACCTGGGACACTGATCACATGCCTCCTGAAGCTATCCACTAGAAAGTCATCAGAAAAATCTGGAACAACCTAGATACCAAAAAGGTTTATGGTCCTGATATATGTCCCATGAACTGTTCTCCAAGAGATGGACTCCTGAACTAATTCACTGATATGCTATCCTTTATCATTTCCACACCATATTATACTCAGCCAGCATCCACACTGGCAGTATGGAAGCAAGCCCATATACAGCTAATTCCAAAAAAAAAAAAAAAAAAAAAAAAAGGCAAACATCTGCCATCAAACTACCTACCTATTACCCACACATCGGTGCTGTCTTAAAGTAATGCAGAAGATCAAATGATCAACACCTGGAAAAGTGTCAACTAATCAGTAATCACCAACACAGATTCCACCAGTGAAGAATCCACAGATCTCCTTGCCTATGTCACCTGCATGTGGACATGCACCATGGAGAAACTTGACATTTCCAAGACATTTGATAGGGAAAAAAGCCCATACTACTATGTGCTTTTTCTTCTGACAACATGCAGCTAAATCACATCTAAAACTTTGGAACAGTCCTTTAACATTTTTGGTGGTACGCCTAAGACCTCCCTAAAAACTCTGCTCAGATATTAGAGGTTAATTTGGCTAATTAACAATTCCTCTCTCACAGACTCTTAAACCACTGTCTCATAGACCATCAGTTTCCATACTGTGTCTCTTCTATATATATTTCCATGGGCACTGTTCATAAGAACTGTCATTCAACATGCCCATTCATTTCTGCTCAACCTACAGTAACATGAGCAACAACTGCTCAACATCCTTTTACATTGGAAAAGCCTTCCCTATGAAGTATTTCCCAAATTCTACAACCTCCAGCTCTGTAAAAAGAATATCAATAGATTACTTTTTTCTGATCCCTGCCCACACATGGCATCTTGGGTGTGGGGAGTGTGGAACAATACTAATGTACTCAGAAGTGGCTGTGCAAATACTGTTCTATGTAATATGGCAGCAGAGCCTTGCCTCCATAGCTCAGCTGGTTTACTCAAGCCCTGGGTTATGAAACCAGCTAACTCACCATTTGACTGAAAACAACTGATAAGGGTTTCTCACATCATAGACAGAATTCAAACCTTTAATAACGCTTTAATAAGGACACTACAGAAATAATGATTAACCATCCTATTTCATTGGATTTGGTTTTGAATGCCTGGAAAGTGAAATGTGGGTCTATGAGTAAGCATGGAATCAGTGTATGTGTGTGGGGGAAGGATAATGGACTAAAGGAGAATAGGTCATACAAAAGCTGGAAAGGCATCTGTTTTTTCATACTTACAAATAAAAAGAAACATTCTTTCCGACACTTTACCTCAGATGAAGTGTTTTTTTTGGATCGTAACTGATAAAAAGAAACAGTTCAATATTTGCTTTATGTAAATAATCTTACATCAGTGCAGTTGTAAGATAACTTTTGGTGGCTTTACTCTAATTTTAAATCGTGTACAATTAATAATGAAGAATACAACTAATTTACATACATTTAAAAATATACACCACACTACTTGAATACAAATGTAAAATACTATTTCTCTTCATAATAAGTAAATATTGTACAGAGCAGAACAAAAAAAGTTATAAGCACACAACAATTTATAAATAATGGATGCATTTCATTGTCATACTAAGATATTTCAGAATAGAAATCAGAGCTGCTTTTATGTTCAACTTCACAACAAGTGAAGTTGAACATAATGCATACATGATTAATGTAAAACTATATTACATTTTAGCTTATATATATAATGAAATATAATCATGATATTTTCAAAAATATTATTTATATTCATATCAACCAATCAATGGGTATAATTGATAAAATATCATACCTGTAAAAATTCTTTGTCATCAATCAATAAAAAGCTAGAAGTCAGCCTTCTATTACTGCTATCAATAACAGCTGGTTCTGAATGGTTTGGGCTAGCTATATCAGGAAGTAATCCAGAAAGTGGCACAGATGATAAACTTAACATTTCTTCATCACTTTCTGAAGAATCACTAAGAGATTCTAAGTCTTTGCCTTTTTCATCAGGAGATGCTTCATCGAGTGAAAAAAATTCTTCATTAAGAAATTCAAAGCTAGTTCTAGTATGTGCTTTTTTCTTTTGGGAATGCACAGCTAAATCACACCTAAAACAAAAATTTTTTTTGCATAAGTCACATGTAACATCAGCAAAATTTCTATCATCACAATTACCTTGACACAGAATCTCTGAAGGAGGAAGTTTCAATTCATTTCTAACATGTAAAACAAACCTTGGACTTTCATGTAGTAACAATTCACAAACTTCACACTGAGAAGTTTTACAGTCCTGACACTGATAAGCAGCAAACTGCTTATTACTTTTACAGGCTAATCGTTCTTCACAAAATTTTCTGGATGGGCGAACTTTTGGTGGCTTTACTCTAATTTTAAATCGTGTACAATTTTGCTTGGCTCCAACAGACATGTGAACTCATATGGCTAGTAATTCCTACATATAAAAAATTGAATATATTTAGAAGATAATTTAAGAGATCATTACACTTATTATAAATTAAAACGATACTGACAACAAAGCATAAATATTACACTTATTAAATTTAAAAACTGTAAGTTTTTCCACTTGGTTATACTATAAATTAAAGATACTAAGAAATTATATACTTTGTTTAATCCTTTATCCAAGTGTAAGCAAACCAAGTTTGCACCTAAAACATAATCAGGACTAAGGCAACTCGTATATAGAAGCTAATGACTCAACTTACAATGAGGAAAAGAAAAATATTTCTCTACTTGTGAGTATATGCAGCATATAAGTTACATGTTATAATTACAAAAATGAGCACCTGGAAATTTCCGCTGCCCCTCAAAATTTGTCGCTCTAGGGCCGGGCCTATACGGCCTATACCTGAATATGCCACTGGCCCTAGTCTTGATTATGTTTCAGGTGCAAACTTTGTTTGCTTACACTTTAATAAAGGATTAAACCAAGTATATAATTTCTTGATATCTTTAATTTAACTGTAAGTTTGCTTTTAAAGAAAAATTTTAATATGTGGTTACACATCTACAGAAAACCCCTCGAAATCATGTGTCGTCTTATATGGCAAGTATAAAAAAGGAAGCTTAATTTCTTGGATGAACATTTAGATAGTTACAATACATCATTATATAAGAAAATAGGTAGTGTTTATAAGAAAATCAGATTAATTTTTAGTTACATAAATTTATTTAAAATATTACAATAGATGTAAATCTTAAAAAACAAATAATAATTATTAACATCAATTTTCATGTTAATTTTCTTCATCATCTGTTGAAAATAGTTCTTCAGATTCATTGTTTAAATGATCGTCATACGGTGATGATCAGGTGAATTGATTTCATCGTCATCAGTGTCCCACAACAGATAGTCTTCCATACCATCCATAAAATAAGTGATACCACACTTTTTAAATGATTTTATTAAAGTCTCTACTTTTACTTTATTCCATGCTTTGATCACAAAATTGCACAACATATCAAGTGATGCAGCGTGCATAGATTCACCGTTTATAAATGATATTTCACCAGTCAACATCCAATTATTCCACTCTTCTCACATGTGATCTATAAATAGTTTGTTTGTGCAGACCTCTAGTGGTTGCAATATAGAAGTTAAACCACCTGGTATAACAGCAATTTTTGTGGGTTTTTTTTCTAGAAGACTTTTAGTATTCTCAGTTAAATGACTACGAAACATATCCCATACTAATCAACTGCGTTTCTTCGTTATACTGCCTGGTTGTGTGTTCCACACATTATGGGTCGATTGGTAGAGCCTCTGCTACTAATGGCTCAGTTAAGTAAGTTTGAGCGTGGTTAGTAGTTGGAAGGGGAGCAATCATTCGATGCTGGTGGCACACTCTCCCTCGATGAGTCTTTGGACCCAATGGAGGTGTCAAATAATAATAATTTCACACCATTTTCGCACAAAAACACCTGAAGGAAATTTTATCTTAGGTTTAGTTTTACGTTTGAAGATGATCAGTGGTTTTAACTTGATTCCATCAGCCAAACATGACAACACAACCGTAAACCTTGTTTTTTCATGGCCTGTACTTCGAACTAGCCCACTCTTACTATCTTTAGACCTCCAGTGTTTTATTGCCTATCATATCAAAGCGCATAGGAGTTTCATCCATATTTCCAATATTTGACAAAAGAAATTTATGTTCTTATCTCAACTGAATAATAAATTTATGGAAACTGGTAAGTTTGTGGTCAAGATCTGCTGGTAGCTTTTGAGCAATTTTAATTTTTTTGTCATATTACCAGATTTTGTATGTTCATAAATGATTACACCATCCTGAAGTAGCTTGAAACTCTATACTTTCATCCGGATTCAATCTTGACCATTTTAGTGCATATGCTCTAATCATATTTCTTGTCACAAGATAATCTTTGTTCAAATACCCATTCTGCAACATGATTTTCCAGTTGCAGCCATCGGGCGATCCCCATTCTCATCACACATTTTTTCTTCGGCAATTTTTTTTAAAATATCTTCTTTCTTCCTGCATTCTCTTACCATCTTCTCGGTTATGTCAAACTTTTTTGCAGCAGCACAGTTATTAGTTTGCTTTGCCATTTCAATTATCCTTATTTTAAATCGAGCTTCATACTTTCTTCGTTTTGTTGCAGGTTTAATGATTTGAAATGATAACAATTTTAATAATCCTAAAATTTTAAAAAAATGCAAAATTAATAATTAATTAAAATTGGAGCTAATCACTTTTAATTAGGGTAATTCACATAAATACTAAATCTATGCTATGCAAAAAAATAATGGATATGCATAGATATAAAAATAATGGATATAACAACAATACCTAATGTTACATTAACCATGCTACCAGCCAAGCCATCTACAGACATCAAGGTTATCATGGATGCAAAGTGCATATTAAAATTGTAATACCATTGATATTACATTGAAATATATGATGGATACAAAACATATAAGGATGCGTATTTGATCCATAATGGCCAGTAAGGTGGTTAATACAAGAAAGAAGAAATTGGGAGGGGGGGGGTTGTCGTAACATAAGCTTAAAACTAAAAATAGCCTAAAATTTAGGCCTTATACACCGGTCGTCCTATATGCCAACATATACAGTATATAGAAATTACCTCTTATGACCAGACTGGATATACGAGGGACGCCCAGAAAGTAAGTTCCATTTTTAAATATTTTCACTGCAGTACTGCGATCACAACGGTGTACATGCGTGATGAGTTTGCTGATTCCTTAGCAAGGCGTTGGTGCCATTTTCAGACATTCTCACGGTGCATACGCTTCTTGGTGTGTGTTTATAATGTCTAAGAAAATCGAATCGCCCACCGAATGTAAAATTAGGTCAGTTATCCGTTTCTTGAATGCGAGGAACGTCAAAGCAGCTGCAATTCATCAGCAAATTATTGAGTTTTATGGAGAACACACAATGAGCGATTCAATGGTACGAAGATGGGCAAGACTTTTTAATGAAGGAAGGACAGGTGTGAATGATGATGAAAGGAGCAGGCAACCATCTTTAGTGACTGACGATTTGGTGCATTCAATTGAAGAGAAGATTCAACAGAATACGGGATTCACTATGATGTCTATGATGTCACTCTCGCTGTAATTTCCAGAGGTTTCATGTTCATGTCTTCATGAAATTGTGTCGGAGAAACTGAATTATCGGAAATTGTGTGTACACTGGGTATACCGAAGTTGCTTACAGAACAACACAAAGTGAATCAGCTGGGCAGTACGTTGGAATTCTTGACATACTACCATGAGGATGGCGATGCTTTCCTGCACAGACTTGTCACCAGGGACAAGACTTGAGTGTCACATGCAACCTCTGAATCCAAACAACAGTCCATGGAGTGGAGGCACACCTCATCACCAGTCAAGATGAAATTGAAGACAACGGTTTCCACTCAGAAAATCACGTGCACTGTGTTTTGGGACAGACAAGGAATTTTGCTGGTAGACTACTTGGGTTAAGGCTCCACAATCAATGTGAGTATGTATTGCCAAACCCTTAAGAAACTGCGTCTTGCGATCCAGAATAAATGATGTGCCATGCTTACCAGGAGCATTGCTTTGATTCATGATAATGCCCACCCACCCACCCACGGCTGGTGTAACACAACAACTTCTTGCCACCGTCGGCAGGGAACAATTCCATCATCCCCCATATAGTCCTGACCTTGCACCAAGTGACTTTCACCTGTTCAAACATCTGAAATCTTTCCTTGGTGGCTGGCAGTTTCAAGACGACGATGAGGTCAAAGAAGCAGTCAATATGTGGTTTGCGTCACAGGTGGCGGCAACCTTCTACAACGAAGGCATACAACTCTTGGTGTCCCATTGTGATAAGTGCCTGAACAATGGTGGAAATTATGTAGAAAAGTAGTGAAAGATGTCTACTTTAATTTCCAATAAATTTTTTTTTTGTAAGTATATTTTTGTTTCTCTGACAGCCCATTGGAACTTACTTTCTGAACATCCCTCGTACATAGTATTTCAATCAGCAACTAATTTTCAATTAACAATAGGATTCATTCATCGAAATTGTTTGTAAATCCTAATAAATTCCATTATTCTCACAAATCATATTAAATAAATGCATCATCAAGGTTAAAAACTGAATATTACATAACTAAATAACTCATTTCTGCAATTCACACAAAAATACAAGGAAATAAGTAAATAATATTTATTTACTTTTATTTATTTATTGTAAGGTTATTTCCTTAGGATTTTTTTTTTGAATTAACAAAATTATTAACATAATATTAATTATTAACAACCAATTACAGACCACATAAGAAATTGGCATTTCTTATCTGCTCCACTAAAGACCAGCCACATCCCCTAGACCTACCAGGAGTATACCATGTCCCTTACGGTTGCAAACTGTCTAAACAGGCAGGACAGTCAATATCAGGATATCAGAAACAAGGACTACATCCAGTTCCACCAATACAGCCACTCAGAACTTGTTGATCATGCTTTGGTCAACCCACCACAGGACACGCTGGAAGAAGGTCACTCTATTACACTGCAGCAAATATAAAAATGAAAGGCTATTCTTCGAATCTGCCTCAACTCTGAAAAACTTTCCAAACCTCAACAAATTTGGGTGCATGTGACTGCCCCAAATTTGGGAATCATTCATTTTAAGATCATCAGCCCAACCCAATTTAGCCCACTAGGGAACACTGTTTAGGACTCTAGGCCCAACTTCTATTGCCTTCTTCAGCCTTATTTGCCCAGGGTTAGTGCCTGAGTGCACGATCCCCAATGATGTCAATGTAACATTTACAAAATATAGGAAGGTATTAATTAAAGTTTTTTATAATAAATATTCTAGTATACATTGTTATTTCCTGAAAAATTAAAAGCTATCAGGATGAAGAGGAAGCTAGCCAAAACAACACCTGACCAGAAAGCCTCTTATGCAGAGAGGGTGACAGTTAAGGAAATATCAAAAGCAATACAAGCCCATATGTCTATTTCACCATCCAATAATTTCAGCGGACCTGAACTTTATGATCATGAATGCTCCTCTTTGGAGTGCATCAGTCATCTAGCCTATAGGTTCTCACTCCTGAAACAGCTCCTTAAATGATCCTGCTGACCGAGAATCCACTTATCAACAAAATTATGGCAAAAGCATCACTAAAAGAAAAACTACCACACACACACTTGCAGAAATAATGGATACGTCTGTATTCACTGAATGTAAACTAAACAGAACTGATCCGGACATAGATGTTGAATTAAAACATTTTTCCAGGGGAAGAAATGGATACCGATTGTCTATACTTTCCAAAATCGATTGGCAAATAAGTCACACATAGGTAAGCCCTCAGTCGCTAGGAAATCAGATAAGTCTAGAAAGCCAAAAGAAAAGGAAAATTCATACAGTGGGACTGTCATGGATTTTGCCAAAACATCAATGATATTTTGGCAGAATCCATATCAAATCCTACTCGTGTCAAGTTTTTTTTTTTTTTGCAGAAAAACAAATTTATCTGTTTCTCTCTGCAAAAGTCATTTAAAACTCAGTCAAGATCCCACCTTAAAGCATTTCACATTATTTGTAAGAGCAGATGGACCTGCTTAGAGAGGAGTTTATTAGTGAGCAACCATGTTTATTTTCATTGTGTCCAGCTTAACACTGCTCTGGAAATAGGAGCCATCTGCCTCTCAGTAGAATTTATTGCAATATGTTCCATTTATTTACCACCAGGTTCTGAGTTAACTCAGATGGAACTTGGAAAAATCTCATACTGCAACTGCTTTAGCCCATACTCCTTATGGATGACTAATGGATTCAATACTCTGTGGGGTATTTCCAAAATAAATAAGTGAGAATGGATTGTTGAGTATGTATGCTTGACAATAATGGCCTATCTCTTTGTAATAATGGATACAATCCATTCTTTCATATGCTTTTCTCCTCAAATTCTGCAATAGCTCTTACGGTCTGCTCTTCTCACTGCTCATGTTTTTTTAATAATGCTTCCACACACATAAGGCCACAAGGCCTACAGTAAATAAATGCTGTGTGTTGGCTGGGAGTCAAGAGTAAAGTAGTCAACTGATATTCTTCTTAAACAGTTGGAGGGTGGTAGTATTTGGGAAATATTTAATCGGAAAGGGTGTTCCACAGAGCTGAGGTTGATCAGTGAGTCAACAGTTCAACTGTAAAAGGATGTTAGCCAGCTGTATTCTATATGTTTAGCAGAAATGGGGGGGAGGAGGAAGAGTATGTAAGAAAGGAGTTGTCAATCAACTCATTTCTTACAGACTGCACCGAGAAGTTTAGAGGAGTCTTAAGTGCACCCCAAATGTGAGAGCAGTATTTGAAGGCTGGACAGATTTCAGATTTCTATAGAGTAAGCAACTGAGCAGGTGAGAAGTGATGTCTTCAGTGAAAAAGTATGCAAATTTTCTGGAATATGAAGATGCCATAGAACTGATGTGATTATGCCAGGAAAGACCAGAAGCAAGAGTTCAAGAAGACAGATCTGGTCTTGACTGTTAATTTGAGCATTATCAAAAATAAGTGTAGATTTATTTTAGAAATACTGAATATGACTAGTGTGAAGATCAGTGCTATGAGTACTTCCTCATCATCAAATTTCTGACATTTAGCCTCAAGGGGTGTATAGGATATGATAGTACTACATGAAAAATTTACATCATTACTAACTTCCTATTATTATCATTACAATTTTCTTCCAAATCAGTCTATTACCTGTCAAGGCTCTAACATTTTCAGATCTTATATTTCTATCTTCTAAGACACTTTTTACCATATCAATCCACCTATATCTTGGTCTTCCTCTGGGTACTTTTCCTGCCAACCTGGCAGAGAACACTTGTTTTGCTAATTTTTCCTCTCCCATTCTGTTTAAGTGACCATACCACCCAAGATTAACTCTGCTAACGCATTCCTGGATGCTAACAATGTCAAGTTCATACCTAATAATCTCATTTTTAATATGATACTGCCACTGATACCATCTGTTCATGCCCCTAATCTTTCTCAGGACTCTCATATCTGCAGTCTCTAGTCTTTGGTCAAGTGTTTTACTTCTAATCCAGCTCTCAGATCCATAAGTTAAAACTGGTTTGAACACTGTATGGTATACAGCTAATTTAGTGTTTTGACTAATTTCTCTCTTATTTTATATAAATTTATTCAGTTGACTTCCCAGCATACCAGCTTTGTTGATCCCATTGTCTATTTCCATATTTAATTTACCATTGTCACCAAAAATCGTGCCTAAGTAGCTGAAATGTTTTACTTGTTCTATAGGTTCTCCATTCACAATGCAGTTGATATTTTCAATGCTTCTGCCTATTTCCATTGTCTTTGACTTGTTATTGCTTACCTTCATACCATATCTATTACAACAGTTATTCAATTTAGTAAAGGAATCTTGCAGACTTGTAGCGGATTTATTTAGAAGTATAACATCATCCGCATAAAGCAAAGCGCTGACATTAACATCTCCAATTTTGATATCAGATTTAATACCATTTATCTTCATAATGTGATCCATATAGATAATGAATAACAGAGGGGAGATAGGAAGAACTGGAATGTACATCCTTGTCTGACACCAGATTTAACATTAAACCACCTTCCTGTACTTCCTTCAATTCTAACTGCTGACTTACAACTCAAATAAAGACTAAGTATTGCTAGATATAATGCCCCACACCATACAACTGTAGCATTTTGAATAACTTCTCCCTTGGCACCTTGTCATATGCTTTTTCCAGATCCATAAAACTTAAATGCAGATCTCTGTTATATTCCCATGACTTCTCAACTATTTGTCGTAAAGTGAAAATCTGATCCTGACAGCCTCTATTTGGCCTGAATCCAGCTTGTTCTTCACCAAGCTTCTCTTCCACAATCCTTCTCAACCGTTTTCTCAAGTATACTGACATAAATCATACCAGGAATACTTAGTAGAGAAATACCTCTAATTCTCACATTCAGTTTTATTTCCCTTTTTATACAGTATATGGATACTATGAGAGTTCTACTCCAACCATCTGGAATTCGTCCCTCTGTCCAGGCCCTCTGAACTATACAGTGCAGCACTGTAAGACATGTATACCTCCATACTTGAGCATTTCTGGTCGAAATATCATCTACTCCGGCTGCCTTTCCACATTTCAGACTTTTGATGGCTTTTTCTACTTCAAGTATGGATATGTATTCCTAATTGCATGCCTGGTCAGTGTTTTTTTTATCACTGTGCTGTAATCACTGCTAGTTTCATTTAGTAATTTTTCAAAGTACTGTATTTGCCGGCGTATAAGACGCACCACCCTATAAGACGAACCCCCTTTTTTGTATACATTAGGAAAAAACTTTATCACTGAATATTTTAATGAATTTACAGTATTGCAAATATAAAGTAATAAGTAGATCTACTTTCAACAAATACCTAATACGCAATCACATGTAGCTTGCATGCAATATTGTAGCAATGCCGACGTTTTTCAGCCATAATTTTCCAAGAAATTTAGAGAAAATTTAACGGCAGAAATGTATCACCTTTCACAACAATCACGACAACAATTGGAAAGTTTAAAAGAAAGAACAGGAACACAGCTGTGATCATCGATGAGAGCGCATGCACATCCACTGAACTCTAAGTAACTGGAATGCTCTCGCACACCGTAAGGAAGCAAGAAAGAAATCACGTAACTCGGAACAGAGAAAATTTCCAGAAATGAAAGTAATAAAAAACTGAGTACCCAGCATATAAGATGCACCCTGTTTTTCAGACATGTTCAAAGAAAACAAGTGTGCCTTATACACCGGCAAATATGGTAATTACTCCATTCCTTGAATGGAGTAATTACCATATCAAGGATATCTTTTTCTCTAGTTCTCATGTCACCTTCATCATCTCTAATTCCTTTTACAGCACTCTTTCCTCTATTTCTGAGCTCCTTCAACAACTTCCAGAATATCTTGAGTACTTATCATAAAAATATTTTTCGAGCTCAATATGTTTGAGCACCGCATGGTTTATTGTATGAGTAGGATAAATGTAGAGTGTTATCATCAGCAAAACTATGAATAGGGTTTGAGGCCAGTGAGAGCAGATCATTTACATACACATATAAGAGAGCCCTACATTCAGAGGAAAATCACAACAGAGAACACCATCCACCATTACACATAGCAACACTAAATTGATTGAGAAGTCCTCAATGCCAGACCCTATCAGGAGCTCAGCCATATCTTTGAGCGATGCTGTAGTGCTATCATTTGGATGAGAGAGGTGAAAGCACAGATGGACAAAAGTTTATGCTCAACAGTTTTAATAAGGACAAGAAAGTATGACTCCCACTGGCATAGCTGGTGAGTGTTTACATTTAGCCCTAGCAAATGTCAGACAGCATTTTTAATTATGGTTTAGCAAGTACTGTGGGCTTCGATGTAGCTGTGAATTTTTTTTTATACTAATCACACATATAAGAGGTTGAAAGACTTATAAGCATGTCAGTGCCACGTGTGGGGTGTACATTGGGACTGAAATAGAAGTTTACTGATTTTTTTTTAAAGAATTACAGGTTATAATTGTTAGCAAATACTTCACAAGGAAGAGCGTTCCAGAGGACAGAGGTGAACAGAATAAGAGGAGGGAGGAGATGCAGATGCAGCGTGTTGGTAGTTGCACAGTAAAGGAACGTTGAGCAGATGCTGCACTTGTATTAACATGTGCAACAAAGAGTGGAAGAATGATGGTTGTCAGTTCAGCAGAGCAATGACCATTGAAATGCCTATAGAAGAGACAGTGCTTAAACAACACATCTAGGAGATAGAAGTGAATCAGTAAGAGAGGGATCATCTATGACCTAAATTATTCTCCTCTCATCAAGGATTCTTAGGGAAGTTTTAGGTTCCACCATCCCAAACATGTGAGCAGTATTCTAAGAATGGGTGCATTCAGGATTTGTATATAGTTAAGAGTTGGCTGGATGTAAAATAGCATCTTGAATGACAAAGAATGACTAGTTTTTTGGATGCTTAGGAAGTTAATGATGCGATGTGTTTATGCAGGAGAGACTAGAGGTAGACATTAGTCCAAGTAGAGAGAGATCTGATTTTATCTGGTGATTTGTGTATTACTGAACTGATAATAGGGGGTAAGTGTGCTGATATCTCTTTTGTGAGAGGAAAAGCAGATACAAAACTGTGTTTTGGTGGCAGTGAATGTGACAAGATAGTCTTTGTCCCATTGAAGAATAGTATGTGGATCAATGTTTAAGGCACTAATTGTTGATGATCTTGTACCAAGGATGTCAGAGTATTGCATAGTTTGTCAAATGAGTAGGATGAATGGAGAATACTATTGTCTACAAAGCTGTGGATGGGATTAGTGAGTGGTTGTAAGTAGGCCATTTACGTACAGGAGAAAGAGAATATGTGAAAAGACTGTGCCTCAAGGCTCTGTCTTTTGCATATGGTGGCAAAGCTCAAAGAGAGTGAGAACCATCTACCAGGACTTGCAGAAAATGACCAGAGAGAAAGCTGGCTACCCAATTACAGAATAGGCAGATAGGTCAAAGGATGGCAGTTTATTTAGCAGGTCTCAGTGCCAAACATGCTAAAACTCTGGAAATGACAAGAGTGATAACACAAATTTCTCCATAGCATGTGTCCAGTGGTGGGTGATGTAAGAAGCTACAAGGGCAGTTGTGGATCTTAAAGGGCAAAATCCATACTGGTGGTCACTGATTAACTGGTGGGCCTCTAATTAGTGGAGAAGTTGGCTATTAATTACTTTTTCTATTATTATGGAGAGGATATGAGTGATGGCAACTGAGAGATAGTTTGAGAGTAGACTTTTTTTTTGAATAGGTTGGATATATGATGCCTTCCATGCACTGGGTTAAGTACCAGCTATTGTATAATAGATTGTAAAGACGATGCAGGACAATTTTTAGCTCTGGAGAACAATGTGTGAGATCAACTGGAGAGATTCCACCAGGATCAAAAGATTTTTATGTCCAAGATATTTAGTAGTTTTCTTGTGTCTTTTTGTTGAAAAACTACAGGTGGTATACAGTGCTTGGATTCTGGTATGGTAGAAGGTGATTTTTCTTTGTCATCTGCAGGAGTTCAAGGAAAAGGATGATCCCAGGAGATCAGCTTTATCTTTGGAGGAAGTAACAGTGGTACCATCAGGATGAGAGAGGCAGAATAGCTGGCGAGCAGAAGCTGCATCCAATGGCCTTAGCAAGAAGAGGGCATGGCTTTCATTTGGATAGTAGGCACTTTTTTTGCTGTTGGCCTTTATAAAGTCTAATTTGGATTTACTGATGAATGTTTTGCATATGCTACTAGCTTTAGTATAGACAGAGTATGAAGCTGAAGATCTTGATGTGAGTCACCTACAATAAGCTGAATTTTTTTTTTTTTTTCCTCTACTGCTTTGATACACTTTCTGTTGAACCATGACTTGGAAAGCAGATAAAAGTTTTGGTTTGAATGAAGGCCTTCATGCCAGTGAGGACAATTTCTGTGACTTGTTTGGAGCAAATGTTAGGGTTGAATGAGTGGAAGAAATAGTCAGACCAAGAAAGAAGTAGAAGAAATGCCAGAGGTCATCCTAATTGGACAGTTGTAGTGCCAGAGGATGCAAGGTTAGGCATGGTTTGAGGAAGAGCATTCTCTGAGAGAAGACTTGTAGAAGACTGTGGTCTGAGTTGCCAAGAGAAGACATGACCTCTACAATGTATCTAGAAGGAGAATTGGTCAAAATGAGATGCAAAATATTTAGAGAATAAATACCAGGAATGAAGCTTTTTTTGGGGGGGGGACTGCCCCGACAGCTTCTGGAAAACCATGGCTTAGATATGTTAATCCAAGCCATGGGGATTTTTATAAGCTCCATTCCAACAAAACTTCTGTATTTCGATTTGAAGACCAAAAATAGTAGTTTCTGGAATTCAGAATCAAATACTATGGAAAGGAGAAGTAAAAGCCAAGGAGATCTTCCCACTTGGCATTACAACAATGCTAAACAAATTGCTGCATTTGTTCTTCCTGCTTCCCTCTGTAATTCAGCATCTATCTCTCTGGCAAGTCATGGTAAATGGTCTGCTCTCTTTCAGCTTCATCACCAATGCTGGCGTGCCTCAAAGCTCTGTCCTATCACCTACTCTCTTTCTCCTGTACATAAATGACCTACTCACAATAACCATTCACAGCTTTTCTGACAATAGTACTCTCCATTCATCCTACTCATTTCATGAACATGAAGTACTCTAACAACCCAGGCTATAAGATCATCTACAACTAATGCCTTAAACATTGATCTACACACTATCCTCCAATGGGGCAAGGATAACCATGTCATATCCAATGCCACCAAAACACAGTCTTACCTTTTCTCGTGCAAAACAGATCGCAGCTCACCTACCTTTAACCTCAGCAATACACAAATCACAAGACAGGATCAGATCTCTTTCCTTGGCCTAATGTTTACTTCCAGCCTTTCCAGACATGAACACATCACATCAATAGCCTCCTTAGCATTCAAGAAACTTGAATGCTAAGGAAGCTATAAGGAGAGTATTCTAAACAAATCCCACATTTAGAATACTGCTCACATGTTTGGGGTGGGGATGCCATCCAGATGCAAGTAGGCTCATAGATGATCCCTCTCTTAAAGATTCACTTCACAGTGTTTTCAGCACTGTGTTTATTCTACAAGTACTTCCATGATCCATGGTCACTGCTCCAATGAATTAACAGCCATTATTCCTCCACTTTCTGATGTACCTATTAATATAAGAGCTGCAACTACTCAGCACCCCTTTACTGTGCAACTGCAAATGCACCAAATCTACTTCTATTAATTCTCTTTTCATGTATCCTTCATTGTATTCAAAATCCTCAACAACCATCCAAGGCCTGATTCTTGAAAAAGTGTGACAACACAGTATAAGAAAAAAAACTCAGCATATCACAAGTAGCACAAGACCAAAATTCTAAAATAGCTACTCACTCTGCATATATCACAGCTTGCAACAGCTATAAAAGAAGACTTCAAAAGGACCAAATGCTGTAAAATTGCTTCCTGTCCAAACTTTGGTATCATAAGACAAGGCCAACTTACTGGCATCATTCTTCTCTTCCAGCATTGATGACTTGGGCAAAGTTCACCTCCCAAAACTTACTAAGAACCACTTACTCCATATCACCATTAGTCTTTCAGCAGAAAGAAATCTGAAGAATAACCTGAACATAAACAAGGCATCTGGCCCTGATGGAATTCCACCGATTGTAATAAAAATTTGTTCACACAACTAATCCCAATTCTGTATCACCTTTCAATCTATTCTACACAACTGACATTTACCCTACTGCATGGAAACAGGCCCACATTCAGCAGATTCCAAAGAAAGGGGATAAAAGTCAGCAAATAAATTACTGTCCAATTTCTCTCACTTCTGATCTTCACCATCCACCTCTAGACTGAAACCATGAAAAAACTTGAAGAAACTTGCATAGTCACTCTTGACATCTCAAAAGCATTTGATCAGATTTTGCACAGGGACCCACTAGCAAACCACCATTTTATGGGCTACCTTCCACTCTCTGCAAATGGATCTCCAACTTTCTCTCTGGCCACTATGAGTCATGGTGGATGATCTCCTCTCCTCAGATTTCCCTAACTATGCTGGAGTACCACAGGGTTCTGTACTCTCACCCACTCTCTTCATTCTGTATATAAATAACCTACTCTCATAAACTTCACATCCTATCTATAGTTTCACAGATGACAATACACTGTATTCCTTTTCATTTGACAAATCTTGTAGTGTCCAATTGTTCGAACTCTCAAGATCCACCAGGACTAATATCACAAACTCCAATCTCCTAGTTACACTTCCATGGGGCCAACAACTATGTACACTTCAATGCCCCAAAACTCAGCCCTGACTGATCTCTCACAAGAAAAACCCTACATCCCTTTCCCTAACCTTTAATAATAACCTGATATCCAAACACAATCAGATTTCCCTCTTTGGCCTGCTACATTTCTAAACTTTCCTGGCACAAACACATCTCAACCAAAACATCAACACATTAGCTGCCCAAAAGACTGTGTACTTTTCTGCTCAAGATGCTACTTCATATCTTTACAGCTGCTAACTCTACATACATCCAAATCTCCCCAATCATGAAATATTGCTCACATATTTGGGTTGGTGCACCAAAATCCACTCTAAGATTGCTCAACACTATCCAAAGGAGAGAAATCTGGTTAATTAATGATCCCTCTCTCTCACTTGGATCCACTTCAATTCCCCCCCCCCCCCCAGATATCCAGTTTCTGCCTTATGCTTATTCTACAGATACTTCCATGTGGACAATGCTCTATTAAACTGGCAAAGTAAACAGATTCCTCCTTTTTTTCTTACTCCTTGCCCACACAGCGCTAACATACTATATAGGTCTTGTGTGCACATATATATATATTATGTGTGTGTGTGTGTGTGTGTGTGCGCGCGCGTGCGTGCGTAACAGAAATCCCATCCATATATACACTGGTGCCTAAAAGCTAAGGATGAACTACTTTTTTTACCTATATATGAAAAATATTTTCATAACTACAGCCAAATGTGGACATAAATTTATTGCCAGCATAATAATAAATTATATTACACAAAAAATGTGTTATAAATTATTTATATATATAAATATATATACAAATTAAATTGCAATCCATTTCTGGCAAAATGTTACAAATTCCTAAGGATAAAGTTAAGGAATTAATATATAGTGCTTACAAAGAAACTATGCAGAGAGAAATTTCACTACGGAATATATCCACCCTAAACTACAATGCAGCTCTCACAATGTCATACTATGATTAGCACCAAGTGATTTAAAAGTTATTGAAGCAAACTGGCCCAAGGAGAATTTCGAGCAGCAATGTCTCCCTATTGCGTCCCAAACATGTTCTATGGGATTGAGATCTGGGAAGTGTGCTGGCCGCTCAATTTGATTAGTATCCTTGGTCTCCAGAAGTATCTCCACTGCTCGTGTACGATGTGGTGTGGCAGTTATCCATAAAAATGAATTCTTCACCCAGCACCGTGGAACAATTAAACATGATGTTGAAGAACTTTGTCGCAATATTTTCCCCAGTCAGAGTAGCTTTTTCAAGCACTTGTAGCTCAATGGATTCATCAAGCATAATGCCTCCTCACACCATGAACCTCAGCACCACTGTCTATCTCTTTCAAGAATATTCTCACAATCATAAGCAGTACCACTTTCACATCAGATGTGTCATCTAGAATCAGAGGAAAGACTAAAATGACTTATCGTTAAATGAGCTATGGATAAAGGGATGCAGACTGCATGCCTTCAGGTGTATATGTCTACTTGCCATATACATGACATATACATCTACTTTAGGTGTATATGTCTATGATGTTAAAGAACTTTGTCACAATATTTTCACCAGTCAGAGTCGCATTTTCAAGCACTTGTAGCTCAATGGATCCACTAAGCATAATGCCTCCTCACACCATGATCCCAGCACCACTGTCTATCTCTTTCAAGAATATTCTCACAATGGTAAGCAGTGCCACTTTCACATCAGATGTGTCATCTATAATCAGAGGAAAGACTAAAATGACTTATCATTAAATGAGCTATGGATAAAGGGACACAGACTGCATGCCTTCAGGTGTATATGTCTACTTGCCACAGACGTCTTGCTACAGTTTGTTGAGGTATTCGCATACCTGTGCTTGAATGAAGCTGACTTACCATGGTGCATCGATTATATTTTGCTGTTATAACCAAAAATCTGTCTTCATGCTCCATAGTAGAATGAGGGGGACCTCTTATCAAATGTCTGGAACACATTTCATTGCCTAGAGCCTGAATATAATGCTACGTGAGATTCCAAACTGTCTGACAATAACAGATTCTGAAACCTTCTTCAAGCTTTCTAATCATTCGTCTCCATGTGAAATCATCTAGATGATGTCTTTGAGACATTTCAAACACAATTCGCTTAGCACAATCTTTTGCCTTTTATCCTGTTGAGTGCTACCATAAGACCCCTTTGTGCACGATCTGAAAATCTGAACGTGTATCCATTTTCTACTTGAAATTATCAGTTATAAAATTGTCACATTATTCATCTGAATTTGAGGTTGTAATTTTTAGAAATAGTATTCATCCTTCGGTTTTAGACAACAGTGTATATATGTATAGTACACCCACACTTTCAAGAGCTTCACTTGGCACTTGCCAAGAATAATCGATTCATGCTGAAGGGGAGAAAGAAATGAAGGATGTACAAATTGGTCGCCAACATGCAAAATCACGTGCTTTATACATAAAATTTTCCAACTGTTATACAAGCAAAATAGTTACTACTTTAAAAACCACAATGATCATAAAAGAGAAGTTAATTTTCTGACGTGTAATAATAAATAACTCATCCCACAATACGGATTGATTACCCTATTATCGGAATGGATGCTCCTTCTGCTGACATGTGCAGAAGTGTCAAAGAGTCTAGGATCTGTGGGCGTACTATATGTATATATGGATGTTTTTTGTTTTATATATATATATATATATATGTATAAAACAGTAATCTCATCCATAAGAGGAAATAAGCTTGAGAAACCATGGTACTAGAACAGTTGTGAAAGTCACTCAGAGGATAAGTGGGATAAAATAGCAAAAATGCTGTATAAAGCATTGTTGTACAAAGCATAAAGACAATACACAAGAGTCATTTTAATTATCCGAATAAGATAAATCCATGTTGTCAAAACTAAGATTCACACTTAAACATTTCTAAATCTATACGTGATAAGAAAGATGATGACAGCACAAACAACGAGAGTAACCAACTGCAATGGAAGAATATTGATTGTCACAAATACAGATTTCTACAGAGTGAAACTTGATTAAAAGAGCTATTGAGAGAAACTGAAAAAATTAAATGGGATGTGATCAGATTACCAAAAGCATGAAAAAATAAAAATTAAGTGCCTGTTAAAATCAGCGGTTCTGATTCTAACAGGCACTTAATGATCACTTGGAAGGTCGTGAGCAGTTAAGCGCTCAGTATCTTTGGATCTATTAACTGTAATTCGAGGATTTATAATATTCATAATTTTATGATATGATACGTGATTCAATGATAACCATAATTTAAGTATTCTTGCCTATAAATTTCACATGTTCTACTAACCAGTTTGCCTGTTCTGAGGGATGAAAAACCTGAGTTTCTGGGAGAGAAAAAAACACCACCTCCATATGAGACACCAATTAATTCAATTCTAGCTGTAAAGTCCTAATAAAGGTTCGAGTCCTAGACAGGATTCAAACCCAGGTCTTTCCAACCAAAGGGCTTTGTCTATGCTGAGTGAGCTATGGAGCCTCTAAAATTATCACCAGTATCATATTCCTGATACCATCAAGAGGAGTACAGGATATACGATTCTCTCTGATAGCTCCACAGAAAAAGTTTACATTAACTTCATATAAATACACCAAAGTAGACTAAAAAAAAATAAAAAGTGTTTAAAAGTATAAATTGTGCATAAGATATTCAGTTGTTAACTGATGCCATAATTTTGGAAATAAGTTATTAAATAATTCTAAGCATCTCTTCAGTGATAGAATGGAGAAGGATAATGAAATACTGATTAATTACTTAGGCTTAAGAAACATGGTTACTATTAATGTAAACAGGAGGAAAATGAGACACATTATTAAAGTATTACATTGCATAACTGAATTGTTTCATGGAATGAAAAGTAAATAAACAATGCACTCCTTGAAATTAATGGTTCTGGGGATGGCACCAAATGTGTTCCTTATGGAACAAAAAAAAAAGATGCAAAAGATGCAAACAAGAAGCAGAACATCATGGAACTTATTTATGAAGTGATGGATAAATTTTCTGGATTGGTGGTAAATACACCAATGGCTGCTGAATCCAGGCAGGTATATAGACAGAGGAATGCCACCTGCAATAGGTTTTTGCATAGAGGTCTGATGACAGCTATTTGTCAAATGTTAAGAAACCTTTCATATATACACACACACAACACACATGCACTTTGCAAGAGGCAATGGTTGACTGTATACCAAGAGTACGAATAATAAATCAAGTAGGGTTTAAATGGATGAATAACACTATTAAGCTTGAGCTGCAAAAAAGAAACAATTGTGGAGGGAATTTAAGGAGAAAGGTGACTAGCAGGTGCAGGAACAGTATAAAGCTCAGGCCAGAAAGGTAACAAGGGTAGTAAGAAAAGCAAAAGCAGATTATGAAAGAATATTGGCCATGCAGGCCAAAGAGCATCCCAAACAGTTTTTTCAATATGCTGCAAGTAAAAGGAAAAATGTTCATGGCAGAATGATTTTAAAAAATGCTGAGGGTAGGGAGGTAACCAAATCAATCAATATAGTGGAATTATTGGGCAAGCACTTTGCAAGAGTATATCATCCAGGTGGTGACATTGCAGGAATGGAAGAACCAACAGCTTATACTGGAATTGTGATGAATGAAATAGAGGTAAATAGTCTATTACAGAACCTCAATGTCAATACATCTGTGGGATTGGATGGTATACCAGCTCGTTTCATATGTGAAGCGGCTAAAGAATTGTCAGTGCCCTTGACCATTTTTTTAATTTGAGCCTCGGGTCTGGGTCAGTCCCAAGGAGGTGGAAAGAGGGGGGAAAATAGTTCCGCTGCATAAAGGTGGTTCCAAGGCTGCTGTTGAAAATTACCTTGATACTCCAAGACCTTGATAACAGGAATCGTTATCAAGGTCTTGGAGAAAATAATCAAGAGGAAAATGCAAGATTAGATAGATGAAAATGGGATACTGTATCGGACAGCATGGTTTTGTGAAGGGTAGGTCATGCCTCAGTAACTTGTTAATGTATTATAACACAGTGACGGCTGAACTGGATAAGGTTAATGGGTTTACAGTGATTCTACTGGACCTTGCTAAGGCCTTTGACAGGGGATATCACGGAATTCTAATCAGTAAATTGCAGCATATGGGGATGGATATAGGGTTGGTGAGATGGATAGGAGAGTGGTTGACGGAGAGATATCAGAGAATGGTTTATTCAGGAGTAGAGTCCAAAAGACGGCCTGTGACTAGTGGTGTGCCACAATGATCTGTTCTTTGGACCACTGCTGTTTAATTTGTTCATTAATGATACAGGAAAGGATCTGAGAGGAACAGTTCATTTGACATCATCTACAATTGTGAATGCAGATGATGTCAAAATTTTGCAGGATGATTTGGATAGATTGGAGGTCTGGGATAAAGAGAATGGATGTCAATTTAATGTGGCAAAATGTAGGGTTATACATTTTGGGGTGAAAAGATTAGCAGCAGTTTACTACATTGGTGGAACTGTACTCCAGGAAACTGATGAGGCAAGAGATTTAGGAGTGTTGGTGGATAAAGAGTTAAAGTTTAGGGGCACATTGCAAAAGTGGCCAAATGAGCTCATCAAATCATTTGGTTGCTGAAGAATACTTTGACGAGCAGAGACAAGCATGTTATTGTTCCTCTGTATCGAGCCTTGATAAGATCCCATCTCAACTACTGTACTCAGATTTGGTCACCTAGGTTTCTTCTTGATGGGGAGGAGGTTGAGAGGATCCAGAGGCGAGTGACCAAGATGATAGCAGGTCTGTGGAATGAACCTTATGAGAACAGGTTAAAGATTTGGGGGTTGCAGAAATTGGTTGATAAGCGGAGGAGGGGAGATATGATTGAGACTTTCAAATTACCGAAGGATTTCTATAAAATTAATTCAGAAGATATTTTTGAGAACAGGGCTGGTGGTGGGAGGACTAGGGGACATCCATGGAAGCTGGGCAAGAGTGTGGTTAGTAAGGGTGTTAGAGCTGGGTTCTTTACTTTTAGAGTGCTGAATGAATGGAATAAGCTGCCAAAGTCTGTAGTGGGTGCTGTGACAGTGAATGAGTTTAAGGCAAGGTATGATAGATACTGTGTGAATGTCGAATAGTTGTGATGAACATGATTTGGGGCCTCCCTCGATGAGTCTAAGGATTCCCTTGAGTTGCTCGTAATAATAATAATAATAACACACTATTAACTGACAGAAGTATTTGGACACCCAGTTGTGGTGGTCCAAAAAAAAAGTGTTTTAATTACACTTCTAGTATCGAGTGGGACCTCTACTGGATTGAATGACAGCAACTACCCTTTGGGGCATGCTTTCAACCAATTTCTGATAAATCGACAGAAATATTCTTTCATTCCTCGTGCAAAACTAACTCCATTGCTGATGATGGCTGCTGAGGTCTCAAGTGAATTCAGCTTTTTAATTTGTCCCAAAGATGTTCAATGGGATTGAAGTTTGGATTCTGAGCCAGCCAATCCAACACTTCAACATTGTTTTGTGGAAATACAGTAATACAGTGCAGTATGGCAATGGAGCACTGTTGTATTTAAACACGCAAGGATCACTGCCAAAGTACTTCTATAGCGTCGGAAGCATGAAGTTGTCCAGGATACCATCAAACATCATGGTTTCGGGCACATCCACCAATGGACGAAGGTCTGTCCAACTGAAACACCCCCATACCATTAACGAGCCTCCACCAAACTTTACAGTTGGAATGATGGAGCCCTGCTGGAACCATTTCCTAGGTAATTGCCAGATCTAAACATGACTATCAAAGTGAAGCACTTGGAAATATGATTTGTTACTCCACAGAGCCCTTTTCCAATCATCTACAGTCTAGGAACATGAAAGACACCAGTCCAAACATCGTTTGGCATTATGATGGGAGAGAGGATGTGTGGCTTGTTTTCGGCAGCTCTGCCATGGTTACTTAAAGCATGTAACTTTCTGTGGATAGTTCTAGTGCTGACAGATGTCCCTGGAGCATTTTCCAGGCTGATTTAGAGGTCTGCTGCTGACGACATGCATGATGCTCGAACATTCTAAGACAGATCCCGTCAATCTCAGTCAGTGAGTATCAGTGGCCTCCCAGGGCATTTTCCTGCTGTGGTAGCATCATCAACTTTTCATCTATAAATGATATAAACAATGGTGGATTTTAGTATTCTGAGATGGGTAGCAATGTCACAGAAAGCCCACTGATGTGACAGCCAACTACCATTCTATGTTGGAAGTCTGTCAATTTAGCTGAATGTGGCCTTTTGACATTGAGTATAGTGCAAAACATGAGAACATTCCACCTTTATTACCAGACTTACACAAATATTACAAAACTACCTGAAAAAAGGAACATAAACAGCACATTAAATGTAATAACTATGGTACATATGGCCTTTCTGATCATGCCCTGAATACTCTACATAGAATTGACTGGAAAGGCACCTGTTGGTTATATCACACCAAAACGTGATATGAACATAAATTTAAGGAGGCCTGTGAAATTCTTTTCAACCACCCTAATCTTAATGATGGTCTAAAAATCCAAGAATATGGTCTAAAAATCCCACATAACCTTTTTGTCTAAGAGGTAATTATAAATAGGAGGGGGGGAAATCAGCTAACACCTTTTATTCCCTTACAGGGAGCAGGCGAGGCTGTTTTAGCCCTAATCTAACTTTTGGAGATTGAGTGGGCAGTTCAATCTCCACTGGTAGCCAATCAGAGATAGCTGACCCAAAACTATCACTAATTTAAGTGGCCTGCAGCTCAACAAGTGCAGCCATCTCGTGATCCCTAACATAATATTTTTAATGTCTCAAATAGGGTGGGTTCTATGGTCGATTTTCTTGAGTTTCCAGGAGAAAAAACCTGATTGCCCATGCCAGAGATCGATTAACTTGGGAACTGGTCAAAAAAGGCTTAGAAAATATCCCTCTAGTCAGAGACTAGAATCGAACTACGATGCTCTTTCTTTGGGCAGTTTAGCACTGAGCTACACAAGCAAAATAGGACTGTAAGTAATCAAGGAACTTAACCCTAATATAACAACACTCATGTTAAATTAGGACACCACTTTTGTGGAATAAAACTATCTATATGAATTTGTTCTCTGATGATGTTATAAATAGTATAAATAGAATATAGCTTTGATGTAGTTTTTTCCTCCACTAGAGGTCAGGCCAGTAGAATAACGGTTGATTAAATCATTGTCTCTTTGGCATCCTGTCTGAAATGTAATATAGCTTGTCTCTGTATAAAAACGTGTATACTCCAGATGATGACCTTAATATAAGGATCAAAACATTGGGAAATTAAAGTAATTAATTCTAACATGTGTATGTATATACATACATACATACATACACATACAAATACAAACACATTAGTGGAGTACTTTTAGAATATTTCATTTCCTACGTGATTAAAAATTAATTCCATTATTACAATATATATAAAGTAATAATCAATTTTCAACACAAGAATAATCAACAAGTCTAGCATAACCAGTTTTCATTGGATTCATGCTTTCATCTTATTTCAAACAAACTTTACCAAGACAAAAAAAATTCGGTTGACCCACATGAGATAGTTTGTTAGAATATCTTAGGCTGCTTGGATACTAAGGGCACTCGAGTCCATCGAGAAAGGAGGGTAAGAATCCCCTATCCCAAATTCCTAGGGGGCCCGTAATTTCTAATTTGGGGGCCTGCTAAGAGCTTTTTTCCCGACCACAGCGTTGGTTCTCGACACCCCTGGGGACATTTGATTTCATATCAAACAACTCGATACGATGTAATGTGTAACCAACTTTCTCTTTATACAAGTTTGCCTCGTGAAGATATTTCACTTGCAAACATCTGTTTATTCAAGCATAGGTAAACTACGGATGAAATCAATATAATATCATTCTCCTGTCAAGTAAAATGTGCATTGTCGATGAACGAGTTGAAAGCAAAACGTGACAAGTATTTTGCAAGTGACGGTTAGTATTAATGGTAGCGGACCTCTCACGATTAATCAGTCAAGGATTCCAGGAAAGTGTCAATATAATAATAATAATTTACATTCCTTCCCAACGAGTAAATTTGCTACTTACTAATATAACGAACGTAGACACAAAAAAGGGTCATCTGAAAAAGTTGCATCATCTGAATACAAGCGTGGTGTGTTCAGTCTCAAGTACTGTTTCTCAAGCATTCTGCTAAAGAAGCAATGTTTGGAGGATCTGAAAGGATCTTCACATTTGGCTAAACAATTATTCTATCTGCAAAGTTAACAGAAGTCTCAGTTACGAAGTATTCTGCAAAAAAAAAAACATGCCTACTTTTAATGGTAATGTGACTATCAAATTTACTGAAGAAAAGCAGTATGTATGTATGTGTGTATATATATATATATACACACTTTATATATATATATATATATATATAAAATTTGTACTGTATATATGTATGTATATGTATATATATATATATATATATATATATACAGTACAAATTTTTTAGCGAGCAACATATAAACAATTACACCACATCATACTGAACAGAGATGCAAAACATACATCTTTGATAATCTATATAACATAATACACGTACTTTTTTTTATATTTCACCTAGGCTAATTCATTCTTCTGGCACTTTTTACCCCTACCAATCTGTTTTATTTTACAGATATCTCATCACAGATAATGACTCATTATCAGATGACAACAAAGTATAACACGGCGGTTTAAAAACTTTCCGTGTGTGTTAAATTAATGCTTCCAGCAATGTTGCCAGTGTAGTCAGTAGTATCCCTACAGTCAGTGAATTCCCTCTCTTTCAGTTTATTTTTCCCCGATGTCGGAGAGAGAAGGGAAAGATAAAGAAAATTACTTAGTCTTCGTCATACATCATATATATATATATATATATATATATATATATATATATATATATATATATATATATATATATATATATATATATATATATATAAATTATCGAAATTAATTTTAAATTGTGATATGAAAATTTATGCTGCAAGAGATCCTTGCTTTGAATTATTATTCTCACAGAAAAAAGAGCCCGAAAGATTTCATTTGGCATCTGAACTATTAAATAAAAGAATAATAAGATATGAATATTTATTTTCCTAGCACAGTTTGCGTTCGTTTAATGAATGCAATACTACCGCAACTTTAATGCTGATGGCGTTTAAGTACGGTATGTATTGATGGCAAATGTTATTCGTTCTTATATAACTACGAAACAATAAAGGATATTTGTTATTATTCTTTCATTTAATAGTTCAGATGCCAAATGAAATCTTTCGGGCTCTTTTTTTCAGTACTTGAGAATAATAAGTTCAAAGCAAGGATCTCTTGCAGCATAAATTTTCTATATGAAGTCATTTTTTCTCATTTGATATTCCATGGTACTGAGAACAGGATTTTTGTCTTCATAGGATTTCTATCTGTCTTTTTCGAGAGCACAGCTAACAGCAAAAAACAACAATTGTTTCTAGCTGTTGTTTATCTGATCGAATAGGAATCGAATATCCGATTCCTGTGAAGAGATTGTTGTCTTTTAAGTAGTATGTATAACGCAATTCTCATGTTGGGTCGTATTGTCATATGCTCTCGTTTACTTTCAAAACATTTTAAGTTGCAAAAGCGAACGTTGTTTTCTTACTTAGCTATGACACATAATGTATATTTATTAACTTTACTTTTAATTATTCTTAGTTACATGTCATTGTAAAATAGCAGCATAGAACAGACTGGTTTCATAAAAGGATTTTCAACAATAGACCACATTTAAACTATTAATCTACTAACAGAAAGATTCAGAGAATACAAGATTCCACTTTGTCTCCTTTTTATAGATTTTAAAAATGCATTTGACACTGTTGAACATAACGCAGTATTCCAAGTAACTAGAAGACATGTCTTCTAGTTTTAGAAAGTTTAACCGCTGGGTTCAAAAGTTTTTTTATTAACGTCTTATACTTGACAATAAATTATATCAGCTAAAAAAAATCAGCTAACGTCTTTTTGTTCCCTTATATACAGAGAGTACGCGAGGCCGTTTTTAGCCCTATCTAACTTTTTTTTTTTGGAGACTGAGTGGGCAGTTCAATCTCCACTGGTACCCAAATCAGAGATAGCTGGCCCAAAGCTATCACTAATTAAGCGGCACGCAGTGAAAAGAGACGGCTCTACAGGTGCCGCCATCTCGTGGGCCATAACTCTAACACTAGTATCTAATATCTGAAATAATGCGGGTTCGATTTTCTTGAGTTTACGGGACAAAAAAAAAAAAAAAAAAAACTGAGATTCCGGGAGAAAAAACCCGCTTGCCCGTGCCAGAGATCGACTAACTCGGGAACCGGTCGAAAAAAGGCTTAGAAAAATTTCCTCTAGTCGCCGACTAGACTCGAAACCAAATTCTTCCTTCGTGCGGCCAAGCGCCGTGGTGTGCAAACGCCACATCCATTGAGTTTATTTGTATCAACAACAGCAGCTGTGTACATTTAAAAATAAATATATATACAGCTATTTACAATTTGTACATAGGCTGCTAATTCTATTAGGCATTTTCATTTACTCGTTACAATATACTTATGACACCTGTTTTACAATCACTGATTAAATACGATACAACATGTCACATGCTCAATTTCTATTTTCCTTATTGTCCTATTGAATTGTTTGAGCCTGTTATTTTTTTGGTATATGTTACATAGTGATTTCAGTCTATTTATAAGTTCCATTATCAGATCAGTCTATTCACGTTTATATATACATATATATACATATACATCCACATACATATATACATATATATACCTACATATACATACATATATATGTTAGCATTGACATTTTCCATATGTACAATTCGTTATACATATATTATTATTATTATTCCTGATCCCTCCAAGGAGTCCGAAGACTCACTGTGGGAGGACATCTACAACTGTCTCTACACCTAACCTCTACTACGAATCAACGCCATCTACCGCCCAACTCCAACACCACCACAACTAGTAATTTTTGTCTGTAAATTGCGTGTATTCTGAAGGGCCGATTTGTATGTATGCGGGACGAAAAACCCGAGTTTCCGGGAGAAAAAACCCTGCTACCTCCGTATGAGATCGGCTAACTCACCTTCGATTGAAATCGACCAGATAAAGATTCCTCCCGTCGCGACGAGAATCGAACTTAGGCCTATTCCAATTGAAGGGCGCAATGTACTGTCGTTCTTCCAATTGCGCTACGGAGGCAATATCTTCATTCTACATCTTTGTTCACATATTTTGGATGATTATTTTATTAACTTAATTTAAATGCACATCTTATTCTTAAAATACATTTATTTCTTATGTTTTTATTTACATTTATATATGCATATATTTTGGTAGTATCTCTATACCTCATGCAGATTTTTTTTTTGTAGGCACTCTTATTTTTTACAAAATGAAATCCATATTGCTTTAACATTATATTGTTTGCTTAATTTAAGAGGTAAATCTGTAATTTCTTATATACAAAAGTTTTCTGAATTGCAGAATTAGTTACAGGTCTATAATGGATAACATATCCTATTTACATTTTGGGGTATTATCATGTTATGAACTTATGTTATCTGCATTTCTTACAATTGACATTTCTACCGTCCTTGTGTCTGTACAATAACATATACATATTTCTGGTAATATATCTTAATCTGCATATTTATTACTCGAATAGTATTGACTTATCTTAAGGAGTAATTGCTATTTACATTTACATTTTTTTTCCTTACACAATTAGACATACACATATATAACATTTTTATCCCTTATATATAGGCGTACCTATATATTATTATTAATATTTTTATTCTTTTTTTAAACTTTTATTTATTTATTTATTTTAATTATTATTTCAAAAAAAAATCAACTAACGCCTTTTATTCCCTAATAGGGAGTAGGCGAGGCCTTTATATATATATATTTTTCAATTTATTTATTTTTATTTTATTTTTTTTTTATTAGATTTGATATCTTGTTGTCATTATTCCTCTCATTGTGGTGGCGAATGGACCTACGTTAACAGCACCTTTGTCTGGGATTATGCTTTTTGTTCAGATAGTGGGTTATCATTTTTGTTTACCACTAACTACGGGGGTTCCATTATCGGTATAAGTTTTATTTTTCCCTTCTTCTTCTCCTTCTTCAATTAGGCCGAGTTTCCTCCATTGCTGTGTTCTTATGCTTTTCGTTTGTGTAGTGTTTATGATAATTTCCTGTAAATAATTGTTAATTTTTGCTAGTATGTCTGGTCTGGTGTCTCTTCCGTGTATTTTGTCACATCTGTGGGACCATATTGCATACATTGTTATTATTATGATTATTAGTTCTGTTTTTTTTTTTTCATTTTTTGGTCTTCGAACCAAAATAATGTGTTTTCAGAGAATGGTTGTGTCTTATGTAGGAATTTCTGTATGGTGTTCCACACTGTGGACGTTTTGCTACAGAACATCATAATATGATATATTGTTTCTGGGTCAGGACAGAAATGACACTTCGCTGGGCCTTGCAATAGGATTTTTTTTGCTACACACCACATTTTTGTGGGGAAACAGGCATGATGTACTTTATAGAAGAATGTTTTGTATTTTGGTGATATTGGAAGTCGGAAAACTTTGCTAAGCACCGGACTTGGCCTAATTTCTCCTTTTCTTATTTCTCTGTGTTGGGGAGGTGGGAATGTCACTTGACTTAATGTTTTATATAGTTTTCTTGGTTTGATTGTCAGTAAGGTTTCGGTATCTGAGTGTTTCATTATATATGTGTACCCTTCGGCTATTTCTTTGAACATTCTCGGGCTTGGTTTTTTATATCTGGAAGTGAGCTTATAAACCTATGCGGCAAGCACTTTTGTAAGAATGTTGCCCCATAGGCATGATAGGTTTTTGTGTGTGCTCGAGCTGCTGTTATTGCCCTGCCGATGAGAGTTTTCAGATGGACGTTTACCAATGCTAAACCTCCAGCTTCAACTCATGGAAGAGTGTTGATCTGCGCATGGGTTCATACTGAGAGCCCCAGATGTATGTAGCGCAGAGCCTGTGTATTTTTTTGGCCCACCTTCCGTGATACGGGGTGTTGTGTATCTTGTACCACAGGCGAGATGTTAGGTAGATGTTGCAAACCCTGGCCCTTCCTCTGACGGACAACTGTCTAGGGCGCATTGCATTAATTTTCTTTTTTATGCCGTCATGGAGTTCTTTCCACTGTTCTTCGTGTGATTCTGAGCTTCCGATGTTGATGCCCAGAACCGGTATGTAATTATTCACGTGTATTCCTGAAGGAATCCTTGGTTGGTTTTCCCACTTTCCAATTATTTTGCAGTGGGATTTTGCCAGATTCACATTCAGTGCTGAGGCTTTGCTGAAGTCTTTTATTATTTTGCGTGTGTCCAAGGATTTTTGTGTTCCTAGTGTTAAAGTGACGTCATCAGCATATGCCAAAATTTTGGCGTCACTTTCTCCGTGTATATGTGTTCCTTTGATATTGTTGTTTGTGTTAATGGCTATAATGAGTGGTTCTAGGGCTAGAAAAAATAGAGCCAAGGATAGTGGGTCTTCTTGCCGGATGGAACATTTTATTGGGAAAGAGGCTGAGAGATTTTTATTAATGATCAGCCTACTTTCCGCGTTTCTGTACAAAAGCTTAATCGTTTCTTTCCAGTTTACTCCAACTCCTATTCGGTCTAGTGTTTCAAACAGGTATTGGTGGCTAACTGTGTCAAATGCCTTTTGAATATCTATCCCCATTACAATACATGGATTTTCTGTGAGCCTGTAATAATCGTAAATGCATTGGAGGTGCATTATTGTGTCAACAATATTTCTTCCTTTCACTGCACATGATTGTGCTGATGAGATAAGTTTATGGAGGTGCTTTTGTTTTCGGTTTGTAAGTATTTTAGATATTATTTTGTAATCAGTATTCAGTAGGGTTATGCCTCTCCAGTTTTTTATGTCTTGTAACTTCTGTTGATCCCCAACCTTTGGTAGTAGTACAATGTGTTCTGTGTTGAATTTTGCTGGTGTTGTCTGTGTTGTAATCATCGTGTTGATCATTTTAATAAAAATATGTTCAAATTTTGGGAAGTATTCTTTATAGAATTCGCCTGTTAGTCCGTCTTCACCTGGTGATTTGTTATCCGGGAGCTGTTTCACTATAAGACGGCATTCTGCTAAGGTGATTGGTGCGTCGATCTCCTCAGCCTCCTGCTGGGTGATTTTTGGGGAGGAGTGAAAGGAATCTTTCTTTTTCTTCCTGACTGCTGGGTTTTTCTTGAAATAGTGAAGAAAAGTATTTTTGAACACCACGAATTATTTCGGAGTCTTTGTTTAGAGTTTGGCCTTCGTATGTTATGGTTTTTATTCTCTGTTTTGCGTTGCGTTGTTTCTCAAACAGCCATGCTGTCGCGGTCTTCCCTTCATCATTTTCAATTATTTTGAGACCAGCACGTAGCCACGCTCCTTCTATTTCCTGAAACTGTTTCGCTGTTATGCGGTTTTTAATTTCTTCTATTTCTGTTCTGATGTTTTCATTATTTCTGTCATGGCAGTGATACAATTTTGATAATTTCTTCTTGTCAGTGTTCTGTTTGTTCCTTTGTTGCTGCTTTTTTATTCTACTAATTTCGATTGCTATTTGTTTTGTCATGTGTTTAAATTTCTCCCAGGCTGTTACAGCATTTTCTATGGATTCTATTTCCTCAACTATTTACTCTATGTTATTGTTGAATTCATCGTCATCTTTAAGGTGTTTATTAAATTTCTATAGGGAGAAATTTCTGTTTGTAAACTTATCAGCTGTTTCTGTTTGTTGATATTGTAGTTCAGCCATCACCATATGGTGATCGCTGAACATGATAGGTGTGTGTTGTACAGTTTTGACCTTTATATTTCTGAATGTTTGGATGTATATGCGGTCTATTCTAGAGGCGTTTCCGGGTTCAAAATATGTGAATTCCTTCTTTTGGGGATGCAAGATTCTGAAGGCATCTGATAGGCCACAGTGAGTGAAAACTCTTGTGAAATTTTTCTGCGGAAGTAAGTCTGGGTGTTCTTGATCCTTTTGTGGTTGTTCTGTAAAGTTCATATCTCCTGCTATTATTGGGTTATTTTTTTTGTTGAATATAGTGTCGCACTTCCTCCCAGAAGGTGGTCTTATGATTATGTGTGGCTGGTCCATATATGTTAATTATGTTGTGTATTTTTTTCTGCCAAAGGAGCTCGACCTCCAGAACTCTATGCCTGATTACGACATTATGGGATAATATTTGGAGGTTACCCGATTTTTTTATTAGTGTGGTAACTCCACCTATTCCATTGGTCTGAGCCTCTTGGGCAACGATATGGTACATTGTTTGTAACTTGTATTTGAAGCTGTTTGATGGGTCAGTGTTGTTGTGTAGTCTAGTGTCTTGTATCATAAGTATATCGGGTCTGTGTTGAAAGATTAAATTAACTGTTAGTTGAATCGATGTTTTATTATTTAGCCCGTTTACATTTAGTGTAATGATTTTTAGATTGTGAGTCATAGTTAGAAAGTTGAAAGTTTTCTAGAGTCTTTTCTTTCCGGACTCTTAGCTAATTTTTTTTTTCTTTGGGTTTTGACTTCCGGCTTTTGGTGATGTTAGGCATAAACTTCATTTTTGCTCTCTTTACTGGGATCTGTTTAGTATTCCATTCTGATTTCTCTACTTCGTTTTCTAAATCCGTTTTACTTTTTTCTGTAATTTGTGTTACCGAGATGGTTTGAATTATTTCAATGTTTGGAAGTTCTTCATCTTCAACTGGGCAATTATTATTTAATTCTTCATTTGTGTTATTCGGAGTGATTTTTTTTCTCTGTAGTTTCAGGTTTTGTTACTTTTTCTGAATCTAAAACTGACCTTTGGCTGTTAGTCTCCTCTCCTGCCCTGATAATCCCTTCCTTTGCCTTTAGCGGAGAGTTATTCTCATTACATTCCTCGTGCCTGTAGGTGTTAAGCCCTGGGGTGCTGCTCTCATTGACCCGATTCTCTGCCTCATATTCAATCGCTGAAGTTATTTCCTGGAAGTCTTCTGCTTTTTCAAGCTCATCGCATGTGTTCGGTTGACTACCCGAAGGGCGCCAGCCAACATGGAGGCATATGTCTGCCCTGGACATTGTTTAATATCGTGTCCGATTCTCTTGCATCGCTCACATTTCGGTGCTGTGCATTCTCTTCTTAGATGACCTACCTGCCTGCATCTGAAGCATACACGAGGTCTTCCTGGAATGATCACTAAGCCTAGCATTTTAGAAACTTTTATAATGTACAGGATATTTTCTGTTATGGCTTTGTCGTTCAATGTAATAGTCAATCTTTTTTTGTTTGATAATACATGCGCCCATTCTTTATCTTTTATATTGGATACATTTTCAATACATTCTATTTTACCAAATGATTCAAAGTGCATGCCAACTAATCTATTAGATATTGGGGGGGAGCAACCAATGAATTAAAATATCTAATTTTCTAGATCTCACAATGGGGATAATTTCACATGTATGGTTATTAACATTAAGTGATTTTAATTTAGCAAATTTTTCTTTCAAAGAAACATGTTTAAATGAAATTATGAAAATATAACTGAACTTTAAGGAGCCAAGGTGCCATACATCGGAACCTCTTACCTTGCCTTTCAAACTTTCGATGATATCCAGTTCTGTATATGCGGCGCCAGAAGGATCACACTTTAGGATGCAGGCCTTGCTCCAATCTAGTTCATCTGGGAGATTCAACGATGAGAGAACATCTGAATTGAAATCCTTCATTGTATTGGCAGCAGATGACTGAAAGACGGTCGCTGATGCCTGTTCCATTGTGTTATGTAGATTTGTTACTGTAGAGACTGGGGATGTGTCCTTCAGAGATCCAGTAGCCTTGGTACATGAAGAGGTATTGCCAGATGAAACATTTCCTTCCGGTAGTTGTTGAAAGCTAGTAGCCTTAATAGGTGAGCTTGTATTAGCAATTGAAGATTTTTTCCGCGATCGACGACATGCTGTATGAAAGTAGACGGTAAGTTAATGGCAACGTTCCCGCACTGGTAAAGGCTTAAGCAGCACTAATCCTCTTACACTCGAACACTAAGGAGGACACAAAAACACGTCTACTCTGGTCTGAGTCCAACTTCTACTGTGCCACATCCACTGAGCTAGATTAGGCTATTATTGTTTAATTATTTACTCAAGTATAAGCAATCTTTCTTATGAACTGATAAACCACAGAAATCTTCTCATACAAGGAGCCTGTATAGCTCAGTAGAAGTGGCTTTGCACTCTACAGCGCTTGACTGCACAAAGAAAGGATTTGGTGGTTCAAATCTAGTCGACGACTAGAGGAAATTTTTCTAAGCCTTTTTTCGGCCGGTTCCCGAATTACTCGATCTCTGGCACTGGCTAGCGGTTTTTTTTCTACCGGAAACTCGGGTTTTTCGTCCCGTAAACTCAAGAAAATCGACCGTAGAATCCACACTGTTTTCAGACATTAAAAATATTGTGTTAGGGTTAGAGACCACGAGATGGCGGCACTAGCTTGCCGCCTTCTTCACTGCGTACCGATGAATCAGTGATAGCCCTAGGCTAGCTATTTCTTTGATTGGTTACCAGTGGAGATTGAACTGCTCACTCAGTCTCCAAAAGTTAGATAGGGTAAACGGCCCCGCCTACTCCCTATACGGGAACAACATGGGCGTTAGCTGACCTTCTCATACAAATATCACTCTTTTTCAATCACCAGATTAAAATTAACTTAAGTAGAGGAGTACGTCAGGGCGATGATGTCTTATCACCTACTCTCTTCACATCTACTCTGGACAGCATCATTCGAAAAACTGACATGAATAGTGGAATAAACATTGATGGTGAAATGTTAAATATCCTATTATTCGCCGACGATGTGGTATTAATAACTCACTCCGCCGAACTATTAGAAACAATGCTGATATAAGCCAAAACTGCCAAAAAATTAGATTGGAAATACATCCAGACAAAACAAGATGGATGAGAAATGAATACTGTAAAGATTATACAATCACTCTAGAATCCCACACCATCGAAAAAGCTGAAGATTACATCTACCTCGGACAATCCATGAAAATGAATAACGACTTATCAAATGAAAGAGCAAGCAGGAAAAGGCTGCTTGGATTGCCTTCAACAAAATAAAATCAACAATTAGCAACCAAAACATACGTGTAGTTATAGAAATAGGAGCTCACCTTTTCAATAGTCACATCCTACCACCATTAACTTATGGCAGAAACATGGAACACAATTTTAAAAGAAGAACAAAGCTTAATAACAACTCAACGTGCAATATAAATAAAATAGACCACGTAAGATACACAGAAATCAGAAAAAGGTCTGGACTCAAGGATGTAATAAACGCAATCTACAACTGCTAAAGTAGATGGGTAGGACATCTCTCCAGAATGAGAGACAACAGATGGACGGTCAGAGTAACAAATTGGTATCGATAGAAACCAAAAGGAAACCTGAAAGACCAGCCTTAAGGTGGGAAGACCCAATAATTAAGAAAGTTGGAAGAAAATGGAGAAGAAAGGCTCAAGACAAAAATAGCTCGACTCTTTACGACCTGCAGTTATGGAGAAACCCTGACTGAAATCACAGGTCCATCAAGGTAATCAAATTATATTATTGGTTAATTTTTTACTCAAGTATAAGCAAACAAAATTTATATGAAGTATCTTGATGACTAAGTCTACATGCATATAGAAGAAATTGATTTCACATCAATTGTCTTAACATCCCATTATAATCAGATCTTCTAATCTCATTAATGAGATCTCAATAATGGTCTCATTAATGGGGAAAAGAACGAGCAATATACCAGATTAAGTGACAACTATTCTGGCATGATACAATGATTGGTTATGTGATTCCTTACTCCTGCGTCGGATCTGCAAAAAGAAATTGTTGGAAAAATGGGTGATTATTGAGCACTTGGCTCGTCCCATGTGGGCTATTGACAGTAAGTTTTTTAAAAATTTACTTGTTCGGTGGGGCGTTTATGGATGCTGGTCTTCAAAAGATATGCTTGTTGTAGCTTACCGCTGATTAGTAGACCACAATGGAAATAGGATGTTAATGAGGCACTGATTCGTCCATTGTAAGTTTCTGGTAGTGAGTTTAAAACATGCCGGTTTAGCATGATTTTGAGACGCGCACGTCTTCTAGGATTATACTCCCTGTAGTCTACTGCTTGGCAGATTAATAGATTAGGGCGGATGGCAATATCTGCAAACACTTTTTTAGCCCTTTTACTTAGGAAAGATTTGATCTTGGAGACAACCGCTTCTTCACGAATAAGTAGATTTCTTAAGAACAAGCTATTCGTAAGCATGTGTTACTTTGCCCTCTATGAACGTTTTCTTGCGAACACCTGCAGTGCTTATGTTTGCGTTTACCGATTCGCCATTCTTGAACCATTGTTCTAGTTCCGAGATTGCGTTTTTCATTTTATTAGTTCTTTCATCAAACCGAGGTTAGTAACTAATAAATTGAAAAACGAAATCTCGGAACTAGAACAATGGTTCAAAAATGGTGAATTGGTCAATGCAAACATGAGCACTGCAGTGGTGCTCATGTCATGCACTAAATACCTAAATGAATATGCTGAATATAGTGCTACATATGTTGCAAACTGTGCGTGCAATATCAGCCACACAAATCTCGAAGAGCATAAGAGACAGCAAAGTGTCCTCGGAGATGAGTGCCTTCAAACAATGATTTTCTTCTGTTTCACTTGGATTTTGGATCACTGAGGTAGGATTTGGCGAGTGTGACCAGCCTAGATGGAATCTAGCCTCCTTTAAAAAGCCCATTGTGCTATATTTTGTCAATGCCTGTCAACGTCCAGAACATCGCGCCAGCATGCTGCTTCCAGCTGTACCCTACAATGATGCTCTCCACTACTGTTCCAATTTAATTTCTCCTGACAACCATATTGCTCATTTGGAATGTAATTTTTATTTCATGGGTTCAGTCATGACAGTATTACTCGGAATAGTCAGGTGACTGAAGGGTTTGAGATTACTTCAGCGAAATCGCTGAAGTAATCTCAAATTTCCTCCAAGACGAGAAGTAGAAAAATGGTTGCAACCATTTCTCTATTATTTTAAATAGCAGCATGAATATAACAACTATGTGCATTATGGCTTTATGGAGTGGGTTTTTTGATGATTTTGTGAGAAATCCCATCTGGGTCTGGACATTTCTATTCCCAAGTTTGACGATGATTTCATGTACTTCTGTAGCAGACGCTATTAGTCATATGTCATATGAATTTTAGCATATGTCATATCTGGGGGCGTACATTACTGAAAAAATCTAGATCCGCATGGTTGTAGTTTGCACTTCACTATTTCTCCTTCACAGTATAGATAACCGACAATTTATTCAGTAGAGGGGCCTCTTAAAAGTTATAGTTTAGGAGTCAGGGCAACCCTAAATGTGGCCTGTATATGCTATTCCAATCTTTTCTCAATGACAGACCCTGTCAAAAGATGACATATAGCGATAGAAACTTGGAGAATTGTTCGCATTCGGTAAATAGGTAAGAACATCACTCTCCTGTCATAACGCTTTAAGATCTTAGAAATCTTCATTTATGAAACCCCAAAAATTTATTTTAGAGAACGTTTTGTCGAACAGTACCAGACCTTTTATAAGTATGGCATCCACAAAGATTTCCATGGTGATGAATATGGGCATTAATTGATATTTTATTGGAGGTGTCAAAATGTGTCACCGTTTCTGAGCCTTTAAATGTTGATCCAGAAAATCGCATTTGTAACATCAGCGAATGGTGAGCAAAGGGAGCATTGAAATTAGTGAAAATAAAGGATCTGTGACATACTCAGGTGTATAAATAAATTATTTCAACATAGTGCATACAGTATTTATTGCATTTCTTTTATAGTTTAAAATTAGCGATGATTAATGACCAACAAAATAAACGTTGAAATACATTCTGTGTAGCTCACTGAAAGTGGTGTTTGTATTCTCTACGCGAGGCCACCCGAAGAAAGACTTTAGTTTGAGCCGATTAAAGGAACTTTTGCTAAGGATTTTTTTAATCAGTTTCCGGGATAATCGATCCCTGGCATGGCGAGTGGGGAGGTTTTCTACAGAAACTTTGGTTTCCCGTCCACCAAACTCAACAGAATCAACTACAGAATCCACACTATTTCATAAAATAACATACTGTTGTCCTACACATGGTCACTGCCAGCAAGATAGCGACTCTTGTGATTCATCTCTTCATCAGATGCTACTTATAATTAGTGATAGCCTTGGACTAGCTATTTCTGATTGACTACCAGTGGAGAGTGAACGGCCCAATCAGCCTCAAAAGTTAGATAGGAATAAAACAGCCTTGCCTACTCCTTATAAGGGAATAAAAGGCAGTAGCTATCTTTTTATATATACAGTATTTTAAAGATGAATTTTGCGTACTCCTCTGAAATGTACTCTTTTCTCTATCCTGCAATTCAAACTGTTGAATTGCGGGATAGAGAAAAGAGCACATTTGAGGCCATTTGGAGTGAGATTGAGGCTAGCAGAACAAAATATACAATTGGGTGCTGCTATAGACCAGGTGATGGAAAAGATGGTGGAGATGGTATGCATAAACAAATAGAAGAAATGAGTGGAAGGAGGGTAATTATTATGGGAGATTTCAACTATTGTAGCATTGATTGGAGGGAGAAGAGGACACATGGGAGGAAGGAATTGGATTTTATGCGGTTATTAAGGGATAACTATCTGCAACAGCATGTAATGCAAAATACTAGTGGTCAGACAATGCTTGACCTAGTAATTGCATCTGAAGATTTGATAACGAATATGACCACATTGCCACCAATTCGTGAGAGTGATCATAGGGTCTTGACTTGAGAGGTGGCTAAAGGTGTGGAATTTACAATTAAGAAAGTGTACATGTGGGATTATCGGGCTAGTAAGTATGACAAGCTTAGGAGTTTGATTGGTTCAGTGCCATGGCATGTAAAACTGCAAGGGCTGGATATTGATAGTGCATGGGAAGCGGTTAAGAAGTGTTTGCATGAGGCAGTGGCTGACTGTATATCTAGAGTCAGAATAATAAATCAAAGTAGAGATTAAATGGATGAATAACACCATTAAGCTTGAGCTGCAAAAAAAGAAACAACTCTACAGGGAATTTAAGGAGGAAGGTAACCTGCAGGCACATGAACGGTATAAAGCCCAGGCCAGAAGGGTAACAAATGTGGTAATAAAAGCAAAAGCAGATTAAGAAAGAACATTAGCCATGCATGCTAAAGAGAATTCCAAACAGTTTTTTCGATATGTTGCAAGTAAAAGAAAAAATATATACGGCATATTGATTTTAAAGAATGCCGATGGTAGGGAGGTAACCGAATCAGTTGATATAGTAGAATTACTGAGTGCGTACTTTGCAAGAGTATAGCACCCAGGTGGTGACATTGCAGAAATGGATAAACCAAAAGCATATACGGGAATTGTGGTGAATGAAGTGAAGGTGAATAGTCTATTACAAAACCTCAATATCAATTCTTCTGAGGAATTGGATGGTATACCAGCTCGTGTCGTACGAGTAGCGGCTAAAGAATTGTCAGTGCCTTTGACCATTTTGTTTAATTTGAGTCTCGGATCTGGGTTAGTCCAAAGGGGGTGGAAAGAGGGGAAAATAGCTCCACTGCATAAAGCATAAGGAGGTTCCAAAACTGCTGTTGAAAATTACCGGCCGATCGGCATATCAGGAATTGTTGTCAAGGTCTTGGAGAAAATAGTCAAGACGAAAATACAAGATTGGATAGACGAAAATGGGATATTATATGGGGGACAGCATGGTTTTGTGAAGGGAAGATTATGCCTCAGTAACTTGCTCATGTTCTATAACACAGTGACAGCTGAAGTGGATAATGGTAACGGGTTTACAGTGATTCTACTGGAGCTTGCTAAAGCCTTTGATAGGATACCACATGGAATTATAATCAGAAGACTGCAGCATATGAGAATGGATATAGGGTTGGTGAGATGGATAGGAGGGTGGTTGATGGAGAGATATCACAGAGCGGTTTATTCTGGAGTAGAGTCCAAAAGACAGCCTGTGACTAGTGGTGTGCTGCAGGATTCTGTTCTTGGACCACTACTGTTCAATTTGTTCATTAACGATATAGGAAAGGATCTGAGTGGAACTGTGCATCTATTTGTGGATGATGCAAAGTTAGGTTGAGGAATAGTGAATGCTCAGGATGTCAAAATTTTGGAGGATGATTTGGATAGTTTGGAGGACTGGGCTAAGGAGAATGGATGTCAATTTAATGTGGCAAAATGTAAGGTTATACATTTTTGGGTGAAAAGATTAACAGCAGTATATCACATTGGTGGAACTGTACTCCAGGAAATTGACGAGGACAGGGATTTACGAATGTTGGTGGATAGGGAGTTGAGGTTTAGAGGACACATCGCAAAAGTGGCTAAATCAGTTCATCAAATCACTTGGTTGCTGAAAAATGCTTTAACGAGCAGAGACAAACAGGTTATTTTTCCTCTGTATCGAGCCTTGATAAGACCCCATCTAGACTGCTCTGCCTAGATATGGGCGCCAGGGTTTCTTCTCGATGGGGATGAGGTGGAGAGGATCCAGAGACGAGTGACCAAGATAATAGCAGGACTATGGAATGAACCTTATGAGAACAGGTCGAATAATTTTGGGCTGCAGAAATTAGTTGATAGGCGGAAATGGGATGATATGATTGAGACATTCAAATTACTGAAGGGTTTCTATAAGTTTAATTAACAAGATATTTTTGAGAATAGGACTGGTAGTGGGAGAACTAGGGGCCATCAATGGAAGCTTGGTAAGAGTGGTTAGCAAGGATGTTAGAGGTAGGTTTTATACTTGTAGAGTGGTAAATGAGTGGAATAAGCTGCCAGATTCTGTTGTGGGTGCCATGATTGTAATTGATGAGTTTTCAAGGTGAAGTATGATAGATACTGCGTGAATGTTGAATAGTTGTTCTTGACATGATGTTTGACCTCCCTCGATGAGTCTAAGGACTCCTTGGAGCTGCCCGAAGAATTGGACTCATCAGATAAAGTACAAAAGTATAATATTGTTGTTTGATTTAAGAAATAAGTTACTTTGTTTTAATAGAAATTTATACTTAAAAATGCCTTTTACTTGTTAATAAATTTGTAAACCCTTTTTGGAACGACATTTTTTAAATGCAAAAAAGTAATGATCCCAAATCTGACACTTCCGCAAACACTAGTCTATTCCAAAAAATAATGGCTTACCATCAACAACTCTATCTCTTCCCCACCCCACCAAAAAAAGCAAAGTTTTAATGGATTAGTAAAGGATTTATCGGTTCCATTAGGATGCGGGCTATGAAATGGCACTCAGAATATTAATTTCCTTAACACTGAAAGTTTGGTTGCAAAATAAACATGTACTTATTTCTACAATTGCTGAATAGACTGAGTTCATAATTTTGTTGTTGTCGTCTGTATTTCTTTCTTTCTTTTTTTTTCTTTTTTTCTTCCCATATCCATGTATTAAGTAACTAGCTGCTTAAGCTATTTTTATCTTTTATCACTAAAGCCTATATTAACAGAAAAGCCTATTTGAAAATCTGTGATTAGGAATAGTAAATGAATTCTAATGCTATCCCCTTCTGCTTTCAAGATTTGTTGGGGGAAGGGGGAAGGTTACACTACAAGTTTGTACAAATGCGTTAGAATAATGTATAACACATGTAGGTTCTCCCCTTGTAAGATCATGCAATAATAAATGCCCGGTACAGGTTGACTTCTTCTTATCATCTTTAACCACTACAAGAAATATCAGGTGGTTTCAAAATATAAGACAGAAAGCACGCTTATTCATAAAATCTTTGGCTACTGATAGTATCAAATTCCTTTTTGTGTCATAAGCTTCTAACGAAGATTGGCATAAGCTTACGACAAAAATGATAATTGATTATACAATAGCCAAAGATTTTGTACAATTGCACCAGAGAATCTTTCCCAGCAGAAGAAATCTGCCATCTTTTAATATGAAAATATAGTTCATTGCGCATCGCTATCTACTGTATATTGGTTGACAGACTGTTCCCTTAGATATCCAGGAAGTGAGACAACTGTCTCTTATCATCTTGCTATCTTCTACTTTCTGCTCTCCTCAGTTTAAAATTTCTTTGCTCCATTCAATTACATTAACTTGAAATATTTACTGACTTCGCCATCCAAATACATATACATATATATATGTATCTGAAATACATACTTCGCTATCCAAAGTATGACAACCACTCTGATCTTTACAACTTCTTGAAGCTGGATTTTCTGCAATATATTTTTCCAAACAGCAAAGTTTTCTTTCTGAGCGTCCTTGATCTTAACAACTACAAGGGCCTTCCCTTTTCCTGTACCATTGATCAACTTCACAAAACGCAGAAGTACTTGAAATAAGAAACAATGACCTAACACAAATTATATATATACCAACCCGAACACCTAATAACTCTCTACTCTCCCAATTTTCTTAATCATTTCTAAACGAAATGTGCCAAAGCGATCATATCTTGCTTAGATCGAAACTTTTGCAACTTTCCACTCTTCATCCATACCTGACCTTTTTCCTTAAGCCCTACAAAAGCACCAAGTGGGACAATCTTCGTAACATTTGGTAATTCTATCCAAGGTCAGACTACTGACTCGACATTTCGATTCTGTTCAGATACTTACTCTGAGTGAGTTGAGAATAGGTAGGTAGGCTTTATACTCCATTCCATTCAACATACCCAACAATCGTTTAACAAAAGATGTACCAAAGCAGTATATTGAAGTGGCTTGCTTCAAGAACCCAGCTTCACACCTTCTACAGTAATACACTTAATAAATAATAAACAACCACCAGAAATCGAAATTCGCTAAGGGAATATATTTCTGGCTTCTACACGCTTGCAAAGGCGGGCAGACAAAAGTTGGAATATCCTGCATTTCACAAACACACACGCTCTCTCTCTCTCTCTCTCTCTCTGCTCCAGATGTCATCACATAAAGATAAAGGTGACCTCCTGAAATCATTCTTCTCAACACTTGCATAAATGATAAAACAAATTGCCTCCAACAATGACAAAAACAATGCTTTTGTACTTTTTGTAGTTTTCCTAAAAAAATACATCAGAAGAAGAATGTTGTAGAACTTAGACAAAAATCTTCTGGCCCCAATGACATCTTTCTTACAATGATTAAACATTGCATTCCAGAATTGATACTCGTCGTGTAATTTTTTACAATCGTTGCTGGCACTTATCCTACTATGCAGAAGGAAACATATATCCCATCAATCCAAAAAGGGAAGATAAATATCTCCAGTCTAACTGCCAAGCGATTGATTGCAATTTAATCGTCTGTAACATAATGTAGAAAGTCATCAGCAGTCAGTTTCGCAACTACTTAGAGGACTGACAATTAATTAATCACTGCTAGTATGCATTCCATTACCAAATGCGTGTCTGACCACTTACATCACTGGATACATGCCATGAAAGGATTCAGAGAAATAGGTACTGTTACTCTTCATGTTTCGAGAGCATTTAATCTTAGATCTATCCGCTAATTAACAGAAATAGCAAGCTCAGCAACAGAATCAAATTGCAGCTATACCAGATGACGATTCGTCCTATAATCACCTATGCCTCTCCAGCCTGGAGCCACACCTCTAATACTAACATTATCAAGATACAATGAGCGCAGAACAAATGCTTGAGAAGGATTCTGAACGCCCCTTGGTATGTTAGAAAGAATCAACTTCATAGAGATACAAATATTCCCTATATTTTCTCTTTCCTACAATCTTTAGCATCTACGTTCTGCCTAAAGATGTCTATACACCCCAACGATTTGGTTCAGCAAGCTGCAGCATACGAGGCAACGAAAATATTCAAACATAGAAGACCAAAAGCTATTTTAACCTCCTATAGCGATGCATAATCTCCATGCCCAATCACGGCGAGTGAACTGCTCATAAATTTTACCCTCACCGTAACCGCAACAGATAGCGTGGAATATAAAAAGCATCTTGCTTCACCCCTAAGACACAAATGTCAATTGCAATTGCTACGACCGCTGTTTCTTTTTTTTAACCTTTATAAAGGGGATCTAATCTCAATGTTATCTTCAAAATATAAATTACTAGTTACATCCATCAGACAATATCAGTTCTCATTTGTCCTCCAAGCATGAAGAGATAACTGATAGCCTCTGTAAAAGTAGATATTCATTTCTACTCAGTAGGCTGCTTTATATTAGTCAAGGTAACTCCTTACAGATCCCAAAGTCACCATCCTTAGACCACATTTCACATGTTTGTAGTGACCTCCACATATTCCGAAATATTCTGGATGATCCCTTTTACTTTCACTGAGTGAAGTCAACCGATATCATGCAGATGAACAGTTTCAACTCTCCTCTCTGTATTTTCTGCAGATGGGTCCGTGACCACTGCTCCAGTGAAATGGTGATCATCATTCATTCATTTGTGCCTGTTAAAACAAGAGCAACAACTGTCTATCATCCTTTTTCAGACAAACTGCAAACACATTGAACCTAATTTTCCTGTTATAATTTATTCTAATATGTAACGTGTTACAGCCTGCCTCGCGAAATGTTTTCCAACAATTACAGTCGCAAAGTCTTCACACATATGTGCCTCAAACCGGTTGTTCAGCAGAGAAACACAGAAAAAGACAGAAACCATCTTGGTCATGATATTGTATCCATCTAGAAATATATTTGGTAAAAGGAGATTTAATGAATGCTGAAATGAATAAAATGAACATAGGTATGAATCTTCCTGTCATTAAATTTAGCCTATACTACTACACTCAGTTAACTTTGCATTAGGAACACCCACCTAATAACGCGTTGGTCCATCTCTCTGGGCAATCACGACTCACAGACGCCTAAGAATAGATTCCACAAGGTGTCAATCATCCTCCGTGCATAATTCGATCATGTTTGCTGCAGCAACTCCGTCGGTTCGCGCTCATTCCGTAGAGGAGGATCAGCAGTTCTCAAATCCCGTTCGAGCATATCACATACATGTTCAATGGGGTTAGAGTCAGGGGAGTTTGGAGGCTAAGGCAATATGGCTAATTCGTTGTCGTGTTCCTCCAACCATTTAGTCGCTGTGCGAGCCAGATGACAAGGTGCATTGTCCTGTTGAATGATGGCACTGAAGTCGAGGTAGACCTCCTGCAGATAAGTATGGAGATGGTCGGCTAACAGGTCCCTGTAGCGATTACCATTCAGTGTTTGTGGGATGGTAACCGAAGGACCTAGAGCGTCCCAGGAAAAACCTCTCCCAAACATAACACCACCTCAAATGGCCTGTTGAACCTCAACTGTGTAACCACGGGATAGGGCTTCATGCTATTTATGCCAATTGCGAACCCGCCCATCTGCATGGCGCAGCAGGAAACGGGACTCATCACTCCAGACGGCCTTCTTCCGTCTATAGAGAGTACTGACTTGCTGCTGATCCATCTTCCAAAAAATAGGTCACTACAGCTCCGCTTACTCCCTTTTGAAAATAAACGCAACTGCATCAATTCTAAAAAAACCATTGATATAACTTATATCCTTCGCTTTTCCACTTATCAACCAATTTTTGTAATGCCTAAATGGTCAATCTTGTCTCATAAAGAAATTTCCATAGTCCTTCCACCATATTGTTACTTGCCTTCATCTCCTTCAAACCCACAAGAAAACGAAGTGACAAGATAGGTGCAAGTAAGAAGTAGCTTTTCTTGCACTTATCTTAGAAAGAAGCTTTAGAAAGGAATAATAACCTCCTTATTTATGTTTGTCAGTGTGTTCTTTGTCTGCGCGGTTAGCTTAGTAGCTATGCACTTCGCAACCATATGCCTGGGGAAGGAGTGTCCTAGGTTCAATTCCCGTCGACCACGTGAGAAGCTCAAGGGTCTTCCTCAGCCATAACCAAGTTAGCCGGTCTTGGGCGTGGACAGCAGGGTTTTACCCCCAGTTTATCAGGGTTTTTCGTCCCGCAAGCAGGCAAACAGGCCCCGTGAACACACACCGATTATAATCATGAACATCACCCTTAGTGGATGCAGCAGAGGAGTGGCGAACCGGCTGCATTAATACGCCAGTAACCCCTCATCAAGAGGGGACTCAACCCGTCCTAGGAGGATGAGAAGAATAGCATAGTGTGCTCTTTAATAACCAGTTAATCGTAGAAGCTATTTTAGCCATCTTCACAATACGACCTTTGAACTTCAACTCAGTCTGTGAGCATTCCGAAATCCATCTCTCTCTATGTTCACTGGGCATCTACAAATGCCGTATGGTTACTCCGATGCTCGATGATGTTCCACACCAGGCCTCGCCATGTAGTCCTCTTGTTTGCTTTTCTGGCAGTCTCAACTCTGAAGATCAGTCACTCCACACACGCCATCCATCCATCTCATCCGAAATCCATAGCCTAATTAATTTTGTGAAATCCAGTTTCATCAATGTAGTACACAGCTGGTAATCTCTCCATCTCAAAATGCATAACTTTACACTTTCTTGCATGAAAACGACAGCCATTCCACAACCCTGGCAACACTCAGTTTACCCTGGTTGATTGCTACATCGTATTTATTAACTATTGTTCTACCTCGTTTTGCAACGGCAAGGAAATGAGTATTTTACACGAGACCATTTCCTATATCATTAAGATACAAGTTCTTATTTGCTACGTGATCTTTCCTCTTTTCAGTCGATATCTCCGTAGTTAAAATCTCCCAGAATAATTACTTGACCTGCGCTAATTTGCTGTTGCATTTCTTCCACATACTCCATCGTACCCGCCCCCCGGTATTCAAAGGAGAACCAACTGCATGTTTTGTTCCATTGGAAACCCATATAACTTAAAATGAACTACTGTTATCACACCTTTCTTGATATCCTTTTTGGATGCAGTTCTACAACAGTAATTCTCTTCCTCTCCCAATCCTGCCTGAAAATATTATACCCATCACATTCAATTCCGCTAACCACATCTTCTGATGTCAACCAAGTTTCACTAATGCTTATAACTACAATTACATTTTAAACTGTACTACAGTTTATAATAGATCTGTTGTCGTTATTATATAATGTGTCTGTAGTTTTTGTGTATATAATTCTTTGTAGTTAGACACCCGAAAAAGTTGTTTTATCAACGAAACTAGTAGTGTTCCTATTAAGTCCCATTCTTTACTATTCTCGGTGTTCAGTCATTCAAACCTTTTTTAATTTATATATATATATATATATATATATATATATATATGAAACGTACTATTAACTCGGGGTTGGGATATGTTCATTTTTTAAATTAACTGACTTAAACCCGAGAATTATAACACAATGACATTTATTTGAAAAAAACGCAACATGTTTCGTCAAAAATGACTTCTTCAGGCGATAAGAACATAGAAAGACAATAAAAGACACTTAAATTAACATTGACACACTCTAAAGCTATACAACTATAAAGCCATAATATTCGACTGTAAATTACAGTTATGAGCTTGAACTACAGTCCGAGTTAAAGTTCCATTGTTGTACACCTGTGCGTGTGTGGAATCACGCGATCTCCAGTATCTAATAGTAGAGTTGAAAGAGTCTGCCAAATTATAGCTAAGATTATTATTCAAATGAAAAGGGTCTAAGTTCTCGGTTATAATTCTCGGGTTTAAGTCAGTTAATTTAAAAAATGAATATATATATATATATATATATATATATATATATTCAATATATATATATATATATATATATATATATATATATTGAAAAGCATTAAAGGAACTGTTTATTTTGTTTCAATTATCAAAAAAAAAAAAATCAGCTAACGCCTTTTTATTCCCGTATATACAGGAGTAGGCGAGGCCATTTAGCCCTATCTAACTTTTGGAGACTGAGTGGGCAGTTCAATCTCCACTGGTACCCAATCAGAGACAGATGGCCCAAGGCTATCACTAATTAAGCGGTACGCAGTGAAGAGAGGCGGCTCAAATGTGCCGCCATCTCGTGGTCTCTAACCCTAACAAAATATATTTAATGTCTGAAATAATGTGGGTTCTACGGTCGATTTTCTTGAGTTTACAGGACGAAAAACCCGAGTTTCCGGGAGGAAAAACCTGCTTGCCCGTGCCAGAGATCGACTAACTCGGAAACCGGTCGAAAAAAGGCTTAGAAAAATTTCCTCTAGTCGCCGACTAGACTCGAAACCAAGACTTCCTTTGTGCGGCCTAGGGCGGTGGTGTGCAAACGCCACATCCACTGAGCTACACAGGCTCTTGTTTCAATTATAATAATTAAAAATCAAAGACTAAAAAAATTGTAATATACACTGTAAGTGAGTACCATGAATGACGTGTGGTGGTTGTATCTTTGGATTCGTTATCAGATTTTAGACAGGGGTTGGTTTTTAACCTATCATATACACGGCAAGCGAGCAACATGAACAACGGCCAGGACACCGTCATTCATGTTGCTTTCTTGCCATGTATATGATAGATTTTTTGTTTTTAATTTTTAATTCTTAACCCTTTAATATCCACCTTTTTTTAAAAAATTCGTTATCTTTGTCACTGATTAATTCGCGTGTTATTTCTGCTATTTGATAAATATTTTTATGCATACTTTTGGGTTTTCACCTTCAAAATTTTCTCGCCCAAATCTCATACTAATTGAGAACAATCATTAAGTTCTGTACTAAGTATTGTTATATTTCTGCCTCAAAAACTGCACACCCAGATTTGTCAAATTCTTCTCTTTTTGATGTAATAAATTTCTAAATAATAAATCTTAATTTTTAGCCTAAAGGTTTTTGAAAAATTTTAAATGGAAGCTTAAACATACATGAAATACATTTATTACCTACAAAAATTTCCCATACATTTTCAGTACAATAACTACATAGAGCGCATAATAAATTACAATAAAATAATAAATTTTAAAATGTGCCCTACAGCGTCAGTAGGACAATAGATAGTCTGTAAATTCCAAATTTAAAAAATATATATATATATATATATATATATATATATACAATAAGATAATAATTAGGGCAAAAAACTGATGTAATAATATTTCTCATAAAAGATCTCTTTTAAGTTCGGTCGTTGTAGAAAAGTCTCATAGCTCTCTTTATATAACTGCTCTGTTAAGAAATCGATTTTTATATAAAAGTTTAGTTTCAGGGGCGAATGCTGGTCTTGAAATTTATGCTTGCTCTTGTTATCATTCAGGGAATGTGAGGTGTGATTGAAGTCTGATTAGCAGAATAATGAATTACTGACCACTTAAAACTATATATTTAGAAATTTATGTACATTTAATCATACAACATTTATTTTACAATTGATATTCTATCTTTTTCATTTAGCTACTTGAATACAAATTCTATCCTACGGTTCTTCTTTATGAACTGGTCAATAACATCGTCGTAAAAAGTTGGTTGTAACTTAATTTTCCCAAGCATTGTCTATTCTTGATGTTATGTCTTCTCTTTTTCTGCCATCTTCTGTTATTAGGCTTCATATTCAAAGCTTGATACTTCAAACAGAAGTATCAAGCTTTCACCTTAATAATCACATGGCAGATGTCACTTTACATATCTTCTTTGAAGGATGTTTACTACGACACAATAAGTTTCCAAAGTACTTGGGCGTTACCCTGGACCGCACGCTCTCTTACAAGCAACACCTAACAAACGTTTCTGCTAAGTTAAGAATCCGTAACAACATAATACAAAAACTAATAGGCACGACATGGGGAGCAACAGCCGATAATCTGCGGATTACTGCTCTTGGTCTAGTTTTCTCTGTTGCCGAATATTGCTCACCAGTGTTGCTAAATAGCACACATGTTAAACGTGTTGATAGCCAAGTAAATAATACAATGAGACTGATTTCTGGCACAATTAAATCAACGCCCACACACTGGCTTCCAGCTCTTAGTAACATTGTTCCACCGAATCTGCGCAGGACTAAGGCTCTCTTATAGGAGTATAAGAAAATCTTGGAGAACACAGCCCTACCAATACATTTAGATCTCCCAGACTTAAGTGCACGACGATTGAGAAGACATCCACCACTACAATTAGCCCAACTACTACTACATTCTAACTTTGACTTGAAGCAAAAGTGGCAAGAACAGTGGGAGAGCCATACAGATGACATTACAAAATTTTCTCTCAATGAATTACAAGAAAGTTTTGATGCTTGCTCACACCTCCCACGAAAATCCTGGACTCAGCTTAATAGAATACGAACTGGTCATGGTGTATGTGCGGATATGATTTTTAAATGGGGTAAACGACCATCCCCGCATTGTGATTGTGGAGCTCAGAGACAAACTGTGAACCATATTGTTACTCAGTGTTATCTCAGAGCATATTCAGGAGACAAATTGGACTTTTTAAGTGCTACACCCGAAGCTATGAACTATCTAACCAATATGGATGTAACCTTTTAATTTTATTGGTTTTTAAAATGACTTTTGACTTTTAATTTTATATGTTATTAAAGTGTATTGTACTGCATGTTTTGATATTCATGCCATACGAATAAATAAATAAAGGCTTCATAAGTATCTATAAAGCTTTGTACTTGTTTTATTTGTTTCCCGTTGATGTCTATATGCTCTATATTGATATCGTTTTGCCTGTAACAAGGATTTTAGTCTTATCTGTGTTGATTTTCATATTATATTTTTCGAGGTTATTATTTGGAAATTCTAGTATTGTTTTCAACGTTCTTCTGTTTTCTGCTACAACGGCTATGTTATCAGCAAATCTCATACATATGACTTGCTCACCATTTATCTTTATGCCGCTATTTATTTTATCTTTAGTTTCCTGAGTGGCATTTTCAATATATAAATTAAATAAAAGTGGTGAAAGTATACATCCTTGTCTTACTCCACTCCTTATATTTACTATTTTCTTCTTATCATTGATTTTAATCCGTCCATTTTGATTTTTATAAATTTGATAAATTATTTTACTGTCCCTCAAGTCTATGCTGATATTATTTAGACAATTTAGGAGTATTTGTGGTTTACTTTATTAAATGCTTTCTCTAAATCAAGGAAGCAAATGTAAGTTTTTACTAAGATCTATTCTTCTCTTTATTATAGGCTGACGTACGTACCGTTTTGAACGCGACAGTACCATTTTTTTCATATTTCCCCGCCGTTTTAATAAAAATATCAATTTTGTACCGTTTTTAATAAAAACTATAAATATACTTTCATATTGGTCAATCATAAATTTTTATTAAATTTATGATTGACCAATTATGATATATAATTTATGAAAAATTATTATTCATAACTTATAATCGTATATCAATATCATGGATACCAGTAATTTATATAATCATGGAGTCGCATTGTTCGATATTAAATATCTGCAGTGATTTATTCAGGGAAAATAAAAAAATGCATGTTGTCAACACTTGCGCGTCTCAGAAGCGGCGTCTGTTCTGCCGTAGCGTTAGTTTTTGTTTTGCCTGTATGCTAACAGGGGGAGGCTTTGTTATTCAATGACGGTGGTTTAAATTTCATATTTTTTAATGCTTTAAGTCTATCCTAGAAGTACAGATTTTTTCTGAAATGAACGAAAAACGCCTAGACTTTTAAGACTTTTGTAATATTGTAGAGCTTATTGTTTGTCTTCCAGGAAGTACAGCACCTATTGCGAGAATATTTTCTGTTATTAACAGTATGTTGTCAAAGATGAAATCTAGATTAAGTGTTGAGACAATGAGGGCTATGTTAATTGTAAGATAAAATTGTGTCATGGAGTTTTATGATAAAATGTTGAAGGACCAAAATTTGCTGCATGTGGTCACTTCATCGTGGAAATATTCATGGTTCGATCGTGGTAAAATACAGTCCCCCCCCCCTACGTCTACCTAAATTTTTGTATGCGTTCTGTTCTGTCACTGAAGAATGATGGTAAGCTCAATATGTTTATATAATAAAACTTTTTTATCGTCTTACTTTTTCATGGATACAGAATATTACATAACCTCCATCCCGTTTTTGTCTCAAGGAAATATGGTCAGTCTACTCTATTATTGTTCTTAAAGAGAGTATTGCCTATCTTGTTTCTTTATTCTTTCTGAATCGAAATTGGTCTTCATCAAGCAGACAATCTATTTGTGAATAATTTTTAGTAGACTTTTGCTAATATGTGGGATTAAAGCTATTGTTCTGAATTGGCTGCATTTATTAGCATTATTCTTTTTTGGTATTATAGTTGATTTCATAAACTCCTTTGGTATTTCTCCTCTATCATAAATTTGGGATAATAATTGATAGATTATGGTTTTTGTCTCATCACCTAGATTTTGTAGTAGTTCTATAGGAATATTGTCTACACCTAGACTTTTTCCCTTACTCATTTCGGATAGTGCTTTATCAAATTCCTCTCGCATTATTGGGGTCCTAGATTATCTTCATTTTCATTTTCTATGCTAATATCGACATCTAGTTCGTCGCCATTATAGATATTTTCAGGATAATTCTTCCATTCCATTAATATATCCTCTGATTCTATGAGTAATTTCCCATCTTCGCCTTTGATAGCATTGTTTTTGCTATTCATATGAAATTTGAAAGTCAATTTGTTAATTTCTTTATAGGTTTTCTCTATGTTTTCTTTTTTAAATAATTCATCTATTAAGTTAAGGGGATAATAAATCCCTCATTATTTTAAAGCCGGATACGAAACTCGGAGATCGAAATCTAAGAGTTTCATGCTGAAGAACTATCGGCGAGTCCAAGCGTAAGTCATCACTTGGGTAGTGATACTACCCAAGATACTACTCAAAATAATGAGGGATTTATTATCCCCTTAACTTAATTTACGCCGCCGGAAAAATAGCCTCTTGGCTCTTTATCGTAATAATTCATCTATGTTATTACACGCTTCTTCCAGGTTTTCTTTTTTAGCTTGTCTACATTTTCTTGTAATTTGATTTTTAAGATATTTGTATTTGGCCACATCTTCTTTAACACCATTTTTATATTTTCTTCTTTCATCCGTAAGGCAAAGTATTTCATCTGTTATCCAATGTTTTCTTTTTTCTTTTCTGTCTTTTTCAATAATTGATTTGATGCATTTGTAATAGTCTCTTTAATCATATTCCATTGGTTTTCAATATTATTCTTACTGTGTATGTTTTCTGGAATATTGTGATCAATTTCCTCTTGGTACCTTCTCTTTACTTCTTTACTCTTTAATTTTTCAAGGTTCCATCTTATTGGTTTGTCTCTTCTGTTCATATATATATATATATATATATATATGTGTGTGTGTGAAATTCCCAAGCTATTTTATCATATCAAAAATGTCAACTATGATACTTCTTCAAAAAATAATTAAAAAAAAACATACAGGGGTTTTTAAGTACTAAACAGTAAAATATAATAGCCAGCCTCTAGGAATTATCTTCTGTTCTTAGGAAAAGAATGACGCAATATGCTTCCACTTCACAGGTAGAGTTATCTTTCTACCTATACACTGACGTTCCTATTATGGAAATTTTCGTGCGACGGAAGTCGCCGAAAGGAGCCGATGTTCTGAGAAACCGGACCAATCAAATATGGCGAGCGTAAAATTAGAAATATACGTTAAGAGTAGAGTTGGACTGTTTTGTGATATTACTGCGTTAACTCTTCAATAGTTCTACGTTATTTCAAACGAGAACCGACCATTTATATAGTAATATGATACCAATCAAAAAGTATTTTCAAGAAATGAGTGAAAATATCACCATCAGGAACAACCTAGTGATGCTCGACTATACGCGTCATTGAAGTATATCTACACGTGACCTCTGGTGACGTCATTCCACATTTTAGTTCTCTCTAGTGATGATGTCATTCTTTGTATAAAAGTTAGGGCTTTCCTCATCCTTCGTGGATGACTCATAAAAGTAGGAGTACCTCGCAATATCTCGGTTAGAAAATATTCATCGTTTACAGATCGCATTTGTAAGTTTACACAAGATTTTCATAATCATCTAAATAACTATAACAAGATGTATTCTCAAAATAACGAGAGGTCTCAAACTGATTACAGACTTGCTGTATCGGATATTTTGTGTTCTATGGCGAATAGGGCTAGAGAGACACCAACGACAACATCGGTAAGTTTTTATGTATACATCAATAGGTTTATATATATATGTAATAGTATAGATTTCACCTAAAAGTAATGAAAGTAGCCGCACAGCATTTGATTTCGGGTATATTAAATTTATAAGTAACGTAAAAGAAAGAATTGATGTATATGATTGTAACTGATGTTAAAACAAAACATCTTAGAATAATACAAACCCTCTATCAGATAGCTAATTGTCATTTTCTTAATAATAATCCTTAATGTTTTCTATCAACTGTTTTATATTTCTTAAAAGAGGTCACTGTCATCAACACTAAAACTATCCACTATTATTTGAAAATAAAACAGCTGTGATCCGTTTCGGACGAGGTGGTATTTGAATGTCGCTTAGAATCTTTGCTAACTTGCTCCATAAGATTTGTTAAATAATCTTATATCAGATGACTTATGACAATTCGAGTTTGATGACAGTCGTTTCGTTTCTTAAAATAATTTCTATTCCACAGCTCAAAATGCATCACACAAAGTTAATAGTGCTTTATAAAAACGTCAACGTGTGTCTCCGAATATCTTTCAAAATCGAAATTCGGCTAATTGTTTTACTACATCTTCTCTCGGCGATTATTTCTTTGATACATGTTATTCATTTCACTATTGAAAATTCAGTATTCTACTCCATATATATGATGTATGTATACTTCAATCCTACGCCCATGTAAATTATTTCGAATTTACTATGAAATAAAATATTTCATATCGATAGATGGATAATCCACATTTATCTATAGCGTAAACGAAGAAATATCTTCGTTTACGCTATAGAAATTCTAATATGTTACTTTACTCATATTAGAATTTGTCAGAGGAAAAATTTAATTTTCATGTTTTCTGAAAATGAAAATTAACACAGAGTTGGATCTTTAACGCTATGTGTTAAAGACCCAACACATAGTTTGAGTCTGGTATGCATTCACGGTATCAAACTTACTCGCCAATTTATTACAAATTTATTTTTCACTTGGATAAGCTGACATTTAACCTGCAGACTAGAACTAGAAAGTATAAATTTCCACTTTACAACAATTTTCAATATGAAGAACTCAATTACATGTTAAGGGACAATACTTAAAAAATCATTTTAATCCTTTTGTACGATTTTTTTTTCTTCTCGATCGTGAGAAGCTTTTCAATACATGTTTAGAATACAATTCACATATCAGGAGATTCTCTGATAAGATAAATCTGTTAAATTAAAAAAAAAAAAGGATGCTGGTCCCAGACAGGTCAATGAGAATCATCTACAATCTGGACATTGATAGCAATGTTATTACAATGAAGTTTGTCAGTTATTATGGTGGTATTATCCATTTTACTATCACACCTGGCTATGGATATTTTATTATTCCTCATGAATTGTGGCATCTGTAATTTTTTCCTGAAAAAATTCTCACATGTTTAGGAGATTCATAAATGCTTCTGTATATTCACATACAATAGTGTCATTTTATATATATATATATATATATATATATATATATTTATTATTATTATTATTATTATTATTACATCACACCTCCAGGGAGTCCAAAGATTCATCGAGGGAGGGTATCTACTCTACAACTCTTCGTCTCATTACTCCACCAACCTTCATCATCTACCACCAACGCCATTTATCGCCGGCTACCACCACTAGTACTTTCACAGACATTCATGTCCAAGGCGGGATTCGAACCCGCAGCCTTTTGGCTGGAGAGCGGATACGCTAACCACTCAGCCAACCAGGCCGGCATAATACCAAGTTGTTATATATAAAATCACACCCAGTGTTTCTTAAAATTTTAGTTCCAGGAATGGCACTATCATATAAATTTGAAATTCTTGTTCTTATATCTGCTTTTATATTTCCTACACCTATATATTTTGTATCGCTCTGTCCAAATGTTCCTAATTTATTTCTTATATGTAAGATCCCTTCTTCTTTTTATTCCTACCTTTAATACTCATATCTATAGAAAAGATAAGATTTTTGCCCTGGAAGATAGCATGTTATTAACATATCACAGACATCACTTCATCTGTGAAATAGGTTTCCCTTTGTCACCAAGCATTACTTCATTCTGAATGGTTAACCATACAGTATTCTCACGTTGGGTAGTAGAGCCTCTGTAGCTCAGTTGGTATAGATGAAGCCCTTCAGTCGGGAAGATCTGGGTTCGATTCCTATCTGTGACATGAGGAATTTTTATCTGGTCTCTTTCAATGAAAGGTGAAAGAGACTAGACCGGTGGTAGGTTTTTCACCTGGAAACTAGGGTTTTTTATCCCCCAAAACAGGCAAACCAGCCTGTGAACACACAGATTACAGTCAGGAATATTTAAGAGAGTCCCTTGAGCCATAGGTCTGATTCATCAGTTATGCCAGTCCCGAGCCCAGATAAAATAGGGGAGAACTGAGATGGTGCCATACCTCCCCATAAAAGGGGCTCATGGCTGTTGAATCATCATACAGAATAAAAATTAAAAAAAAAAAAACCTTGGGTAGTTCCCCTAAAAGCTCAAATTTTTTAACTGTACATAGGAGAACAAGGTTAATTATTGATCCATCTGTCTGATTCACATATATAATAGAAACTGCACATTAGGAGATAATGAAATATCTCCTAATGTGCAGTTTCTATTATGTATTTCAATGGGTATTTTCATGTATGGTTATTTATTCTCTCTGCAGCTGTTTCAGCATAATTCTCTTGATGTATTAAAAAAAGAAACTCAGTTGTTACAGTACAACTTGTATTAAATTAAAATCAGTTCATTATTCAGTCATTATTCAGTTCATTATTATTGTTTTACAAGAAATACATAAGACAAATTTTAGCATTGATGTATACATGAGAGAGAAAAAGAAAGATGAACTGGGGGGGATAGAATATTACAAATTCTCAGTGCAAATACAACCATTAGCCCATGTATGACTAAAATGTGCAAGAGAATTGGCATTGCCCATGACCTGTTCTCAGCATTGATGGGATTCCAGTAGAATGAAAGGAGGCACAATAATTCCATAAGGGAAGATCCATTACAGAGGTTGAAAATGATAGCCCTGTTCATTTCTCAGGAATGGTGGTATGATTTCAGAAAAGTTGGATAAGGTAAGAATTTCTCCAATATCATTAATTCAATACTAGTATTCCTATCTACCTGTCAGAAATTGGATAGAGAGAAATAGTGTTCTGTGGGGAAGCAGTGTGGTTTTTGTGAAGGACATTTGAGTTGGATAGAGGAAATGGCCATACTGAATGTTGTAAAGATGACAGGATGCTGCATGATAATCTGTTAAGTAAATTGGAATGGAATGACTTGAATAAAGTGACACTGTGAGCAAAGCATAACATTTGCTATTTCACTGTGGCAAAATGGAAAGTTATGCACTAGGCCTGAAAAAATTATAAACTATATTATCATGGAATTACACTAAAAATTGACGAGGACAAAGATTTGGAACCAGTATTGGGCAGGAACAGGAATGGAGTTCAAGTTCAAAGGATATATTGCAGAAGTGATCAAAACAGCACAGAGGATCACTTTGTTGCAAGTGGTGATAAGGAATTTATTATCCACCTTTTAAGACTTTTATAGTACCACTAACCTGGTATGGCTTTTGTTTAATGAAAGAAGCAGACACCTAGAAGTAGTTAACTTTTAATTAATAAGCAAATATTTTGCTGTGTTCACCATGGCATCTTCAAAGGCACAAAGATAATATGCATATACACTTTGGCACATTGCCGGCCTGGTTGGCCAAGTGGTTAGTGTATCTGCTCTCCAGCCAAAAGGCTGTGGGTTCGAATCCTGCTGTGAAAATCTGGTGGTGGTGGGCGGTAGATGCAGTTGTAAATGATGATGGTAGTTGCGGTTTGGTAGAGAGAGAGTTGTAGAGTAGGTGCCCTCCCTCGATAAGTCTTTTGGACTCCCTGGAGGTGTCACGTAATAATAACATTAGAAGGAAGGCAAACAGATTATGAAAGGGTATAACCCTATCATGACACTAATAATGAGATTTTGATCTGTTTTCACAAATTGAAACATAAGAAGCCATTTTAAGAAGAAGAAAATATTACAATGGAAGATTTAAGCTTGAAGTTATAAATCTTTAAACTACTGACATCTGTCCTGAACCCTTGGTTTGTTTATCTTTGATTGCAACTGGATCGAGAAATAAAAAATGACTAATGTATTTCCTTCCTGTATGCTTATTTTCGTCAGCCAGAATGGGAATTTTCAGTTTTCCATTTATTACTATTATTATTATGTGACACCTCCAAGGAGTCCAAAGACTCTTCGAGGGAAGGCACCTACTCTACAACTCTCCGTCTCCACCAACTACAGTGAACCACATCATCTACACCAATGCCATCTACTGCCCACCACCACTACTAGTATTTTCACAGATAATCACAAACATCGATGCCCACGGTGGAATTCGAACCCTCAGCCTTATGGCTGGATAGTAGATATGCTAACCACTTGGCCAACCAGGCTGGCAAGGAAAAGAAATACCTTACCAGACTATATATTCATGCTCTGTCATACCATAATCCTTGTCAAAAATCTGATGTCATCAAAACTTATCTTTGTTGGGAGTTTTTCCACTTGGTTATACTATAAACTAAAGGTATAATTCCTTGGTACCTTACAAACTCATCTTTGTTTTTTCTACTAAGTCACTTTTTGAAAAGGTCGTCACCTGTTGGTCGTCACCTGTAAAGTATAACTGAACATGTGAGAATAAGTGAGACATGGTTGGATGAGGATGACATCATGATGGGGGATAGAAATGGAAGGGTATGATGTGTTTCGTGAAGATAGAAAGAGTATTAAGGGAGAGGGAGTGCTATTGATGATAAAGAGTCATGTCCATACGAGGTAGAGATGCAAGACATGAATAGAATGAAATACTTAGTTGGATGTTATAGACCTGGTAATGTGTATGGTAGTGATCATGAAATGTATAATGAAATTAGCTAAGCAAATAAGAAAAGCGTGATCATTATGGGCGATTTTAATTATGGGAATATAGACTGAGATAGCATCTGGAAGTAAAGAAAACGTGTTTCTAGAGTTTGTGAGGGATAACTACCTTAGGCAGTATGTAACAGAAGGCACACAAGGTTGAGGATTTTGGATTTGATTCAAAATCAGAGGATGTTATAATAATGGGTGTGAAACCCCCCTCAAGTTGGTGAGTGATCGTGAAATGATTACCTAGATGGTTGCCAACAGCGTGAGGACCTTTGTGAGGGAAGTGTATATGTGGAACTACAAGGCTGGTGATTATGAGAGCTTAGGAGACAGCTTGCAAGTGTAGTATGGAATGAAGAGTTGGCTGAAAAGGAGAACAGTACTGCTTGGGTGATATTCAAGAACTATCTAGTAGAAGCAATGTCTAAATGTATTCCAAGGGTTAGAAGGTTAAATAAGGTTGGTGTGAAATGGATGAATGAAGAGATTAAGCATGTGATACAGAGGAAAAAAACATTATGGAGGCAACATAAGAGGAGTGGTAATAATAAATTCCATGATAATTACAAAGAACAAGGAGAGCAACTTGGTTGATAAGGGTAGCAAAAGTGAAGTATGAGCAACAGTTAAGGTAATGAAGCCAAAAAAAAAAAAAAAAAAGAATCCTAGGGAGTTCTTTCAATATGTAGCCACCAAAAAAAAAAAATTATGGAAGGATGAGATGATATTGATTGAGAAAATGGTATAAGAACTGCTGTAGAGGATATAGATGAGATATTTAATTAGCAGTTAACATGTTTGCTGCCACGCTACTTTGGCATAGTCTGTTCCCATACGCCGAGCAATTTCATTTCTTCAAGGTCAATACGGTAATCTCGTTGCCGGCGGTAAGCGTCATACGAGTATACTCGTAGTTGGCTTGTGTGGCTGGTTTACCAACTACGAGTATACTCATAGTTGGCAGTGAACGTGTTAATAAAGTTCTTTCATTCTTGTGAATGTGACACCATGGAGAGTTTGAGAGCAGATGAGGATGAGAGACTGACTATGAACAAGAGGTATATGGGGAATTGATCAGACTTGATGGCAATAAGGCCTGTGAGTCTTGAAAATATATTACCACATATTTTGAAGAATGTGCTAGGGAGTTGGCAAGTTCCTTGGCATATTTGTTTAACCACGCTACCGGCCAGGACGTATATATATGTCCACATTTCCATGGATGCGAAGTGCATATTAAAATTGTAATACCATTGATATTACATTGAAATTTATGATGGATACAAAGCTTTTGAGGGTGCGTATTTGATCTTTAATGGCCGGTAAAGTGGTTAATATGATTCTTGAACTGGATCAAGTTTCAAAGGAGTGGAAGGAAGGCAAAATTGTGCCACTTCATTAGGGAGGTGACAGAACTCAAGCATCAAATTATTGGCCTATCTGTGTGTCAGTTGCCATGGTCAAAGTGTTGAAGAGGCTGGTGAGAACCAGGATCCAGAATTTGGTTGACAATAGTGGTATTATCTTTGATGGATTTGCTAAAAGGAGGTCATGATTTACTAATCTACTTATTACAATAAGGTGACTGCTTCGTTAGACAAAAGAGATGGCTACACAGTAGTATACTTAGATTTTGCAAATGCTTTTGATAGATTACTGCATAATAAGTTGATAGTCAAACTAGAGCAGATGGAGTTGGATATTAGATTAGTGCACTGGATTGGAGATTGGCTATCTAATAGATATTATTATTATTATTACATGATACCTCCAAGGAGTCCAAAGACTCATCGAAGGAGGGCACCTACTCTACAACCCTGTCTCCACTAACCACAACTACCTTCATCATCTACACCAATGCCATCTACCGCTGATCACCACCACTAGTATTTTCACAGGCAATCGCAAACATCCATGCCCACAGCAGGATTCAAACCCACAGCCTTTTGGCTGGAGAGCAGATACACTAACCACTCGGCCAGCATATCAACAAGTTGTGTATTGGGGAGTAATCTTCTGGAAGAAGAAAGTCACTAGCAGTATGTTTCAGGGATCTGTTTTAGGATGACTGCTGTTTAACATGTATGTTAATGATATTGGAAGATTTTGATGGGGATATTCAGTTGTTTGCAGATGATACAAATTTGGGATGAACTATTAATAGTAGAGCAGATCTTCTTGCCTTACAAGAAGACTTGAATAGATTGAGTGAATGAATATGGGAGTGGAGATGTCAGTTCAATGTTGTGAAATTAAGTTTTTAAAATTTGGGAAATAAAGATGAAATGTAGAATTTCCAATTGAGGTGGAGGGAGTGATGGTGGATAAGGATCTAAAATTTAGAGAATACATCGCTAAAATTGCGAGGACAACGCAATGAATTCTGGGAATGATGTGGAGTATGCTGACTTATAGGAGATTCTTGTTACATTGTATAAGGCCTTGATTAGACCACATATGGACTACTGTGCACAGATTTGGTCACTTGGTTTTTAAAATGATGAAGAGATGGTTGGAAAGGATCCAGAGGTGATTGACTAAGGTAGTTTTTGATCTCCGGAATGTTGAATATGAGGAAAGGTTGAGTGGATACAATTTACAGAGTCTAGTGGATAGGAGGAAGAGGGATGATATGATAAGAGACGTACAAGTTGGTAAGGAGTTGTTATAGAATCAGTGCTGAGAAGGTTTTTCATAAATGGTGGGAGATCAGAGGAGAACAAGTTAGGCAGTTGCATTCATTTAGATGAGGAAAATGTTGAGCTGTAGGAGTCACAAATTTAAATCTACAGCTGTATAATAAATATAACCTTGCAAATTGGCATATTTCGGTTAAATTGGGAGAGCTGATAATTAGGCTTGAATGGAATGAATACTGAATACAACACACAAAATTAAACACAAGTTTAATAGTTCCTATATTTCATTTGTTACAGACACATCGGAGGATACAGTATTAGAATTGTAAAAACAGACACAATAACTGGAATAAATTATACTAGAAAGCCTAAGTCCATGAGGGGCACCCTCTATGGGTGCTCTTAGAATTAGTTTTAAGAAAATAATTAGTTTCCTAAATCTTGGGAAGTTGAATACTTATTTAGTTGAGATTTGTTTTTGAATCTGTTGATTCTTAAAAAAGTCAAGTTTGTACTTATTGCAGTGACCCATCATTATGTTCTCTATTTGGCAACATGGTTCAGACACTTTCCTCCTACACCTCAACAGCTACCACCTTCCAGAGTCCAGTTCACTATAGAAAAGAAAATAACAATAGCCTGCCTTTTCTAGATACTCTAATCTCATCTTTCCAATGGCACTTTTTCTTTCTCAATTTACAGAAAACTTATCCATATAGGTAGATGCATACATAAACTTTCTCATACCACTCAACAATATTGTGTTATTAACAGCACTGTCAACAGAGCTTCCAACTAAGCTTCTTTTACAGCTGAACTATCCTTTATTCACCAGACCTTCCCATCCAAACAATGCCAAAAAAGATCAACAAAAGAATTATTCAATCTCCTCACATCCCACTTAACTTTATATATTTAGGGCACCTCAGAAGAAGTTGCCAGAACTTGAAAGAAATGATCTCTGGACCACTTTCAAACCTCAGCTGAAGTGGCTGCTCTTCTGTGTGTTCCTAAGTATTTTCTACATCCTCTATTTCAGGTGTTTATAAGATTCCTTGTTCTTGAAGCTCGTCATATTATGACTAGGAGATCTATCACAACAATTAGATGACCAGGCCTTTGATTCCTTGCACAAATAGATATGGTTGTGTTTATTATTATTATTATTATTCGTAACACCTCCAAGAAGTCCGAAGACTCATCGCTGGAGGACACCTATTGTATAACTCTCCGTCTCCACCACCACACCAAACTTCTACTACCAATCATACCCTTCAGTGCCATCTACTGCCCACCACCACAGCTAGTATTTTTTGTCTGTAAATTGCATGTATTCTGAAGGGCCAATTTGTCTGTATGCGGGATGGAAAAACCAGAGTTTCCGGGAGAAAAAACCCTGCTACCTCCACACGAGATTGGCTAACTCGCCTTCAATTGTAAACATCCATATAAAGATTCCTCCCGTCATGACAAGAATCGAACTTAAGCCTTTTCCAATCGAAGGGTGCAACGTACCGTCGTTCTTCCAATTGGGCTAGGGAGGCGTTTAAGTTTTCCAAGATTTGGGAAGCTAATTTTTAGGTCCCCACGTAATAGCAACCATAGAGGGTGCCCCTTGTAGGACTTTAGGCTTTTAGTCTTAACTTCCACATGTTGTTTGGTAGTTTTTACAATTTTAATATTGTATCCCTGATTTATCTATGGCAGACAAATTATAGGAATTATTAAACTTGTTTCATTATTTTTCTGTGTTTAATTCCATTAAACCTAATTAAAACCTGCTAATGTAGACCATGCCATTTATTCAAGTCATTTGATTCATTGGGTAAAAAACCTCTTTTTTTTATAAAGATGTTGATCTAAATCCAAAATTCTTTGATATTGTGTACACTTTTGTGACAGGCTGTTAACCTAAATAAATATGGCCACCTCATTTTATCAGAAATCTGGCTGGCATATGAAAGCATATAACCAGTGTGATCACAATCTCTTTTCTTGCCCACAGAGGACTGCAGTGAGTCTGTGAGAGTGCATCAGGATTTCATCTTGTACTTGTATGCAAGTGCATGTCCTTATCTTTATTACCTTTTAAAGGTGCTTCAATGAGCAAGCAGAATATTGGCTTAATAATTAAATAAATAGTTATCATCTTCTCTTGCATTAAACAAAAGCATGAGTTTGATACAATCATATCTGGATCTCTTTGCTCAGATTTGGTTTTCTTGAGGAGGAGGAGGAAGTGTTAAAGAAGATTCACTTGTGAGTGATCAGAATTTCAGGTTTATGAGATGCTTTTTATGAAGATGGATTGAAAGTTTGTAGATTTAAAAAAAAATAAAATAAATAATTATTGATAGAGAGATGATGAGATAGAAACATAAGATACTAAAAGGATTTCACAGAATAGGTTCAGGACTATTAATTTTTCAGGAAATAATATATACTAGAATATTAATTATAAAAGACTTGAATTAATACCTTCCTATATTTTGCCATCATCAGGGATCACAAAAAAAAAAAAAAAAAAAAAAAAACTTGCATTCAGGCACTAACACTGAGCAAATGAGGCTGAAGAAAGGCAACAGAAATCAGGCCTAGAGTCCTAAACAGTGTCCTAGTGGGCTAAAATGGGTAGTCTTGCCTGTTGGGCTGATGATCTTAAAATGTATGCTTCAAAATTGGTGCAGTCTCATGCACCTAAATTTGTTGAAGTTTGGAAAGTTTTTCAGATCCAAGGCAATACATCTGGTAGTGCACTTATCTATAACAATGTGCTTTGGGACTTTCAATTTTGAAAAAGTGCTTTTATGACTGTGTGCCCCAAGATTTCAAATCAGATATTGATATGTCATATCAAATTTTGTTCCAGTTAATTTGAGGTGAACCTGTTGATGAAATAATTACTTCCTATATATTTACTTTATCAAGCCTGAACTTTGCTGCTTTCTTTCATTCTATTGGCCATATTTTATGATATCAGTGTCTTTCTTAATCTTAACTGTTTTTTTCCCCCTCTTTGTTATTGTTTGCTTTGAATATGCATGCATTTACTTTTTTTTTTTTTTTTTAATCATTGTCTCATTCACTTAAAAATTTCCCATGATAAGAAGCAGAGTTCAGATTTGTCAAATGTATTTCATCTCTATTATTGACTGATGCAATGTATTCTACAAGCAGATAATTTATGTACTTCAATTGGTATAGGTTGTCAAGAGACTTCCTATGCATCTAGGAAAAAAGTGGGAAGCAAAATTAAGTTACCTTTTTATCTACAGTATTTTAGAGGTTATATTTCTACTCAGCATGTGTAAAGATTCTAAATATATTGTATGCAGCCATCTAAAAAATTAAGGTATATGTGAGTCATTGGTTTGAAAGAAGGGGCAACAATGCATTTGGTTCTAAATATTGGGATTTATCATTAGTCAAATGAAGCATGGAAAGAGATTTAAAGAAATTAAGGATTATTGTATTAGGTGGTGGGGTGAAGAAGCTGATCATGAAACTGCCAATCAGGAATTTAAGAAACTGACACTATATATTATGAGTGGGGTATTGCTAGACAAAAATCAAGAACTTTTTAAACACTCAAGTCATGCAATCTTCATAGACTTCTGTAAAATTCAGTCAATAGTTTTTGATTCTATTTTGTATAATTTACAAGGGGCATTCAGAAAGTTCTGATAAACACCTAGAACAAAAATGATATTAAAGCAGCTGATATAACCACAAGAAAGAACATACAAGGATATAAGAATATAAGTTGCCTTCATAACTCTGCTACTAGTATGTTCTTTCTTGTGTTTATATCAGTTACTTTAATATCATTTTTGTTCTAGGTGTTTATCAGAACTTTCCAGACCCCATTGCAGTTTGATTTATAAACTGCAGTTAAAAACAAAAGGAAAAAAAAGAGCTTTTAAAAGACAATGGTCTATTCTATCATATACCAACATTTTTATTATTGAAAACATAACTTTTGCAGTTTACTAAACTGCAGTATTCAGCAATACAATGGTTTTTGCACTCCCTAATATCTTACCCCCCACCTCCCTACAGACTCAAAGCTGACCAAATATTTCTATTTATAGCAGGTTTCCAATAATTAGTGTCCTTTGTTATTTTGACAAATGCATGCAATTATTTAAATACTGGTGTTACTTACTCAAGGAGTAAGCAGTACAGCATTACATGTTTCTGCTAATACCATTGTGCAGTTAACACAATTACAAAATGAAGAATAAAGGAAGTGAAAGGAAAGCCAATTCATTGCAGTATACTCTTCATTAGCCAAGAATTGGCAGTCCGTGCATTGCTTTGTGTATTTTAAGGACATTTGAAAAAGGATTTTAATGCTGATGCTTTCTAGCTGCACAACTATTTCAAATATTGTAATTACTATATCAATGTTTCTTCATTCCTTCTGTATCACTGAAAATTAAAATTGTTTGCTAATGCTGGCCTGGTTGGCCGAGTGGTTAGCATATCTGCTCTCCAGCCAAAAGGCCTCCGGTTTGAATCCTGCCATGGGCATGGATGTTTGTGATTGTCTGTGAAAAATACTAGTGGTTGTGGTGGACGGTAGATGGCATTGGTGTAGATGATGATGGCAGTTGTAGTTCATTGTATAGTTGGTGGATTGAGTGGTCGAGACAGAGAGAGAGTTATAGAGGAGGTGCCCTCCCTTGATGAATCTTTGGCCTCCCTGGAGGTGTCATGTATTAATAATATTATTATAATCAAATTATAGCATAGCCCTTATATTCAAGAACAGTATGGACCAAGTGGTCAAGTTTTCTTTATTACTCCATCATCCAAAGGTCAGAAATCTATAACACTTCAGTACCATGGGTAGTTATCTCATATTCACTGAAAGTTGAACTATTCTCACAAGGATTTGAATATCTCTGCATGCAGTTAACAAAATGCATTTTAGATTTACCAAATTGGTTGTTCATAGGTCAGCAGATTTTCATGCTTAACATCTCGTGTGATGTAGGGATTTTACTCATTTTAATGAGTATCTATGCTCTTCTATGTATTCTCCAGATATATCAGGCTTAGAACGTGCGTGCATGATATTCATTGGAACCTCATCATTTTATTTTACTATGAAATCTTTTCTTCAACATATGATTGAAATACCCACTAATTACACCTCTTTAAACCACCATATTTTATATTAACTACATGTTGGTCTAGAAGTCTGTGGTGATTGAAATAATACCAATATTGATTTTTTTTTTTCTCCCACATTATATAAAATACTCCTTGGAAAATTGTCATGGAAAAGTACATGATTTAAGAATCAAGAAAACTATATTCTAGAAACAAGTGCTTCATTTTACTGACATGAAGATCTAGCTAGAATGAAAAAATGATTGTTTTAATCTGAACAGATTTGTCACTAAGGAAAATTGCAACTTTTTTGGGTTACTGAGATCCCCAAAATAATTGGACTAGGAACTTTCAAGTCAGTTGAGTATAGCCAAAAAAAAAAAAAAAAACTCAAGGATGGTTAACATCTATGCAGACACTTAATGTAGATCATTCTAGAGGAATGATCAGCCAAAAAAAAAAAAAAAAAAAATCCAGATTATCAAACAGATCTTATTTATTTGGAATTGCTCGTTGTGGATTAATTATCCAGGCAGGTTGAGAAATAAAATTGGCCAGTTTCACTGACAGGATGCAGCTAACTGAATGTATGTTTAGATTGTGCTGTTAGTAAGTTAACATGCAATTCCATTCAAGGATTGGTAATTATTAGTATTAGCATTAAATAATTGAAATAGTTGTATATGGTTTCAACAGGATGGGAACACACTCCATACAGCGAGCAAAATGATTTTAAGAGTTCTTTTCCTAAATTGTCTGTGATAACATTATCTTTTGTGGATCCTATTTTGAGTCCTCAGATTCCTTTTTCATAGGATTGATTAAACGAACACTTGAAACAAATCATGAAGTTAAAAGATAGTGTTGATTTTATTTAATTTTTTAGTGATTTCAGTTGTCCTGGAGTACATCACTAGAATAACTCCAAAAATAGTAATGGTGAACATTAAAAAGTTGTAATTATTCATACTTTATGATATAAAATTTGCATGAAATAAATTGGCATATCCAGTTTTTGCTTCTGTCTAGTATTTAAAGTTAAGGCATAACTTTAATTTCTTTTTACCTCTTGGGCACACTTATTTTACTTGTGATTTAATGGAGTATTCCAATTGCATGCATATTTTCTAAGTAGTTATTAAAATACAGTTATTTCTACAGAGATAACATAGGATTTGCCGGCAAAGGTTGGTCGATTGGTAAAGCCTCTGCTACTAATGGCTTAGTTAAGTAAGTTTGAGTGCGGTTAGTAGTTGGAAGGGGACCAATCGTTTGAAGCTGTTGGCACACTCTCCTTCGATGAGTCTTTGGACGGTGTCAAATAATAATAATAATATATGTAATGCATAGTTTTATATATTTGTTATATTATCTTTGGATTGTATTATACAACATATAATATCTAATTGTTTATTGGAAGAATGATAAGACATTGTGCTATTTGAATGGAAAGGAATTGAGTTCAATTCTTGTTCTGACAGGAGGAATCTTTATGTAGATTTTCTCAGCTGAAGGTGTGAGTTTATCTCTTACTGATGTATTAGGGTTTTTAATCTAATATACAGGAGTGAAGTACCTTTAATGCAATGCATTTTTGGACTCCTTGGAGGTATTACATAATTATAATAGTATCAATTATATTGGATAATACATAGTGTTATATAGTTACATTATCTTTGTAGAAATTACCATATTTTAATGAAGCAAAGAAAACATGGCTGTAACTGTATTCTCCATAAAACATGTAACATAGGTGTACTTGAGGATTAAAAAACACAAGTCCATGGAACATAAAATTAAAAAAGAGGTGCTGGTGAAAAGACAGAAAATCACTGTAATAATTTATTTTGCTATGCAATAAGTTTAAAAGAACAGACTTGCAAAAGAATATAATTAGTGATAGCCTTGGGTCAGCTATCTCTAATTGGGTACCAATGGAGATTGACCTGCCCACTCAGTCTCCAAAAGTTAGATAGGACTAAAACGTCCTCGCCTACTCCCTATATGGGAATAAAAAGGCATTTGCTGATTTTTTTTATTTTTTATTTTTGGTGGAAATAGAATTTGCCCCTCCCACACACACACATTCATGTTAATGGAATTTTTTGCTTTAAGACAGTTCCTTATCTTCTAGGAGATATCACTATGAATATTAATGAATACATAACATATTAAGTGAATTTTTTTCAGGGCTGGAGCTGTATGTTGTCATCTCATAAGATTATCAACTTGGTGACAAAATGCATGTGTATTATATTCAATTGCAAAACCTAATGTGTCTTGAATAAACTGAGTGTATTTCTCACAGGATATTACAGCTGCCAATTCAGTGATACAAAATATCACGTTATACTTTTGATTGAAACGATTGCAAGCTGTGTATTATAATAGCTCGTAAAATAAAATAGCATAATGCATAACTTGTCTGAAAAATAAGTCTAAGATACCAAGAAATTTTACACTTGGTTTAAATCCTTTTCCCAAGGAAGCAAAACAATGTTTTGTGTGTGAAATATATTCACATCTGAGCAACTTGTATATGGAGGCTAATGACTTCATATCACTTGCTTTAGTATGTATCCCATAATGCAAAGCATCCCATCCCTTTTGGGTGTATAATGCAATGCATAATGGGAAAGGTTACTACCTAGACCAGTTTCAACATTTATTGGTATCTCTCCAGGTCTGGCTCCCACTGATGAGACCTCAATAAAGGTCAAAACCGTCTGGGTAGTGACCCTTCCCATTATGCATTGCATTATACACGTCCGAGAGGGGGGTGCTTTGCATTATGGGACACATACTAAGGCAAGTGATATAAAGTCATTAGCCTTTATATACAAGTAGCTCAGACATGAATATTTCACACACAAAACATTGTTTTGCTTTCTTGATATAAGGATTTAAACCAAGTATAAAATTTCTTGGTATCTTTATTGTCTGAAAAATGCAAGTAGGTATAAGTAAGTTATTACCATTTTTTTTTTTACTTTTAACACTGATACTATATCTGCATTACTGTACTCTGATTTGGCTTAAGATTCTGGAGAAATGAGGCAGGTGACCAAGATGATGTCTATCTAGAGAATGTTTCACATGAGGATAGACTGAAAGTCTGAGTTATGCAAATTGGTTTTGTGTATGAATTACTAAAGAACTATAGAACAAATGCCATTTGGCAACTTTATTGAAGATCAATCTGCAGAAAGTTGAACAAAAGTCAGAGTATTAAATTTTATGCTTGGAGAGTTGGTAAATGAAATACCCTCTGCAATGCAAAAAGTCTCTCTGTGGTTGTCTTTGTTCATATTACATAAAATAACACATGTACCAGTGATAATTATATAGTAGCTCTTATTAACGCATAGCAAGCTAAATCCATCAGGAGACAATCATTTTTTCAATAAAAAGGAATATAAAAAATTGAATTAGCAACTGTTGATTTAAAAAAATTAATTCATGGTTATTAAAACATCTTAAAGCTGTGATTTAGAAATGGGAATTGACATATGCAAGACTAGTAATTGCCAGCTATGAGTTTGTGGATTGTATTATGCCTATTATAATTTTATTGGTCTGCAGTGTAGTTTGGGTTGAAAAACACTTGGCTACATACAAATTTTCCACCAGAGAAAGAACTGAATCCTTTCCATTCCTCAACTGTGTGTGTTATGTGGTTCCCACCCACAAAAAGTTATTAGTAAACCTATAGTACTTTTGCACCATGGTGGGCTCAGGATATTTTCCCCACCTTTATCAATTTTATATATATTTTTTGTCATTTTTGTTTATTTTTACATAGTTAACCCTGCTCTGGAGACAAAACACAATTTTTTTTCCAGGCCTCCAGTTACAACTATATAATTGTAATTTTAGGCACGTAGTTTCAGAGGATCAGCTTCAGAAAAAAATAACTTTGGAATATCATTACCAAAAAGTTATGTGGAATTATAGGTGAAATAATGATCTAAGTAACTTATAGGAAGATATGAGTGAATTTTTATTATTACAAAACTGACATAGAATGTTTGTGTTAAATGGATATCAAAAATCACTAATGTGGTAGTGGAAAGAATTAAATACAATATTTGTACTTGTTTCCCAGAGTGGAGTCATTAGATAATCTAGAAACCAAACGGAACTTTTCAAGCTACTAAAGGGTTTCTAGTAAGCTGCAGTATACTTGTTTCACATTGGACAATGAAATTCACCTAAAGAACAAAAATACGTGTTCACAGTGAGATTTGAACTCATTGCTTGTTGGAGAGCAGAAGAGCTGCCCACTTCGCCTGGTTTAGTATTGTTAATAAGATGGTTGTTGGTATGGTAACATGTTTTCTGATCACATCAGTATTTCTGGTGTAAGATAGGTTGTGTGGAATGGCATGCCCTTCTGCGATGATTCCATGGAATAGTAATAATACCAATGGTTATTAAACTAGTATTTGATAAATGTGCTTGAACTTTATCCTAAATCGAATTTAATTTAATCATATTGTCATAATATGACACTATTTTTCATAAAATTATATACGCCGCAGTTGTAAATGATACCTGCAGATGGCAGCATAGTACATGCTAAAAGTTAGGATTCTTATCAGTAAATTGATAGAATAATCAGCTACTTAAATTTTGTTTGGTAGATGAATATAAGTTATCCTCAGTGCTGGATAAAAATTTGTATCTTTACTATGTTCAAAGTTTGCAATATAGGAAGCATTAATTTTCATGTGAAATGAACTATAAGTATTTACTTGCAAATCGAGATCATACGCATTTTTATTTTGACACGATTTCTTAATTATTTTCTTCCAGAGAATGAAGAGTTTCTTTAAATATAAACGATGACTAAGGCTGTGTTTTAGTTTCTCTTCTTTCCTACCCGCCCCTTAAGAATTTAGTGATCAGCAGCTTAAGGGATTTCGTGATTGTTAGTGCGTTTAGTTAATGCCGATAAGTGCATTAAGTTTAATCCACTCTCCTCCCATCAATGAGCCATTATGCATGAGGGAAAGCATTTTTTAAAGAACGTTATCATTTACCTGTTCCACTCAGTATAGACAACCTAAAATTACTTGGTGTAGGGGCCGACTCTTAAATTTGTAATTCGGTGTGGCGGGGAGCACAACCTTTAATCCAGCATTATATATAAAATATTTTTCCGCTTGGCTCATAGCTGGAATTTGAGGGTTTGTCTAGAATTTGTTTTATTTTAATGATAGAACGATTATGGCCGAAAGTATACTATGAATACTAGCGATGAGTATAATGTGAACTTGATAAACATTTATCAACTTGTTGAACTGTACAGTGTCTTCATGTGAAAATTTGCATTTTCTTCGTTTGTTCAGTTCTTTGCTCAGAAAACGTGTTTGGTGTAGAATGGGCATCATCTTGGTGGTTTCTATTAACGTCATTTGGTATATCAGTTGTCTGTTTGGTCAAATTGCATATTTTGCCAGAAAACTGCTTTCTGAAACAAGCTAACATCAGTTAAAAATCTGAGTTTATAGTGGACTCCATAATATAAAACACTGGACGCCACTGGCTTGAACCTATGTTGGTAACCTTTAACAATATACGAAATGTTTACTAGTTATTAAATTAGTTATCGATAAACATTTATCGTGGACTGTATATGTATGTATACATGTTTGCAAAATAATGTTGTAGTTAATCACGTCATTGTAATCTTATGCACATAATTTTTTTGTATCTGTAGGAAAACTCAAGGGAAATCGCAGATAAAAATTTTTGTAACTGGGAAAATGTGAAGAAGAAAAATGTTGAGGTATGATATTTTGTTATTTGAAGTATGAATTTCTCGCATCGATTTTACATGTGAATTAAACTACTTTGTCTGATTTTTGTCCCATTCGGTGACATGCCTAGGGTGAAGCAAACGCAATACAATTTTAATTATTGATTAATGTAAATCACATCAAAATCTAAATGGAATTTTTCATTTGTAGAGGATACATTGTAACTTCTGTTTGTAATTCTCTTTCACTCAAAATTGTTAAATCGATGATTTGGGGAAGGATAGAGTTAAAAAAAAAATTGTTAGCTTTTTAGTTGTCATGAACAGTCCAGTAACATGACAATAGAAACAAACTTATTCCAACTATTAACTTGACCAAGCAAAATTTGTTTATTATTTTTTTGTCATATTACTAGGGGTGAGTAATTGTCCTGCATAAGGATCAATATAAAACACGTTTCAACATGTAAAAGCTATCTGTTTAAGTCAACCCATGCGAAAGTATTCCCCAGCTGATTATAATTGGATGAATGCTTCTTACTTTTGCCTCCAGGCTGAAGATTTAACCTTGAGTGTTGAGAATTGGGGCGGGGGTTACAATACGGAAGGCCATCTAATGGGACAGTAGCTCTTGTGATGAGTCATAAGTTTTACGTTGATAGTGAGACTGGTTATTAGGACTGGTCAGTAACATTTACGCATCGGTATTGTCTACTCACAAGCATGTGGAGTTATCAGCAAGTATTTCCGTACTTTTGGTCACATGTAAGTCACCTTGAATTCCGCTATTTCTACAAACTGCGGGACGATTGCTCATTTAACTTCTTCCTTAACTATAAACTTCGTGATATACTCACTCCTTTTATGTTACAAGATTTATTTGTAACATATTCTAAAATATCTGTTTTCCGTACACTGAGACCAAAATTTCCGATATTGATGACTGATTTAGCATGATTTATTTTCAGTTAAAATTTTATGAAATTAAAATTGCGAGTTTTCTATTCCAAACCTGGTACTACCGTGTGTAATGTATTTCATTCTAACTCAAAGCCTTGAAAGGTGATATTAAAATAGTACACGCCGGAATTTAGAGCAATATGTATTATCACATGCCACTCATGGAGTTTCAAGACCGCTAGATATCTTCTTACACAAGATCTTACCAAAGTTTATCTTGGAGTATAAATTCTACATTTGTATAAACCTTATGCACATTTAAGTTAATAAAATATCTTATATATGACTCAGTGATGCAGTATAGTCATTCTTATATTTGAATATTGGATACACAAGACATCCCAAGAGAAAATGGAAGAAAGAATGAGTGAAGAAGTCTGCGTTTTTACGTATAACATCAGAAGTATGTGCACGAATTATATTGAATTTGGAGAGTCCTTTGTGACATTTGTTATGAATTAACTATGCTAAATTGCCGCTTTATTTAAAATAAAAAAAAAAAGCTTACGAATTTTTCACTTACACAAAAAAATTGAAGTACATAACGTGAAGGATTTCCCACAAAAAAATCGTTATTTTAATACCACAAGATATTTATTTTGAATAATTGAAATTTAGTATAGTTTTTAAGCGAGTCAAACTTGAATTACCTGATCCCAATTATTAAGTTCCAGCTTATTCAATATTTATTCGCACCATAATATTGCATGTATAGAATACCATTTTAAGTGGAAAGCTGATGAATGCTAAATTTTCATGTATAGTAATTGAACTTACATTCTACTGTTTAGAGATCGCAAAATGTTTATGCGTATTTTAATTCTCTCGTAGAAACTCGTGTATTGAATGCTGTTTACATGACAATTGCATATTTCTCTGATAATGTTTGCATTACTCGTTGAACAAATTTTTTTCCGTTCGAGACTGCAGGGTGAGTGGCTGTATTTTGCATTCTCATTCGAATCTGTCAGTAATTAGAACATTTTGCTTTGCACTAGTTTCCTTATCTTTCTCCAAGGTGTCACATGCTCATAACGGAAAAGGCGTGGCTAAAAATAGCTGTCAGATAAAAGATATGCATAATAAGAGTAAGTACGAAGGGTTTGTCCCTTAAATTCTCTATTTTATGTTACTGTGCTGTGTTTTGTGGTGACAACCCAGAAGTTGTACAGCAGAATTTTTAATACTGAAGGCAAAGGCGCCAACGAAACAGGATGTGGTTTCTCGGCATGGCATGACTCAGATGACACAACACGTGCGGAGTCTGTATTTTGCGGCTAGTAGTACCACTTCGTACGAGGCTATCGAGAACGTTCTCTTTGCAGGGAAGATTATGAAATCGAAGTCTCTTGCACCACAGAGGAGTAACTAACCAGTCAGTTAATGTTCAGGAGACGTCTGGTCGTATCTGTCTCTTTAGTTCCTCTGGCTTAGATATGAATTGGTACAATAATACTATTATTTAAAGAATTAATTGTGTTGATTATACAACATTTATTTTCGTATACAGATACCAATTATATATATAATTTTAACGTGCTTTTGATAAGCATTTAATGTGTATTTATTTATATTTCACTTTGTTTTATTTATTTTTTTATTTTTCAGTTTACAAATCTGGACGGCTTAACTTCAGGTATTCCAACGCGCACCACGCCCACCCTAACACCTACTACTCTGAAAAATATCGAGGAATCGTTTATGGAGTTGCAATCCATCCCTCCTGCTCCCTTAGAACATCGACACCAAGCAGGCTTCGTACCGCCTGTTGTACATATATCAGCAGTGAATGGTTCCTCTTATCAGAATGTCCCTACAAAACAAGAACCCGAAGAAAATCAGTGGATTCCGTCTGTTATTCATCCAACCTGTGATTCTCCAGTCCCAAGTGTGAGAACTTCTGTTGTAACGTCCACAACTTCGTCTACACATACAAAATCGGGAAGATCTGGTGGTAGAAGACCTGTAAGGGACGATAGGGTAAGTGTTTTTTTTTTTTTTTTCCCCCTCATGTTAAGAAATGAGCTATATGTAAACAATCCGTTATTTCTTTTCCATGATATGACAAGTTCATATTTTATTATATTTCGAAAGATGGTTGCTTATAATTTTGCCTTAGCGTAATCATTTAATGAGTAAATCATATTACACTATATTAAGATTTAATATTTTAATCAAACTGCTTTAGGTTTATATAAAGCTTTTAATTGGCTTTGATAGGCCATTGAGTAATATTAAAGGGAAAATAAGATGTGAAAAAAAAATTTAATGCTGAATGATTAGTATTTATTGTATCCCTTAAGTAACCTTAGATTAAGTACACTCTGTACCCATTTAAAATAATTTTATGTTGATTAACTCCTTTGGATCCTTTCTTGCCTTCTGCAAGTTATGTTTGGGCACATGTTAATTCTTTCCACTTGCTATCTTGGCTGACGGTTCCAAATACTGTGTATTATCTCAGGTTCACATTACCAGTTTTGAGGATGAAAATCCAGAGTTCCCACAGGGAGTAACTTTGCTGTCTGTGTGAAACCAACATTACGCTAAAAACTACCTCTCATACTCTTATTAACTTCTATCCTAGATCTAACTAAAGGTCATCACACTAGTGACTGAGCTACAGACATCCCTTGTTAATGTAATAAGAAGTAATTCTTCAGGGTTAGTAATTTTTTTTTTTAATTATAAACAATTGATTAGGTATTTGCTTTCCTACATTATAAACTGTAACATTAAATGATTCACATAATTAAAAAAAAAAAAAATCTTTGAGGCAACAGCCTGCTAACTGTACAAAATTGTTGCCCCTGGTGAGGAAACCATGCTAGAACTTGGGTTATTTCTTTAGATCTTTCTTTGGAATATTTAAGTATGTCCAGTAGTAAAAGAAACCAAGTGTACTGTTGTAATACATAGTTTTAGGATAAGTTTTTCAAGATTGTTTAGAAATGTGGCCAGTTACTTTCTATTTTAATATTATTACCATAATTTTGAAAATAATTTATAGCTGGAGGCTTTTAGTTATTAATAAATACCAAAGGATGCTTAGTCTGAAAACACTTCTAGAAATTTAAGTGTGCTGCTAATGTGATTGGTTGAAATTTTATATATTTTTTCATTCATGTACATTTTAGACCACTAAAGAGACATCTTAGGTGAAGCTGATAGGTGGTAGTAACCATTAACTGCATACTGCTTTGGACTGTTGGTCACTCATATAGGAGGCTATTAATACTGTATTTCATTCTTGTTTTCTAAAGTTTGCAAAGATAGTGATGAGACATTTGCTGTCTCATTTGATACTTGTAATGTTGGATTCTACTTCTTTTGAATCATGGTTTTATGATTTTACCTGTGATTTCATGAGTATAATCTCATACAGTGCTTAAAGTTTAGACTTTTTTTTTTTTTAAAAAAAAGTGAGTTTTTTTTTTCTTCTTCATTGGAGGTAAAACATTCTTTTATTCTTTGATTAGCAATTATTAATCAGAATCTGCATTTAATAATCATAAGAGGAGTAAGTATTTCCTAATTTAAGTTTAATTTAATAGCAAGCAATCAGTGTTAATCTGAAGTGATTCAAACTAAAATAACTATAATATAGTTATTTAATACTAATTATTTAAAGAATCTTTAGCTGAAATGATTTTTAGCAATCTTGATATATGAAGACTTCATTCCTTATCTATGAAATTATCACAGATCTTATTCTTATTTCTCAGTTAAGTTTTACAGTATTTCTAACCTTGTTTTGCCCTCACCTTATGTAGATTCTTAATTTGGATATTCTCAGACTGTTGTTACTGGATGGGTGTCAAGGATTAATTGTTTTGCAAGAGGTGCTAAGAGTCAAAATTCTTTGGCAAGGCATATAAACAAAGGTGTTCAGTGATTCTGACTAAGCATTCTGTGATATTCTTTACAGCTGTTGTTTTGGGGAAACATATATGCTGAGCATGATCTTAAAAATCAAAGATGGTAATGCATAGCACTTAAATTGTGAAGAAAATTGAATATTTAAAGATTTATTTGAGTAGTACTTTGTTAATTTTAAATCCTGCATTTTTGTAATCCAATCTATATTTTGCGTTAAAAAATATGGATGTGAATCTGACCCACAAAAGGCTGTTATCTTTGTAATATATTAGTAGGCTGGCTAAAAGTTTTGTCTCTGGAGTTTCCAGATTATCCAACACGGCACTTTCAGCATTGTTTTAACCAGCGAGAAAAACAATTAGCATTGTTTTTCTCACTGGTTAGTGAAATTAATATGCCACTTACATCAACAAAACATGTCTACATTGGGATTTGAATCCATGCACATATGGAGAATAGATAGATACACTGACCAAGTCATCTGATTTACTTTTTTGTTCAGGAATCAAATTTTCAGAGCCTTGTTTTCTAGTAACTTATGTTAAGTGCCAACTTTTGAAGATTTACTTATGAATTATTTTAGTAACAGTAAATATAGATATTCAGTTTGATTTTCTACTTTTGTTCCTAACGACATAACTTTACATTTTCAGTTAAGTCCTGAAGAAGAAGAAAGGAGAAGGGTGAGAAGGGAGAGAAACAAATTAGCAGCTGCCAGATGTCGAAAGAGACGGATGGATCATACAAATAACCTTTTGAAGGTAGGTATTTAATACAATACTTTGTTAGTGAACCAGTATATTAGGATGTCTTTTTGTAATTTTTACACCCTTGTTGGTGTACCAGAACATCATTTTACTTTTTTTCCTTCACTCACTGTTTACCATCTTTACACGATCATTCACCACCTACAAATCTGATTCCTTTTTTCCTTCTTTCTGTTGCTTCAAATATTCATAGGTGAAATTGTAACTTGGTCCAATTAAATCCTTTTGTAACTTTGTTCTGTCTTGTTTGTTGTGAATCTGTTCCATATAACTTAGTCTGGTTGGCCGAGGTGGTTATTAGCATATTCACTCTCCCACTAACAGGCTATGGGTATTGATGTTTATGAGTGTCTCTAGATGGGAGATGAATTTCATCATCTGGTGTGAGACCACCACTCTGTTTATTGGAGACTTGAAGTTCCATGTTTTGTCTCTACTGCAGGGTTTCTAGACTAGGTCAAAAAAATAAAATAAAATAAAATCATACCCCCCCCTCCCATAGTGTGAATGTACTATAGGTTTACAAATAAACATTTTTGTGGATGGGAGCTACCTAAAATATATAGTCTTCCTTTTGATATCAGTGCATCATTCAAGGCTTCATTTGGAATAACAGCAACAAACTTCTGGAATAAATATTTGACATGTCTCCAAATGTGGGAAGTGTCTTCAAAAACCACCTAAATATCTTAGATGTACTGTTTTGTGGAAGTCAGACTTTCACCATTCTTATGAATGATTATTTCTTAAGACACTGCTCTTTAAAACTTGCATCTTTTAAATCTACCACATTGCTCAGAATGAGTGAATGTTTGTGTAAACAAGTAGTCACATTTTTCAATCTTCAAGCTGACCATATTAGCTATTAATCTTAGACTTGTAAATGTTGAAAAACTGATTCAACATTCTGCACCATTTAAGAGGAATTTTTAACCATTTCTCTTGTCTATTTTGCTCTTGTAGTCAGGTCTTAGATTCCCCATTTTATTTAACCCATGGTTAATAAAATAATCTTTTGTGGGGTAATATGCATTAAAAAAACAGTACTTATTAAAGATGGTGCACAAATATCGCAAATCTTTGTGCATCTTATTAGAAAAGTTGTGTTAAATGTAAAAAAAAAAAAAAAAATGCTCAGTTTGAATTGTATCATTTAGCAAGATTTTTAACTAAAGTAATTTAGATTGCTAATATGGCAACTGATGTAACATTCTTTTGCAGTTCAGTTTCAGCCTACTATAAAATGAACCACATGAATGGTTCATGTGGTTCATTTTATAGTAGGCTGAAATGTATTAAGAGAACTGAGGTTATCTCCAAATTTAACTTCATGTTTAGCACTTTGATCTGTAGAGATTTATGAATACAAGTGTACACTTTATGTCTGAATTTGAAAGACAGAAGTGGCTAAAAGTGAAAAAGGCATTTGATGTCCTAGGCTGTTTTTCCTTCAGTAATTTATCATGGTGTTTAGCAAGGTTTGATTTGTCATAAATCCATGACAACATTAAACAGAACTCATGTTAATAACTGCTTATCAAAAATGGGCTATGAATTATTTTTAATATAAGGGATAAAATGCTGAAATATAACAAAAACAAGAATGCTTTTCCTAAAATAGTTGCTATCTGCTTTTCACATGTGATGCAAATGTGCTACAGGTTTTGCAACCTCTATTGTGGGATTGATAAAAATATATCCCTCTTGGTATAATACTTATAATTTAATATTGTAAATCTTATCCATTATACAAATTTGAATTTTACTTACTCCTAAACTTTGCATTGTTCAGGTCCAACTTAAGCTTCACCTCCACATTCTTGAATATGAATAACATATGGTTCTACTATTATAGTCATCCAGTTACTTTGATTTTCCTAAGAACTTGTTGAAATATGATCAGGGGACTTTTGTGGGATTTCCAGTGTTTGATTAGCAGTTTTATTTTATAAACTACTTAAGTCATGTTAAAATTGTTTCAAATGTTGCATATTGTTGGGTTGGTGTTTTGGCTGATTTCTTATTTATTCTTTTTTTAAATATATATATACATTTTCCATCTGCATTACACTT